>NC_071591.1:8001521-8654074 GCF_024509145.1 Vidua macroura
CGAAATAATACTGACAAACTGCTTACCCCGGAGCAATGCCATCTCTCTCTGAGGGGAGGAAGAGAACCAGGGCATGAGGCTGGAATTCAAAGAAGAAGAAAACAAAAGGCTCTGGAGGGCTCAGGAAGGTATGTGGAGGAGCCCTCCTACCCTGCCCTTAAAGATAAGAGAAGCCACATTAAATCAGCCCTGGATTTCTCTCTCCCCTCCCCAACTGCAGATGACTGCAGAGGTATTTTGTGCAGAAGGGAGCTCCTTTCTGGAGCACCAGCATGTTCCCCTGCTCTGACTCATGCAGCAGCTCCCAGCCCAGCCGTGGTGATATCATACTTGCCACTGCAAAGCGATAAGCTGTGACATTACCAACAGTGGCTGTCATGACGTCAGTGATTGAATTAGGCATGAGTCATTCCAACACTGTTCTCCAGAAGCTCAGTGGCAACATTTATTAGTCATCAGTGATGGCTCCACACCAAACAGTGCCTTTACCTCACAGCTCAGTGTTTCTGGACAAAAGTGAAGTGATGCTACACCAGAGCTGCAGCCCCTGATCTGGGGTTGGTTGTCATCCCTCCAGCTACCCCTGCCTGAGTCATCAGCTCTTGTTGCTCATGATGATTATAAATATTTTCACCGCCCGCTCAAAAAAATTTAAAGCACTTAAAATGAAAAAAATCCCTTTGTTGAAGATAGCCCTGTGAGTGTATAAACAGAAAAAGGGAGGTTTTTGCTAAAAAGTAGTCTTAATTTTCTCTTAAGTATCCTTTGAGTAGTCATAACTTTGACTGTGTGTTGGCTGGTTTTGGTTATCTCCCATCAGAATTAAAAAGAATTAAGCAATTTGCTTATATATGAAGAAATCAACATAGCCTTTCCCTGAAATAAAGAATACTTCCCATGCCTTCCTCTTTGGTGTTTGCAATGAATCTTGGCAGAGAAGGAGATACCACGGGTACAAACAAAAAGCTTATACAGTGTTTGTACCTGAGTTGACAACTGCAGTTAAGTTTATTTACAAGATGGTCAAGCTCCTTCAAATTAACAATTTTCTTGTTTCCTGAGGGCTAGATCAAAAAGGGAAATGTGCCAGTGAGCATAAGAGTTGATGGTGCTGAGAAGAGGATGGGGATGTTAGCAGAAAAGTAACAAGGAAGAAGAGGAGGAAAGGACAGAGGGTGGCAAGTTGTGTAATTTCTAGGGGAAAAAATAAAAGAAAAAAGGAAAATGTAAAGAACGCCAAACAAGAGGACAGGAAGGTCAGAGTAGAGCAAAACGAGTGTGGAAAAGGAGAAGGATGATGGTGGATTAGAAAAAACAGTGATGGGGTCTGTGCCATTGGGATGTGGGGCTTTTCAGTCTCCTCTTGGCTTTCCAAATACATGGAGGAGGCACAGAAGGGAGACAGACAGTGGAAACAGACAAAGCATGGGAAAGAAGATGAGAGAGTTCAATCTGATTTATCCCCATGACTTTTCCATGTTTTGGTTGTATGGAAGCAATATTCCCTGTCATTACTGCCTGGCCAGCCACAATCAAGGAAAGGTCAAAGCAAGGTAATAGAGAGATGCAAAGGAACTTAACTTCTAAGATAAATAAACCTTCCATAGAGTCCCATAATTCTTCCTGCTTAAAATATCATGAATAATTCTAAACCAGCAGCAAGAGTTACATGTATTCCTAGGAGCAGTCTGTGTTAGCTGTGTCTCTCAGGTCACTGCACAGAGGTACATCTACAGACACCCCCCAGTACCTTTCAGAAGAGCAGGAGGCCGGCAAGTGAAGGAGCATTTCTTGCCAAAGGTGGTCCCCTCGCTGCAGTTGAAGGTGGCTGGGTAGACATGATACTGGTCTGGGACACCACAGTCCACGGGCTCACACGTCACCTGCTTGTTCCACTTCCCATCCATGCAAGTCATGGTGACGCTGGACTCCGTCTGGAAAAAGAGACATGGCTACAGCCACCACAGCCAGCAAGGGAGAGATCAAAACCATTTCAAGCCTAATAGCCATAATTTTGGCTCACAAGTTAAGTACAGCCAGGTCTGGTCCCTACCATCATCATTTGGACAGCGGCTACCAAACCCACCAAGGCTCATAAGGAACAGTGTCAGAGAAAGGATTTTCTGCCACCTCTGGGGTGAGACACCAAAGAGCTTCCATAGAAAGAGTGCAGCTCTACAAATAACCCAAACTCTTGTCTGGCCTCCTGAGACAATGAGGGAACCTGCTGCTCTGCCCTGCCATCAGAAAGGAGCACAAGCCTGAGCTGTTTGGAGCTGACAGCTGTCCCCCATCCCTGTCACCTTTGCGGTGACACAGCCACTCCGAGGGGATCCCCCTGTGCTTCTGAATAGTCAAACTTGTTCTTTGGTTTGAAGTAAAAGCCAAGCTGACATGAAGCCATTTGGGACTCTCATCCGAGGCTCTCCCGAGAGGTGTCAGTCACCCTTGGATGGGGATCTCAGGGGAAGTGCCTCAGGCCACATCAACATTGTGTGCAGATAGTGACAGCTGCTGTTGTGGCTTCTCTGGCAGAGTGCCCCAAGGCTCCACACAGAATCAGGGCCCTGCTGTCCTGACATGCCTGAGGGACAGACCTTTTCCAGGAAAAGTTTGCCATGGGCAGACCCAAGAGTGTCCTGCCCATAACTGGCACCTGGAACTTGAGACGTTGTACACAGAGTCAATGCCTGTGCTCTGACTTCCCCAAAGTCACTCTACCATCACAGCTACACAGAAACTAAACTTCTGTGGATCTGAGGAATAATCCAAACTGCACAGCACACTGGAATCCTGGAGTGCTAGGGGCAAGGAAGAAAAATGGGGGGAACTAAAGGAGCCACCCATCTAAAGCTAAGATGAATTTACTGAATGACTGAAGGACAAACAGATGTTGGCAAAGAGAACTGAGTAAACAACATATCCACTTTCTAATTAAAAATGGAAAATTATTAAAAGCTAAAAGTGAAGAATCTAACTCTTCCCTTCACACCAGAATAAAGAGAGGGACACAGGTTAAGAAATGTGAGAAACCCAAACATGAGAAGGGGAAGATGCTGGCGAGGAATCTGACCAAGCCATACAGCAGCACTCCTCTGCCCCCAGGGAATATTTTATTCAGGGCTGGTATGCTCACAGGAGATTTGCACTGCCGGCCATTGATCTGGGTTTATAAAAGGAAAGGGAATTTTTCTAGCACACATCAAAGGGACCTGTATTCCCTTTTTGCAAAAACACCCTAATGGTTTCAACAGAAGTTCAGACCTGTCTCCCTTTGATATATGGTTGCATTCAGAATGGAAAATGCAGTCCCTGAGCTGAGAAACTGGACACTTCCCAAGTGGGCACAAAACCCCTTTTCTAGACCGTGGAGTTTATTTAAACAGGGAGCACTGCTGATGGAAAAAAATGTCTTTCTACAAACTCAGAGTAGCACATTCTGGGATACTCAGAGCCATCAGGGGAAGTGATACTATGTGTTCTCATTCCCAATCATTTCACTCCCCAGTGGCTGTTAATTCTGCCTTTGTTGCTTATCAGAATATCTGTACCATTAAAAAGTGTATATAAACTGTAGGCAGTTGATATTCCAGGGTGTTGCAGTGTGATGGCCACAGGAAAAGGGATAATAAAGCATATTCCCATGTCTTGCAAACCATCAGCACTCCAGGATGAGCTCCAGCATCCAGCAAAGCCATCCATCCATTTCCCTTTAACAGATGCTTTTATAAAAAAACACAGTAGACACGTGGTTGCTGGAACTTAAAACATAAACCCAAGTTATTGATGTCAATAAACTCAAGCTAATGATGTCAGGGGCTATCCAAATGTTATGGAAAAGACATAGGTCTTGCATAGTTTCATGTTGGATACTGGATCCATGATGAACAGAGGGAAGCTGTATCAATGATAAGAGATTCAGCTCCAGGAATTAAGTTATTGCTGTTGCTGTGATCTAGTTTAGGAATAAAAGAATGTTCCTACTAGTTGCTACTGGCTTCTGAAACACAGTGTGGTGCACAAAGAAGTTTCTCTAATGACAGGGTTGCACATGAGATGTACCTCTGGAGAGCACCAAAGCAACAGAAACCAGAATATAACACAAAAATTAAACAGAAGCAGTATCTGTGCATGACAGTCCCACCTTACAAAAGGAATGTTTTGCTCAAGCTACCACCTGTGAGAGTGTTTCAGCTGCAGCCCATGGCCTTTGTTAGCAGAAAGCAGCAGGACACCAGAGCCTGCTGGAAGTGCTACAGGCCTGGGATCCCCTCTCTTTGGGAAGGATCCCTCTCCACAGCCATACTCCCACTGTCCTTTGCCTGTGCCCCTGTTCCAGACCTTGATATCAAAATGTTAATGATTAGTATCTCCACATTTTCATCTCTGAGTTTTTGACTATGGTACTTTCCCCACAAAGTCCCTAACCTAAGCTGTAAAAGTCCTCTCAGACCCCTATGGATTTTCCTCTTCCTTGCACAGTGGGAAGACCATTCCCAAGCAGAGAAGCTGTGCCCATGGAGGTAAGACTCTGGCTACTCAGCTTTTCCCAGTAATTTGTTCCATGTTTGGTATGATGGAAGCTGAGGTTTTCAAGGTCAGACATAATAATGGCACATTTTAGAGCATGTCTATCATGTCATCACTTGAAGCACATGTGCAGCAGGACACATGCAGAGAGCATTCCCTGCAATGGACACAAAGACCAGTGGCTCTGATTGGAAGCACAGAGGACAAACCTACCACAGAAATGATTGCTGATGGCACCCACCAGCTTTTGACTTTCCCCTCTTTCAGTGTCACACCTGAGGGTGGGACCACTGCAGTGCCCAGGGACGGCACCCCTGGCTGCTGAGCAGGATCCTGTCCCTCCCCAGCTCCATGCCACACCCTGGAGGTATTTCTGGTAGACTCAGCCCTTGGATCTGGCGCTGGGTCTTAGTGGCAGCATCTGCCTCTGCATCTCTCCCACCCCGAGCTGAGCAGGCACGTGCCTGTTTCGCCTGTCTGATCTGACAAGGTCACCCAGCTCACAGCAGCCCACACGAAGCACTTGGATTTCTCATCTGGTTTATTAGCTGTCACTTTGGGCACTTTGTGCTGCTTTGACTGGCATCACAGCAACTGCTTCTCTTCATGTCCTGCCTTCCAAAAGAGGCTTAAGCAAGGAGGGAGGGTGGGCAAGGAGGAAAGAGGGGGGAAGAAAAGGGGCCTCCAAAGATACAGTGAAGAGGATGCAAACTTTAACAAATCTGGTGCCAGAAAAATTTGTTTCTCAGAACTTTTAACAGCCTGGGAGAATTCATGTCTCCTTCCTGCTGCCCAAGATCCCAGCCAGCCCCTTCTTCAAGCGATGCTTCACGTGTGAAGTTTCCTCTCCTTAAAAATGAACAGCTGTGCCCTCCCCTCTAAGTATTCTTCCACTTCTGCCCACTACTGTGCCTCTAATTGAACCCACATGAGCCGTGCTTTCTTTTCCTGGCATGATTGATGATGCCTTTGCACAACATTAGGGAGCTGCTGGGTTTTAAATAACACCTCTTGACCAGAGCAGCAGTGGTGGTAGCTTCAAGGAGAGATGACAACAAGTCACTGAATGAGCGGGGCTTTCAGTGAAGGACAAGGGGGAGGAAAGCAGTGAAAGACAAAGGGGGAAAAGAGGAGGAAGACAAGAAAGAGTGATGGAGTTGTCAGGGGGGTGGGAAGAAATCAGGGAGGAAGAATGAAAACATCTCCAAGATCCTCTTTGTGAGAAAGATACATGAAGGATTTTGCTCCATCACTATGCAAACCCCTTTGTTGTTGTTGAAATCCCTTAAATGAGGATGAGAGAGAGCCCAAGAGTCTGTAAACAGCTCAGCTTTCTTTTTCTTTTCAAGCAGCCAGCAGTTTCTGCTGCATAGAGTGCTGACGAGTTTTAGGGTTTGGTGATTTTACAGGGTTTTAACAGAATTTGGGAAAGGGAGTTTCTCACAGAGGGAATGAATGAATGTTTTGCCCTAAAACTGATTAAAATGGTGGCTTCAGAAGACATAGAGTCTAGAAAGCACAGAAACTGTTGAGAAGATTTTTCAAAGACCCTTTAGATGTAAAAGATTGATTTGAAATGTGACTTGTGCCCCTATACCACCGAGGTGCTTTTGAAAATGTCACTTTTTGTCGCTCTCTTTGCCCTTTTTTTCTGTCTTTCAATGAAATAGGGAAGACAAATGTGATGCTAAACGAAGGTGTTTCCACTGGTCCGTGAATCACCTTCACCAGCATGCAGTGGTCGTGGGCCACTGATGGTCAGTCTGCTCTTTGAGACAATTCATCTCAGCCCAGCCTCCTTCCTACCTAAGAGTATGAAACATCAACATGTGCAAAGCTGCTTCCTTCCTCCTCTTCCTCAGGCAGCCCCACACACTGACAGCTAAATGAGAAAAAATGTATCTCTATACCCTCTGATTAGTCAAACAAGTGAAATAACCAATTAAATGACAAAAATGAAACAAGGAACATCTTTGTGCAAGGTTCTCCAGCCATGACAGAAAGTCCCTCTGGCCATGGACCTCAACCCACGTGCCTTTTCTCACTCCCAAATGCTTGTGACCAGAAGAGAACCTGAAGCTGGGAAGCAAATATGGAAGAAGCACAATGCCTTTTAATATGAGAAATCCAGACCATGAATTCTGGACTTTCTCAGATAATTTATTTCTTGCTTACACAAGTTCTGGTTTGAAGCACCTGACACAAAGAAATAAAACAAGATGATAGTGAAAGAAACTGTCTGTTCCCTTCCAGAGGATTTCTGAGGCACACTAACAAAACTTTAAAAGCACGTGTTTAATGTGCTTAGCTGGTCATGGGTATCTTTAAGATGCTCCACTCCTTCCCTGATTTGAACAGTGAATGCACAGCACTGAGCAAAACAAAGCCAGTGGCCTCGGGGGATTTTATTGGTGGAAAAGACAACGAAGTGCAATAGCAGAGCAGGGTGAGAGGAAGCGTGTTGTAATAGGCAGTGAATCACATTAGAGAGGGTGCTAAAATCCTCTGCTCCTGTCATATGAGTCTGATCAAGGCTCTGAAACCAAACTTCTCTCAGCAAAACCATGCCCAGCTGGCCGAGCCTCCCCAAAAGGTAATGCTTGCATTTAAATAACACAGGGCTGGTGAAGCATGCTCAGGCTGTTTTATTTGGTTTGTGCTTCATGTACCCCATGCACAGATCCCTTCCAACAATTTCCTGGTTCAGCCTCTCAGGCTCGTTTTGAGAACTGGTTTTCTGTTCTGTAAAAATGCTCAGCTGGAGCTGGGGTTCTGGTGCTGATGCCAATTAGGATGGAAGAGGCCCCAGCTCGCGGGGTCCTGTATTTGTTTTGTAATTGAGTTGAAAGGGTTGACTCATTCCCCTCCACTCTGTCTCCCCCCTCTGCGAGCTTATGAAGAACACAGTATTTCACAAGTACAGACAGGCTGCTGAGTGTGGCTGCCCCAGCCCCCGGCCCAGATGTGAGTGCTGCCCCCACAACCAGAGAGAGAAGGTGCTGGTGGGGGAAACTACCACCAGGTCTCACTCAGAGGATGTGGCAGTGTCAGAGACAAGGGCACAAAGTGGGGTGTCAGCCCTGCATCCCCCTGTCCCCAGCATCCTGCTCCCAGGACTGCACGTGCATCTCACCCACCTCCCCCAGCACAAAGCACTTGCATTTTTTTTTTTGATGTTTAAACAAATTGCTAGTTTTCCTCAATATCCCTCTCACTGCATGAAGATGTGCTGCTTTTGTAGTACTGGATTATTAATGCACGGATTAGAGATGATGGGGAGCATTTCCTGCCCTGCTGGGGGAGGTTTTTGGTGATTTGTCTGGAAGCAAAAAGGTTTGGGTGCTTCTTCTGTGCCCTCCATGCTGTACATGTCAGGGTGTGGTTGGGAGCACATGGACTGAAATGCTGCAAAAGAGTTAATATGTTGTTAGCCTCAATCTGAGGACTAAAAATTAGGTATTTTACCCAGAAATTGGCCATGCAAAAACACAAGCACCCTACTCCCAAAACACCAACCCCTCTACTCCCTCTACTCAACCAAACCAAATGGTTTGGCTGAGAAGAGCCAGTGAGATCAAACAAGGACTGAACGCAAACATTTTGGTTTGAAAATTTCTAAATTCAGGGAACATCTGAGCTTTACTCATTGCCAGAAACTCTTCCTACAGAGTCAAAGGGCTCCTGTTCTGATCACAAGCATTTGGACAAGACCTTGTCCCAAGGCTAGGATGATATTTTAGGGTGTACCCTGAGTTTTTCCTCAATTTCTCCACTGTTTGCTCATCCTGGTCTTGTGCATCATAAAAAAACCACCCTGGCAGGACAAACCTGGCTCTTGACGAGATCATCATCTCTGTGGATCTGCAGGATGTAGCCAGTCCTGCAGCTGACGTTGCACTGGGCGCCGCTGTCCCAGCCGGTGCCACCGGTGCAGTTCAGCACCGCGTTCTCGATCTCCAGCCTCTGGCAGTCGGTGGCTTCACAGGAGTAGTGGACACAGCTGGGAGGGAGACAAGGAGTGGTGGTGTTGTTATTTGATAATTTCAATCCATTCCACAAGAGCAGGGTCTGACTGACAGACTTTGGTCAGAGAGTTCTGAGGCCAGCTCAAGAAAGGGCTCCACAGCCTCTTTGTGCGTGTCGTGAAGGACAGAGGCAGTGGGCACAGTGATGACAATTACAGGCTTTGTAGCAAAAGGGAAGAGCCTGCCAATTCCGCAGAATTCTGCAGAATTCTGTTCTGCAATATTCAGCTGCACTATGATCTCCCTACTCCTCTA
Organism: Vidua macroura; assembly: GCF_024509145.1. Classification (NCBI taxonomy): domain Eukaryota; kingdom Metazoa; phylum Chordata; class Aves; order Passeriformes; family Viduidae; genus Vidua; species Vidua macroura. The sequence goes on from NC_071591.1 coordinate 8,010,332, forward strand.
TTAATGTCCATTTCTCCATCCATCCATCCATCCATCCATCCATCCATCCATCCATCCATCCATCCATTTATCCTTCCGTCCCTCCCTCCTGTGAAAACACTCCCTCCAAGAGCAGTCCTCATGCCCCATCCAATTTTAAATCTGCTGAATTCAGGAGTGCTGATATTGGCAGTGATAAGTGTGCACATGTGAGGGGGGGTTTCTGTGATAGACACTCTTATCTTTGAGAAGCTCAATTGAAATAATCACATTCATTTTATTCTACTTCACGAGGAACACCAAACATCAGCTGTGTAGCTGTGTTGATAAGCTCTTATCAAACTCAGCAGCATGCTGTCGTTTCAGATCTCTCCAGTTGCTCTCCTGCCATCCATAAAATCTCTCCCCCATGGAAACTGTCTGTTCTCCCTCTGGAAAATTATTGTAGCATTTAGCACAACTTGCAAAAAGAGATTTTTGTTTAATTTTTATATACACAGAGATGTCTGATTGACACAAAATCTTTCACCATCTCTGATAACCTGAGTCAAACATTATAGCACATCTTCCAATGTGAATATGGGGTAGTCCCTCAACAAAACAGCAATGAAAATGTTGAGGGTCCTAAAGCATGAGTGGAGATTTAGACTAGAGATAGGGAAGAAATATTTTTACAATGAGGCTGGTAAAACACTGACACAGGTTGCCCAGAGATGCTACATCCCTGGAAAAATTCATGGCCAGGTTGGACAGGGCTCTGAGCAATCAGATCTAAAGATGTCTCTGTTCACTGCAGATGACCTTTAAAGATCCCTTCAACACAAACCATTCCATGATTCTATGTGCAAAGTGTTTCTGGAATAGAGACAAAATTTCTGGGATAAGGACCCCTACACGATGATATTTCTCTGATGAAATTAAAATTAATTTAATTTTAATACAGTTAAATTAGTTTTGGGGAGGGAAGACGTTAACTTATTTCACCATCTGCTTGTTTAAGGAAGAACCTGAAAGAGAAAATTTTAGAAAGAAGGGAAACAATGTATTAATACACATATTTTGAAATAGATTACAAGCAGTTATTCCTGTCTCCTAGAAAAAAGGGTTAACAGCCACTAAAGTCCTGTTCAGCTTAGTAAGCCCTGACTTAGCATGTACATGGAGATTTGCTGTGTTCAAAGCACTGTGCAGACATTATCTAATTAATTTTCGTGACACCCCTGCGAGACACCTGGGCTGGTATTGTTATCCCCATGTTACTGATAGAGAAGCACATCTGCACATGTCTCTACTGAGCTCTAGATCAGATTAAATGACAGTATTTATGTACCTGCACAACTCATTTCTCTGTCCCAGCCTAGTGCTACATGGGAAGTGCCCACTGCTTGTAATTTAAGGTTGCTTGTTCAGTGTTGGCCCTTCCCTGGAGTGTGATGAGCCATAAGCACTTTCTACATTCAGAAATATTTTATTTCCTCATGGTGCACAAAGCATCGCTGCTGACAGAGCTGAGGAAGGAGAATTCCACCTCTGTGTTGGCCAGCTCCATACCCTTGTATGCAACAAACCCCTGGCTATCAGCACAACTGTGATGCTCCTCACTTCTACAGGATGGATGATCCTCTGCCACAGCTGGCCTATCCAGGGTGATCCTGCTTTTAGGAGGATCCCCACCCACTAACCAAGGACTTCACATGTTTTCCAGTCAATGCTTCTCACAGCCTGGCGTACAGATTTGAACTGCCATGGATTTCACTCCGTAAGGATCAACAAGGCTGTGGATGGAGGAGCAGCAGAACAAGTGAGCAGCACATCCTTGCGCCCAGGTGGCCATCACCTGAGAAACAAGGTGAGGAGAACAGCCAGGTGCTGTTGCCTTGCGAATGCCCAACACGAGCCACCCAGTGGTGTGAACCTCAGGCTTTACACACTCCTTTCACACCATGAGCCTCACATCCTGCAAGTCCCCAAGCAGAGCAGGACCTTACCAACCTCTTCCTAACCCTACCATCCTCATGGTCCTGCTGTTTAAATCCTCAGCTGACATCAGCGGTAACATCTGATGCTGGATGTTGAGTGAGAGTGTAAATGATGGAAGGATGCTTTGTGGAACCCTCCCTGTTACACATCCCAGTGAGACTGGCCCATGAGGGCCAACTCTCACTTTGCTCCCCTCCATTTCTCAGATGGTGAGGCTGCAGCACAAGTGTACTGTGCCAGGGCTGTAGTGCTGAGGAAGTTGACTCACTGGGGAAAAAAAAAGAGCACTATTGCCAAGCCACTCTCAGAAGCACATACTGCAAACCTCGACTGCCCGTTGCAAAATTGCCTCAAAATCTGAAAGCCTTCTTCCATCAAAGTTGGAAAAATAAAAGAATAGTAGGCTTATTTAATCTAATACTTATGTGAATTAGTGTAGCACTGAGTTCAGACTTGAATGTCTTCAGAGGGAATGATGAGCCCAAGAAAACCCTAGTAATTTGCACAGAGGGAAATCTGAAGCAACGTCACCGCAGTCAGTGGCATCACTTTTCATTTCCATCGATGTAAAGGAGAAAAATAATCTGGTTTCTGGAGTTCAGATCAGGACACCAGATGAGCAAGCCTAGGCTTAGAAGTCCTACAGAACTGAAACACCACAGACAAAGGCATTAAGAAACACTTATTGTGATGTTCTTCTTTCTGTTTACAAGTCCCCTTGTGGTCTTCTGAAATGGCCAGGGAACATTTTTAGCCACCCCCTCCAGGCTCCAGATTATGCCTTGGTTAGCAGATCATCTGGGCAGCTCTCTCTGTCTGTAACTCTATATGAATGACTTCAGTGACAAACAATACAACCATTCACTTTTTGTAAAAAAACAACCACTGCCACCAAATGTTTCTAATTTAAATATTTCTGGTTCTCTAGCTACTGGTTCCAATTTGGTATCAGCTACTGTCAGCCATAAATCCCAATGAATTTTGAAGTCATGATCCTGAATTGAGCTCTGCAAATGCAGAATTGGAAAGGAGAAAATAATATCTCCAAGTAGGAAGTTTAGACAAAGAACCCATCACATCCATCTGTGGATTACAGAAGCTCTTGCATGGGTACTGCCATTTAGCAGTGGTCAATCATCACATGTTCCAGAAAATGTGCATTCCTCAGGAAAGAAACAATATAAGAGCATCTGAGAATGAAATCGCTTCAGCTTTAACTCATGTTGACTCCTGGCATAGGACAGTTTATCCCCTTTTCTTGCAGTCAAAATCATGTGACTTCATCAATACTGCCTATTTCAAATCATCCCTGGTCTATCCTAACTCCCAAAAATCCTTACCAAAGTACAAAGTAGTCTGAAGCAAAGTTACACAAAGGACCCAAGGACCACTGATGATTTACTTGAGCAAGTGTTGGTGTCTGGGACATTCCCTGACAAGTGTTTATTTTACTAGGTCCACTTCATGATTCACTTGGTCTTCTTCTTGCCCTGGCAGAGTACAGTTTCGTAAAACAACATCTTCACACTGAGGTGAGTGCAAGGAGCAGTGGATTTCTTGCACACATTCCATTGCATGTTCAAAACAGATCAAGGAAGGCTGTTTCAACGATGTAAAAAGCCCTGGACTGAGTTAGCTTCCACATGTAGTCTGAAGTTCTGAGCCAGTTCTTACTTTATTCAAATCCATTCTGCCCATCCCAAATCTAAATGAGCTCAGTCATTAGGCTCCAAGTCTGTATTTCTCTGCGCCAATATTGGCCTCAATTCAGCAAGGCACTTAAATATGTGCTTAACTTCAAAAGCACAGTTAAGTCCCACTGATAGATTTGACTACAGGGGGATGTAAGCAAATAGCTCAGGGCTTTGCTAAATTGGGGCTTCAGTGACACAATCCTAGAAACATTTGTGTTTTAACATGTTTATAGAAAATTATAACAATTAAGTGGAGCTCTTCCTTCCTCACATAAAAACCATCTAGGACTTCCTCTTTCAAAAAGCTTACAGCAGCCAAACTTTCTTTTCCTAACCCTGAGGTCAAGCACTTCTCCAAGAACTCATCTTAACGTGGTGCCTTAATTATTTGTTTCCTTTGTGATGGTTCTGACACGTATCAAAACTCAGGTGAGCCTAAAAGTTCATGGCGGGTACTTTTTAGGAGAAGGGCTACAACATTATCTCTTGGACAGAGCAAAAAAACTCCCTTTTCCACAGTCTGGGCCAGCCTGGCCTGCAGATCTGAAGTGCAATTTGGTTTTGTGCTATGCCACCATCCGCACAGCTCACACAAGTGTAGCCTTCTGAGGGTTTTTCTAACATATTTATCCTTACAATGGGTTTGTGTTCTCCTCCCTAGAGGTTACTCTAAAGGCAAGAGTGGGTTCTCTCTTTCTACATATATGCAGAGGCTGCTAGCCATATTTCTTATTGTAGGAATGTAAAAAAAAAAAAAAAAAAAAAAAAAAAGAACTGAAAAGGTGTCAATGACTTTGTCTTCTTCAGTCTTCAGCTAAAGCATATTGCCTCCTTGTATTAACACAAAATCTTGACTATCTACCCAAATCCATGGGGCTGGATGGGGACTGGTGAACCTGTGCTGACTGGAAGAAGGATCAAGCCCTTTCCTAAAATGGTGTTTGCTGTCAAACCTGATCCATGAGAGCAACAACATGAGTGGTGTCACCTATGGTCCCTTCAGTGATGTCACCTCAGTACTGCTGGGTTCGACTCTGACAGCAATCCCAGCAAGCCCCTATTTCAAACTGAAAGGTCAAAATGAAGCTAGACACAAAGGTTTACAGAAAACCCTTGCTCCAACCCAATGTAAACCCCAGGGAAAGGAGAAGCATGAGCCAGCACGTCCCCCTCACTGTCCCTATCACTGGCAGGGCAAATTCTCCTTGGGACAGGCTCTGCCTCCAGCCTGCCTGCACCCCGTGGTGTGAGCTGTTCCTGCCAGGGGGGTCCATATTGAACTGATAAAGCTCTCAAAGCCCCATCACCCTGCCAGCTTGGAAGTGGGACCATGTCCCTGGGCGTCAGCAGCCCCACAGGTCTCCCTGCCAGAGTCTGTCCAGGCAAACAAAGAAAATGCATTGCCTTCCACTTTAATAAAAGCCAAATGATGCCGTTTGCCAATTACCAAAACGGGGCGAAGGTTAAAAACCCATTGAATTATAACACATGTCACGGACCAAAGCTTCTATGATTAACAGTTCTGTGAGAAATTCATTAATTTCACCCGAAGCAAGCTGACAGAGATTGTGCTTAATGACAGAATGCAGGGCAGGGGAAAGGCGGCCGATCCGGGAAAGAGAAAGCTGCATTAATTCACAACAAAAAGAGACGAGGAAACCCTTTTTTCCCCCTTATGAAAAGGAAAAAAAAAAAAAAATAACCAGAGTTGTAAAGAGCGGTTGCATTTGTTCTGCTGCTGAAGATTTATCTTCATCATTTCTTGTTGGTGAAGCTGACAGCAGGCGAGAACAAGACAAAGAGAAGAGCTGGAGTGGGCTCTGAATATCTGGGGCTTGTTTGGGGCAGCAAAGGGTGCAGCTCAAAGGGATCTTCTCCACAGAGGCCAGAGCAGGTAATGGTGTGGTGGCCAGGGGTGGGTCTTGGTCTAGGGTGATATGCAGACTTACAGAGGGAGGAAAACCCAAAATCTCCCCTGCAGAAGCAATTTTGAAGCTGTAGCCGTGAGATTGTGCCAAGGTTTAACCAGAGAAAGCAAAGGAAAATCTTTTTGCTACAATCATTAGAAAGCACAAGGGGGTGAAAATGTGAGGCAAGACTGGAGAGCTGTGGGCAGCCAGGGGGGACCTGTCCTCAGTATGAACACAGAGTTAATGGTGGATTAGAAAGATGGAAACTCCTGAAATGCACAGTTCTGATAGCTGAATTGGGTGAATTGGGCTTTCCTGCCTGCAGTTTGCAGGAGAGGAACAGTGGCACCAGGAGGGGTGGTGGAAGGGACAGGTCTGGTGACCATGGCAGGGAAGTGCCACCAAGGAAAAGCAGCACTTCCCACGAACTGCTTTGCCACGGATGGGTGACCCACAGCTGATGTTTCCTACCCAGTGAAAAAGACAAAAACCTGATTTTCCAGGAACCACTGTCAAAGGCAGCCACAGCACATCAGGCCTTCTTCTGCTTGAGTGACTGCAGGGTGGGAAATTACACCTCTGCTTCTGCACACTCAATTTCACCGTCCACTGCATGAGGCTACACAGGAAACAGTAAAAGTATAATAATTTGAGCTATAAAGCACAAGAGAAGAACTAACCAGGCCATTATATCTGGTCTAAGGATGCAATGTGGAAATAAAGAGTGTCATTTTTACAGCACATCTCCAGCAGTGAGGTAAACTTCTGCTGAAAAAAAAAAAAAAAAAAAAAGGAGCCTGCTGTCACTGGCAGCAGAAAAAAACAACTGGAAGAATTAAATTGGAAAGGACAGAGTAGGAATTTTCAAACTATAAATGTCTTCAGGAGGATGGAATGGATTTTCAAAACAACTAATGATGACTGAGGACAACTACCTATAAAGTTCAATTGGACTTTTAGATTTAAGCCCATTTTTCTCTAAAATATTAACTATAATACATATTTTAAGAAAGAAGAGTAAGTGCATGTTTTAGTTTCAGTCATTAAGTTGTCACTAACCCATGGGAGAGATCCATTCACCCTCAAAAGAAAAACTGTGTTAACTTTTAAGGGACAATATATTTCTTTTCCCTCACAATTTTAATATCTGCACCCTTGCCTAGAAATATCTGTATCTGGCTATAAGACCTCTCCAAGAAAAATAATTCTCCTTGAAAAAGACAAATAATACCTCTTATAGAGAGAAGCCAAAAAGCAGGCAAAAATATCCATGTTGACCTAAGGAAAATGAAGGGGGTAAAATTGATGATCACACATAGGAAGGCAAGCTCCTTTAAAAATTCAATAAATACCTTAAAAATCATATTAGGCAAATGCAATCAGTGGGGAAAGGGAGAAGGGAAAGATGGGCAGCGTGGAACTGGTACCTCAAGGGAAACTGATGGGCAGACTGTGAGCAGGGGAGGCAGAAAACCCACGTCCAGCTTCTGAGCTGGTTAAGAAACCATTTTTAAAATCTATCTTTCTCTGTTCTTCCTGGATTGGGTAAAATAATCAAAGAAAGACAGCAGGTGACAAGAAAGGTGTCACCTATTTCCTGGCTGCACAGCTTAATGCACGACTTTTCCTACATGTTGGGTACCCGAATTGCTTGGAGTTTTTGGTCCAGAAGAAAACAGATCTGGCCACCCCAAATGATTCCAGCACAAGGCAAACAGGGGACTGACTCTCCACTGAAACACTGTCATCAGTGGAAATAATTCCACTGATTTCAATTGCCTTTGGACCAGGGCTTTACTTTTGAGAGTTTCTAGATCCCTGTCAGACATGGGAAACTTTATGATCAATCCAGTGCTGGAACCTGCAAGACCTAAAACATTACTTTGAAAGAGTGAGGCTCAGATGGGGGTTTGGGAGAGCAAGGGGCTGAGATGGTTCAGTGCATCCTGAAAACAAAATGATGCCAAAAAAATCAAGAAGAAACAGAGGAGGCAAAAGGCAGGTGATTCTTCCTCAAGGCATTTCTAAAGGTTGGGCTGCTGGGCTGCAGAGGCTCACTGAAGCTTTGCCTAAGGGAGATGCATTTTTTATTAAAGAAATAACTTTCTAAACACAGAGCCCTTCTAGTTCAATAAGTGAACAAATGGTTCAATTCCTACTGAAAACTTGAGAGGGCAGTGGAATGTGGCCCCGTGTCTCAGTCCTCCTGAGCTCCCTGTTGCTTCTCACCATCTCCTTCCAGTGGGGCTTTCTTGCCCTTTTTCTGTCCTGCTTCGGCGCTGGGATTTGGCCACACTTCCACCACCAGACTTCTCATCTGAAACTTGATCCTGCTGTCTTTGGGCCTCTGAATTTATACAACCTATTGCACACAATGATCAGACGCTTTGAATCTAGGTCAGAACACACTGACTGGATTGATTTAGCTATAGATATACTCCTTTTTTTAAATTTATTTTCCCTTTCCTCTCCCCCTTCTCACTCTCCCGCCTTTCCTGGAATGAAAGCAGGTCCTAAAAACAAGCCAGAACATTATCAAAAAACCTGACAGCTTGCTTAGGAGGCTGAGCAGAGGTTTGCTGGGATATGCAACTTGTTTTACTATTGCTGCCGCTCTGGTATGACAACTGCTCACAACTTTGAATTCACAAAGGGAGAAAAAAAATTATTCTTTCAGGGGTTTTGCTAAATTCTCTCCTCTTCTTTTCAATGCCTCGCTGAAAGGATCCATGAAGCTGCTGCACCAGAGGCCATGAAAGGTCACAATCTCTGTGGGATGCTGTAAAGCAGAGACTGAGAGGGGTTGGTGGTGATCTATTGATGTGTCTGTAATAACAACAAGAATAAAACGGTAGCCATAAACCTTTCATCCTGGGGGGTCCCACAGAGCTTTTCAGAATAGGGGCCAGATCCAGAGAGGTGCTGAGGGCCTCACCCAGCCATAAAAGCACGGCAGATGCTGATGGCCATGGCCCTGCAGCCCAGGGCTGAGCACCTGGCAGGATCCAGCACCTCCAGGGCACAGGCACCACTCTGTGTCCTCGTGGTCCCTTCCCTAGGAGGTCCCCTGGCACTCTGGCAGCACAACAGGGTTCAGATTGAACTGGTGTGCGAGTGACCAACACGATGCTGGGCTGGGGAATGTGTGCAGAGTGAACTGGCCCCAGTTCCAGCCTTGGCATAAAGGAGGGAGGAGAAAGGAAGAGGAAATAATTCACTAACAGCATCCCGTGCGGGTTAAATGTCCCATCCATCCTGATCAATGAGAACACTGCCGGTTTTTTACCCGTGACACAAAGGGGTCAGCAGGGTTCAGCTGCTGTGCCCCTCCTGCCTCCTCCCCAGCCCCGGCCAGCACTGGGGGTGGTGGGTGTGAGGCAGAGGGAAGCAGGGCTGACACGCTCACCTCTGCTCCGCAGGGCTGTAGGTCTGTCCTTGCTGGCAGCTGCTGATGGTGATGGGGTCGAAGTTGTGGAAGGAACGCAGGGCCACCCCGGAGATGGCCACAAACTGGGAGCTGAAGCTAATGAGGACAGCCTGGGTGTGATAAAAAGGGTGACTGAGGTCATGGATGACGGGGATAATCAGGGGATTGTTCCTGCAGCTCAGGACGTGGACACCTGCCAGAGGAGAGACAAGATCAGAGGAAGGGTCAGGCTTAACACAATTGCTTCCCAAAGCCGTGGGCACTTCAGAGGCATTTCACCCAGAGGAATGGCCCTATAGAGCTGAAAAGTTATGGTAAGCTGCCTGGAGGGGCTTCCCAAATCGCTTGGGAGAGCTTAGCAGAGAAGCGGATCCCTCCAGACAGCTGAAGAAAGGCTGCCATTCTCTCTGCGAGCGCGGCAGGCCCTCGGAGCCGCTCCTTTAGACCACAGCTACGTTTCTATTGTGCTCTGGTAAATCAGGAGCAACCAGCACGGGGGAAGCAGAGTCACACTATTGTAAAACGGGTCCTGGAGGACACTTGGAGCCTTTATATGCAGGATCAAACAGTGCCGGCAGGCTGGGGGGCTTTGTGCACCAGGGTCGGGACACCAGCAGCTTGTTTGGAGCTGTGCATGTCATTAGCACTCAGTGTAAAACTTTTTTTGCATGAGTTTTCCACTAAATTTGCCCAGATTTCATTTTTTCTTCAATAGTTTTGAGCCTTAGGGTATCTTGTTCTTTGGAAGAAAAGGCGGATTTGGTCCTGGAGACAGAAATGAGGGTGGTGGAGCCATTGAGGATTTTACAGGTGATGTCACTCAAGAAGAAAATAATTGTGTTCTGGGGAAATAGAAGCATCTCAAGGTTGTGGTGCACAGGAACACCAGAGAGGTGGCAAGGAGACTTCTGAGTCCCGTTTGTCCAGTGGATAAGGCACTCAGTGACAGCTGCGGAGAAATTCCCACCTTCAGGTAGAAGCAACCTGAATTCAAATGGGCCAAACTCATCTCAGTGGGAAGACAGAGGACAGACAGCTGTCGGCTGCCCTCAAAATTCATTAATTGAGATTCATGGCCTGCTGGCTGCCTGCAAGGCTCTGCCTCCACAGCTCCATGGCATCACTCCGAGGATCAGCTTGGCTCCAGATCCATTTGCTTCACTGGAGCTCCCCCAGCAATGGCTTTGGCCCAGGCTCCTTGGCTACCCTGATTCACTTACAAATTTGAAAATAAAATCAATTCTATTTGAATGTTTAACTGGCTCAGGGATTTCTGTTATTATTTTTTTCCCCAGTTCGAATTTCTTGACTCAAAAGGGAAGGAATAAAAAGGCTTTCATTTTTCTCCTTAGAAAGTGATTTCTTGTGAATTAAGAGAAACTCTTTAAACATATATCTCCCACCCTCTACTTAAAAAAATCTTCCTGTAATAATAAAAAAATAATATAAAAAAGCAAGCCTCTTTTTGTTTTGGTCTTCACCTGACCCTGAAATAACCTCCCTGTCTACTTGCCTCCCAGAAGTCTTTTGATATCAGCTCCTTGTGGAACAGTGCACGTTTCTCACTTACAAACAGGTGCAGTTAATACTCAAAATCCTGGGTTCCCAAATTCCTTGGAAGTTTCTGCCTTCTCTGATGGAAAGCCAAGACCTTATGGTATGAGGCTGTTTATTCACTTCTATTTCATTCCTTGCACTCAGGTGGTGTCCACAACAGAACAGACCCTCAGAGCTCTGTTGCAGGTTATACCTGACCCTGGCCAGGAAAACGGTGCTTGGACAGGTGAAGGTTTCTTAATTGCCCTGAAATATCCATGAAGATGGTACAGGTGCCCATGGGGGCAGTCAGAGCTCTCTCAGGATAACCTCTATTTCTGCAGCTCTGTACCCATCTATTCAGCTCAGCAGCTGAACCCTGGTGTCTACGATGGCTCTGAACAAACAGTGCTGAGGTGTTTGGCATCCCAACCTCTCCATCTCCTACCAGCACTCAAAGGAAGCTTCACATTATTTTCTGGGAGTCCACTTGCTCTGATCAAGGCAGGAAACTGCATGTCTGGATAAGATATTCTTTGCTCATGTCAATGTCTTCAGCACACTGGGGACTGATCAAGATTTAAATTATTGCTACTTCCTTTTGGATGTACTTTTAGTTTGCCACGAACTTCTGCTTAAGGCTCATTGAGTGTCTCAGTCAGTCCTGCCCCCAGTGCATGCCAACATTTGCATCTCAGCTGCAGTTTCCAGCTTGCCGTGGTGATAATTCAAACACATGAAACACAATATCCAGGAAAAGTACTTTATGTCCCTGTCAGAACTCAAACAGAACAGCAATGGGGAGCTCTGCCTGAGTGAGAGCTGCTGGGTAGCCCACCTACACCTCTCCTCTGCTCCAGGCAGCCTCTTCTGAAAGGTCAAAGGGGCTTTTCCATGATGAAAGCAGCATTTCAGCTGGGATGACATCCAGACATCAGGCTGAGCCATGCCAAACTCATGTTGCAACTTCATTGAAGATTTCAAAACCTAACCCTCAGTTTCCTCTTTGCTCCTCTTTCTTGTTCTCTTTCTCTCCCAGTCTGCCTGTCTGTCCCTATAAAATGTCACATTAAGTACTGCTGGCATGCTCGGGTCTCCATCATTTATTTCTCAGAGGGATAGAGCTATGTGCCACTGTTTTGCAAAAGGAGGGTAAGATTAATCCAAGGGCTCTGGCAAACTGGGAGCCATCCTGACTCAACCTGCACAACTTGCTACAAATTTCAGTTTGTTCTTGGACAACAGACACACCACATGCATTTCCTTTGTTCTCCTCCACACCCCACCAAATTCTGTGTTATCCTGGATGCTCATCCAACACTTGTCACTCTGTGTTCCTTCTCCTCATCACTAGTGGGAAGCTCATTGGAGTTTCAGCTTGTTAAAACTGAAATGCTAAAACAGAAAGATGGGAGATGGGAGTTATGTTTCCTTAAAAACTGCTCTCAAGGTGACTTGGCCAGCTTTCTCCTCAGTGGAAAAAAAAAAAAAAAGGCAGAGAACATCTGGAAAGGGATTATGCAAGTCCTACCCTGACACAGAGTTGGGAACTAGGGAGAGCTCCTGGGTTGTGGAGCTTAAATGCAGCCTGGATCAATTCACCAGTCACAACACCCCCAGTTTAGGGCCCTGTGCCAAGGGTAGAGACAAAACCTGTCTATGCCAGCACTTCAGCACAAGAGCAGGTCCTGCCTCTGTCGGGCACATCTGCTTGAGGCCATGCCAGGAGCCTGGCAGAGCCCTGGAGCTAGACTTTCACCACCTGAAACACTTCACCTGGGGAATTCTGATCATTAAATGGTTCTGGAGACCTCCCTGCAAGCAGGCCTGGAGATCACCCAGCACTCCCTGTGAAACAGAAGCCTTTGCTGCAGCAGCTGGTGCAGGTCCCTCACTCCCTGCTGCCAGGGGTTCATCTGCAGCACCATCAGTGTCTCTCCAGGGCAGTGCTGGGTGTGAAGTATTGAGATAGTGCTGATTTTAGTGACTGAAGAGGAGCTAGTCACCTCTGAATGGATAGTGAACAGATATGGAGTAATGTCTGTATAAAATAACACATAATTTTCAACAAACTCTGTGAGACTCAGGGACTGGAGCATTGAGCAAGCACCTTTTTTGTCTAGTTCTGAAAAAACTGAGCAGGAGTACTGGTGAATGGGGGCATCACCACATTAAGCAAGCAGTAAAGAGGGAGTTTAATACAACACAGTCTTACCAAGGTCATGGCTTTGCTCTTTGGTGTCAAACAGCTGCACACCGATGGTCTCCTGCTTCTGGTCCAGGTAGTAGGTCCCATCAGTGACCAAGTGGACAAGGACTGCTGCAGCCACCATAGGCTGGGAAAAATAAGCCTGGGAAAACACAAACCCCACAAAGCCTGAGGTGGAGAACTGTGATGGGCTTTTAAAAATCCCCAGGAGCCAGTCCAGGACTTTTAAAAGAAGATTTCCCATCCCAGGTCACACAGAAATCTTCTCTTCCAATCTTTCCTACACAAACTAGATAAACTCAAGTCAAACAGCCCTGAAGCTGAACTCTCCCAGAAATTCAATAGCCTTGTCACACATGAGGGGACTTCACTACTGACTCTCTAGACAGTGCTCAAAAACATTGTTTTCTTCTTTTGCTCTAAACATACTTCAGAAAGGAGCAGCTTGTGGCCCTGGGAAGGCTGGCCCACAATATTTTGCCTGCTGTAGAATCTTTGTAGAGGCAGGCAAAGAAGAAACTTCTGAATGATGTGTGAACTTCCTACCTTCAGCCAGAAAATGGTCTGTGTCATGTGGGAGTACTGGAAGTTGGCCGTGCAGGGATACCAGGCGTACTGGGACACACCATCATTCAAGTCGATCACCTTGGTACGACACATCTGCAGCAGGAAAAAAAGAAACACCAAAACTGACCTAGAGGACAGCAAGGAAGGATTCTGACTGCTTGAAGTAGGGAAACAAAGTCCAGGTGCACTCCCAGAATAAAGTAATGCACAACAACTGTGCTTCTAAATACCATGAGATTATTCAAAAAATTAAGTTTCCAGGTGTTGCACCCCAGTAAGAAGAACTGAAACATGAACAGGAGCTAAAGACTCACAGCAGCAGGATGGCAGCCAACAATCTCCTCTGAATTTGGTCATTGGTCAGCATTTAGAACTTTGCCCCCCTCAAATGGACCAGGAATTTTCCCACTGGAGTCCAGGTGAGGATCACTTCTGAACACCCCAGCTCCCAGTGCAGACAGTGTGGAGCTGCCTCCACGGTGCTCCAGCACTGCCCTATTTAAACCTGATATTACTGTAACCCCAGAGGAGCCACACATAGCCTGCAAACTTGGAACCAGGTGTAGCCAGGAAAGTCCTGCCTCTAGAACCCAATTTAAGCAAACTGGTTTCCTCTTTCACCAACCAGTTCTTCAAGTGGAATCACCTTCCTACACCTGCAGCCTCTCCATGGCAGGCAGCAGTGAGATTGGAAGCAAACTGCTCTTTTCAATTAAGTGCATGATTCCCAAGTCCTGTTATGGATGAAAAGCTAAAAAAAAAGCCAGAATCTGAGTACCAGAGAGCCTTGCAGTGCCATCAGTATGTCAGACGTGAAAATGAAGCTGCAAGAAATGGTCAGAATTACCCTGAAAACACACTGCTCAGTGAAGCTGCTTCAAAAATGAAGCATGAATGACCACAGCCTTCACCTCCACAGCGAACAGAAAAAAGGGAATATCCACCATGGAAAAGGTTATTACTGCATTAGAAGGATCCTTATAGCTGAGGCTCCTGGAGCATCTGAAAAGTACCTGTTGGATTCACAACCATTTGGTGAACTCACTGACTGTCATTACCATAGGAACAGATGGAATTCCTTGTGCTGATGTGCTGTCAGTAAAGCTCTTCCAATCAGCAATTTTTAATATTAATCTAAAAAGAGAACTCTGAAGTGAAACAATAAAATCAACAGCCATCCAAAATCCTATGCCCACTCGATAATCCTGCATAGAAATGCCCTCTTGGTCCTGGCAGGCAAAGGCTGGGCACTGCGAAGAGAGTTTGGGATGCCTGGGAATGAGAAACCAGATTGGCTAAAAGTGAGGTAATCCCCTTTAAAATCTGAGTCCCTCAAGATCCAGCACAGAGGAATCTTACAGGCAAAACATAAATCAGCTTTAATGGGCTGGGAGAAGATTTTTAGTTTATTTATTTTTTGAAACAACTGGGACCAAGCTTCATTGAGGCTAGCCAGTGGATAGTGTTACATTTTACAGCAGAGCAAGGCTTTACATAAACTATCTTTGGCATTTGAAATCCAGGCCAGCAATTCGACATGTTCCGTTTCGCAACTCTCCCTTCTTGCATTTTCAGCAGCCTGTCTCTTGTTGGGAGCATGGTTTTTATTTTAATACCTCTCCAGCTAGGGAATTTATCTTACCCACATCTGCAGTATACATGGTCAGAGAGCTCTTTGACATGAACAAAGGTCTCATTACTTTTATACAATTTTGTTCTTATTCTTACTTCTCCTCCTGCTCTCTTGCTCCAAAAAGGTGGCTGAAAGAAACACAAGCACTGACTTTCAATACTTTTTAAGTGCCACTTAATCGATGAGTGAAAACTTGTATTAAGAAATCACCCAGAGCTTCACCAAAAGTTTGATTCTAACCCAAAATAAACCCCTGCTGAGGTGGGCTGGAAATCTCTGATAACTTTTAAATGCCTTGTTTGATTTGTGTGCGTGTGTGAACCCTAGCACTTTCTGCTTCTGCTGGAGAATATTAGCAAACATCTGAGCATTGCATAAAGAGCCTGTGTTCAGGCCACGTGGGCTGTCAGACTGGCCTGGTTTGAGCAGGTTAGATAAGCTTCCTCCTGCTGAGGCTGATCCATTGCTACCAGACAAGTGTTTCAAAGTGGTCCTGGGGTAAAAGGCTCCTTTAGAACAGTCTACTTGAGAAGTGTGGGAAAAGTCTAAGAGAGATGAATGGCTTCAAGAGCCTCTTCTCCACTTGTTGCTGGCCAGTAAACTTAGCTAATGGCAAAATAAAAAGTTCTTTAAGTTTCTCTGGAAAGAATTGGGTTGGATAAACAGCTCCTGTCACCTACAGACTCCACCATCTCACCAGGCTCCAACACACGTGGTAAATCCAACCCCATTTCAATTCTGCCCAGACAGTGAATGTTACATCACACCTGCCAAGCCTGAGAATCATCTGCTAGAAGAGTCTTTCACACTTCTGCTTTTAAGGCATCCCTAGACTGTGGCAGCAGCCCAAAGGCCCCTATTAATTAATTAGGTTAATGGTTGGACTCAATGATCTTAGAGATCTTTTCTAAGCTAAATGATAATGTGATTACTGTAGCACCAACACTTTTAGAACCACAAGTTCCAGTGGCCTGGAAGACAGAATATCATCTCTCTCATCATTGCTATTCACAGGAATTCACACTTATGAGAAACAGACTATATCCTAGCGTCCTCCAGTTTGCTATAGTGATGCAAACCAGCAGCTAAAGCACCTGACAGCTGCGGAGGGAAGAATGCATAGATAGACTTCTCATTTCAGGGTGTTACCAAACACTGAAGTATTTGCTTTGAAGAATGACAGCATTGCACATGCTCCAAACTTCACTCACTGGGGCTTATCCAGATTCTCAGACCCACACAGCAAGTGGGATATCCACAGGAGCTTAGTATGTGCTCCAAAGTATGCGGCGACTATTTGTGTCTAGTTACTGGAAGGCCATGTCATCCCCCTCCTGAGGAAGCTGCTTTCAATTAGAAGAGCTGATGTCTGTTCCTCTCAGAGGTTCAAATCCAGCTCGTCTCCCACCCACACATTTTGTACACAAACATCAGCAGACAGAACGATCAAGGCCAGGGAGCACTGTGGGATCTTCCCACAAGAGGGAATGCCTGGAGGATTCCCTTTGACTGATTTATACAACCTCTTGTCAATCAAAGGCACAACATGTTCTTCAAACCGCCTCTCCTGTTTTCCTTCCCTTACTCAGGGGGACTGAGGAATGTGTCAGCAGAAAGGGAAAAGTGATATATTGGGAGCACTTAGCTTTTTGCCACATCAAAAACACATTTACTATTGCAATCAACTCCATTTCCTTCAAAGTAATATGGGAAAATTTGCTGAAGAGCAAATTTTGGAAGGCGCCCTTGTGAATGATTCCCAGCCATCCCATGACTGCAGGCAATGTGAATTTGCATTGATGGGTTCCTGTTGCAGCTGAACTACATGTTAAGGATCACAAATCCCCTGGACTGGGCACTGGACTAGATCCCAGCCAGCTGTGGCAGTGCATGGCCCCAGCACTTGGCTTCTCCAGGCCTGGGCTCCCTGTCTGGAAGATGAGGATGATGTTCCCCCACGCCACACAGGTGTGCTGAGGATCAAAGCTATGAGCTATGAGGCACAAAAAGATGCTCAGATGTCACTGAGAGCACACACAGGTGTGAGGATACAGCTCCCCACAGGAATGGGCTAAACAGAGATCCCATCCCACTCTGACCTTCCCACCGAGCAAGCACAGTCAGACACCACAGGCTTTGCACACACTGGTGGTTCTCAGCAGTAACATGGAAATAATTCTAAATGCAGACAGAAAAGCTGCTATTTAAGCTTGAATGTTGCCCTTCTCAGCTCTGGCACCATGGCTGGAGCGGACGTGCCTGTCTGAATGCCCAGGGGCAGTGGAAACAGAGCTAACCTCCAGTGCACAGATCTGTCTGCTCCCAAAATCCCATCTGGTGAACCGTGGCAGGGCCTCCTCCAGACTGTGTCCTCAAGCTCTGTCTGGCTGTGAGGGGTGTCATGGGCACTTGGTCAGGCAGTGGCAAGCATCCTCCTTCTGGAGAGGAGGGTGGAAGTGGAGATTGTGCTCCAAAAGCTTCCTATCCCCACTCCTTTCTACAGGGCACTGTGCTGCTGACACTTCTTCACCCAGACAGACAACTCAGTGTTTCTGGGATGAACCAGGCTGTACCCTGTCCTGTTGGCAAAATTGCAACCATGGAGCAGGCAGGAGGAACAAGATCTCTTGCTAAAACCCACAGTACCAGCTATTTATTGAGCACAAAACATCCTCAGCGAGGCTGCAGAAGTGCACAGAAAAACTCACAGACCAATACAAAACCCATGGAGGCACAAACAGAACATCTTCTCTTGTTTGAAGGTCCAGCTAAAGAACAGATTTCAGATGTAATACTGAGACCTACAGTATTCTACAATAATCTGCAATATTTATCTGTTTGCTCTGCAGAATGTTATTTGTATTTAACTCAACACATGCCAGAGGATCCCAACCATGACATAAGCAGCATTTTAACACATCCCTTACAGCTGAAAACTTTCTCCCTCTCTTGCCAGACTAGGGTGCTGGCACTCACCCAGCCCTTTTATTCTTAAATATGTTATTGTTCTTGCTAACCTACGGTTAATCTTACCCAAGGATGAGAAACTATAGTGTAGTTGCTAAATATCAGAAAGGTTCCTGCTTGTTTATTGCCCAATATTGTAAGGCAGCTTGACTGCCACATGGACACCACCCAGTTTGCCGACTGCAGCACAGACCTCCAATCTGTTCCCAAAGCTGTTGCACTGCTTTTCTCATTTAGGCTGGGAATTGGGTTGGAGTTAGGGAAAAATGAAGTTGCCCACGAGTGAGCACCAAACCATTAAAAGGCCTCCAACAAACACCTCCAACCCCAGCCAATTTCTCTCACCATTCCAAACCTCAGGAGCCCACAGAGCTCAAATGGAAATTGTACGCACAGCAGCACAAGGAATTGTGGTTTTCTTCTAGATTCTGGTCAGAAGTGCTTTCGGACAAGTGTCTTTATCAGATGTCTTTGTCAGTGGACTTATCCCATCAGAAATCTGAGCCCAGAGTTGCCTGCCCAACTGTGAATGTCAGCCTTGGGCCATTCCACATTGGCCTCTAAAACCTAAGGAAACATTCAAAGCTACTTTCCCCAAACTGGTGCACATATTTAATTTTATGTGCACTACTAATGGGTTTCTGTTGCATAAAATAAAATAAAAAACTAAAACCAAATCTTAGATTTAGCAGCAGAGAGTCTAAACATAAAATGAGGGAAGAAACCTGAGTCTCTCTCTTTTGACAGCCACCTTACAGTCTACTTGCTACTTCCACAGCAGCAACTTCCCCTCATCAACTACAGATTCTCCTCCAAAACTCTCCTTGTCCTCTGTGGCTGACAACACAGTTTTACTGTTTCATGTTCTTTGTCTGCTGTTACTGGTTTTCATTGGGGTCCCTAAAGGTCTGATGGCAAAAGATGAAAAACTGCAGCGTGTCCTGCTCCAGGACAAAGGCCTGTGGGCAGGTGATCCAGAGAAAAGCTTTATCAGCTGGAAGCTGATGAAACTCCAGGGGTAACACACTGATGCTATATTACTCCCAGATTCAGTTGGCTCAGAAGTCAGAGGAAATCTCATCTGTCAATTTTCCCTGTGTAATGAAGAACAGGATTTGGCTGTGGGATTGGGAAGCAGCTTACATCTCCTGCAGGATGAAATAAAGCCCCGCTGCCAGTCCCTGTGTCCAGTCTCAGCATAGCCACGTCCACTTTGAACCTGGAGCAGCTGATGTGTCTGGACCTTGCAGACTCTGTATCCCATCAGCATGATATTACAGCTTCCTCAGCACAGAGCCACGATTTTCAGCTGAAGATTTGGCTGGATTTTTTAGTAATTGGAAAGTGACCTTTCTGTGAAAACACCATGGACAGGGCACCAATAGTTTGCCTGCAATGTGACATTATGATAAATTCCTCTACTTTACAACAATAGTGTTCATCTCCAAAGGGAAATTTCCTCAGAGTTTTGGGTGTAACACACGGCTGTGATTCAGAAATGAGTGGGAGATGCAAGGTCTATTTCATTTTGTCATGTAAGCTGGTTTAGATTGAGGCAAGCGAAAAGGAGCTACAGGGATTTCCATTAGATGATGGCCCAGATTGCATGTGTATTCAAGGTGTGTTATTAACTTTAGCTTTCTCAAAAATGCAGTTATTTCACTTCCAAAGAGATGGTATGAACAATATATTTCCATTTTTAAATTGTACAGACCTGCATTCTTTGAGCTTTCCTTTGAATTTCTGTTATCTCCAGATTCAAAGCAAACTTCATTTAAAACCAGTGAGTTCAAATCAAAATCACATCAAACCATAAACTTCACATGGCATACCTGAAAAAACTGTAAATCAGTTCTGACTGGCCCTATCCCAAACTCACATGGGCTTTGACAGCCAGCCAGGTGTAATCAAATATCTAGGATGCTTGCTGGACTCATGGAAAAAACCAATATGGAGTTTTGATTTTCCAACAAAACCCTAACCAGATGATTTTTGCACGGTTCAAAGGATCACCACGAGGATGCCAGTTAAGCCAAGGCCAGACACTACAGAAAAATGGATTGAGAAAAAGAAGAAATAATTGCACTAATGGGATTTAAAAATCAACTCATCTTTTACGGCAGCCCACAAGCAAACCCCAGCATCTGGAGCTCCTGGGTGCAATTTGCACATGCCCCTGCTTCTCTTGCCATTCAGAGATGGAAACTGAAGGGATGCAGAACCAAGAGATAGTTCTGAGTGCACAACACAGTCTCCTTTGCAGCACATGAAAGTGCAATCCAGAGATCTGACATGTGCTCCTGTTTATTCCTGTCAGTCCTCTGCTATTTCTTCAGCTTGGCAGTAGGACATAAAGATGCTGCTCTCAAAAAACAGCATCTTCCACACCAGCACTGCCGGGATCCCACCTCAGGATCGAGCAGCAGCACCCAAACAAGAACTTATGCCTTCAGTTCTGCAAGTATCAGCCTCATTAAAACCAAAAGACATTTTCAAGCTGCAGCACAAGCTCCTGTCTACAACTTCCACATTACTGCTCACAGAAGTGTGAAGGCATTATAGACTGATAAGTGCTTTAGCAGACTGTATATCCATCCACTGGAGAGCAAGGTTAAACAAATACAGGAGCCAGAACATTATTGTTGGCTGAGCGCTCGGGTTCCCGAGCTGCCCGTCTCTAACTTGAGCGGGCCAGGTCCACTGCAGCACAGCTTCGTGGAGCCAAGGCTGGCCGGGGGGTGCTGCTGCAAAGCAAAACAATCCCATCCCATCAGCTTTCATCACCGAGAAGCAGAGCAAAAGCAAATTTTTTTTTTTGTTTTTCCTTTGACTGGAGAGTTTCATTCGAGAGCAGCTGGCACCAGAAAATCAAACTGTCAAAGGCAGAATGTGGGCCACACTTTAGGAGGATCCTAAATATATTTTTGTTATTATATTCATAGTTCTGGCTCACTAGATTCATTGTACTTTTGCAGCTCCTGTAAGGCAAAGAGGGGTTGGTACAATCCACTTGGTAACATCCCCTCCTTCCTTCCCAGAGCTGGTGCCATACATTTGTTTGGATGAAGAAAACACACAGCTAAGTAGAAAAAAAACACAAAAGGAAC
Organism: Vidua macroura; assembly: GCF_024509145.1. Taxonomy (NCBI): domain Eukaryota; kingdom Metazoa; phylum Chordata; class Aves; order Passeriformes; family Viduidae; genus Vidua; species Vidua macroura. The sequence continues at coordinate 8,031,341 of NC_071591.1, forward strand.
AACAACAAATCCCTTAAGAACTTGAGTTCTCCATCAGATAACACACTGGCTGAGGTGGACAGAGATGCTTAGAAGCACATGGACAATGACACTAATAAAAAGAGAGATACATAAGAAAGAAATTAAGCCATTTTTTTTTTTTTTTTCAGCTCTCAAGCAGGAAAAAAAACCTCTTGTTTCTTTTGGTTCCAGTAATTTAGGAGCAAGTCCTAAATATTGCCATACCTCGCCCCAGCTCCCTGCACCACCCTGAGTGCTCAGGGGGCACAGGAGCCACTTCCCAGAGATGTGAGCCAAGGCAGGTGCCACCCTGAGCCCTGCAGACCCCTCACTAAGCTTTGCCTGTGCCTGAGGCAAACAGCCCTGCAGTGGTTAATGTCAGCCCCGACCACATGATCACACTCAGAAAAGGTCAAAAGAGTGATTTTTCATTTAAAAACATCTGTGTGTTTAAAGAACAAAACTTTCTCATGTGCAGAAAACCAGGGGTTTCCAGTACTTTTATTTCCAGAGTTAAAGCTGTGCTTTTCAGCTTTGTTTAGGGTTATGGCCCATGTAAACACACTGTGTAAACCACACACTACACTCAGCACACAGTGTTTCCACAGGCAGGGATAATTGGGGGTGCAAATCTCTCTCTCCCTGGCTCCTTTTCCCTCTCCAGGCTGCTCAGCTTTCCCCACTGTGCTCCCAGTGAGCCAGCCAGACACCCTGTTGTTGTCCTTCCCTATATGAAGACGTACACATGCCTCTAATCCTAAGGGTGTAAGTCTGCTCTGGGCTGTCAACAGGCCTTAATTGGATACATCCAGGGAGATGATGCATTGGGAAGAGGCCCTGAATTTAATAGGAAAAGGGAGGCTCCAGAGAGGCACCAGGGGAATGTGGAGGGGGGATTGGAGGAGCTGCCCTGTGCTCCAGGGAGCAGTCACACCTCAGCTGGCAAAACCTTTCCATTCCCATCCAACTATCAGCCCTACATCAATGGGTATTAATTGAGATTAAACCCTCTGGCTTGTTTTTCGATACCTGAAGTTATTGCTTGAAGAATGTAAATCAAAAGGTTCCCCCTTGCTTCACTGGGCTTTTCCCACTGAAACTGCAGAGTAAGGGAACCACCATCCTGCAAACAAATTCCTCTGAATGAGCTGGACCATCCAGGCAGATCCACAGAGCAGCTGCTGCCTCCAACCCTTGCACATCTCCACCCAAGAAAAAGGCTTGTCTGAGGAAGCCTGTCACTCCCCTCTCACCTTGGAACAACCCTGGTTGCTCTGATAAACCCCAAACTCCAACAAATTAAGCCAAAATACTTGGAGCATTTAGTCCTTGATGTCCCAGGTTTGTAGGGGAGTTCAGAGGAACTCCCAACTGCTCCCAGAAGAAGTTACTGGAGGAATTAAAGTGTTGTGTGAAAGAGGAAGCTCAGCTTCTTCACCCTCATTGACTTCCAGGAGCAGGCTCTGAGAAGATGGACTGGCAGCAGAGGGGGTGGAGGAAGACTCAGCTGCCAAGGCTTAGCCTTTCTCACCAGGAACAACCTCTGGGAAACAGGTACATTTCCACAGAGTGAGGCCTTCCCTCTCCAGCTGGTCCAGCTCACTGTGTACACACAGTGACAGAGCAGCTCTGCTGGAAGGCCAAATGTTTTAAAGGGGTTTGGATGAAGAAAGGTGTGAAGAAGGTCATCTCTACCCTGTGCTTCACCTTCTCCTCTCTGAAGAGTGACTTGTCTCCTCTGAGCATGATGATGCAAGGGTTAATTACCAAATAAATGGAAAAATGACATTCACTGCCAGCAGTGCTAAGTGTAGGGATTTTGGCCCAGCTACCAAAATGGCTAAGCAGAACTTGATGTTCTCCTGAGCTGAGGGCTTTTCCCAGAGAGGAGGTACATGTGGGGGCAGATAATAGCACTGATCCTGCAAATAACCATTTCCTGGCACGTGTGAGAGCTTGGAGCCAGACCCTGAGACGACAGTGGAAACCCAGTCCCCAAGAGATTCCTGCTGATAGCATGGGGGAGCTGGGCCACTTACCAGATGTGAATTTGAATTACCAGGGTGAATCATGTCTTCTTATCAGATTCCCCACTGAAATGACCTCAGAGGAAAGAGCGGTCCTCCAGCTTTGCAGGCAGCACTTCCAAAAGTGAGCACAGATGTGGGGTTCCTCCACAGTTAGAGCTCCAACTAAGGCAGCACAGCTCAGGAGAGACTTGGAGCAGCTCAACAGTGTATCCAAATGGTCCCCACTTTGTTGTTTGTTCGGTTGGTTTTTTTCTCCTTTTTTTTTTTTTTTTTTTAATTTATTATTATTATTATTATTAAAGCTGATTCTTATTTTCAGGTGGGGACAGAAGGGTTGTCTCAAGACACTTTTAGGACAGTACTGGGTAAACACCATCCTCCAAAACCATGCCTTTTAGAGGCATCTTAAGATGGTCACCCTGAAATTCATTGGCATTCAAAATATGAGGTGTCTTATGACAATGTGGGCTAAAGTGCCCACGGTACTCCAAACAAGTGGTGAAGACAATCCTTCATTTACAAGAAAAAAATAAATTCTTTGCTCCTGGCATGAGAAAGTTTACTTTCAGCTTAAAGAAATGACCGTGTGGTTTTGGGGATGGCATTCCGTTCTGCTGGAGAGCAGCACCCTGCCTGCCTGTACATCCGTGGTTTTGTAGCTACGTTACAACCCTGGAGAGCTCTGTTTACATATTTGACATGTTTCCTTGTGCAGAACATGAAACCAAATTACAGTGTAAAAGCCATTATGGCTTTGCTCTTGCACCCTTTTCCATCCCCTTCTCTCATTGCTTGGTTTAGATCTATCTGGGCATTTTTAACTGTGCTGTGTCGCCTGGCACTGCTTCAGGCAGGTTTATTTGCTGTTGCACAGGGAAATCATGGAAAAGCTAGTGAAGCCACATGCCAGGGAGCAGGGGGAAGACGGCGGGGCGGGGGTGGGATGAGAAATGCCCAGAACCCTTCACGCATGAACAAAGCAGACGTGTCGATGCATTTATGCAAAATCATTCTGCTCTGAATGGAGAGGGACCCAAGACAAACAACCTGGATGGGATGCAGGGGAGCTATCCCACGCTCACGGCTGGACATGCTCTGCATCCCAAGGCTTGTGAGCAGCAGCAGCAGACGGGGAGAGTGGCAGGTTGAGGGGCAAGGGCCGAGGAGGGGGGGGTCTCCTTTCAGAGGAGTGCATGTTAATGAGCAGTGCCTCTGTCGGGGGGTCCGGCTGCCCGGCTCGCCAGTGCCAGGGGGGTCGAAGCTGTTCTCTATTGATGCCTCTAATCTGGGTGGGTGGCTGGGTGTACAGCAGATATGATCATAAAATGGTAATTTACTTCCTAAAGAAGCACATAATCCCTATTGCTGCCCAAGACAATATTCCTTTCTTGCCTTTCTTCTTGCTTCTAGAAACAACAAATGGCATGGAATTCTGCTCTTGTTTCATTAGTGGTAAATCTCTCTTGGTTCTAGGAAGATGGGACCAATTTCCGGCACCTGAGAATTTTTGGTTTGACCTTCATCTCTGAAAAAGTCAGATTGAACCTCTCTGAGAGTACGGTTGGCTGCTTTGCTCTCTGCATCATTCTTTGTTTCTTTTATCTATTTTCTCTACAGTACACAAAGGGAACACAGTGTACCAGCCCCTGGTACTCACTGTTCTGTTTCCCTTAGATGACTTGCATATGTGCTCTTGAAAAATTATTCTAAAAACCAAGGGGGGAAGGGAGTGGAAATAAAAAAAAAAAAAAAATCCCTTGAGTGTTTGTCAAAATTGCTTGGAATCTCCTCTGACATCTCATTGTGTTCTCTCCATCCTCCCCTTACACAAATCAGCCAGAGGCTACAACATCAGCCATGGGGTCTGAGCTTTACTCCAACCAGGAGCAGAGGAGCACTGGAAGCCATGGGGGTGGAGGGGATCCCTGTCTGTCCCGGCTGGGAGCAGGCAAGCAGGTGAGGGGCAGCATCCTCCAGCCAGCTCTGAACTGACTTTCAGGGTAACGCTCTTCCTCAGCCACCTCTCTGCAAATGAGCCTTTTCCAAGCCAGCCTACCTAGAAATCCCATTTCTCATTTCATTTAACGCCCCAGAATGCTGAGATCATTCCTAAGTCATGGCACTGATGGTATGTGACACATCCTTGTAGCATCCCTCACCTCGGACCCTTGGCATGGACCACCTCCTCCAATGAGGCAGAGCAGCAAACAAACGTACAAATAAGGAGCAGTGGAGTTCCTTTGGCAGAAAGGTTGCAGAATTCAGCTTTCCCGGCAAGTCAGGTGGGAAGCAATGTTCCCAGACACTAAAGCAAGGAGATGGTGGGACAGTTTTCCAGTCCCTTTGTACTGGGAATGAACAGCCAAACTGTGCTAGGATCAGGACTGATTAATTCACAAACAGGATGATGTGAGGGGACTGACAGAGCTAAAATGCAGATTTAATGACCTCAAACCCCTCCAGGGCTCTGCTCCCAGGCAGCAACTCTCAGCAAGCCCTGAACAGTTTTCTTTTTATCCAAGATGGGAACATTTCCCTTTCAAGACATCCTGAACTTCCTAGTCCTTGGGAGGTTTAGGCTCAGTAATGCCCAGTGCCTGCAATGTCTCTGAAGGATTTTGAGGTCTAATCATCAAACAGTGGCTTTACCTTTCCATCCTCCCATTTCCACCTCCATTAAACAGAACAGAAACCAAGCAATGTGGCTGTGATAAGGTTTAATTAATCACTGCACATTGAAAAAAAAAAAAAAAAAAAAAAAAAAAGAAAGAAAAATATCATCACTTAATCCAAGGAAGGAGCATTCCAGCCTGAATTTGCCTGACAGTCAGGGCCAGGCTCATGACGCAGCTCTCCAGCCTCAGGCAAAAGACCAAATTGGCTGGTCTGTAGTTTCCAAGGGAAATGAAGACAAAATTTTGGACCCCTGGAACTAACTTTAGACTGGGAGACTGTGTAACCTAAGCTGAAGCCCTTTAGTGGATCAGCCAGTACTGGAAATGAGCTCAGCCACATAGAGCAAACCTACATTCCTCCTGTGACAGCCTGTGCACAGTGTCCAGTTCATCTTTTTCCAGAACTGGTCTCTGATCACTCATGGTTCCTCCATTAATGGTTTTGCTTAGTGGGATTCTGCCCTCATCCTCCAGAGCTTAGTGGTTCAAAGTCTGGCTCAGCTATAAATAACAAAGACATTTGCAAAGCAAATCATCTTATTAAAAATGGGTATTTTTTATCCCTCCAACCACAACAAAACTCTTACCGTTGAAGAGCAACAGGACTTGGCTGTGAATTGGGAAGTTCAAAAAGGGCCACTTGCAGAGCCGACAGACAGACACCCTCCCTCTTCTCAGCAAGATCACCCCAAAGGAAAGGAATGGCTTCTCCATTAAAAGTTGCAGGTTTCCTCTCTTTCCTCTCCTGCTCAAGATTACTCTATTTGCTGGCTCTGCTGGATCTTTGGGGAATTATCTTCAGCATTATATTTATTAGACAGAATAAAACTGCACGGCAGAGAACTTCATCATATTTCTCTTTAATTTTCTTATGGTATTTTCTTACCACTCTTGGAGCCTTTGCTCTACCATGTTATTTCTTTTAGTAGTCAGGATATTTTTGTGCTCCTGTCTTCTCCTTTTGTGGGCTATTCCAGACATACTGCAATTCTAGACATCTTTGCTGCTGGTGGAAGGTTTGCTGCAGCAAGTCTGGATGAGTGCAATTGTGGGAATGGTAATGGGGCAGGAGGGGGCCTCTGTTTGTGGGAAAGATGTAATAAGAATCCTCTTCCACAACTTCTTACTCCATAGAAGCCCCTGTGGGGTACCCAGAAGAGAACAGGGTGTGTTCTTTAGTCCGGGAATGAAAACGAATCCCAGGATCTGTCTGTGCCCAGCAGCCTTGGGAAAGAGTCCCCATTCAGTTAACTGTGCCTGAGCTGTGTGGCTTTTTCCATACACTGGAAAATCCAGCTCAAACAATGGCATAGGGCAAAATAAAGTTATATGTATATGTGTATATATATATATATATATATATATATATATATATATGTATACACGTATGGTTACTAGATCTAAACAATTTCTGCACAGCTGGGAGGAAATGCAACAAAAGGCAGTTCCTGGAGGACTGTCCCTCTAAATCACCAACCCACACCAACAGCCAAGTCTTGAGCACACATGGCTGTGACAGGAGTCAGAGGGTCAAGAATCAGCCACCTAAAGACCCATTAGTCCCTTCCCAGAACTCTCTGTTGTAAAGGCCCAAAGGGAAGCTTCAGGTCAATCAGTTCTCCAAAAGCAGGAGTGCCACCAGCAAGGAGAAAGGAGAAATGGCATCTCCAGTGTCCTGTGATCAGCCTGCACTCATCTGCCTGTGCTCTGCTCACCCCAGCTGGTGCATCCCTCCTGGAATAGGTTTGTCAGAGGTTTCCTTCAGAGGCCTTAGCAAAATATCCAAATCCTCCCTGCTCAATGCAACTGACTCCAGCAAGAGAGACTAAGAGGAGCTAATGCACTCACCCAGCATAAACTGTGGCAAAAGAAAACTGATGTGCAAGGAGAGGCTGTTTGCAAACTCACAGCAGAAGAAAGAGGAAAAATAAAAACAGCTCAAGAGTGAGTAAAGCCCTTATTGCTGAATTCCTCCTGCAGCTGACAACAGGTAGGGAGCAGCATCTGCTTCCAGGTCTGTGGAAGACACGAGATTAGAAATCAAACTGCAAAATTACCCTGCACTGGTGTTTGCATTTCTGTGCTGGTGCAATGTTGCTGACTGGCCCTCTTTGGCTCTGAATATGATGCTGTCAGTACTGAGAATATTTCTTAATCAGCACTGAAGGGTGGCTGCCAGGAAAGTAGAAGTGGCTGTCTCTCAGTCTTGCTTCTGCAGATAGGGCGATTGTTTAAAGGGGGGGCTGTTTGACCTTTCCATTTTTCAAATCTGTATCTCTTCGCCAAGACTGTGTCATTCTTTGTAAGCGTTTTATTGTTCAAAACAAATCTTATGCTGCGAACTTTCTTTTTTATCTCCCTTACTATGTTGCCAGTCGTCAGCCTCACACTAACAAGTGATGTAAGAGCCATCGCAAACTAATAACTAAGTATCCAAGGAAAAGCCAGCTGCAGACATGGGCAATGTCTGCAGTGAACTGAGCAAAGAGGTCACAGAAACAGCCCTACAATAACAAGAAAGTGCTCTCCAGCTTGTGCTTATCAGCAATCCCCCAACAGGTAAACAAGGCACATGGGCAGATATTGCTGAGAGATACCACGATGACCAACCAACTTGGGATGCAAACTCCTCAGAAAAAGCCTTGACAGAACTATGACAGTCATGCAGAGAACCTGGTGTTGAGATATCTAAGGATGAGAAACATTTTAAGTCAGGACATGCTTAAAATGTTTTAAAGCGCCTTGAGAATGCTGGGGCAATGATGAGAGGCGGGGATGGCTGACAAACAGGCAGCTTATGTATTCTGTATATTGCTGGGCACTGCACTCAAACATATCTTTCATGGCATTCCTGATGAGAAGCCAACACAAATGCCACTCTGATTAATCAGGAAGCTACCCAGCAACAACATGAAAAGTTTGCACAAGACCAACAAGCACACAACCTACTCTGAAAGGTATCTGGGTGAGGAAAGGTGCTCTTTTCATCAATACAGAAAACCCCTAAGGCTCAGTGCTTGTGCAGATAATGAAGCCAAACATGTTTACACACCAGTGATCATTACATGCAGCGATTAGAGGAGATCTTAGGTTAATTTTCATCTCCACAACCTAACAGACTGATGACCTGCTGCCCCACCTAACCTCTCCAGTGTGACAAGTCAGGTGCTTTCCCAAGACAACTGTCTTGTTCCTGGGGGAAACAAAAACTTTCCCATCATCTATATGATTAAAAAGGTCAATGAACCCCATGCACTCAAACTGGTGTAATAGGACCAGCTGAGCTAAAACAAAAATTCTTTTTGCTGGAGGTAAATAGCACACTGTTATCTCGCCAGGGGCCAGGCAATAACAGGAGGCATGTTCCCATTCACTCTGCCAGTGTGTGATACGCCACTGCTCTGCCTATAAATACAACAGCTTTTGGGTTTTTTTTGCCACTTTTTTTTTTTTTTTTTTTTCCTTAAACAAGGCTGTAACATCTTCATCTCATCTGGGTACAACAAACATGCCTGAGTTGTGTCTACACAGCAGGGCTTTCTGTTGTGTGTGTGCATGGTGGTGGTTTTTCCACCACAGGACTATGTGTTACCTACTGTGTGGTGTGGCTGAGCTCCTACCAGTGCTTCAGAGAAAATCAGGGCAGCTCTGGAGCAGCTGCACGGGGACAGAATGCCTGGGGACATGCCCAAAAAGCAGCACCTGAACTGGAGCCACTGGCCTTTGGTCTGCACAGGGATCTTGAATGAGAAAGAAGTTGTGAAGGCACAAGCAAGGGTCCAGAGGAAAGTTCCTTTTACAGTGCAAAATAATAAATGAGACCATGACAAAAAGTCAATACTAGGCTTGGGATTCTGTCTTGATTCTCTGCCAGCTAACCACGCTTTGTGCATTTAGAACTGACCTGGTCATTAATTTGTTACAGACTTGTGCGATGTGAGCAAGGCCAAGTCTCTTGCATAAAGATGTTTTCTCTTGCAAGCCAACTGGAAATGCTTAGCATTTACTATTCACAGAGAGATCTGCTTGTCATATCTGTGACACGGCACTCCTCTCTGCACTGCCCACTCAAGACACCTCTTGGATAATTAGATTCTTAGAAAAACTTTTCTGCATCCAACCAGAAGTCAGCCAAAGTTGATTAGTGTGATAAGTTCTGTGTCTCTAGTAAGGGACAACAGTGGGGGCTGAAGGAAGAATATACAAAGCAGCTCTTATACATGAAGAGTCTTTCCCTCTAGAAATCATCAACAAGCAATGTGAGCTTTCCCAAATCAGGTTGCATCTGAACTGTTGTATCGGCATCATGTACAGCTCTGTTTTCCAGACATCTATCTAATGTTTTTTTGAACTCATTTGGATCTAATTCTCTCAAAGAGACAAAAGGTAAAGTTATGGTAACTGGAGCTGTTTATGTTACAAAGGAGACATAGGAGAAGGGGGTTAAAGCTAATGAATGGCTTTGGGAATGGACAGGACCTTTCTCAGAATAGAACAATAGGGTGCTTTTATGGAACTGGGAGGCAGAAAACACAAAACTATAAAAAAGAAAGAACACTCTTTTGTATTATTCAGCATTAGCCTTCAGAACTCATTGCCACAAGCTCGTTCCCTGTGCTTGCTGTGAAGAGCCCGTCTATGTCTGTGGTGATGATGGTTGGGAGAGGTGACTCCTGCACAGCTCATTGAATCAACCCAGCCACAACTTCAGCCAGTTCCAGTTGGGTGACTGGGACTGAATTTCAACTCATCACTACTAATCAGGCTCAGAAAGAGAGAAGTTGCTGCCAGGGGCCATCCTTGGTGAAGCAACAATTGAACAGGCAGGGGTAGCAGCACTCCTGAATGCTGCCCAGTGAGCTCCACCTGAGAGCATTGGTCCTTGCTGGGCTTCCAGGAGAGGAAGAGGAACAGGCTGTCCTTACCTGGGTTGCTGCTGGCTGACCAATGACCACCCACCCTGGGCACTGCTGGTCACTGTGGTGTGAGACAGAGACGTTGGAAGCCCACTGATCCAGGAAGCCTTTGGGAGTGTAAACGCCACAGTCTTTGATGCTGGTCATTTGCTCAAATTCCTCACAGACTCCATCACCGTCGTGGAAATAGCACCTGCTGGGTTCATCTGCCAGGGGAAACAGAGAAAACAAACTACACGTGTCTGCAGGGTAGTTCTTAGGACCTGATACCATCAGTGGTCATGTATCTGCTGTGTCAGGTCACTGGGAGGTGGAAGCATGGAAGCATGGAAGTGGTCAATGACCTAGAAGTGATATTGACCACTTCTAGGTCATACCAAGGTGATTTAAATAAAGCCAAACAACAATAGACAACTTTTGTATTGGGCAATTCCCTGAAGCTATTTCCCAATGTTAGGGGGATTCTGCTTATTTTCATCTATCTCCTTTTTAAAGACACAGAAGAAAGCAGAGATAGAAAATACATAGAGAGGCAAATGTGGGTGTTGGCATAATTCCACCAGCTGGGACGGAAAAATGCCAGCAGAGGGTTTGGTCTAAAATGTTTCCCTTTTTGTTTTTAAAAGATATCTGCAAATCAACAACAACAACAGCAACTGTGGCTGTAGAGATAGTGAAAACTGCCAAGTTCACAGTTGTAGTGACCAAAGGGCCAAACAGATCTGTTTATCCAAGGCAGATACAGTACACACAGTGTGAGGGTGAGTTTGCCACATAAACACACAGCTTCAACCAACATGACTCAGATTTGACCTGAAAGGATCAAAAGCAGCAGGAGACTTTATTATCCTTGCCCATTTATTCTGTGGCTTCTCTAATGAGACTGCCAACAAAGATGCCAAATTTTTGAGGTTGTTTCTGTAACACTGGCCCATTAAAAACTGAACTAAGATCCATCTACTCTTTTCAAACAGACTGCATAGCAATAATGACTTTCAGTCATTAGAGTACTCTGTGAAATGGAAACCTTTGACCTGTTGGTATCCTATTTTGTATTGTATTATCATTGCCAGTCCCCAGAGGTATCCAGTTCTGACAGCCTGTTGTATTTTCGTCTGGCAAATAAGCCTGTTGAAAAAATGGTAGGAAATTAGCCAGAGCTTCTAGCTGGACTGATGGAAAGGATCCCTAAGGAGAATCCTGCTGGTAGCACTGGACTATCATGAGCTAGGTGTCAGAAAATCCAAGGGCTGCTCAATTTTGAGCTACTTCCAATCTACTAAATCCCCTGTTTTTCTCCTGGTTTACACAGTGAAATACCATCATGAGCCAGAAAACATCAGTTTATTGCTATTCAGTTATTTAATTACTTTCACTCCTTTTCCTCCTGTGCAAGATTCCAGGTCTTTAAGAGAAGGTGGCTTTGAAAGAATAGGGAAGTCTATCAGGGAAATATGTCATTATGGTTTGATTTCATCACAGCCTCTGTGGACAACTTCTGTACATGGATAAATGTAGGGAACTGTGTATTTGACAGGCCAGACCTCTGAGCTGGTGAAAAGGAGCACAAGTCTGGAAGTGTTTCAGCTGTATGGGTGCAGTCCTGAATGAATATTTCCAGGGTGGCCAAATTTCTTGCCCTTACATGTCACATCTTAACATCTTCATTTGTCTGGGAGCCCCCAAACACATATCCCACCCCTCAAAGAGCTCAGAGGAGGGCTTGGGGGAGTGTTTCCCAGGCAAGAGATGACAATGGCACCTGGGGTGTCTGGGTGGATGTGCTGATGGACCCTAAGGCAACCAAGCAGTGCTACCCCCATGGGGCTCATTCATCCCTGGGAGAGCCATGCCCCGAGTCTGGCCAGCTCAAGGAATGGGTGGAACGAGAATGTCACTGTGATGGCCATGGAGACAAACTCTTGGTTCCTTCACCTTATCCTTCTGTATCTCCTGTCCTGCTCCTCTCCCACGTCAAGGCACGAGTCAGGTGTCAGGACAGTAGGATACAATTGATTGGCTTACCCACTATGTCCCAGTTCGAGTGAGAGGCCCAACAGAAATCTCTGAGAAATATTCAGCCGTAAAAAGACTGAGGTCAGCAATCAAAAATCCTCAAAAACAAATGCCAAACAGATGCAAATATGCATTTTTGGAAAAAAATAATTTCTTTGTCATTTGATGAAAAGAGGCTTATTTCTGTAAAAAGGAGGGGGGCGGGGGGATGAAAGGAAAATACCTACACTGTTAAAAAGGCCTGACCTTCAGCCTATAAACATATGCACAGTCAGATATGCACACGTACAGTGAAACATCACCACCCTGCTGCACACCCACGCTGACAGAAACACTGACACACAAACGTACGGGCGCTCCCTTTACACATCCCCGACTCAGCCACCCCCCATGCAAACACATACCCACAAACTCACAGCCTAATTTTAGGCACATGCATTTAGACAGTGTTTCCCAGCCTTCCCAAAGCACTGGCTTCTTTTCACGACAGGCACTGAAGTAAGCACAACATTTATAGAGCAACATACTCCTGCACTGGCTCCAAATGCTCCCTCCTAATGTGATGATAAACGTAATGGGTTTCTGATAAGATCATGTGTTTGGGATAAAAGAATACTCAAGGCCTACTTCAGCCCGATGACTTAATTCATACTCACATGAAGGGGAAAGCAGTCTTTGAATAGCTGTGATCCAGGACAGTGTGTGATCCTAACAGAGGCTAATTTGTTCCTGATTATGCCTAAGACCCCAATAAATCTGTCTGCTCAGAGTCTGCAAAACCCGAGGGAGGAACCGAAAGGAGAGCCTGAGATGTCTGAATTAAATAGGGGCTGCCTAAATGATTAACCAAGTCCTGCTGAACTGCACTGTCATGAGCCCTGGAGCTGTGCTGGCCCTGGAGAGCCACTACATCCATGGGACAGCACTGTGCACAGAAGCTGAGAGATGAGGCACCCACTCACCTTTGTGTGCTCTGAAAAATGATGAGAGAAACTGGCTTTACAACCCTGGTTACTTTTAAGGAAGATCTGTTGGTCTCACTATTGACTCATGACACCGTGTGCATTGAGGAGAGTGCTGGTGGGAAGAGGGGAAGACCTTTCCTGCCAGTGGGCTTCCCAATTCTGAGTGATGGCAAGCAGGGTTATTAAATCCTTCCCAGACACAAGGGCACCAACCTTCAACAGCTAAATGTGGTGCATCACTGTGTGGGCTGCCAAAAACTAGTAGAGGTTCTTCCTTCAGGTGTTGGGCATCAGCTCTGACTGCGGATTCTGGCGGTGGTCTTGGATGACTGGCAGGTTACATGTTGAGCTTTACATTTTCATGAGCAAAGCAAAGAACAACCAGATTGTTTCTTCCTACAACTGCCCTCACAAAATAAAAACTAACAGGCTTTTCCCCTTTCTTCAGTGGTGGGAACAGAGCTCAGTTATATTCATAGAGTCCTACAGGCTCAGAGCCAGAGAGGACAGTGTCAGGAGTGGTGTATTTCTAGGAATGAGTAGCTAATGGCTTTATTCCTATAATGATGCAAAATACTTTTTCTGTTCTCTTCTTAATTACTGTGGCACTAAATGCATCCATGGTCTTGGCAACATGAGCTAATTTTTGTCTCTACAGAGGTCTAGAGGCTCCCAAGACCTGGTGATGGTCAGGGACTGGTCATGCATGACCTGCACCATGGACTGTGTTCATCAACACTGTGGACTTTGCACTCCAAAGATGAATCTGATTTGAAGGAGATATGGAAGAAGAGAACATAAAGGATATCTGATTTGTCCTCAAGGAAGAAATGACTTCAAAAAATTAAATGGCAGTTGTCTGGAAATCCAGCTTAAATCTAGAACAGTAAAATGTCTGGAGGCATAGCACCTGGCAGCAGGAGAGAGCATCTCTGGGGGATTGACAGCAGATGCTGGAGGATGCTGAGCTGAACTCGGGGAACACATTTTCATTCAGGCAGCCCGAGCCCTTTTTCCCTTAGAAAGTTCTTACTGAAGGCAGAAAAACTTTAGGGCCAAACCAAAGTTCTTGTCTTGCCCTTGTTTTGGGAAAAGGCAGTCTCCAATTCAGCAAAGATTTCTGTGACATCTGGGAAACCCTGAAAGAGGCTCTGTGGCAGCATCAACCTGGAGAAGTGTGACTTGAGGAAACAAATTGGCAAGACCTGTTTTGCTAACTCCTGAAGTCAGGCTTTAAGATCCAAAATAGTCTTGGGGTTCTTGTGTGTTGCACCAGAAAATTATGCAAACTCCATCTCTCCTTGCTTCCTCAGCTGTCTTGGCACAGTGCAAGAGGCAACTTTTTGTACTGAAATACAGATCCCTCCTCTGGAGTTCAGAAATAAAAGGATGCCTGAGATAACAGAGATGGTTTAGAGAGCACTGGGAAGCACTGACCAGAGCAGTCTGGTCTGGATAAGCAGGTAACTCCCCATCTCCTTTACCAGTTTGAGGAGAAGCTGGAAAATCATCAGCAAAACGAGTGAAGCCTGATAGACCAGCAGGCAGACATGCAGGACATGCACTTATCTGTGATAGGCAGCCTTCCACCTCATGAAATAAAGAAAAAAAGAGAGATAAAGAGATCCAATTCATAGCACAGGGCACATCCTCAAATTAGACTTTGAATGTCTGAGCAGGGTTGTCAAAGTGCTGGGGACTGACACTGGGGGCAGTTTCCTGTTTTCAGCCAGGACACGGTGATTGGCATCGGCATAGTCTTCTTTTGTGCGGTAACTACCATTTTTTTAAAAGGCCAGACAAAAAAAAAAAAGGAGTATTTTTAAGTTCAGCTGTTTACATAGGGATGTTTCCAACTATAACAATCCTCATGCCACATAACTATTTGTTCAGAAAAGAAAAAAGAAAAAAAAAAGGTATGGGGGGGGTGGGGACAAAAATGCAGAAGCATTGTCTCAGAGTAACAAATTCTTGGAACAGAACAAAATTTGCATTTTAACCCCTGAAAGGTCTGTCCAGAGGTGAGCAGGCTTTCAGGCACAGCAAAGGCCAAACCCTAGGCTCACCAAAGTCAGCAGCTTCTGCAGAAGCAGGGTTTTACCACCACGTCACTTAATCGGCATCTCCAGCACTGGTGTTTATGTTCACACAGAGGAGGAGAAATGTATCCAGAGGTTTCTGTCACAAAAAGGGAAATAATTCCACTGCAGATCACATGAACTCGGCGGCTGAGTGACCGCAGAACCTGCTCCATTTATTTCTATGGGAGTTTCACCTTTGGCTTCAGTGGGAAGAGAGTGAATAACATGGCCTGCTTCCAGGATATCTGCTAATCTCTTCTTTAATATTGAAGAAGGCAGAGACAGAGATATTTCCTGCTACAGTAAAATATTCAAGAGTTACTTTCCTTCCTGGATGTTCTGATTGAAAGGAGGAAAACCATTACATGGAGCTTGGGCAGACCTTTCAGAATAAAGTCACATATCAATAAATGGTGACGTCTTCCTTCAATGAAATAAAACAGACACCTTGGGAATGAAGGCAGCGTGGGTGTTGCAATCTACTGCAGAACATCCAGGGGCCTCGCAGGAGGTTTTTTTTCCGTGGAATATGACAATCATGTCTGAGCATCTCCTGAGCAGAGCAGGCAGGGATAATGCCTTTGCGGAGCGCGGCTCCCTGGTAATTCAGCTGCTTGTGGAAATGCATTCCTGGGCGTGACTGGCTTTCTTTGTGTGGTGGGACTCGGCTCCTCGCTATGATATAGCAGTCGGAGCACCAGAATTATGCAATTGATCTGCCTGCTGCAGACAGATACAATTACAATTCCCTCACAGAGCCTGGCACTGAAATTTGATATTTCACCTCCAAGAACATGAGTCTTTGTCACTTAAGAGAAAGGATATTTCCCATGGCTGGTGGTGGTAGCAAGACCTTGTCTGAGCTATCACTGCCAAAGTGGTCATTCCCAGCCCTGGTAATCAGGAATGACCAACAGGACCCAACACAGCCCTCCCCAACCCTGGTAACCAGGAATGACCAACAGGACCCAATAGAACCCTCCCCAACCCTGGTAACCAGGAATGACCAACAGGACCCAACACAGCCCTCCCCAACCCTGGTAACCAGGAATGACCAACAGGACCCAATAGAACCCTCCCCAACCCTGGTAACCAGGAATGACCAACAGGACCCAACAGAGCCATCCCTGACCCTGGTAACCAGCAATGACCAACAGGAACCAACACAGCCCTCCCCAACCCTGGTAACCAGCAATGACCAACAGGACCCAACAGAGCCATCCCTGATCCTGGCAACCAGGCATGGCCAACAGGACTCAGCATAGCCCTCCCCAAGCCCTGGCAACTAGGTATTGTTGTAACAGCACTAACACATTTGTTCTCTTCCTATCTCACCTTGTTTCCTTTGATTTTGATATTATGCAGATTTATCAGCTCAACTTGGAAACTGTTCAACTGGAAGTCTTGAGGTTTCTGCCACACAAGGGAGTAACCGTTATGACCATGAGAAAGGTGGCCAGCGTGGCCCTTTGAGACACCTGGCACACTTGTTTGGGAGGAGGAACACAAGAGTAAAAACCCAGAGGTGCCATTCCCCAGGGAAAACAAAGTGCTTGTTTGTGCATATGGTTGGATGTTACTGCAAAGGAAGGACTTGTGCTCAGCCTCATCCTCTGAGAACAGTTGTTGTTAAATCACAAAGGATTCTCTCCGAAAGGGAGTATGACCAGCTGTGCAAGCCTCTCAGATCCACAGAGAGTAAAGTGTGAGGGATGCAACAAGTAGAAGAGTAGTTCTCCTGCTGGACTCTCATTGTAGCTGTGTCCTAAAAACTAAAGCTGGATTGAGCTGGGTTGGAGTCACTGGCCTAGGGAAAAATGCAGGCAAATACCACTCCAACCCACATTCTCCCCCACAAAAAAGCATCTGTCCTTTGTATTTTGCTGCCTGAGATGTCTGCTCTCTCTGCTCTGTGGCTCAGCTGGCCTTCCTAGGATTGCACTATTAATGATGACAGTCTGAAAATCACTTTAAGAGACTTTACGAGGATTCTGTGATTACTAACTTGCCAAATGAGTGCTTAGACATTTCAGAACATGCAGCCACACTTCTGCAAGCTGCAGGAAACAGTCAGCTTCAAAGTATTTGCCTTAAGCTGAAGGAGTCACACAAATATCATCTGAATAACCCCGGCCAGTAAATTCATGACTATTTGCCATGAAATTCTGCTATAGAACCTTAGCTGCTTTAACAACAGCAACTCTCTTTCCCAAGCTCCTTGGTCAATGCTTTCACCTTATTGATGCCCTGGGAGATGCTGAGTTTCTCTTGCAAGGTGGCTCTGTTTCTCCCATGCTGTTGTTCTACTGAAAGCCCTTGGCAGGGTCAGCCAAGGCCTATTTAATGCTGGTGAAAGAAGGCAAAATCACCATTAGCTGATGCATGGGGCCACGGTTTGGGCAGCCAAAGCTGTGTTCCTGTGCAGTAGTATGAGGAAGGGAGGGGGAGAGGATGGGAGCGCTCTCAAAGCATGCCCACAATGAATATGGATGGTCATCCATCAATTTATTTTAAGCACATTACTTCTCTGTCAGAAAGGGAAAAAAGGAAAAAGAAAGAAAGGAAAGAAAAGACATATAAAATTAGGTTTGTGTCACTCATTTAACACTGCAATTTCCCCAGAGGATTATGCACCAAACAGAGATAGCAAGCTCATGAATATTAATCATTTCCCTGAATGCAATGCAGCCCACCAAACAATAAGATTAGGGGAAAGTGCTATGCTTAATTTATGGATAATGGGAGAGGTAAAGGATAGAGCTCTCACAAAGGTAAGGCTCACAGCTGGAGGGAGAGGCCTCTGAGGAGGAGGAAGACAGATCCAGATTTGTAAGGTAGCAGAAAAACATTTGCAGCCAAGCAGGAGCAAAAGAAAAGGTGTTTAAGGATCATTGTCAAATTAAAATCATACTTCTCCCTGAACAACCACTGGTGACTAATGTTTCGAGCATGCCAGAAATTGGTGGTAAATTCAAGAGCTAGATATATTTATTTTCTCTTTGCCTCTGCTCTGTGTCTTTTCTTTGTACTTTATATCCCTGAGGCCCTGATCCCACACACCACTGAGATGTGTGTCTAACCTGAAACATTCCCATTCTTCAGGGTGACCACTCCCATCTGGAAGTCAGTGGAAGCTCTGCCCTGTTTTGCTATAAAAAGGCTTTAGCCAAGAGTCCCTTATAAGCAAAGGAGATAAAGTATAGCAATAACAACACCAATAAGATGTGACTGAAGCCCCTATAAATTACCTGGCAAACTTAAGGGGAGATAGAAGTTCTGGAGCTACTTCCCAGCTGTGTTTCAATGTGTCTATCAGTCTTTACTCATCTCTTTTCATATTACTTTCTCTCCCCCTCCCTCCCTTTTTATTGATCTCTGCATCTTTTTTATTATATCCTTCTCTTTCTTCAGCACTGGTGAGCTAAATCAATGCATAATGCACATCCCACTCCACAAAAGGAATGCAAATGAAAGCTGGGCTCTTTTTCAATGTCCCACATATATCTGGGTGTGCAGTGCTGGTGTGTGGGAGAGTGCACACCAAGGACAAGGTGCTCAGCTGTGCCTCAGACACCCATTTCTCAGCACTCCGCTGGGAATGGATCAAGTGCTAAGCCCCGGGTTCCCACCACTGTGAATCATAACTCTTACAAATGGGGTCTGTTTTACACAGGACACGTCGGGTTGAACTTGGCTGAGATCCGCGGTAACCGCAAAAATCTGTTATCCCGGGAGGGATCAGGAGCAAGGTGAAAGGAAAGCAGCCCAGAGGTAGGAGAGGGGTGCATCAGTCACACGGACATGGCTTTGAATCACCTGTCTCCTACTAATCAAAAGGCAAAGTGAAACTTTCCCCGTGGGACCAAATTCTGTGTGGAAAAGATAAAAATATGCAAAATCCACTACAGGAAGCGTCTGGAGGTGGGGGGGGGAGAAAAGGTAGAGATGATAAATTTCACAATGGGGAAGGACGAGAGTGCTGCAGAACTTAAAACAAGGAGCACTGCCAGATGCTTCCATTAATTAATTAATTAATCTCACTGTCGCTCTTCAGCATGTTGCAGGAAGAAAATGCTATTAATCTTCTCTGTTTTCTGTTACTCGGCTTTGTGCTTGGAGAAGGCCAGGACAGCCTGACAGTGAGACCACACAGTTTTCTTCCCTGCCTCCCTCCTTCCTTCCCCCGCACCCCTCCTCCCTGGCAGAGCAGATTGATCCACGGTTATCTGATTAGAGAGGAAAGAAGGAGGAAAAACAAAAGCAAGACAAAAAAATAAAAAGAGGTTTAATTTTATTACAGGCACTAGTGCAAAGTGTCTTGAGAGCTTTGTGCCATTTAGTCAAAGGAAAGTTGGACCAATTAAAAAAGCCCATAAACACCATGATCCTAAAAGGCAAAGGGAGTGAGAGAGGCTAAGGGACACCTGCAAACAGGCTGCCTCCATCCCTGGAAATATCCAGAACGCAGCTGAACATGACCCTGAGCAACATGCTCCAACTTTGAAGCTGGCTCTAACTTTGAAGTTGGCCCTCCTTGGACCAGAGACCTCCTGAGACTGCTCTGAACCTAAATTATTCTGTGATTCACAGCTCTGAATCTAAAGCCTGGTGGTGCTTGCGGGCTCTGTTGTATTTTTCTCCTACCGAGCGAGGTGACTTGCGTGGTCTCTGCTTTCGGAGGCAGGAGCCCACTTGGGCTTTGCTATCAAACCTCCTCCTCTGGAACCCGCCCACGACGCCCCTTCAGCCCCGTCTTTAGCAAACAAAATGTTTAGCAGTTCTTTCCAGCCACGTGGGACCCAATCCTGCAGACAATTTGTGACAAGCATTGCATTCACTGTTGTGGTTAGATTTGCTGAAGTCTAAAGAATGCCTTGTGGTAGTTCAGAAACATGCCTGGAAGAAAGCATTTGCAAGATCAAACCCTGAGGCCCCCGATTCAACAAAGCCTCTGAACATGTGTTTGAGGCTCACTGAATTCTTTGGTGAAGGGGAGTGATTCCCGGGGCTCTGAAGAGCTACATAATACAACAAGAACATCACTGAAAAAATAACACTCTCTGAAATAACTGCTTGTTGTTCTACAGGATTATAACATGTGTTAGCCTTGTAAACATGGAAATAAATTACACTTATTTTTCTGTGCTCCTGAAACGGGGACTCAAGAATTCTGTATTTTCCAGGAAAACACCCCACCAATATCAAAGAAGACTTTTGTTCAGCTTAAGGCAGAGGATTAGGTGTGATACTGTTAGATTGTGGAGAATGCTGAATTTCTGCTCTTTTTTACTATTATTTATTATGTAATATGTACAGCCACTCACTTCCCCAACATCTTTATATTTTCTGGTGAGATTTTAATGCTTGATATACCAAGCAGAATATAAATCAGCACTGTTCATTTGTCTGAAAGACAAACTGGCAGTGTCTCCATAGCTCTTGGGGTCATAATTCATGGTGGTCCAGCCAACAAGAGCCAACAGGATGTGTTTCACAGGTACTAGCTCCTCTGAACCTCTCCTAGAGACCTGAAGGCAGTATTTTCCTGAAAACAGCACTGGGGCTGCCCTCACAGACCCTGCAGAAGCACTGAGCCCATCACCACCACAGCAGTCACACCAGCACAACTGTGAAGTCACACAACCAAGCATTTTTAAGATCTCTGTTCCTGCACCTTCCCTTTGATTCAGCTAATTTGATTCATCTGAGTCCCCATATTCAATATTTCACAAGGAATTTGATATCATTTGTTTTGTAATCCAGGATCCGTGCAAACCACAACCTTCCAAAGCCCGTGACAAACAAACAACTTTTTTGCCCCTGGAATTCCCCTCTCCTTTCCAACACAAGCAAATCTGAAAACCCACTTCCTCTGTCATGGAGTAGAAAAGTCTGTATGTTTTATTTGCTTCATTTTCTAGTCAGACTGCTGTCAGACAGCTTTGTCCCACACTCTCAGGAAGCCCTGTTGCTGCTCCTGGAGTTGGATGGGAGATGAATGGCTGGATGATGGTGGGTGGATGATACAACTGGACTCCATGATCTTAAAGGTTTTCCCAAAATAGCCAATCCCATGATTTTATATAAAAAATAGCATAAAGCAGAGTGTTGCATACCCCTGGGACACCACTGTGTGGTCCAAGGCTTGGGACACCCCACTCTTACTCCTGTCCATGGACTTACCTGAAGCATTTGCAGCTCCCACCCAGCCCACATCACCTGGTTTCCTGGAAAACCAATGGACACAGGGGAGGACCTGGGTCATGTCCTAATGTAACGCTGGGATGTGCTCAAAGCACAGACCTGGACCAAGGAATTCAGCCCTGCTGTGGAGCAGGGTGATACAGACACAACCATCCAGCACCAGCCCAAACCCTTGCTGGAACCGGCCTCACACCACGCCTGATGTCTGGGGAACCCAAAACATTTGCGTAAGTGTTTATCCCACTTTCAAAATATTATGACTAAAATCTTGCAGTGCTTGAGGCTCTAAGGCAGCAAGTTACTTTGTAACTTCAAGACCACCAATTGTCTCAATTAGTCTCGACCATAAATATCCCTGATTTCAATAGAATTATTTACATATGTAAATAAGTACATCACCAAATCAGGCCTCAAGTCTCACTCACAGTGTGGGAAGCTGAAGTAAAAATGTAGCTGTTGTGATGAGCCAAGCAGTCCCCAGTTTACCACCCAAGGGAAACATGGTGCCTGTGAGGTCCATTCTACGTCACTCCAGGCACAAGAGATAATGGTCAAATTGCCAAAAAGAACAAATTTCAGACTTGCCAACATTACATTATCTGCTGAGGACTGAAGCCCTGAGCTGAAGGCATGGGATCACTACATGGGGCAGGGTGTTTGCTTGGGCAGTCCAGATAAAGAATCTCATAAAATGTCTTGAGAAAAAGCCGACCCTCTATAAACATTAGCTTTGGTTCCTGAAGCTCTGCATGTTTTGTTCTTTCCCAGACCTCACAGACCCCTGGGTGGAAAAAGCAACCCCACAATGTGGGGCTGCTCCACAGAAGGTGCAGTGTAAATTGGTCTCCATTTCCCTTCTCTGTCCCCAGCATTCCTAGAGAGTTTAATAAATATGTAAAGCTCAAAACTGCAGCCCCGATAGTTTGAGCATCTTCCGGCCATTGTGCTTACAGGTTTTGCTAATCAGAGCAAACCAGGCTTGCAAATGAAATCTGATTAAGTAGTTTTCACCTCTGAAAAAGGGGATTAGCCAGACCTTTGATCCTCAGATATTGATTTGCAACTCAAAGGAGGTGTGACCTCAGCTGGACTTGCTTCTGGTCTCAGTCCCTTCCCCTTTCACTCCTCCTTCTGTTTACCAGAAAAAAAATCAGTTCATGTCTTCTCACGTAGTCAGATCTAAAGCCTATTGAAGCCAGTGGAAAACCACCCACTGACTTCAATGGGCTTTGGATCAGTTCCACAATGGCTGACTTAGCCCTAAGTCCTGGGCTGTTTCAAAGCCAGCAGAACCAATTTCCCATCAAAATGACCAGAAGCTGGGAAGATATGTTCACCTTTCAAACCTACAAATTCCACCTTTTTTCTCTCTCCCATGACAACTCTTCAGCTGGAAATGCTGAAAGTACTGCTGGTTTTTCCCTTGCATTCTGCACTGAGTTGTTGCCCACCGTGGGTTGAAGGGCTCTGAGCCAGACTTACCGATGCAATTAAAGGACAACTCCTGCAGGCAGAACAGGGAACAGCCATCGCCGTTTATCTTGTTCATGTCATCACATTCTTCCCCCAGTTCTCTGCAGGCAAAAAGCAGTCAGCTGGCAAAGTAGCATCAACCTGGATGGTCTGTGCAACCCCTCTCAAGGACCCCAAAGCCCTAATATCTGGTACAGCATCTTTGTGTGCCCACCCCTAAAATGCCTCTCCCTTCCTCCTTAAAGGAAGGCTTTCATCATTCCTGCTTCACAGGCTCGCCTGGCCAGTTCCCTCCTGCACATGTGGATACCACTTGCTGTCCTCTGATGAGGATATGAGCAACTTCCTTCATAGCTGGTGTGGCTGTAGCTCAGCAGGTAGGGAAAAAGAGAACAGGAATCTCTGAAACTCTTTGTATTAAATCTGGAAGGGCCAGACTGTGACCCCAGCATGGGAAAAAACAAGGCATAAAGCCTGGAGTGTGGCTATTCCAGGTGGCAGCTCTTGGAGGAGAGCAGTCAACGGGGAGCAAGGGGTGTTGGGGACAGAGTCCTGCCTCGTGCCAACCCGCACGGCTGCGGCAGCGTGTGGGGAGAAGAGTGGGAACCAGATGAGAAAGGGGCTGCCACAGCTGCAAGTGGGGCCACAACCAACCAAGCTATGACACAGTCTGGTTCCTGCTCGCTCCTGAGGCAGCTCAGCTATTGTTTGACACTTGCTGTAAAGCCACAAGTGATGTTTGAGGAATGTGCAAACATAACAGTAGCAGAAAAGTTATGTAAAGCAAAATTAATCTGTCTTTCTCCACCTCTCTTTCCAGGATTGCCCTGGATTCATATGTTGTTTGATTGTTTTCTTTGTTTTCCTTGCCTGTTGGGCCTCTTCCTGCAAATATTTGCTGCCAGGTATATCATCTGACAGAGTTGTGCTGTGTGATAGCTGATCAGCATTATTTCAAGCAAATAATACTGGCTGGATTAAGCACTTGCTTGTTGTTACTTCCATATTTTAAATAATTAAATTACCTAATGCCAGGAAGCTTTGAAGCAGCAGCCTTAAGGGCCAACACAGTAAAGGAATAAACTCTAACATAGTTGTGAAGGATTGTTTTACATTTTCAGTGGCCTGGGGACTGGTGAGAGAGGGGAGCTGATTGAGAACATGCAATTCCCAGCACTCTCCCTCAGAGGCCAAATCTATCACTTCCAAATGCATCCCAGGTCTGGTGGCCAGTCAAACAAGGGGTTGCACCAGGAACTTGGCCCCAACACGTGGCAGAGTTTTACCCAGCTGCCACACACACGGGACAGCACGGCTAAGGACAGCAGTGAAGGCTGTGTGAATTTTTCCAGCACCGGGTCTGTGCAGGAAATGTCACATCCATGTATAAAGATATGGATACACGGGCAAACAGCATAAACAGCACAGAGCGTCCTTGCCTATTGATCCTGCTGTCTGGACTCCATTATCTGTATCTCTGTCTGTATCTCCTGGTGCCAGGAGAGAAGGGCCTACGTTACAATTAAATGTCATCATCCCGGTAATCATCAAGCACGTGAGTCATTATCTACAGATGAGAGCCAGCCTAACCTAAGGAGATATCAGAGGTCATCAATTCCTTCCTAGCCTCAGATTCTGGCTGAGGAGATGTGCCCAGATTTATCTGTTTGCTCGCTCCAGACTTACATTTGGATAATCCCGTCTCCACAGTATCCACTCCCAGAGATATAAACGAGGGCGGGGGAAGGCTCGCTCTCCTCCATCCCAGACACAATGACCACCTGGTATCTGTACGTGGTCCTGTCGCTCAGCTCCCTGCCAGACAAAAGGAAAGTCAGTCATTCATACAACAAAGGCAGCAGCAGCAAAGGGCAGAGAAAGAGGGACTGGAGCGGGGTTTGGCTGCCAAAAAAGCAAGGTACAGTTCAATCAGCTCCTCTCAGCGTTCCTACCTTGTTTTGATGGGATTAATTTTTGGTTGGGTGTCTTTTTTTTTGTGAGCACAATCAGCACTACCTTTGTCTATGCTTGATTTATGCATGACAGTGAAATAGGTGTAGTTCTTGACCACCTGACAGCTAAACCATTTCCTGATGAAAACCATGCATTTTGGTGAGTTGCTGCTTACATCTCCACCCACTGCAGAGCAGGCATTGCAGTGACACTGTGGCAGTGCCAACCCTCACCATGAGCAGTGGGAAACACTGAGAGCATCACCAACAGTCAACAGTGCTTCAACATCTGAGGAACCAGCCCTGTGCCTCACTGTGTTCAGCCTTGGACACTTCTGTTCCACGTCAGGGATAGCGCTACCAGCAAGTCTGTTCATTTAAGGAATTTAAAATACCCTGTTATTCATCATTATTATAAATACTCATTATTTCCTGAGCAGCCCTGAGCTCAATCCAACTGCACCTGGAGCCAGTGGGAATGTGATGATTTGTGTAAGCTGAGGATGTTTCAGTGATGGACAAATAAGTTATCCACATCACATATGGGCATTAAAAGAGAAAAAGGCATTAAAAAGTTGGTTTCTTCCAGAGCAAAAAATAGGATCCACACCACAGCACAGGATCAGGGTATTAGCATCGAAATATTCACAGAAAGAATTAGCAAACTGCTACATATTTATGCAAAGCCATAATTACCTAAAACCTGTGCATCTGTAAATGAGGAATAATATTTTTTTCATATGTAAAATGGGAATAATATAATCCTAATAAAAATGTTTAGCTCTTTCACAATGTCTTTTACACTATCAAGACTCAAAACCTTCCTCAAAGAAACTCATTTGTTGTCCCCATTGTGCTGGTTTGTAAAGCCATGGAGTGGCCAAGGCAAAATGATTTGCTCAAAATCATCAATCAGGTTAATTGCAGAGCAGGAAAGGCAGCCCAGCTCTTCCCTAACCCTGCCAGTCCTCTGCTCACTGCACTCACATTGCCCCAATTACTGACAGCAATATACATGGCTTTTTGTCACAGGAACTTGGTCAAAAAGCATCTACTAATGAAGTGTGTACTACGAGGAGATAAATCTACTACGCAGAGCAGCAAAGCCATTGAAGTGGATATCAATGAGTTACTGAAATCTTCAGGTTCATGAAATAAGTATCTCCTTACAACATTCATTAAATTAACAAGCATGACTTAAACTCCAATATCCCACATTATATTTTACAACAAAGCTGTTTCTCATGGGTACTGTGGCTGCAAAAAAAAACTGGCATTGAATGAACTGCACGCCAACTGCCCTGGGATCTGACTCTTTGTTACTGCACATGGCAATGGAATGGGAGTGCAACTCAGTGGAAGGAAAACAGAACTGGCTTTCTCATTCCTTCTGCACCTGAATCCTGTCAGCAACAATCCATGGCTCCTATTAGCTAAATTTGAGAGGTCATGTAGCACAAACAGTATCTTAATTCACCTACAGGCCGGGAGATGTCTACCCAGATATTGGTAAGTCTGTTTATTCAATCAAAGTGAAAAGTTTCAAACTTCTGCCCCTTTGGACTTGTTTAAAGCAACTGTTTTTCTGGGGGAAAAAAAAAAAAATTATAGGAAGTAACTAAAGTGGCCAAACACACACTGTAGTAAAATAATGAGGGTTTTCCTCTAGATTTCACTCCCAGATAAATCCACTTACTAAGATGTGAGGTTTTCATATATACTGATGAAATCAAAGCAGAGCCAAGCTTTGATTATTAAAGAGCAGTTATTTCTCAAGTTCTGTCTCAAAACCATTTGTAAAATATTTAAGATTAACAAGTACACTTGCAGAAATGTGGATTTTGTCACTGGGGATTTGCTAACCACAAAAAAAAAAAAAAAAGATTCAATTTTTTGAAAATGGTAACAAATGAACAGTTGGGGCAGCTACAAAATAAATAAGGCCACGCTGCTTTCTGATGCACTGAGATTGCAGTCCTGAGTGCAAAATAAGAGTTTGCAGATTCTGATTTTTGGTGTGATGTCCCCCAATACCTCCAGGTGATGAGGCAGGCTAAGAGCAGTGAGTGTGCCTTGCACATGGGTTTTACTGGAGGGAAGTATTTGTGCACACATGTAAGCAAAGGGACAACAGGAAAAGCTCACACTTGTTTGGAAGTTTGCAGAATACAGTGGAGAAAACCTAGAATTAAATCAAGCACAAGAGAGAATGTGGTGGGTGTGAATTATGAGGTGGCTGGAGATGAATGTGTACATGGGTGAATAAGACAGAAAATTGGAAATGAAAGTTATTAGGTGGGGAGAACTCTGACCTATTTAATTGTATGGATTAGCAATGGAAAATTTTGTATGGAGTACATTGGCTGCTGGCTTTGTGGCACTGGGCTGTGCTCTAACCCTGTCACCTGCTGCACATCAGGGAGGGGAGATATCCAGCTGCAACCTGCTCAAAGATGGAATGCTCTTGGAACCTTTTGTTGTGACAGGAAAATGACCCTTCAATTTCAGTGAAACAAAAAATCCCCTAACCAAACGCATTTATTCTCCAAAAAGAAGGTGAACAAAATCTCTGCCTCCTTACACATTATTTGCACAGTCTGGTTCCCCTTACTCCTCTGCAGTTTGGGTAGAAAATAAGAGCTATTAAGTTATTTATGCTCATGACACCCCAATTTCCTTGTCTTAGGTTAAAATACAAAGAAAGGGAAGACAAATGTCTGGAGACATGTGGTCCCTGTAGAGCAATGGCAGGTCTCCAGAAGGGCCAATCCTCCCCATCCTCATCCCAAATCCTCTCCTGAGCAACCTGAAGCTTCACAATCTTCCCTTCACTGGGGAACAGCAGGGGAACCCCAGGGTGTGACATCCAGGGCAGTGCCAACAAACCGGCTGTGCCCAGAGGAGCTCAGAAATAGGATGTCTGCTCCAGAGGGGCTCTTCAGCTACCACACAGACAGAGCTGGAGATGTGGCTGGACTGGAACACCAAAAAAACACCTTAGAAACTCAAAACTGAAGCATCATTCTTTCAACTAACTCTGGCCTGACACAACGAGTGACAAAAAGCTGACTGAGATGCATGTGGCATTTCACGATTCAACAACTGGAACGTGAGATACTTATATCCTCCTGAACTGTTAAATGTGTCATATTGGCAGCAACTGAGAGTTTCAGCATTCCTTCACAGTGCCCACATTTTGGAAAAATATAGCTGCTAAAGGGATGACATGTGCAATAGCCCAGGCAGTAATCCAGTCCTATAGTGAGGGAGGGAGGAATGCAAGAACAGGGAGGGGAAGGGTTTATTCCCTCTCTATAGCTATAGGATACCAAGGTTGACTGTATTTGGAGATGTCAGCAAGACAAGCTGTGCTCAAAGTGGTGATAAAAGTTTGGTTTCTGACCATTTATTTCCTCTCCCACCTTCCCTGGGAGCTGGTGGCACAGTGACAGGGACAAGGGGCACTTTCCACTCCGCTGCCGGGCAGGACCCGGCGCACGGTGGCTCTGTGAGGTGCAACTTAAGGAAGTGAGGGAGAAGAACGTCTTTAACATCAAGGATGTGAACAAACACTCTTCAAATGTATATCTATGGTCTTTTAATGACCTTTTCTAGAACTAAGTAAGCTGCATTGATCGCTGCAGCTTCCGCCTGTGGGGAGGCAGCCTTATTAAAAAGCAATGACTCAAGCCCTCTGCTTAGAGGGGGAATTAGGACGTGCCGTGTGAAATACCACGAGGGCAACTTTCCTGTCTGTTGTGGCAAGTGACAGATCCAGGGTCAGGAATATAGAACCCTCTAATTCTTTTCCTGTTTTTACTGGGGAGGCTGGGCAGTTGAGTTAATCTTGCTCTCTCTCCCCTCCAGGCGAGGGACCTCTGCTCTCAGTTTGGGTGTTCCTGGAAAACTTAATGGGAAAAGTTATACCTGTGGGAAGTTGGTTTTTAGTCAGACCAAGGTGGGTTTAAAGGATCACTGAATTTACAGAAGAAACACTCATGCTCTTGAGTTCCAGCAGAGCTGCAAGGGCTGACACTGCCCCAACCACATCTGCTCTGTGCTCGCTGTAAGGTTCCAGCATCTGAGGTCACACTCGAGATGCAGTGAAAGCATTGAGGGAAAGCAAATATCCAATGCCCCTTTTCCTACTACCATGGCATATATGTTTTTCCTACTACAAATAACAGCAGGAGGGTTTCTTATACAGCAAAGACTTGCTTCCAACAGAATTGAAAATATCCTTAAGGCTGAGCCCAGCTTCTGCCCTATGAAAAGACAAATGGTCAGACAGCAATGAAAGCAGACAGTGTTCCTCTTATTTAAGGACAAGATGACACAGGCTTAAGCATCCCCAATTAAATTAGGGCTGTCACAGCCAGTGTTGTGTGAAACAGCAAATTCTACACCTGAAGTGTCCTCATGAAGGACCCATCTGTCTTTGACCTTAAACAGCCACCAAACACTTGAGACAAAAGATGACATTTCCTTGCCATCTCTCTGCAGCCCAGAATGAGCCCTGGTCTGCTGGTGACAGCCCTGTTTCCCTCCAACACTGTCACCTTTGCTCTTCTTCTCTAGCAAGGAAGCCTTGCTGAGCAAAACAGGAAATCTGCTGGCAGCAAACAGCATCAACCCCACATCTTCCCTCGTTGCAATGCTTTAGATCAGTTGCCAGGGTGGACTGGATTACAACCACAAACAGAAGAGCTGACAGTCTACACCATCCCTTGCCCTGTCAGACACAGCCTGGAGCTGTCCAGTCTGTCCCCACATGCTGCTCACAGTCTCTGAAACTGCCAGTTCCAGAGGTCCTGAATTGCTCTGAGTATCCACAAACACCATGGTGTTTACAGGTTTCACTATCCTCAGGTGCTCCAAAAGCAACTGATAAAGAGTAAGCCAGGGGGACAAGGTCACTTTAGGACATCCCAAACAGATCTGCTCCCTGACTTCCATTCTTTTCCCCTCATTGCCATTGACTGCACAAATGCAACTGTTTTCTTCTCCTCTATCACACGCCCTCCCTTGCTCTGCCTTTTTTTTAATAAAAATGGCATGAGAAGCACGGCAGAAGATAATGAAGAGAATTCCTGCCTGGCTCTGCAGTCGGGAGAGAGGAGGGGCGGGATGCTGTAAACACAAGAAGGACGTCAAAAATCCCGAGCTCTTGCGCCGGGGCTGTTATTTCAGCTGTGGTCCAAGCTCTCCCTGTTTGGATAAGCCCAGCAACATGGCAGGTGCAAAGGCCTCAAAACAACTCTCTTGCCTCTCTCTCTCAGATACTGAGCTGACTCAGAAGACACAAATGCCAAGGAAATAGTCTTGGAGAGGCTTTTCTTTTTCTCTCTATGAGGAGAGAGGTGCTAACATGGCCACAGGTTTGCTCTGTGCCCTCCAGCTTTTTTATGCTTTGTTTACAAGCACAGGATTTGTTTACAAAACAGGGTAGATGGAGTACTAAATGAACATGAACACTCAGGGGCTGGGTGGGAGACTGGGGACTGTATGATGGATTTCTGCTCTCAAACTCAACCTAAACCTGAACTGGGTGTTTCCAAGGAAGAACCATGGAGCAGCCAATGGCCTGAACAGATAATCTCAGCTGAGCACTTGGTGGGTACACTCTGTACCAGCAGGACTCTGTGCTTTCTGAAACCCAGTCTCAACTTCTGATTCTGGCTGTGTCAGAAAGTTTAACTAACACCTAAACCAGCCACCTTGCCCACTTATGCAATAACCCATGGGCTTGGGACTGAAGTCAGAGGTTAAAGGATCCAATCTATTAGAAAAGGAAAATATCCTTTGATCCTTGGAATATTTCTAGGAACCAAAGCCACCACCCACTCTCATAATCACCACAAACCCAAACTAGGCAATTAGTCTGCAGCTCTGCTCTTGCTTCCATTGGTGTAAATCTGAAGTAACTCAGCAAAACACTGCAGGCTTAAACCACTGCAATCCAGCGGTTCATCTGTCCCTCTGAGGTGCATTTGGTGCTCAGAGCAGCTCCATGCCTGCACAAGGTGCCCTGGGGCAGGATTACATGTCTGCCTGTAGCACCTCTGCTCTGAAATCCAGGGCCTGTTTAGGACCTTAAACTCATTTGATTTTGAACTTTTTTTTTTTACACATACTGCTCTCTTCTGTCTTTCATGCAAGGACTGTTAAGTTTTCTAAGTAGCAAACCTATAGATATGTATGCAACTGATTTAACTCCTGCAACCTTTGATATAATCCTCCAAGTACTCGCCCTGTTATCAGTTTAAAACACAGAAGCATATTTAATAAAAAAATTATATATATATTATATATAATATATTATATATATATATATATATATATTAAATAAAAAGTTTGCAGCCAAGGCCTTAAAAATAGTTCTTAAAAAAAAAAAACAAACAAAAAAAAAAAACCAAAACAAAACAAAAAAAAAACCAAAAAACAATGTCAAGAGATTATTTTCTCCTCTCATGTTTAACAACAACAAAAATATGAACTTTTAAGGTGGCTGATATAAATGGACAATCTCACTGAGATTAGGTTACAAATCCTGGGATAAAGTAAATCCTCGAGGCCCTGGGCCTCACATGGGTGCTTGCACTAGACAGGCAATTTCACGGCAGCACACAGGTTAAGTGTCAGAGCACCTGGTTGCTATTAGAAGCAGGGAATGAAGGAAGGAAAAAAATCTGTTGTGTTTTCTTCTTCACTGCTGCACTCAGACCCTGAGCAAGATGGGAGCACTTCTCAGTGTGAGGCTCAGATGTGGCCACCCCAGGAGGGGAGGCTGGTGCGGTTAAGCTGAGGAAGGAAAGACTGGGGACACGAAATGCAGAAAACCCTATTTCCAACTGGCAGAAGCCAGCAGCTCTCCATTGATTTTGAGGGAATGATGCCAGTATCCTCCACCTGAGGACACTGCTCGGTGTCCCGGTGCAGCAGGGAGAAAACAGTAACGCAGCCAGCAGGCAGGCTGGGACAGGATAACTGCTGTCAAGGCCATCACTGTCACTGATGAAGCTCTGCCTGTTGCCTCACGCCTCTCTGTGAGCACTGCCTGGTTCCTGACACCCTTAACCACGTCCCGGCTGTGACGCGGTGTCTCCGTGCAGGACCGCCAGCGCCAGCCTGGTTACACACAGCGCGGGAGAAGTGCCTGATGCACGCCCTGCCCACCACACCCTGCGAGCCAACTTTTGGATCACCAGAAGGGAGCCAACTTTTGGATCACCACTGGGACTGCGAGCCCTTCGGCTGCTGCCCTCAGCCCTGTGCCAGTACACTGAGTTTGGGCAGAAGTCTCTTCCCAGTTTAGGGTGGTCGGCTTGGTAGAATAATCTTCTTCCCTTCTCTGAATCCAGACCTGACTTCTTGGATTTCTTTTTAACAGGCCTGAGCCAAGACCTGATTTTCAGAACTCAATACCCTCCCGTTTCCCTGTAATCCCACCAAAATGGTGAACAGAGCCATGGGAGCAAACACTCACAGTGTCTGATCCGAAGGCTCCTGGAGGCAGTGGAAGTTATTTTGTGCATTTTCAGTAGAGCTTAGATTGGGCCCCAAGTGAACACAGATGTTTGCAGTGTTCTCTGGTTTCACATCCCACCTCACCAAGACCTATTTTGGGGGTTCCAGGCAGGAGGGCTGTGGCCCTCCTCCTCCTTAGAAGGAGGGAGGGATAACAGACAAGGATGTGCTGTCACAGCAAGAGCAGAGCAGAGCACAGACATGGGTGAGGAGATGAGGCAACTCTTCCAGAGGAACATTTTGTCATTTCCCTCCTCAGGGGTTCTGTGTTTTGCCGTAAGCTGCTGCAGATTATGAGAAATCCTACTGGCTGGTCTCCAGTGGGATCTCTAATGGTTTAATAACTGAACATTACTGAACATACTTCCACTAGCCTCTTCCTAAAATCCCATCATGAGCTAATTTCCTCTATTGTCATTATATCTGCAACTGGTCTTACAGTTTAAAAAAACACTGTACCATTGTGAATAAATGATCTGGTTTACTGCACTGGGCTTTCAGGGACTGATAATTTGGGGTATCAAATTCCAGGCACTGTCTCTGTGGTACAATTTGAAAAGAAGAAGGAGTTTTCTTTCCACCTTGCTCTTCCAATCACAAAAGCACCAGGAAAATGCTGGAACTGGGATATCAGCATAGAAATGCCCAATGCCACCATTAATTTAAGGAGATCCTGACCAACAAGACTGAGAGAAGTTTGGGTGAAACCATCACAAGATGGGTGCCTTGGGCCTGCAGCAGGATCAGCAGGCTGTATGCCATGCAGTGAGACATCTAAAATCATGGAATTCCAGAATGGTTTGAGTTGGAAGGGACCTTAAAACTCGTCTTATTTCAACCCTTCAACTAGACCAGATTGCTCAGGGCCCTGTCTAACATAGCCTGGACACACTTTTGTCTTCTCTGTCGCCAGGTCCCACAAGATATAAAGGACAGCACAGGTATTTCAGTCAGACTGCAGCGTTCTTTCCAAACCCTTGCCTGCTTGAGTGTAGATTCAAATTTAACAGAGACTTGGAATGCATTTCCTAGGAAAATATATTAAAATAAAATGCCCAGGAAATGATCAGGCCAATAGTTCAGCAAAAGTAGCTGAGAAAAGCTGTATTGGCTGACTGATAAAAAGGTAGGTAACACATTTCTGCTACTTCTGTGGTATTTGAGGCTCACTCCAAGTTTTACAAGAGAGTTATTTTTAAATTGTTGCATAACACATGTCTGTCCAATATTTCTTTCCTCAATCAAGCAAAGAAAATGCATTTGTTATTCCTGGGAGATTTCTGGTGCTTCTTATCTTATTTAGAGCCCAAAATAAAGATGCACACAAGAAGCCAAACATCAGAGAGAAGTTATTATCCATGAGATAATGCACAGCCTAATTTACCACATATCTGAGACTGTTTCACCTGCAATAAATTATTTTACCCAGCAGGAAAAGTCCTGTTTGACCTTCTATTTTTTTTTTTTTTTTTTCTCCTGCAGCTAAGAACTCTGCTACTACTTCTAGGTCATGAGTTCAAATTCCACACTGGCTGGAAGTGATTAAATATATCAATTTCTAATAGTATATTTTTTGGATAATAATAGAACAGCTGGTAATGTTCACTTTTTAAGGGACATTTGCACATAGATAAGTTGTAGTCTACAGGTTGATCTCTCTACAGCCTCTGTGTATTGCCCAAGAGGTACTTTGGAGATGGAATCCAATGTAGCAGCAGTCCTTGGGGAGTCCCTGGCTGGAGCAGAGCTGATCCCGAAGCCAAGTGTCACTCCCCAGATGGGGCAGTCCCTCTTTCCTGAAATAATTTATTTAGGAGTGGCGGCTGTGGGGCATTTAGAACAATCCCATCCTTCAGAAATAGACCCAGGCTGAAAAATTCCCCTGGGGTGCCTTGTCTTGGGATCACAAAACCATAAAGATATCAACCCGCCCTTACTACCTTTATTCTTGCATCATGTGCAGCCGAGCCAGAACAGGAGCTACGGATTCTGTCAAGTGCCAGCTTTAGTTACAGCGTTACATAAGAAACCGCAACAGCGAGGAACCACAAATCTATCACTACAGCTGGCACCAAACGGCTTCTCTGCACAGGCTTAGCGGAAAAGCCGCCTCCTGAATGGGCAAAGAGTGTCAAATTGTTCTTTCTCCTCTCCAGGGCAGGGTTAAAGCAATTTGGCAGAGGGTGGTAAGGGAAAAAATTGCTCTATCTGCTCTGCGTGTGAGGTCAGGAAGCAGGTTTTCTTCTTTTGCAAAGATAACCTGGCACCTTTAATGAAGAAAGCAGGGAAGAAGGAAAGCCATCAGAATGTGGCTTCCAGCTGTCAAATCACATCAGCCAAGCAGAGATGCATCATCCCTGAGAGCAGTAGCACCGCTGGCCCCCAACACTTCATTGAGAGCTCTTTGGATGGAGGTACTCTGTGTATTTCCTCTGTGAAACACCCAGCACGCCACTGGCAGCTATAAATAATAACAACTACCTCGGGATTTAACAGCATGGCATGTGAGGGAGAGAGGCAGGAACAGGAGATGGAACAGGAGCAGTTTTCATCTTTTTCCCCTTCCTGGCTCACTGAGCCCTCAGTGCAGTGCAGGGCTGTGTGCTCCTACCTGGCACAGGGAGCAGCATCAGTCACCCCTGTGCCTCCCTGCCCAGACCCGTGCAAGCCACAGGTGAGGCCCCACTGCTGGGAAAGGAAAGAATTTCCCCAAGGGGTGTTGGCAGTGGAGTTGCTACTATGTGGAGGAGTCTCCTTCCCACAGCACGTCACCTCTGCTAGGGGCAGGTGAACCTATGAGCAGTTTCCTGGTGCTGGGAGGGAAGGTGTGGGACAGGCAATTGTCCCGTGTTGCTCTGCTCTTTCATCATGGGGGATTTCCAGGTTCAGTAAGCAGGCACAGCAATCTGTACTGGCTGCATGAGGAAGGAGTTGATGACACAGCCAAGGCCAGGCATGGCCTCAGAGCAGCACAGGGACAATGCCAGCCCCTTGCTGAGCACCGGGACTGCTACACTGTCCTACACCAGCTGCATATCAAACATCACAACTTTGCCAAAGCTGACCACAGGCAGCTCCAACACACTCAAAGCTCTTCACTGACAAGGTTTTCATGCAGTGACAGCATGGTCACTATTCCTGCTGGGAAAGTAGGATCTGCAAGGGAAAAATGAAACATTTACTCCTTAACAAAAGGTCTCTGGATGAAGAACTAGGCAAGTTCTTGAACCTGAAACTGGAAATTACGGGGGTAAGAGAAACCTGGTGGAACAGAAAGGTGTTTGCTTCTTGGGAAAGCTCAAAATAGCTTTGTCCATGGAAAGCTGGCATGGAAAGCTAATGATAGGGAAGCTCTTAGAAATGAGCAAGAAAGTGTGAATAAGAGTAAATCTGTTCCTGCTGAAGCTTGGTAAAAGTGTTTCTACTGGAGAGGAGCTGTAAAATGTCATATGGATATAGCCAGGGATCTCTAACCTATTACTAAAGAAAAAAATAATATGGAGAATTGTGCAATCATGGGAAAGAAACCTCCTAGTTGGAGATGAGTGAAAAACGCTTTTAATAATGGCAGTTTCCTGATAGTGTGTGATGTGAGAGTGGGGATTAAATACTCAGTGACTCAACTACAGACACACTGTTTTGCATTTACATCTAGTAGCAGCAATAGGTTGGATAGAAAGATAAACCTGAATGAAAATGGATTTTTTTTTTCATTCAGTTATCATTTTGAGGCATTTTCAGGCATTTCCTGGAAAAAAAAAAAAATAAATCAGAAACCCAGAAGTTCAAGTATCCAGAGACATACAGAATTGGTAAATAGGTTCAGTCAATGCGGAGAAAGATGGAGTTAAAATGCAGAAATTAATAACTTACAGGTTTGGATGTCTTGAAATGGTCCATATGTTGGTATAAGACAATACAACACATGCTAGGACCAGGAAAGCCAGAATAAACTGGAAACTTTTTATTGCAAGTGAGAGGGGAAGAGAGCAGTTAATTGGAAGGTCAGGCTGGATGGAGCTCTTGATGGAGCAACCTGGTCTAGTGAAAGGTGTCCCTGCCCATGGCAGGGCTTAGAATGAGATGATCTTCAAGGTCCCTTTCAATACAAACCATTCCATATTTCTATGATTCTATGATTTATTCAATTGCAAGGCAACTATGAACCATCAGGGGGATGAAAAAGCATAGGAGGTCCTTGCACACAACAAGGCAAGGCCTTTCCAGGGTAGTTGGGTAAGAGCTGGTGCACAAGGACAGCTGGAATGCCATCTACAGTTTTAAAGCCAGCTGAGAATCCAGATGTGTAGCACACAAGTATCACATGGACAACCTTGCAGATAAATCTAGGCATGCAAAGATTTTTCTTAATATTTCAGTCCTATCTTAGATACTCCCCAGTATTTGCTGGCATATTGAGAGAGGTTTGGCATAGTAACTGTGGAGGAGGGATGAGCAGAAGATGGGTGATAATATGGGCTTCAGCTTTTGGTGTCGGGAGAAAAACCACCCAGTGATCTGTATCTTGTTTGGGTGGAAATATGGTGTTAATTATCTTCATGACAGATAGATTTGGCAATTCATTTTAGCTGCTTTAGATCATACATTCCTCTGGCTGGTAGACCTTCAGAAAAAAAAGAGAAATAGATCTTTGAGGTGAATGAAGGAATGCCATAATAAGGACAGATGTCGCTGTGAAGTTTCAGTATTGCATTCTGCAGGGACTTGGGTTTAGACATCATCAGTGTGATATTCATAATTTCCCAGTCCCATTCAGCTGGGCCAAGGTCAGGTAAATGCACTTTTCTTCTTGAGTTTAGGGGCTAAAAGGCACACCAATAAGTGACTGTAAGGAAATTACAGGGGTAGGAGAAACCTGGTGGGACAGAAAGGTGTTTGCTTCTTAGGAAAGCTCAAAATAGCTTTGTCCGTGGAAAAAGAAAATCCTTTTCTTGCTCATTATGAACAGCTACTGCTGATTCTGCAGCATGCCTGCTTGTTCATATTTGTAGGAGCCTTCAGACTAAAGAGTCACTTTCCATTTTACTCAACTTCTCCTCATCTGGGATTTCTGACGAGTCACTGACCATATGCCCCTTCCAACTGGGGACCAGTAACAAATGGTATATGTATCAATAAGGCAAATTTGGAAACAAATTATTTTGTTGGATGAAGTAGAGGGCTAAAGCACATGAACTGCTAAGGACCCATGGGAAATGAAACACTAAGGACCCACAAACAGTGCCACAGGAGCCCCCCAGCCACCTGCCATCCTGAGGGTGGCAATTTCTCTGTCATTCCGCAAGCACTCCAAGAAGCCAGAGTGAGATCTTAGTCCACCACCTTGAGGTATTAAAACAGACTTAAAACCCAAGAAATGACATGGATTTTACAAGTTCAGCACTGAATGAAAGTCCTGATTCTAACAACATATTTTAGAATATTGTACTTACTTGAACAAGAACTGCTGTTTACACAGATGATGATCAATCCCCTCCAACTATTATCAAGCAACAGAAAAGGTTTAGCCATAGAATGTCAGTGCAAAATAGCCAAAATTGAGAAGAAAAATCTATTCCCTGTACAAGAAAATGCAAGCTTCTCTCTCAGTGTTTCTTTTTTGAAGTCTGAATGCAGGATCTCTATGTGTCAGCTCGGTACCAAAGCTCTGATAGGAATGGCTCAGAATAACATATCACAGGACTGCAAACTGGCTTCTCAGCGAAGCTCAATTCTGCAGACCCAAACCTTGCAGCAGGGCTTCATGCTGAGATTCTTTCTCAGGTTATTTCAGTCAATGTCTTTGTCTTGAAAAAACCCTACTGGTTAACACCACAAAGACAGCCTGATCCATTGCTGTCCACCACACTTTGAGGCTTCTTACAAAGTTTGTGGTGGAAAACTTGGGAAAATTTCCAACTCTTTAAAAGTTTTTCAGTTAATCTGACAACTTTCCAAAACCAAGCTCAGTGTGTCTTGGCTTGGTCTGCCAGAGGAGAACACGTAGGTCTTGTAAGAGCACTCTGCTCCTCACTGCTCATAAACCGGGATACTGCGAGTGCCATGGGGAACACGGGCTGCTCACCCCAGCCTGCCCTGGTGGGGCTGACACCTAGCTGTGCCTCTGACACCATCCACAGAGCTCTGGGCACTGCCTGCTCACTGAGCTCTTAAAAAATCAGCAATGATTGCTCTCCAACACAACGTGAATGTAAAAAAGCTCCAGCAATGGTGAAGAGCCACTACCTCAATTGCCATTGTGACCATGTCACACAGTGTTTCTAAAGAACAGCCTCTGAGCATGTGCACAACCCACACATTGGATTAAATTGTGAGCTGAGACTTTGAGACTTGCAGATGAGGCTCCTTCCTTATCAGTTGCTGTGGTGTGAAGACTCAGCACTTCCATGCTGCACCTGGCCTGACCTCTTTTTTCCCCCCACTGATTTATTTAGGTTTCTTCTCTTCTCCTAGGCTCTGACTCTCATTTTGTATCCCAGATACCAGCAATTCTGGCTGATCACACACAGTGGAATTGAGTGTATCTTGCCTGGTTTCTGTAAGGCCCAAGGATAAGGTCCTGGGTAAGGTCCTGTCCCTCAGAAATTAATGTTTAAACCTCAACTTGAGCCAAGAGTTGAGATTAAAATTCAGCTTGAGAACAGAAGGTCTGGTATTATTTTGCATTTCTTAATAAAATGTTTCCACTGTTCTAGTTATTTACTCTCCTCTGTGGAGCACCCAGTGCTGACTAGGCAAGGGCTATCCATTAAAGGCTGTTTCTCCTCTCAGCTTAAAAGGAAGTTCCCTCTCTTTGACAGGAAGAAGGTAGAAGAAATTAATTTTTCTTTCAGCATCGCCGCACCTGGGGAAAGGATCTTGCTTACAGACAACAGTGCAAGCAAATATTTTCTTTGGGAGAAAAAGAGAAAGTAAAGATCAAGGTCAGAGGAGGCAAGAGTAAAGATATGTGACTGCCTTCAAAATAGCCTTCCACAGGACATGTGGGGGTGTTGTTTTTTTTTAATACGGAAAACATGCAAGGGCACCAAGGAGGGGCAACTGGCTTGGGGCTCACAGGGAGATAAAGGGGCTGCAAACTCTGGCTGCACAAATATGCTGAATTCCAGAGGTGCAGAATGAGGTAAACAGGCAGATGTGAACAGGGGAGAGAGACAGCATTTACCTCTACACACTTTGATAAGTAGGAGCATGGCCCAGTGCCTCTGTCCCTGAATTCCCTTGTCCTTTCCTTCCTGCTCAGGGAGTGCAAAGACTCTGGCTAGTCTTTGCACAAGGTTTCAGTGGAAAATTCATATTGTTTTTGCCTCTACCAGAAAACCATGACCCTATGCAGAGTTTCTGGGAGTTTGTTGTGTCTGAAGGTATGGTCCAGCAGCAGCCTCTGATCTCCCCATCACCAGGAGATACAGATCAGTGCTGTGCCTGGATGATATAACAAAAAAATTCATCTCACTTCTCAAAAGTTCAAACACATGCAGAAGTCTTGAATCACACAATCACAGAATGGTTTAAAGACCATCGTGCTCCAAACCCCCTGCCATGGGCAGGGACACTTTCCACCATCCCAGGCTGCTCCCAGCCCTGTCCAACCTGGCCTTGGGCACTGCCAGGGATCCAGGGGCAGCCACAGCTGCTCTGGGCACCCTGTGCCAGGGCCTCACCTCCCTCATTCAGCCAAAACAGTCTCAAAGCCAACGATGAGTGCTTAAGAATCTGCATATCGCCTCACCCAGTGACTAAAACTTCACTTCCCAAGTGTTCTGCCAGAGCTCACTGGCAGGATTTTCCCTCTGGTCCCTGGTAAGGCACAGAGGAATTGAGCCCAGTGCACCTGGAGGGTTTTGGATGGGATTTGGTTGTGAAGTTCATTGCGTGAGCTTCTAGGAGCATCCATTTCTGTCCACTGTTCACAGGTGGAGCTCAGAAAGACTAAATTAAATATTCTGTCTGATTTTTAGCTGGCTGTGTAACTACCTGAGACATAAAGACAGGGACAGTGCTGTTAACCAATGTGATTTAATCAATGACCCACAGGAAAACTGTCATTAATTCCTGGCTACTGATTTAATTCTTAGAGCACTCCCTCCACTTGAGCTAGCTGTAAGCTAGAAGTGACCCACAAAATCATAATAAAAGATGAAGAAATAGAATTCAGAATGCAAGTTATGTTTTGGGTTTGTCTTTTTTCTTTCACACTGTGTTATGAAGTCAAAACTGGACCTGTTTCTGTGGGAATTTGTGCTAAGGTATGCAAATATTTCAAACCAAACCAGTCCCATTTTCCAATGAGAGTGGGCTAGGTTTCAGGCAAAGATGCTTTCACAGCAAAATCTTGGGAAAATTCACCACTTTCCACATTTCCAATATGCCAATAACCATCTCATGCTAAGTGCCAGCAATTGTTTGAACAAGGCTAGAACCCAAGAAAGCACTTAAGCACATGCTTAACTTTCAGCACATGAGTAATCTTAGTGATGTCCTGGGTTTTGTTTTTAGATTAACTATTGTTAGTTACCTTAAAATTTTAAATCTGTAGGGACAATTTGCATCTTTTGAGATGCATAATTGGGCCATGAAAAGGGATGGTAGCTCGTGATTACTGAATTGTTAATTAATCATTTTTATTCTATTTAAATATGCTTTAGAAAACCATAATGATGTATGCTTCCTTGATATTAGCTGTACTAATTAGATCATCTTTTCTAAATTAGAGTGCAGTTTTCTTAGCAGGTTTCCTTTTATCTGGTGTTCATTTTTCAGAGGAGCTTCATGTTGCTCCTGCAGATGAGTGAATCATTTCCAGGGAATCATGTTATGCAAAAGATGTTTTTCTTCCTGGCAAATGCTTATGGGTAGATCACGGAACTCCTTGAAATTAGTAAATATTTTGAACTTTCCTCAACAGTAATGCATCCTTTTTCTAGATGACTGTAACTGTATCTGGGATGACACTCAGTTTCTTCAACAAACTGGTGCCTTTGCCATGTTTCCCATTTCAGAACAATCTCACACCAACACAACTTGGTTTAGTGACCCATGAAAGCAGAAAATGGAAATGAGTGAAACACATTTATACACCTGAACATGCACATGTATTTCTTTGCATACTCTCTTGAGCAGTTAATCAGTGCTCCAGCACTGAAAGCCTTGCTGTCTCCTCTACCAAAGCATTACTTTCAAAAGATTGCCAGGGAAATGATGACCAAGTTATTCCAGAGGTCCTCATTTAGGTTAGCTTAAACATTTAATTTGTCATATCTTAGGTAGGCTGCATTATCCTTTCTAGTTAAAGAAAGCCTGAATGACACATCTCTGTATAGCCAGCCCAGAAATTTCTCAAAAACTATCCATGAAATCTCAGGCTATCTCATTTGGGTTTAATGCTCCTGGTATCAGAGACAAACTATGAGGACACCCTGTCTTGGCAATTCTTGGCATGTCTGTCTAGTTCAACACCTTAACAATCACTTGTAGTGCTGGACATTAGAAGGATGAGAAGAACAGGGCATCGTTTTGATCTATCCAGCTCTCTGGAAAGCAGCTACTTACGTGTCAACAAATCTCCTGCTGAGGTTTGAGATGACCATTGAAGATCCAGACTGGAAAGGGGGGTCCCGGACCACCTTGTACTGGATTGGTTTGCAGCCTGAGCACAGGGTGCTGTGAGGGACAGAGCTCAGCATGGCAGCATCAATTTCCAGGTGCTCGTCCAAGGTGTAGATCTGGATCCCATACACCTCCTCTCCCACTTGTCCCACATCCAGCTTTATGGTCAGTGGGATGTCACAGAAGACGTTCTGTGGCCCGAGCGAAATGTTCTTCCCGCTGACAGTGAGCAGCTTGATGTCATTCACTGCTCCACTGGAGTCCCAGTCTGGGGAAACGAACGTCACCCAGACCGTGAGGGACTCTGGAGTCAGGGGGTAGCGAAATTCCAGCTGCAGGTAGCAGCCCTGGGGCTCGGGGCAGGCTGGGGGCACCGTGTGT
This sequence comes from Vidua macroura, assembly GCF_024509145.1. NCBI lineage: Eukaryota > Metazoa > Chordata > Aves > Passeriformes > Viduidae > Vidua > Vidua macroura. The sequence continues at coordinate 8,073,191 of NC_071591.1, forward strand.
TGGTTGACGGCCGAATTGGGACTCCACGTCCTGACACTGGATTTACAGGGCTGCTCAACATCAGGGTGCCCTGGAAAGGAAGAAGGAAGCAAAGAGAGGGCACAGAAGTAGAAGTTAGAGAACATGAGTTTTCATTGGCATTAGTTTAAAGGCAGACTGGAGGCAGGAGAACATATCTGTCCAGGAAACCAATTATTTACTTCACCAGAACAGGTGTGGCCAGCATGGGGAGGAGGAACAGAACACCAGTGTCTCCTGGCCAGGTGGGAGACACAAACCCAGTTTAAGTGCCCAGCTGGACTGGACACCACACAACACACTCTGTGCCAGTGCAGCTGGGCCTGCATTCCTATTTCTAGTGTTTTTCCCTGTTCCAAACAATGGTATTTTCTACCTCTTCCACTTGGTAATTTACCTGATAAACAGAGTCACTTTGCCTCCAGTTCACCTCCTACTTATTCCCTTGCCTCTCATTCAAAAATACAATCTTTTTCCCTTTAACAAAGACAAGAAAAGAGCCTTTGTTTGTTCCAAGAAGTGGTTGTGCTGTTCAAGGGCAACTCCTGTGGCATTTACAGGTTGATCTAGCATGTCGTGCAAGGCCCCTTTTTTTGGAGGCACACGGAGCACAGGTCTGAGTTGTCTCTTTGCTCTCATTGTGATGAAACAACAGGCACTTGTGCTTTTACTCTTCTCACCATTGGCTGTGTTCAACTACATGGGAGGTAGTACTAAAAAATAATGAAAGCCACAATGCTTGCTGGATTCCCAAATACTATGGTAACATTACAACTTGGCATGGAGTCATGGACTGCAAGATCCAGAGGGGTCAGACGGGTGGAACAGTTGGTAACAGAATCCAGTGAGAGCTATAAATTCCCTTTTCCTTCCCAAATAATCACACAAAAAGGGAGGCAAGCATGACAGGGAGAAGGCAAAGTACAGACAAGAAGATAAAGAAAGGTAGTGAGAGGAGAGAAATGCAGAAGGCAGAGGGGAAAAAAAGGACAGTACAGCTGTTTGTAACTGTGGAAAAAAGCAAGATAAACTACTGGGCATACATGGACAAACAGGACATCACTACTAATTTAAAGAGAAAAGGGCAACGTGTGAAGGTTATTCTGATTGTCTGTGATTCAATGAAGTGTTAGAAATGTGTCTCTTTTGTCAAGGATAAACAGCTCAGGGAATTCTCCTGTTCATACCAAATGAACCCAGATGCAGAATAGATTTCCTGGCAGCCTTCCTGCGATTCAACGTTATTGTCCTGCAGATGCCCAACTTTTCATGCTTCCCCCTCACCTCCCATATCCCAGAGCCCCTCTCTCCTCCTCACATGGCACAGAGCAGTGGGAATGCCACTAAGACCAGCATCTGGAGAGACCACAGCAGTGATACATTTTGAAGAAAGCCAGAGGTCCATTTAACACGCTCGAGTTTCCCCCCTGGCAAGTGTACGAGCCCTGTGGATAATCGCTGTGAGCAGCAATACCCCACTTAGCTCATGTTATCTCACCCTCATTGCTTGGCTGAGCCCTCTGACGACTTTCTCAGACCCACAGCAAACTCCTGACTGCAGCCCTAAGGTCTTTTTTAACTCCAGTATCTCAGAGGGCTTTGGAAAGATGTGTGAATTTTACCACTGCCCTCTCTCAGAAAAGAAAATGGAGCTAATGGCTCACAGCCCAGTACATCCCCACCTGGGATCCTGCAAATTCACCTCTGTCAGTTCAAGGCTTCAGTAAGACTTAAATTCCAAACAAACCTGCACGTTTGGGTAGATCAGTGTACGATCCCTGGAGATGCATGAATTGGACTCAGCCTCCAGGGAGCTTAGCACACAGAGCATTACCCCAAAACAGGTGGCAGATTGTAGCCATTCATAAACTAAAAACCTCAATGAAGTTGAGATAAAGAGACTCTTTCTTAAATATTATCCAACACCTAGACCTGAGTAAGAAAGATTAATTTAATTATGGAAAAGGACGAAAACCTTATTTCATATAACTGGATTTCTAGAAATAGGTAAACACTCTGAAAATTACAAATATTTGTATGTAAAAAGAAAGGGTGTAGGAGTTATTCTTCCCTCTGTACTCAGATTCTGAAAATCCTTTGCCTTATGAGACAGATCAGACACAGAACAGCATCTCATGCAACATTACGTCTTGCCTAACACAAAACAGGAATGTGAGGTTTGTGAGGAAGAGACAAACTCCATGTCCTGGTTGGAGAGCAGGAATGGCAGGTTAGGAGGGTGCCTTTCCCTAAAATGCTGTCCAACAGCCTGGTGTGTCAATCCTTCATTGTGCAATTAAGTGCAGTCCCTGGGATGAATCCCCAGCACAGGGACAGAGCCTCAGAGGCCATCTGGCATCAGGAGTCTCTCAGGATATCACCCCTGCTACAACTGCAACTCACCTGCCACATTTCTTAGGTGGTCAAGATCAAGGAACCACCCAATGGGACTCCAGTGTCCAGCTGGGATAATTAGAATACAGAAGAAATTGCTCTTAAGGGAAATATTAGGCCCAGGAAAAGGCTGAGCTCTAGAGCAGTGCAAGGCAATAACATTTTTATACTCATCTCACACTTCTCTCAGTCAGCAGTCAGCCAGACAGGAGGAACTGACTGATATATGCATATACTGCACAGCAAGCAAAGGTACCCACTGGGCCTGAGCCAAAATCACCTTTCTTACATAAAACCCCCCTTTGACAGAGTTATGGAGGTGCTGTTAGGTTTGTTGACCTAGCTGGTGCTGCTGGTGAGAATCCAGGTAGGTTAGAGCCTTCTGGCTCTACGGTGAAGATAAAGAGTAAATCAGAGCTGCCTGATCTCATGAGCCTTCCCACAACCCCTGCCAAGGAACAAGCAGCCCCTCGTGCAGGGGCCACAGCTGGCTGAGAAAGAACTAGGAGATGCCTCAGCCTCAGTGCTGGATCCCACCATGCTCAGGAATGAGCAGAGAATTAGGAAGGACACTGCCCACAGCAGGGTTTTGCAATGGGCACAGCTCCCACATAGTCCAAACCACTGCTGGTGAAGCTGCCTGGGGTAGGAGACCTCAGGAAAATGAGATCAGACCAACCAGAGCTGCTCCAGAGACACGTGAGGAGTGTGGTTTTCTGCTCGGAAGCTGGATGAGTCCTACAGAACATTTTCCATGAGTGTCATCTCAGATTTTAAAACAAGTTTATTTTGGCCGTGCTTGTGACTCCTGTGTCATTTTCCACGGACATTCAGGGAGTGGAGATTTACACCCAAGAACCCCTGCAGAAAGTGAATTTAAAGCTTGACGGCTTGAGCACTCACAGATAGACAATTAAAGAAGCCAGACAATGATCTAACTGCTATTTGTAACTCAGACCAAGTGCAAATAGGCAGTGGGCCTGAATGTCAGGGAGCGTGGTAGTGGAGACAGAAAATCATGGAGCGACAAACACCATACACTTGGTATATTTTCTACCCTAAAGTGGCAACAAGTCATTCATCCTGAGGACATGACTACCAAATTTCTGTTCCACAGAAATGGTGCAGGAGCAACTAAATGAGACAGATAAGGATCAGAGTGCACCCTTCATAGTTAAGAACATGCAGGCGTACACAGCAAGAAGAGGAAATTAAATGCAAAATGCTGCTGAGTAATAAATCTTAGAGTAGCTTAGTTTCTCTAGGAATGATGCCTCTGGCAAGACGTGTGCAATCTAGAAGTTTTCAAATCAAAGCTCGGTGGAGAAATTTTGATGGAACTGCATATTTCAATGGAATATGCAGTCTTTTCAAAATAAAAACACTTAGCAAAATCGGGTTTATTTGGCCAAAATTTTATCCTGGAAGAGAAAATGGCAAGAAATTTTTAACTCTATTGGAACACTGTGTTTTGACATTTTTGTGAGAAACCTTTTCGCTTTTGCACCTTGAAACACTTTCCATTTTGATAGTCAAAGTTGCTTTTGCCCTAGATTCTATACTAAAAGGGTATATTTTCAGATGCCATAATTTAACCAAAGTTCATATGAGCTAAACAAAATGTTTTGGCCGGCCTCAAACACTTTTTGTTTTTAATTTTCCTTCATGGAGAATTTCAAAAGTTTCAAGTTTTGTTCCAAATGAAAACAGGTTTCAAAGTCTTGTAATCCTTGGCTAAGTGGAAATTCCACCTTCCACCCTGAACTATTACTGCAAGTAATCCAAACTTTGCTAATGCTGTTTACTGGGTGATCCAATCACCTCCATAGCCAGAGCACTGCTTCCCAGGATGGAGCTTCCACCCAGGCGTGCTCTGAGCTGTGCCCAGCAGCCTTCGATGTCATAATATCATGGAATGGTCTGCATTGGAAGGGACCTTAAAGCTCCTCCCCTGCCATGGGCAGAGACACCTTCCACTATCCCAGGTTGCTCCAAGCCCCGTCCAACCTTGCCTTGGATGCTTTCAGGAAGGGGGAAGCCACAGCTTCTCTGGGTACCCTGTTCTAAATTTAGGGGGTGAGTCAGAGTGAAACACAACCTCTGCTGGGCCCCCACCCTGGAACACGGGTGTGTGGGGCAGAGGACACTGACCACTGTTCCATCAAGCAGCAGGGGCACAGCTCGTTGCACATGCTGACCTTAGGACAAGGGAGAGCTCCTGGGCACCAGCCTGAATAATGTTCCATACAGAATAACTCCCATGTGCTTTAGTTGCAGGACAAATAAACCCTTAACGTAAGGAGGCACTGGTATAATGAGTTTGCAAAATCCAGGATTGTCCTTGGGGCTCAGTGAGCTCACCTGTGTGCTCACGGTGAAGCGTGGCTGCTCCGGAAGGGAAAGCTCAAGAGGGACAGGCTGAAATAATACTCTGCTCTTTCCAAACTGTGATTTGGGATGACTGACCTATGCCTGGTGCACTCTTAAATATGCTCCACCACATACACCCAGGGACGTAACGGAAGGGACGTGTGGAGGAGTTAATGATGGAGATCTAATGGCACTGCACAACCAGCACTGCAGACCATTCTCCCTCCAACAGGCTCCAAGAGAATGACTTGCAAAACATCCTGAACAAGAGGGCTTGACGTGGTCACCTGCATTCCTGCTGCAGGGCACTTGCCCAAAGGGCAACCTCCTTCCAGCCTGGCTGCTGCTGCAGCCCACTGCTATTCACCACAAGTGAAGGCAGCACAAATCAGGCCCAAATAAATAACAGCTCTTCACTTTTGGAGTTGGAGTAGAGGGAGAAAACAGCTCCCCTTAGGAATTCATCTGGCAGATGTGAATGGTCAGCATTTCTTGGCACTCTGCTGCTTTGTGAAATTCATGTTCAGCTCCTGGAATTCACTTAATTCGTGGGCAGGGTCAGGACTCAGGGGCCAAAACACAGGTATTTGAGCCAATGGCATTCCTTCAGGGCACAGTGTTCCTCTGCCTGCTAGCTCTGTCCACATTACCTGCAGGTATAACCAATCACTCCCAGATTTCCCCACTGTCTTTGTGGCTCTCCCTTTGCTCTGTCCCACCTTCTCTCCCACGATGTGTCTGTTCCCATCCCTGTGACTCACCTTCTGCCTCCCGTGGGCTCCAGTGCCCCGAGGGATCGCAGGGCATGGGAGACGAGGCGCTGAAGGCGTATTGCACCAGGACTCTTCCTTCTGCACACAGATCACATGCTGATCCCACTTCTCTAGGAGGCCAGGAAAACAGGAAAACACACCAACTTAGTAACAGCTGAATGAGCTGCTTATTCAACTATATTAAAAGCAATAAGACTTAGAATTCAGGTCCACTTAACCCCCTTTTCTCAAGGCACTGACAAAAGTGTTTTCTGATGCTGACTTGCTGTAGATTTAAGTCAAGAGCCTGTGTAGAAAGCATTTTTGAGCCCTCTATCCAACACAAAATGACAGCAACCTGGGAAATCACATTCACCTATATTTTTTTTCTCCTTTGCACTGGACCAAACCATAACAAAAGAAAACACACATTGCTTAGGGGTTAGAGCAGAGAAATTTGCCTCAGGAGTTTTCAGATCTATTTCTACTCTCACCATGGATTTATTTATTGCTTGAACTTGTAGTATCTTTGGGATTGTCCCACCAGCAACATTGGCTGAACAGGGATATCCAGTTAAATACCAATTCACAAACTACAAACTGATTTCGGTTGGAAAGGACTTAAAGCTCATCTTGTTCCAAACCCCTGCCATGGGCAGGGGCACCTTCCACTGTCCCAGGCTGCTCCCAGCCCTTTCCAGCCTGGCCTTGGGCACTGCCAGGGATCCAGGGGCAGCCACAGCTGCTCTGGGCACCCTGTGCCAGGGCCTTACCACTCCCACAGGGAGTAATTTCTTCCTAACATCTAATCCAAAACTACCCTCTATCAGTTTAAATTGTTTTGCTAATACATTCACAAGATCAGGGTTTAAGTTGATGTAGACTGGAGTAAGTCTAATATTCTCCATAAGATTAAGCTGATTTATATCAGTTGAGGATGCAATTCACACAATTCAGCCCTACGTTCCTTGGGGTCACAAATTTGGAACTCTGTATGACCCAAAGTACGTGGTTATTTACTCCAGTAAGCTGCTTACTATTCAGAATTAATTGTTCTGCTTTAAAGAACACTTTCTGCTGAAATGGAAAGTTAAAAATTAATTATCCTAATGATCAAATGCACCGGAAAGGACAGAAGTTTTAGGCAAACAATTTGTGTGCAACACAGTGTACTCTCTATGCTACTCTAGTAAAAACAGCTTGAATCAATTATTAAATAATTTATATCAACTATTATAATCAGCTATGCAAATTTTAACCATTATAACCACCACTGCATGATTTATTTCAGCACTGCTTTGAAGAGAGGACTGTGATCCTCAGGCAGAGGTTATTTGGGAACCTCAGTGGCTGAACCACACTGAGAGAGACAGTAACTGGCTGAACTTGTGCAGCTCAGGAAGAGATGAACCTGCTGAAAACACCTGAAAAATACAATGTGGCAATGGGGCAGAACAAAGAAGAGGGAGACAAAGGTGGCCCACTCTTCCTTTCATGGTCTTTAACACTGGTAATGAAAAAATGTGGGCATGTTGTGAGTAACTTCTCTTCGTGTCTCACTTCACCCACCTGCACCACTGGCATGATATTGCCTCCCTATTTCATTTCTCAGCTGCCTATTTAGCAGAGGTTTAGGTGTCTGACTCAGCTTGCCTGAAAAATATATGCAAAACCAAAATTTAAAAAAAAAACAAGAAACCTGAATAAATGGTCCTGAGAAATCAAAATGTAGAATTATTGTTGTGCAGCTGTTCTTCAGACACCTCCACGACCAGTCAGGATAGAAGTCCCTGCAATAACAATCTTTCAGTTTCTCTACAAAGAGACTCTGCATTAGCACTTGGTCCTGGATGAGGAGAGGGCTCTGGAAGCCAAGTTTCCACAATTAGGACTGCTTTTTACTCAAATTAGCAGCTATACAATTTCATCACAGGCTGCCATGGTGGAAAAAAACTGTAGACTTATGGACAAACATTTCCTTTTACCAGTGAGGACTTGGAGGTAAGAGAGAAATCACAAGGAGCATCATGTGGGAAAGGCTATGAGCAAACTTTCTCTTTTTACTTTTCCAGTTTGGGAGCCAAACTCAACCCTGATGTAACTGCACTGGCTGAAAGGACTTACACAGGGGATGACTCCTGGGTTAAAGTTTTTGGTCTGCAGATTCTTGCACACAAATCCTATAAAGAGCCATGAATGTCAAACCTAATTATGGAATTGCATTTACAGGCTTATGAAAACTTAAGCCAGGTCCTTATACCTTATGAAGCCATAGACAACAAGAAAAAAAAACCATGAGCATAAATTGGTTCAAAAACCACAATTAATTGGGAATGATAGCCATTTCTGCCACCATATACATGTGGCACATGTGGCACATGACTGCCCAAAGTGCAGGCTAATGGAAAATCTAGACTTCTCTGTTTTCTGGTAAGCCAAATACTGGGGAAATTCCAGCTTATGAAGTTCAGAGCACAGGAGGAATTCATTCCTACAGCATGATATTTCAGTGAAGTGGGTTCAAAATCTAAAGATTACTAGTGAAAAACAGACCATTTCCTTCAGGGCCAGCACCAGTTCAGTAGGCAACTCAAAACCACTAAAAATCTGTCATTCCTTTGGGTAAAGAGTGCCTGTTTATAGACTAAATTTGAGCTGCTGTACTTGAAATTCAGGATTGGTCCTCTCCCTTCTAAGGCACTGAAACTCTCCAGCAAGGTTTAACAGAGTGATTATCAAGCCCAGCCATCTCTGGGACACCACACTGACCAAAATATTTGCTTGCTAAGAATGAGATAGAATCAGATTCATGGAAATAAATGCTGTCACCTCAATGAAAACTTGGAGAAAGATGCATTCAAAGATTTCTGCCCAAATTTGCTGCAGAGCCCCATGACAATAACTGTTCACATCTGCCCACGCATCTCAGACAGGAGGTGCATGAATGGATGTTCAGAGACAGCAGATGAACACATCCAATGGATGTAGTCAGGAAATGAAGTGACTTCTCTTTTTCTTGCTTGTTTTCACTTGTTTCATTTGCTTTATTGTTATTTTAATATTACATGTCATTGTGTGTGCATTTTTTCATGCTTTTTTGAAAGGGAGGATGGAGAATGGGAAGGATTCCAATCCTGTGGACAGGACCTACAAGAAGAAACGCTGGTTCTTGATATATTTGATTATTAGGGATGTCTGGGAGCCCAACTAGCTGCTGGAGCTTAGGGCCAAAGCATCTTGACAAATTTCCATGCCAGTAAGTGACTCTCTAGAGTGAGAGAGTAAATATCAATTGAACACTCTGAAGAGGCCAGGAGGGTCCATCAGGAAGAAGATTTTACTGCTGTGCACAACTCTTGTGTCTACTTTTGCTAAATTGTGAGAACGCAGGAGAGCCACTCCCAAATTTACAGGAACTAGGAGTTAACATTGCTTTCTGCCCCTAAATCCATGTAAGTAATTACATAATTTGAAGACCCTATGAGGAAAACATCTAATGCACCTATGAAAGAGTTGCATCTAAGCAGGGAACAGACACACGGTCTTTACTTCCATACCCCATCTCCCTTCAACCTGTCAGGACCTCCCACAGATACAGCCAGCCCAGTGCTACGTTTTTAAACAGAAGGCTAAATTTTCCCTCCCTGACTTTCATTAAGCAGAGGTCACTGCCTGTGCACAGCTCTGGAGAATAAAAGAGACATAAAAGGAACTTGAGTTACGCCGAGCACGCCCACAGCAGCATTGTAATTGGGATCAGGAGTGAGCTCTGGGAGTGAAATTCCTGCTCTTCCCTGCTTCCAGCACTCGGAACGGTCCTGGAGCAGGGAAGCTGGACCCAGTTTTGCCAGGAACCAGAGTGGAGGTGTGCTGCAGGACCACACCTGATGTGCTCCTGTGTGAGCCCCCCGAGCCCCTGCAGTGTTGACGTCAGGTCTTCATTAACAACTGTTTTGCGCTGGAGATCTACTTCTATTGGGCCACAACACTTGCTAATGTAGCCAGAGCCATTCATCCTTTGAAGGCCCTTTTACACTGTCAAAACAGCAAGGAAGGGGCCTCTGTGCATTAGAAACCAGGCCCAAGGCACTCAGCAGCTGAGTATCAGTCTTCTGTTTTTTACATGAATAGTCCCATTGAAGTGAATGAGTTTATTCATTCAAGTGAGGCAAGTAAAATTTGGGCCAATGGTGTGCACTTTGTGTAAAAATATCTGCAAAGATTTACAGTATTCCCACACACAGATAAGATTATACTTGGCCAATTTTACCTCCTACTTGTCTTGCACAGTGACCCAATTTCACAAATTGATACAGACATGAGTCTCTGACCAAGCAGAGCTGGACACGGCGGTTCTGGAAGTTCAGCACGTGGGCTTTTCCAGGATTACTCACTAGAATAACACTATCATCCTTGTTTTGATTAGCAGATCAAAAATTTGGGCATGTTTTAGACAGGATCATTTCTATGTTTCAGTGACATTTTGAAATGGTCACGGCAACATTGCTGTATCCGTTAGCAGTGGGAATCTCATTTTAACAAGGAATTGGACTCAAAGTATTTGAGGCTGTCTCTTTAAATCTCTTCAGTAATACTGAGCACACAGATTTGAAAACCCAAAGGACTTTTTTTTTCCTGGAAAATCACTCTTTATTTAACATATGATAACTCTGTTATGAAATTTTAGATTTAACGGGCTATCCACTGTGTGTTATTTAAGAAGCAAGTAACTAGAGGTTATTAAGAACATATTGATTGAGTTATAAGAAATATGTAATAAAGACATATTTGGTTACATAACAATTAACTCTGCATCAATGTGTTTTTTAGAGGCAGATGGCATTTATTTAACACACATTAAGCATCTTCTGAAATTTAAATTAAATTGGAGAAACTTAATTTACCTAAAAATGATTATGGGCTGAAAAATTCTGAATTAATTTTCAGAACTATATGAGTCCTTTTCGCAGGTAGGGAATAAAAGGATTTGGTTACAAAACTATAATTAAAGCAAACACTGTTCAGAGCGAGCACAAGACCTCTCTTTATCAATTCCTAACAGGATTTGATTTCCCTCCCCATATTAATCTGCAATAAGAGTGGAAAATCTCATCTGAGCAGAAAATAACAGCTCTCTGCCTAGTGGGATAAAGTGCAAGCTGGCCACTGAAATGTCCACGGTGTCCTAGCAGTGCTGGAAGGAGTTTCATCCCTGATGGAGGCAGTGGTTTCAAGGTGCTCTCCCAGCACAAAGCAGCAGTGCTGAGGCAGCTTTTTGGGTGCTAATACGCTTGTAAATTTGGCCTCCTGTGCTCTGAACTGCTGCGGTCCTGAAGGACACTCCAAGTTTGCTCTCTATAAAACAACAAAGCAAGAGGTGGAGAAGAAGTGCAAACAGGGATGTGAGTTAATGGTAATGCGAGAAGGTCAGTGATTTGGGAAGTTCTCTGCCAGGACTCCCATAGCTCCTGCAGCTCATCCAAGAGCTGCACAAGAGCATTTAGATCAACTACCCAGTTATTCAGGTCATACTGGGCAGAATTGCTCTGAAAGTGGGCTGCAATGAGGTGCAACTCCTGCCCAGAGTCCTACATTTTCCATTATTGATATCACATAGCTGCATGCCTGCCAGACAGGAATACACACCCCTACGCTGACCTACAGGACGACATTCACATCATATCCAGGGGTCTGGGACTTTGACTCTGCCTTGCTCAATTCCCATCTCACATCTACAGCTCAGAGGAGGAGGCAGCATTTGTCCCTGTCCCCAGTCCAGCCACCTCCTCCAGCCCATGAGCTCTGTGTTGTAAAAACAAGATCCACTTTGTCCTTGCAAAGGGAATGTGAAGGGGAGGAGGGGGGAACGTGCAGGCACAGCCAAAGCCCACAGGTATTCGTGAGCAGCAACAGCAGCAGGAATCACAGGGCTGGAATCTTTGATTGAAAATTCCTCCCATAACATATGGAGAAAGATTTGCCCTTTACATGGCAAATCAATGGCCTTCAACTGAGTGCTACAGGCTGAGAAAGGAAGAGCAGACAACAGATCAATAACCTCCTCAGCATGAACCAATTTAGGAAAGAGCCTTAACCCAGGCTGAGCACAGCACGTGACCAAGGTGCGCTCCTGGAGCGGGGCCTCCAGTTCTCCCCTTCCCATTTTTCCAGCATGAAAGTACAGAGCAGAGCATGGTCACCTTTCAAAGAAGTGGCCATCGATGGGTGGAAACCACTCGAGGGTGACAGAGGTGGAGGTGCGAGCCACAATCTGGGGGGCAATTGCCACGGGAGCCGGTTTCTTGGTGGGCTGCCAGCTCTGGTAGACGAGGTCCAGGTAGCAGTGCATCCTGGCCACCTGGTTGGGCGTGAAGGAGTCGGTGCAGTCATCGTCTGGAATTCAAACAGAAGCCACGTCAGCCACGTGGGAGAGGAGGTAGGAGCAAGGGGAAGAATTACGACCTGGTGAATGGCAGCTCCTTGGAAGGGCCGGGCTGGGATCCCACAGCACTCCAGAGTTAATGGTCTGTGAAGGAATTAGCGCAGCCATCACTTGTGGAGGCAGGTGAAAGGAAACAATGGTTAAAAAGGAAGGAAATAAATCAATAAACGTTCCCTCCCCCTGACCTGGGATACACCTGAAGCACCCAGAGATCATCCCTAAACGAGGCAGAGACACGGAGGGGAAGAAACAGAAAGCTTCAGTGCAGCACCTTCTGCTCAGGATTTGGGCCACCAGTGGAGCTCTGGGTTTAAACTAATTTCACATTTAAAAGAATATCTCTAAGAAAGAGATAAGGAAGATGGAAGGGTAAAGGAGAAAATACTGACTGGTAGTCATGCAAACTAAGAGCAACAGACTGTCAGATCTCTTAGATTAAAACACCAGAGAATTAAAAAATGCATAACTTTTAAAGTTCTTAAATTTTCTAATGAGCAAATAAAAATGTTCTGAAAGATCAATTCAAAATATCATTCCAAATACTGATAAAAATGTAAATTTTTGGTGCAGAAAATAACTTCAGTCCTATAAAAAATCTCCCCCACTACCACTATGATTCTAACCCCTTTCTGAACATTTCTTGATATTTCTTTTTCATTCAAAATGAAGGAATAATTATGCTGGATGACTTCCCATAAATACCCATTTCTCATTTCATCTTGTTTTCCTCAAACATGATTTGGCAACAAGAACACATCCAGTGCCCTCTGAACACCATACAGCTTCACAACTACAATGCCCCAGAGAAGCAGAAAATTGCTGTTTCTCTATTGTGCGGATCCCAGAGGGAATAAATATGTTGTGCAAAGTCACCCAGCAAAGCTATGCTGAGGAACTCGATGCTAAGCACTTCAACCATTTTTCTGGTGTTCTTCCCATCAGTTGAAAAGCTCTTGAAAACACAGGGTGTTTCTTCACATGTGCCTGCAGAGTTCCCAGCCCAGCAGAGCTCAGTCCCAGCTGGGATCCAAACAACAATGACAGTTCTGCACAGGTCAAGTGCTGCACTTCTCTGGGAAATGCAGGTCAGCGGAGGCTGCTTGGGAGTCGTGTGTAAATACAATATTGTGACAGCGTTAGGAGGTGCTCTGATGTTTGCAAGTCCGTGCCCTGTGGTACTCCAGAGGAACAAGAAAATATGAATTTCTTCTAAAGACAAATGAGTATTTGCTGGATAATTTAAAACCTGGCCACATCTTCCCAGAGATGCAGGCAAAAGGAGACAGCTGCGGTCGGGATCCTGCTCAGACTCCAGCCCTGCCACAGCAGGGACACACCAGCTCACGTGTTTTCCTGTGTCTCTCCCAATTCCACTGAGCAGTGACACTCCTCTGATCAAACATGCACAGCAGATAGACACACACCACCCGCTTGATAATATCTACAAATCCCTGTGGGCATGCAAAAAGCTGCTTTAATGTGACATCTCTGGATTTCCTCAATAATTATCGATGGTCTACCCCTGAGCACGCTGTAAAAGCCATAAATATTCTTCACGGAAGCACAGAAGGAGACAAAGGCCCTTAATAGCCATCATAAAAGAACAATAAAATATATATCGGACAAAGCAGTGGGACAATGGCACAGGAGAAAGATGACCTGCATTCTCAATCTGTTCAAACATCAGCACAGACTGTGTCCAGGGGGAGGGGAAGGGAGGAGAGGTGAGGGAGAAGGGTGCTCCACTCAATATCAAGAAAGGTTCAAGATCCTCAGATAAAGCATTAATTAGAGAAATTCTATACTTTGCTGGGATGATTACTCCAACAGAATTCAGAGGAAGAATTCGTAATGATTTCATGAAAAGTCATCTAAAAGGCTAACTTATCTTTTATTTGGGAACACCACAGCTATTTGGACTTGTAAAAAACATTTACAAGTCCTATTTCTCACACTACCTAATCTTTTGGCCATTGTAACTTGTTATTCCAGGAAAAATAAAAATTATCAGTCAAAGTCTGTGCTTTGCTCAGGGCTGGGGGAAGCTGGACAGATGGATGGGACAGGAACAGACAGACAACTACAATAGGATCAAGCTGTACACGAGCAGCAAAACAGAAATGAAAGAAAGGCAATTCCTAGAACTGCATGACCTCAACCTACATGTTTCAAAGGTATTTTGACAGCAATTTGATATCCTGATATATTTTACTCCACTGGCAACAACAGAAAAGCAAACAGATTCATGCTTGAGCTCTAGAGATATCTATCATGTCGCTTCACTTAATTTTTCAAGGAAAAAGAAGAGGTTTCAGCTCAGAACACCAGCACACATGTAGCTCCCAGGAGCAGATGGGTATCTCTGTGGTCTGCCTTTGCCTCAGCTCCCAAGTCAGATGGCAAGGCAAGTTCTCTTTGGAAGATAAGAGCTCAGAGTTTTGAAACAGGCACGCTCCACCTCTCACCACATCCACACGAGCAGATTTGGTGGGGGGATTTTGTCATCTGGAGTGGCCCTGTCTTATCTGAGGGATGTTACCATGAGGCTGGACCTGGTGCTCAGGCTCCCTGCCTGACCACAGGCACCACAGCACAGAGCACACTGAGGAGCTGACTTGGTGTGTTTGTCCCTGAAAGCACCCTCTAAACAAATAGAAAAATAGAGAGAAAACTTGGCATTGCTTTTAGCTAGTGCCACAAAGGGCATAAAAGCATTTTGGTTATAAATCATTTCAATCCATGCCCCAGATGACATTAAACACTTTGCTTCTCTACAGTTTTATTACAGAATAAGCACTCCTGTGACCTTTTGAGTGGGAAATCTGTGTTTTTGCCTGGAGTATAAAGGTGCCCTTCAGTGTCTGTAAGTATATTGGTTGCCTTTAAAATGTTGTTGATTCTGTCAGCTCACTGTCAGAGATTGTCACCACAGAAAGACCCTGTGGCCCAAAATAAGGGGAAATATGAGTCAAGGTATCCCCTGTTCCTTCTGAGAAATAACAGAAGAGCTTTCAGCTCCCCTTGAGTTTCCAGAGGTGCATCAAGGACCCCACTCCAGCCTCATCCAGTGGGCAGGGTCACAGGAGCAAATTCCCTCTTTGGGATATGCTCTGCTGGGAGAATGCACGTCTGGGCAGCAGAGCTGTGCCTGCAGAGTTGTAACCACGTCAGCTTTTGCTTTGAGGGGTGGCTTTACCACACTGATATGGAGCCTCTGTTGTTGCACTCCCAGTACAAACCAGCACAACACTCTGGTAGTCCTTGACCAGGCAGAATCCCACTGTTCACATTCTAAAGATGGTACTGGGATGTGATTCCAAATCAGACCCAAACATGGCATTTCAACAGACACCTGGAGGCACGGGCAGTGCCTCGTTAGTTGTCCACTTGTCACAGGGTTATCCGACAGCTTTGATGGTATCAATATTCATATGACATTCTATAGCTCCTTGGGAGAGTATAAACAATCTCTGGATTTGAGTTTTTCAAAGACCTCATAGATCAGGCATCCAGATCTCAGAGAAATAGGGTGTCAGGTTTGCTGTAGAGCCTTTAGAAGCTGTTTTCTTAATGCTTATCTCGTTTCTTCCATCCCCCAAACCTTCTGCCTGGTCTTCTCATGAAACTCTGTGAATTTGGGGAAAACTGGGATAAAATAAAAGGAGAACTAAAAAGGATTCCTGAGGCTATCAGGTCTGATCCCTCATCAAGCTGGGACCTAGACCTTTATCAGCATAAAGAAATGGACTGAGAAATCAGGGGTAATACCTCAATTCTTTGTTCCTGCTTAGCCACAGACCACCCCCAGCAACCCGAGCCAAGGCCAGTACCTGCGTAGCTCATGAAGTTACTGAATGGCGTGTTCAGGAAACTGTGGAAACCACAGGTGTCATTGCCAGGCCCAGGGTCCCCACACAGCTTGTGCTTAGGAGCAGGGTTGGTGTCACTGCACAGGTCCCCAGTCTCGAAGGAGGGCTCCGTTTCCATGCACGGGTCACTGCAGGACAGGATCTCAGAGATGCCCCTGAAGACGTGGTAGAGCCCCAGGCTGTGCCCAATTTCGTGGATCATGGTGTGCGTGTGACCAGGGATTCCGTAGAAGGAGGGATTCAGCACGATGCCACCTGCAAGGGGAAAGAGAATGGCTTCTAGGTTGGCCTTGTGTTCCTCAGGACAGCAGGAGAAAGGGGAAACACCTTCCTAAGGGTAGGTCCTCTGGCAGCTGGTTGGAGCCTCTGTAGCACAGACAGTTTTTTGCAGAACCAGACACATTTCCTGCCCAGCGAAGTTTCATCTCACCCTTAATCTGGGGCTCTAAGGAGGAGAACTGTGGGACAAAGCTCAACATCCCAAACCAAAAACACTGCAACAATCAGTCTTTCAACTGAATAAACTCAATTTAGTTTTTTTGTTAACTTATAGGAAAATCCTGCATGAAATTACTTCCTACTGTGCTATTTTAGATAATTTCATGTGCTTAAAGAGTGTGACTCTGCCCAGAAAGGTGTAAGCAACATATTTGACACCAATAGTCAAACAAAACACACCTGTGTATAATATTCCCCAGGGTAAAGATGTGAGAAAAGCTTATTAACTTCTGAAACACCCTGAGAATTGCAGAAGACTCCACCAATACTTGCAAATTAAGAGCTGGGCAAAGCAAAGAGTGCACATCCAGGACTGGAGCAGTTTTTTTCAGGGTGTCGTGGAGGCAGCTTTGAAGTAACTGTCAGAAACACACTGTTCATGTACTCAGAGAAGCCTGGCTTCATCTGAACTGCACAGTCCACTAATGAATATGCATTAAGTCTAAAGTGTCAAAAAATATGAAATCCTGGAATGTGATAACCCTGAAAGAATTATGTGGTTATTAAATGCTTGCAAAGAAAACTAACGGTGTTTTCTGTTGTATGAATTAAGGGATGTGCAAATAAGCAAATGGCAAATTAATGAGGATTTGCAGTACACTGAATTAATAATATGAACTATATTTTTAGCTCAGTTAGATGTACCTTTGTATTTAAAATATGCTTGATATTTTCATTATTTAGCTTGTTGATCTCAACTTTTCCAGCCCTTTATTTAAAACTCTTTTTGCATCCTGCCTATCATGAGAAGAGCAGACTGCTTTGTAAAAGTTATAGTGGGAATATAAATCTTGGACATGGTACTCTAATAACTTATTGACAATGAGGAGAGAAAAGGTTTTGGCAGCAGGAACTTTATCAGTGGCTGTAGCATAGGGAAGATGAGGTCGCCAGGTTCTGATGCACCATAGACCTTCATCCTCATCTGCCTGGAGACTCGGTTGTAAAAACCATGAAATTACAGGAAAATGAGACCATGACATTCTTAAGAAGTCCTCTAAATTCCACTCTCAAACCAATTAGGTCTATACCACCCCTCACACACTCTGGCCTGTTGCCTCTTCACAACCCCTGATGACATGACTGCCCCAGCAATCAATGTCAGCACTCAGCATCCCTACAGCTGCAAGGATTTAACTCACATCTAATCTGAATTGATTTTTTGGCAATTTAAGTTCATGACTTCAAGTCCTTCCTCGCACGGATATGAAGAACAGAAGATTCTCCTCCCCTTTCATCAGCTTTTATGAGATTGTCATCATCCCCACTTCAGGCTCTTCCCCTTCACTCTGAATCACTGTAATCCCTTCAGTGTTTTCTTGGAGCTCAACCCTTTTCCTAGACCTCCCTGACTGTGGTTCTGCTTTGATTTTCCCCATTACCTCAGGTTTTCCTTTAAGAACAACGTCCAAAACACAACATGCAGCACTTCAGTTGAAGCTGTGTCAGTGCTGAAGGAGCACTTTGGATGTCCTGAAGGGACACATGCATAAAATATTAGGAGAAAAAAGATCTTCCCTCTGAGCAGGGACACGTGTGAAAATGTGCACAGGGCGGAGAGGAATCCCATGGGCATATACAAATACATAAAAATCGTTTTAAAAAAAAGAGAACAGAAAATTTGGATACGTACACGAAAGAGTAAATGAAATCTGCCATGCTGCAGCATCTTGTCTCCTATGCCACACATAGCATCTGCACCTCCTTTTCACAGCACTGAACTGTTCCTCACACCAGTTCTCCACATTCCCAAATAATTATATACAGACCTACCAGCATGCAGCTCAACAATAAACCCACGATTCCTCTCTCTCCCCCTCTATAAAATAAAAGCTCTGATTCCTCTGGTGCTTGGTCTCTACCAAGGTGGAGCCATTTATACACAGAGAGTACCCTGACATATTTTTTGGGGTTCTCTATCCAAAAAGAATTCCAGAGGCTTTTTTTTTTCCCAGTGGCAGGAATATTGGTGAAATTCCTCAGCAGGATGTGCCTTCAGTAAAGGCTGGTTAAATTGTTCTGGCATTGGAGAACCCTGAGACAGCTGGAGAGGGAGATTTTATTTTTGCCTTTGTTGAAAATTTATATTTTTTATAGCTGTCAAGAATCTAAATCAATTGCAGTTTTACAGAAAAGATAAACTCCCTCACCCAGACAATCTCTATCCCAGCCTTTAGATCTGCACCACAGGACATATTTCATATTTTTTATTAAGTACATATTGGATTTATAGAAGAGAGTAAAAAAGATTAAAGATGAATTCTTACAAACCAAGCACAGGTCTGGGAGGGCTGTTATGACAGGAAATTATGAGCATTATTTATTTATTTTTTACTTTTTTTTTCCCCCCTAGCAAGTCAAATTTAATCTGTTGTCCAATGTCTATTTTTTTTCTTGTGAGATCTTTTTTTTGGTCAATGAACTCTGTCAATGCTCTGTAGGAGCTGAATTTAAATTGTTTTGCTCGGGCATGATGCTGATAATTAGCTTAACGAAGTGACAGAAGAACTCATCAGGGCTTTGGGCAAGCCCCAGCCCTCTTGCAGAAGGTTCTTCTTGGCACTCTCCCCTTGTTCTCTGCTCCCTCCCATGGCAACACCAAGGGAAGCTGTGAAAATCCTCATTTAGGGAAGGAGCAGCTCTATTACAGCCATATCCCACTTGTACAGTGACTGGGGCTAATGTTTCACAGAATCACTGAACCTTCTGGGTTGGGAAGGGACACACAAGAATCATCAAGTCCAGCGCTTCAGCAAATGGCCCACACAGGGATCAAACCCACAACCAGCAATCCACGCTGGGTGTCATCCCAAAGTGATAGAAATCCCATCACTGTGGGTGCTGGTCAAGGCTGGGGTTAAGATCTATCTTTGTTTTTGCCAGATGCTGTCTTGGGAAATGGCCACTGGTTGGCATTTACAGAACCTTCTGGTTTGGGCGCTCCCAATAGGAGCCTGCAGAGATGAGGCTGCAGGCAAGCCAGAGTGGAAGTGGTTTCAGTTCCAGCTGAGCTCAGCAGGAGTGTCAATGTGTAAGTGCTGCTCCTTGGGAAGGGAAGTTTGCTCACACTTCTTCCAGAGCAGCTGCAGAGCTGGATGTTGTAATAAAATATTTAATAAACTGAAGGAGGGCAGCCAGTGCCAACTGCTTGGTCTGACCACGGAGCCTCTCTCTGCTGAGGAGGCAGGTGACCATGAAGACATGGTAACATCTCATCTTTGGGGTATTTTTGACCTTGGAAAAGCCTCCCTGATTGATGGCTATTCCATACAGCTCAACTTCCATTGTATGTTTTAGGATAATAAACTCTGCTTGTTCCCCTCATGTAGGTTTATAGTCACCATATCTTTTTTATTTAGCTCAACATGGGGTTGTGTAATATAAAAACTGGCTGAAACAGTCTATCACAAAGATTTAACTTGGCTGAAATTGGACTTCACTTCCAGCCTAGGAAGGTCTGGATGAGCTGGTGAAATATCTGGAAAACCTATGTGAACTCCTGCTCGGAGATGACCAGACCAGGTTTGCAGCTCAAGGGAGGTTTGTGAAGTTAGGAGAAGCTCATACTGATTCAGTCAGTGCCTTCTGAACCTTTCGAGGCTCCTCTGACATTCTGCAGGGAGCACAGGTCCAGTGGCACTGCAGGTGGCAGTGAGTCATTTGGGAGGCTGCAGAGCTTTGTCTGGATCCCCAGGTTCCAGCAACAACCTGGTTATGAAACACACCGGGCAATCTGCAGGGTAGTGAACTCCTTCCAGTTCCACTCAAGTGAACATTAGAAATACAATCCCTCAGCTGTTTGCTTTTTTGCATATTGGTAGAGAAAATAGCAGATTTTAGCTACAGTCTGTCAGCTAATTGAATACTTGCTAATGAACTAAGGATCAGAATGTAACAGGCTAAGGTTAAAGATTCACCTCTGTCTCATCCCCTCACCTATCCTCCAATCTTCTGCAAACTGCTCCCATGGAGTGAATGCCCTGCAAAGTAGCTTCACTGAAAAGGTGAAATACTTTCAGCTTGACATCATCTACAAATACCATAATATGCTTTGGGTTTATAACCTAATATTTTCCTGGTTGTGAGCCAGTATCTGGGAATCGTGAAATACTTTTTTTCCCCTGACTATATATTAGAGGAATGATAAGAAATCAGAACAGAGCTTAACGCATATTTGTCTTTCTTTCTTAGTGCCTCAAAAGAATGCTTTGCAAAGAAGAAACATCTTTATCACTCACCTAGATGCATCAAGGCTTCTTTGTCCCAGGGCCAAGTTGCCACTCCAGCCAGCTCTTCCTCAGAGGAATTGGCAAAAAAGATGTTGAGGTGTGTGGATCCATCCAGTTTCAGTATGTTCTTAAGTTCATTGACATCCAAGTATGCCCTGTAGAAAAAGAAAAGCATTTTTTTCCCTAAAGGTGACACAAAAGCAACAGAACACTGAAGAAGTGCTGCAATCCAGGCAAAGGTCTTATAATACCCTGCATATCAATCACCTGAAATGTTTTAATAACCCACTCCCAAACATTGATTACTTTGCATCCATGTAGTGAATCTCATCTAAAACTTCAGACCATTGATTAACTAAGGCCACAAAATCCAAGGTAAATACATAAAGCTGTCCACATTCTCAAGATAAGTATAGGAATCCATTTATTATGAATGTAATTAACCAAGTATTATGGTCAGTAAATCTTTTTACACCAGCAGTTAGCTTGCACATTTCCTCTAAGCTGTTTGTTGTTGTTACCTCTAATTTTCCTTCACAATAACAAGTTTCACATCCTCAGACTGGCACCACAACTAACACCAGCTCACAGAGCCACTCCTTAGCACCAGTGGCAGTCACTGGAGCTGAAACCCACATGGCCTAACCCTGACATCCCATAGCTGGTTGGGAACTGCTGTTCCCAAAAGGCAAAGTTGTGCCAAGAGGTTTCCTTGCACAAGTTCTCCCCAGGAGTAGTACCATACCATGATATAAATTCCTAAGGCTCCTCAGGTCCTCCCAGGGTGAGCAGCATTTCTCTTAGCTTTTGGCATGCCTGGAAATCACAGAGCAATCTGTTTGCAGGCAAGCTAAGCCAATCCCTTAAGCTTGATGGCTGTTGGAGGTACCTTTGCTCCTTTAAAGGAATAAATTTTCTAATACTGGAATATAGGAGCACATACCATGGTGCCACACTGCTTGCACTGCTCCAACTCACAGTACAGCTGGAGAAAACAAAATGTAATATTAAACCCACTGGTTCTCTGTTTCCAGCTCACACTGGCTTTTGATATGAAGTGTTGTGATAAGAGAAAAGCTAGAAGGGGGATATGTTGTAGTATGTCCACTTGACAGGTGGAGACCCTAGAGCGAGGGATCACACTGAGCCAAGCATGGTTCAAAGGCTGTAAGGAACAGACACCACCACGGTCTTGAGCAGGCTGATTCCTGCCTCCTGGAGTCCCCCTTTGTGAGTGTGCATGGATGTGTAAGGCTCACATAGCTCTCCCAAGCCACACACCCCCACGAGCTCTGAGAAGGGTTCCCTGCATACTTTGCAAGGCTTTTGCTCCCAGAAGGGTAAAGAAAAAATGGGGGAGCTGGCTCAGCACCAAGATCTTCTTGTCCTTCCCTGGAGGACTCCCAAATGGAAAACACATTCATATTTCCACAATAGCTTCCCCTGCCACTTGCTGAAGTCATTGCCTCCAAAATAGATCATGGCTGGGTGTCCCCAGGCCCTGGCTGACTCATGGAGGAAGATGTGCTCTTTGGGGACACCAGTGGAAGGGGATGTTTCCGTTCCACAGAGTGTTTATCTTCCAATCAAATGGGGATGACATCCTGAAGGACAGGTCAGCTCTGTGACCCTTTACACATTTCTCATCTCTCCAGTGTTCTCAACACATCCATGGAAAATACACAGACCTTCCCCTTAGCTCCTCGAGCTCGTCCTGCCTGGATCGGCACGATGCTCTGAGGCTCTGCTCCATCTACTCCCAGGATCTTTTCTGTGCCTTAGAAAACATCTTTTCCAAGCATGGGCTCCTACTTAGACACATCCATGAGCAATAGCTTGAAATTACATGTGAGAACTGATGTGCACTTCCAAATGTTCTCAGTGTGAGAGCATTGAGGGAATGTGTGACAGGGGTGTGACCACAGGGAGGGGACAGTGTGTGCCTGCACCTATGGCAGCATCACTGATAGTGAGCAAAAGTGTAAGAGAGAGTGTGGGAGTGATGTGGTGCTTCGTGCAAGAGAGAGGGGCAGAAACAGAAGCACCTAGTGTGATTAGAACAATGTTTATGTGCTTGTATCACAGTGGGAAGGAAGGTCCTGCTGCCTGGACTGACGGCACTGTTGGCTCTGGATGCAGATGCTTTATGCACATGCAAATCCCTGTAGGAGTAACCATAATCCAACTCTCCTCCTGAGATTACCATTTTTATCCTTCCTCTTCCCTCATGGTTTCAAATAATCTAAACTAATATTTCTTTATTCTCAGCTGTCTCTTTGCTTATCGTTTACACAATCCAATCCCCATTTATCTCTCAGTGCACGGCCACAGTTGCTCTTTCTCTTCCATACAGCCCATGTGCTCCAACATCCAGGGCTACATGGATTATTACTGCAAAAAAACATCCAAAGCAGACAGCATTTAACTAATTGGCCAGTGATGGCAATGTTTCACTAAGACTGGACTCATGCCTCATGTAAATCCATCCTACTAAGTCTTTTGGACTTGGTTTTCTGATATTTCTCTGACCACTTTTCTCTGCTAGCCAGGGGAAGGCTGTGAGTGAGCAGAATGTATTCAGTGGTGGAAGAACAGAATGCCAAGAGGGTTTTAAGCAAAAGATCTGCCCAGGTGTAGGTGTAAGTAGATCATGCTTGGAAGGCAATAAATGCAAACTTCTTCATGGAAGCAGCCAGCAACCCCCAGCATGTAAACGTGCCCGAGCCCTGAGCTCAGGCAGAGCCCTGGGAAGTTGTGAGTGTGTGCCTGTGTGAGCGTGCAGCAGCAGGGATGTGAGTGTGGCAGTGAGGGCTTGGACACTGCACACACGTGAGGCAGACAAGAGAATGTGAGGAACCAGTGTGTGCGTGTGTAAGAGATAAAAACACGAGCTGGAATTCCTTCCTCTCCTTCCTCCCCATGTTTCTAATAACCTCCCATCCCTATCCATCATCGCCACATTCCTACACTCAAGGAGGCATAAATTAACTACTTTTGCAGTTCATGTCCAACTCCGTAGCCGCAGGCAGCAGACCCAGCAGTTACCAGGTCAAAACAGCTTTCAGTTATTGCTTTGGACTAGGCTGACTCCCCCCTGCTTCCTTATCAGCCCAGACTATCTGACCCAGCGCAATCTGCGAGCGCTGCTTACACTTCTCAAGGTTATGTGGGTCCCCTGACAGAGGACATTATGTCTGTCACATGGGCTCGTGCCAGAGAGAGCCAAAGAGCCCAGCCTTTCCAGCACTGCCAAACTCGCATTTCAAAGACATGAGTGCAGTCTTGGAAAGGGATCAAAGCCTTTCCAACTGTCATTAGAATATTTCCTTTATGCATCTCTCTGTGAGTGCCAGCAACATATTTTATAAAATTCATTGGCTCGAGATGGTACCTCCAATATAAACCTGAATGGGGGAACTGTCAGGGCAAGTCTATGTGGAAAACAAAACAAAACCCAAAGCACAACAAAACACGTGTAATTCCTGTAATGGAAAAAACATACGATGCTGTGAGCATGCCTTGCTGGAGAAAGCCTAATGAGCCTATTAGTGCATCATAAAAGGTCTCCTTTGCTGGAATCTGTTTTAGACATAGAAATTCTATGGGCTGTTTAAGGCCATTTGGGACATCAAATCATATCAGGCAATGCTCACATTCCCACCCAGATCTTTTCATCGACTTATTTGTTCAATGCACGGTTTTTGTTTTCTTCTTCCCTCTGCTGCAGTGCAAAGAGCCGTCTGAAACTGTTCTGTGCAGCAGCTCCCCATTATCCAGTGAGCCCCAGCCCTCAGTCAGGGATATGGATCCCATGCAGTGCTCCAGTTTCAGTCTAATGGAGTTCTTAGCTCACCCAGCAGTGTCTCTCGGCAGCCCTACCCATCACACAGCCCACCCCATCAGTCACCCAGCCATTATCCCCATGACTGTCTCATCTGTCAAACCCATTTCCTGTCCATTTGGGCTGTGACTCGTCCCCAGGCACTGAGGTGAAGCCCTTGGCCACCAGCCCCACCTGCCTGTGGGAGCCACTGTGAGGAGCTCCCTTTGCTGGACCTTCCCTCCACATCCAAACCCAGCCACAAACCCCTGTGCTGAGCCACACATTTGGCAATGGCTCTTAAACTCAGCTGATAACAGGTTTAATCATATTAAATCTGGTTTTGGTGACTAGAATTGAGCAGTTTTGTTGGGGGTTGGCAACATTTCCTCCTTTTCTTCTAAGTCAGAGAGTGGTTTCCCCAAGTTTCCCTGATGTGGCTGGGCTGCAGCTTCTTGCACTCCTGGTTGTTTTTGCAAGGAACACAGAGCCTTAGAAGCCTTATTGTTAGGAAATTTCCTACTGTTTGCTCCCAGTTATTCTCTATTTGCCTTTGTTTTGTTTTGGTTTGTTTTTTTCCTTCAAAGACAAGTGTCACTTTACAGCTAGAAAACAAACAGGGTACTTAAGAGATTATTTGTAAGATCCGATCCAAACACAGAGTAAGAACTTTGCTATCTGCTTACTATGGAGTATGGTCTGCAACTGCCTGGTGAGTTTGTTATGAACAGAAGGCACTACATTTCATCCTTAAAAAAACCCCAACCAACAACAGCTAAAAAACAACAGCACTCCCTGAATTGGGAAGTCAGCCTCAAAATATCTCAGATTTCAACACTGACATACAGTCCTATCCTTTACCTACTGCGTTCAGCACACAGCAGGACAGGGTAAATCTGCTGGAATCACAGGGCCCCAGTGAATCACTCTTCTTCCCAAGACTCCCCAGAAGTGTCAGCCCAGCCTAAACCACAGTGTGTGGTTTAGACAAAGAGAAAGCTTTTCTTTGGACAGCCCTGGAACACTCTCCACCAGCCTGTGACAGATCCTGGTGTGATTCCCCACATGGTGTGGCTGACAGGTCTTGGTGGTGTTCCCTGTGTCCCTCTGGGTCTCATCCTGGCCCCGAGATTCAGGGAAGCAGCAGTGACCACAGCAGTCGGTGTGTGCACAGGCACCCAGCACGTGTCTGTCCTGGCTGTCCAACTCACACAGAGTGCCCAAGGTTTCAGGGTGCACTGCACACCTAGAGATTCTCAGTATCTGCAGTGAAGAGCCAGAACACTTTTGAGATAAAGGATATTCTTCCTGAAGATAGTGGCAAGAGCCATGACTGCAACAGCACTGAAAGCTGACCTTGAAATGGGGCCATTTGGCAGATGTGCACAGCTGTAATTTATCTTTTCCTCTTGTGATTTCTCAGTCCTGGGTGGTTAGACAGCTAACTGTCCTTTTGAAGAGGCAGTGTTGATGCCAGTGTGAGAGCTGCCTTTTGCCCTCTGTCTTAGAGTCACAGAAAAGCGAGTCTGGAAAGGATGTCCAGAGACCACAGCTGCCAGCCCTTCACCCCTAAGCTAAGGCATCTTCCTGTGTCACCAAGCAAATTTTTATTTAGCTCACTTAAAACCACACATGACAGGGACTATGTCACTGTCCCAGTAACCTGCAGCTCTTGTTTCAAGTCCTTTATGGTCAGAAAGGTTTTTCTTTTTTTCTCTAAAGGTCAGCTTAAATATTTTTTGCTCTATTAGAGGAGTATTTGTGCCATTCAACCACTGACAGGGAGATTGGATTCCCTTCAGCTTTACCAAACCTATTACTTATTTGAAAGCCTACTATATCTCCTGTACATCATTTAATTTTTAGGTTAAAACCATCTTATTTCCTCAGCCTTTCTCACTGCTTTTAAGACCTCTGCTTGTTTCTGATGCTCTTATCTGCACTCTCCACATCTCTCCCAAAGGCAGGTCATCAAAAGGGGACACAGCCCTCAAGCTGAGAGTTTATCAGTGCCATGTAACTGCTACGTTTGTCCTGTCTGTCACCTCCAACCTGACACAAAGACACAGGAGAGATTTCAGACCTCCGAATATTTCTAATTTCTTTTTATTATTTTTTTTTTAAACCTGAAGTGTTACGGGTCTATAAAAAACCTGTATAAAAAAAGACAATCTACAAACTCTCTTTAGCAGTGGATGTGCAATAAAATTTGTGTCTGACCTGATGTTAAAGATTTGCTTTTGCTGGCAAATTCAATTTTGCTCCTCATTTCAAACGGATTGCCATAAATCATGTGCAGCAGGAAGCGTGCCTCATCTACACTGAGTTTAGTGCTAATTTAAGACACTGGTGTAAGTGTAGTAAAAATCATGATAATTTATTGATAAAGGTATAAATCTTTCAGTGATTGGGACAGAGCCTGAAACAGAGCAGAACCAGAATACTACAAGTGAGAGGCTTCAGGTCCCAGTTTAGATCCAGATCACTGCCTGTGTGCACACTGAAATCCAAGTGTGTTCTGTAATTCCAGCCACATCCAACCCAGGCAGTCGCTAGGTCATGTCCACAAGCATAAATTGCAAAGCACTGTCAGCACATGCAGGCTTGGCAGCTCTGAAAGAATTTTGGTTTATCTGCTGTAGCAAAATGTCCTCTACAGGCCCCAAAATCTGATCTTCCGTTATGACAGAGGAGAAATGTTTTGGCAAAAAAAATATAATAACGATAAGGATCCAAGAAAAGCCACTTAGGATAATTGTTCAAATGTAAATCCAGCTCCTTGGGTAGGTTGGTAGCCCCTGCTGAACTCTGTGTCACTCTGTGACACTGTTAATACATTCAGGTGAGCCTGCTAAGCCTGGACATGGGGTTTTACATCACCGACAGGTTTTACAGTTAAGACTGATCCCTAAGCAAAAAATAATGCAAAATAAAAGCCAATGTGGCTATAAAACTCTGGGTGTTCATTGATCCCAGGTTTCCCTCTTCCAAACTGAATTAATTTTACCACTAGGATAGTAACTCAGGCTTTACTCACCCAATTAAACAAATACGTAAAAAAAAATATAGAAGGAAAATAAGAATTTTACTGTACAAAATATGGGAGTCTGAGAGCATCTCCTTGCTTGAAAGTAGAGAATTTTTACAACTGTCAGGTTATCAGTTTCATTCCATTTGCTTTGAAACCCAGGCTTTCCAGCAGGACAGTCCTAGAAATACACAAATTTCTACTGTAACAATAAATCTATAGGACTGAGAGGAAAAAAAAAAAAACACCTGATACATAAAGGAAAGTATTTTCTGTTAAGTTTTAAAATCAGTATTATCATCTTAGAACACTAAGGGTGCGTCCCTGCCCAGCGCTCTCTGACCTCAGAAAAGACTTTCAATAAATGGTACAGCTTTATTTCATGCAATCACTTAACTCCTGGAGGTTGTTAATGCACGATCTACTTAACAGGCTGAACCACAGCAACAGGCTGGAATAAATTTGGTGCCTGGACTACTCCAGACCTTGTGCTGGGTCCTCTCTTGGTTTGTTCATGTGAGCCTGTACTCTGAGCCAGCCTCCGCTCTCACTGGGCTGCACACAAATATCAGCATTGATTGTGATGTATTTACTCCAGTGTAAATTTACAGTTAGAGCAAAATTTGATTCTCAAAGTGCAGTTTAAGGTTCAAATCCAAAATCTCAAAGGAAACATCAGTTGAAACGACCAATTTTTGCCCAATTTTTGGCCAAGGCAACTTGCTTTTTAAGGGAGGGAGGCGGGTTTCCTTAGATCTCCACACGGATTCTCTCAAAGGTTTGTAAATCCTTGCCAAATCCTTCACAAACCTGGGCTCAGATTCAGAAATACAGTGAAAACAGATTTTTTTTTTCTCTCTTTTTTTCCCCCTCGGCACTTCTGCTGCTGGTTCTGGCCAGGATAAGAAAGAGCAGAGGCTAAGGGAAAAAGATGATGCAAAAATTTTCAAATGTCTAACATGTTCTGTCTGAGCTCTGGGCAAAAACTTGGGATGGCTGTTTGTGTATACAACATTATATGTTCCTTTCCTCTCTTTATCTTTCCAGGCTTTACTACCCAGTTCTTACACCCCACCTTTAGATAACCTTTACGTAGGTTTAGGAAGAGTTGCAGTGCTGCAGAGCATAAATACCTGATTATTGAGCCTTCTGCTTTTGCAGGATCTATGTCCAAGAGTGGAGCAACTTTTGAGTTCCCTCAAGCAGCAAGAACTGAGAACCCCCATTTCCTTGCATGACCATAACAAATTATTAAGCTACACAGAGCTCCGTAATATACTACAGAAAATAACCAACTGCACAGAACTAGGAAAAGATACTCTGGCTGGCCAACTTGCAGGGAGAAAAAAAAAAAAAATAGAAAACAAAGGGAAAGCCTTGGCAGAGAGAATTGTGATCTTACTGTACAATTAACTTCTGAGACAGTGAGTAGGATTAAAGGATGGAACATTTCATTTAAAACAGCAAAGCATTATGAAGCATATATGCACATTTCACATGCCTTTGAAATCAGCAACACTGGCAGGTTTATTTGTTTTGATTGTCTCTTTTTCTTTCTTTTACAACTTTGGGATTTTTTTTTTTTTCTCTTCTTTTCAAGACTAGAGCTAAATGACCCATGAGAAATGTACTGTAATTTGCCTCTTATCTACCCCTCATCTCCATCTGATATTCCCTCTGCCCTGGTTACCCTGATGTTTTTCCAGACTCTCCAGCCTGAACCATTGTAACAAGGAGAAAAGTCAAACCATAAAGAGAGAAGTAGCGTAAGGATATTTTCAGGAACCTGTTCTGTTAAAACAGATTTCCTTTGCCACTTCATGAAAACCTCTTTTGGCTGCAGCCAACCTCATTCACGTACACGGGAGAATTTAAACCCATAGAGGAAGGTGTATAAATTTCAGACTAGTTTAACTCTCAGTTGTGCTGCTTGGCACTTGTACACTGCTTCCCCTCTGGGCCTCAGAAATCTTCCTAAACTGAAGATGAGAGAAATTCCATTCTGGTCAAAGCCCTGACACCAGCCCTGCACTGCTCCAAGCCCCATCCACCCGCTGAAGTGATGCTGAAGCAAGACAAAACCCCTTGTGCTGGGCCTCCCCTCAAGAAATTTTACCATGAGTGAAGAAGTCATAAAATAGGCAAACAGAATATTTTTCCTTGTCTTCTGAACGGGAAATCTGACAGCAAGGATTAGCTCCTCTATCCCTTGAGCCTGCATTCTCTGATAATATGGATCATCTTTCTTTTAAATAAATGGTGTCCTGTGTTGCAGATACTTGAAGTTTTCTGCTGGTGGCCACTAATCATATTTTATGAGCCTTCACTCATATTTTACAATTTTTGGCTTGTATTTTAATATCTCAAAAAAAGTCCTGAAGGTCTGGTGCTCCACTGATGGAACATCAGCGCTCCCTACAATGAGCTGGTCCTTCCCAAATCTCCCAATTTCACCATTCCTGAAGACAAAGCAGCACATTAACTTCATAAACAGATTCTTGTGGAACCAGGCTCTGCTTTCAATGAGGAAGCAGCCACTGTTGTAATATTTGGCATTTACCACCTCTCAACCCAAAGCTTTCAAGAACAACCAACCAAGATATGGGCAAACATTGCAAAACAGCTCAAGTAAGGGACCTTTTAGTTTCAATTAACTTGATTTTTTAATGAAAACACCAGAGATCAGGAATGCAGCCTGTCATAACTCCCTTGAACAAGGATGAGAGTTAGGTAGAGCCTCTGTAATATAGAGATCTAGAGGAAACTTGTGACTTTAAGACAGAATTTTCTTTAACTATGAGACTAACTCAGAGCAATTTCTATATTAAAATGTTTAAAAATTCCTAATACTAAAGCTGAACTCCAGCCTGTCTTCCTCATCTCCATCCTGGATCAGGCTTGTGATCACATTTGCAGCCTGTTCAGACATCTGCCTTGCTGGTGGGACCTGTGGAGCCACAGTTGGAGTCACTTTGGTTTGGCACTTCTGGAACACTGGGAAATTCTTTGTGCCCCCTCTGTAGAGTCCAGAAAAGCATTGAATTAACCCATGTGCACAGCCCTGTCCTGGGCTCCTGCTCCCTGTGCCCTCTGCCCTTGGAGTAGCAGCCTTTTGTGGGTGGGATGGGTCAGGATCCTGGGTAGGCTCCGTGGGTCACATATGTGGGAATACTTGGGAATTTTAGGGAGCAGCAGACAGGTCTGGGTTGGGAGCACTGTGGCCATGGGGTGCTCGCAGTGCAATTGCTGCTCCTGCAGGAGGGGACACGTGGCACTGTCCCTGCCAGTGCTGCTGGCACTTTAAGGGGCTGCTCCTTCAGCATCTTCCCTAATTACCACACAGCAAAAAATGCAGGGTGAAAAAAGATCAAGATCAAATTCTTTGCTCCTTTCATCGTACTTTTTGACACTAATCCTCCCTGCACATAAACCCCGTGCCACAAAGGGAGATATACATTGAGATTGCAATGAAGAGCGACTTGGAATCAGGCCGACATCAACATAAAAAATAAAATAAAATCACATAAAATCACAAAGGACCTAGCATGTTTATTGCAGATCCTTCTGGAGTTGATGGGCCAAAATAACCACTCCAAATATGCAGCTTGCAAAACATCCCTTTTGCTTTGGAGATGCTGCTTCTTTTCTGTTTTTGTTTTTCAACTCATGGACTTCCAAATCTCCTTTCTTAATCTCCTGTCAGGATTGTGCATGAAGCGGGTCCTGCTGCAGTGGGAAGATCATCAATGGTTAGGGTAATCCCAATCTTCCTCTTTTGTGAGAACAAAATGAAAATCTGATTCAAATGAGACTGGCTGAAATTCCCTCTTATTTCATCTTATGCAGAAAAGTGTAGGAGACATCCAAGTGAGATTACAAAGAACATGGTCTGGTGATGGAAACCTCAATTCAAGGAAACCAAGTGTCTTGCAAGAGAAGCCTCACATTTTCAAGGTTCAGGAGCTGGTTTTATCTCTGTCACAACAAAGGAATTATATTTCTCTCTTTTTGGTTTCTAGGGAGTTTTTTTCATGGGATATTGATGGATCATAACGATAAATCTTTATCTTCAGCTGCAAAGCCTTGAACACATTTTAAGGAAAAGAAAAAATTGAATAGTCAGATGCAAAGGACTACTAAATATTATGAGATTTGCAAAAGCTGGTTACTCTTGTTCTTTTCCAGCCATGACGAGATTACAAGGAAATAGAAAATGTCAGTCGCTGAAACTGAAATTTTACATGAGAACATTTAGCTTTGAAGTTCCCAGAATCCACAGTCAATTGCCAGGTGATCTGGCAGAAACAACAACACACCTGCAGTGAAAATAGTTCAGAGTTGCAAAAAGAAAATATTGCAGACAGTGTATTTCCTAAAGCCAACTATTTTTTTTTTTTTCAATTTCTACTCTTGCTCTCTAGGAAAACAGAAAGAAATGAATAAAAGAGCAGGAGAGAGATGTAGTAGATCATACCTTTGTCAAGGAGACTGCTGGGAAGCAAAACATGCCAACAGCGTCTGTAACAGACACCACAAACATAATGAACTCCTTGACATTGAATTCCTGCCCCTCATTTCTCTCTGCTGAGCCTGAGACAAGACGCAGGAGGAAAGACATAAATGAGCCTTTTCCAAACACTCAAGAACTTTCAGAATTTGTGTTTTTTAAACCTGTGCAGGACCCACAGCTCCTGCACAGATCCCTGGTGTGCATTTGTGCTTCCCAGAGTGGACAGTTCCTGAACTGGAGGAAGTAGCCAGCAGAAGATCAGCAGTGGGCAGCAGCCTGAGCCAGTGCCCAGGTCAGGAGCTGGATGGAAGGACGTTTGGATTTCCTCACATATGGATCTGCTAACGTGTGTACCAGAAAACAGGCACTATCAGCTCAAAACACAAGGCTGATTGTAAGCATTCCCTGGGGGACGCATTTCCCAAGACCCTGCTAAATTGGACTGGCAGCTTATGAAACGCACAGCTCTGATCCAGCATGTAACTGTAAACTATAGGAAATCATACCCATATATTTGGCCTTCAGACACGAGTGCAGAAATTGCCTGTTTTGGCACCACAAGCCTGTGGATCCACGTGAATCAAACCCAGACCTCTTGCAGAGGGCTGTGAGAATGCAAAGATCTGTTCTCCACTGCCAAATGATAGCACAAGAGGGGGAAAACTCTAATTTTCCTTTATGGCAAATTTCTTGAGCAACTTTTGCCCTGATCATGACTGCTGTGGACAGGCCATGCAGTTTAATTTGCCCATAAATTTGCACTGTATTTGCTCATTCAGCCACACATCAGCTTTTGCTCTGGTTTGCTCCTGTAATTTATTGGTGATGTGTCACTAACCACTTCTACAGCACTTAAGATCTCAATGGCTACAAAACCAACTCTGCAAAGGGTCCAGCAAAAACTGCAGATTGTCATTTTTGTCCCTGCACATAGACCCCGAATTACACAAACCCATACTCACAAAGCCTTTGTTAGCATGAGATGTCTTGCACCTCCCTGTCATAGGCAGAGGGGACTGTTATGAATTCCCTCACTTCCACAACTCTGTGCCAGCCCAAGCACTTTGCAAAACCTGACATCCTGCCTTATTCAGTTGTGGGGAAGAGAAGGCATCCTGCAAGCACTATTAGACTATCTCCTCATGATGGTTTTATAAATCAAAAAGTAGAAATTCTTCAGGTATTGTTCCCAGTGGGATATAAAAATCAAGATGAGAATTGTTGAAGGTTTGAGCGTGAATTAAGACATAATCACAGAGTCAATTAAGTTGAAAAAGACCTCTGAGGTTTTTAAGTCCCACCTATGACCAAACTCCACCTTGTCAACTACACCACGGCCCTAAATTCCACCTTCAGACTTTCCTTAAACATCTCTAGGCACAGTGACTCCACCACCTCCCTGGGCAGCTCATTCCAGTGTCTAATCACCCTTTATAAATAGGACATTTTATAGCACAAACATGAGAATAAATCTATCCCCAAAAGTAAATCTGTCAGAAGAATAGTGAGTGCATGAGGAGGGAGCCAGGAACTTGCAGCCCTTTTCTGAATCAAATTGGATGCAGGGAGGGAAATCAAACGGCACAGATTTCTCCAGGCAAACTGGGAGAAACACTCTGATGTGTCTGAAGGAAGTATTTTACTCTGTGCTTGGAAGTTTATCATGACCGATCAATTCTGGAGGAATTAGTGACTGTGTTCTGGGTTTTGGCACTGACACAGCCGTGGTAGAAATGCTGGAGGCAAAAGGGAAGTGATTTTTATAATGCTGTGAACTGTTGCCATCAATCCTTACCCAGAACATTTCTCCTGCTCACTCCAGTGCAGTTCTGTTCCATAGGAGCTTTCCTCAGAGCTATCACCCTTTGTCTCAGGAAGGCTCCCAGCTTCTCATGTTCTTTGGATGGGGAGATTGAAGCCAAAGACCAAGGTCTTTGGGAGTTCAATCTTTCTGTGGACTTCAAAGAGCTTGGGATATGCAGCTTAGTCCAGGCAGACAGAACATCCATTTGGAACAACATTATGTACTTAAAAATAGGAAATGTGGGATGATTGTTAAGAACACAGCATGATGGTGGAGCCTGATGTGAACTGTGAATGAATTTAGATTCCTGTTTTTGGGCTCTAAACTTGATGCTCTAAATCCTAGTGGAAGGATCAACCTTTTCCCAGCAATTATAAAGACTTTAAGATTTAATTCTCTCAGTCATGTCTATACCTGCAGTGAACAGATGGCAGGAACTGTTCCCTAAGGAACTGAGAAACAACTACAAATAGCCAATGCTCATCCTCAGCTCTCAGTGCAGTAAGAGTGACACCTCACATTTTGGGAGGAATCAGCATGAAGGCAAAATAAAACCCCTTAACCAGAAATGCCAAGCCCAAACTTATTTGGGTGTTTTGAATAATATAAGTTTATGCAATTATGACTATTCCTCAGGCATGCCTGTGTTTGCCTCCAGATCCATTTTCAGGGATTGAGGACAGGAATAGAGCATCATCAAGCTCATGGGAAACAGGAGATCACAGAAAAATGTTGTTTTGTAATTGCTCTCAGCCAGTTGTGCAAACCTAAGCAGTTGAGATAGTTTGGAAATATTTCCATTCTCTCTGACACTCACGTGAATCAAACTAAGTTCTGGCTTTTCTGGTGTCTACCCACATTCTCTAAATGAGTGTAGCACTCTTTATTTACTTGAAATTTGTCGCCAGTTAATCTCTCCCTGTCTCTTTTTCAATTTAAAAAAATCAAATTAAGTAATTAAGGAAACACAAAGCAACTTAAAGCAAAGTTTTTCAAAGTGTAAAGGGGATTTTGATACCCACACTCTCCCAATAGTCAGTGGATCTTTTCTTGGCCTGAGAACAGAACTCCCCATTGTGCCTTTGGAAGGTGCACAAAAAATGTGCAGATGATTACAGTGATGGGTCTATTAATTGATATCATCTGGATTTTATGATATTTAATCAATGTCTGAGTTCTGACTTCAAAAGCAGCTTTAATTGTCTCACCCCCTCTGCTCAATGCTCCCAAACCTGTTGTCTTGAATACGCAAATATATTTTGTGTCTGACAGGGCCGCCAGCCGCATCACATTGTATCATAGAAATTAGAAATGAATCAATAAACAAGAGAGGCAAACTCCTGATCAGCTCCTCCCATCCACACAATGTGGAATTCTTCACATTTTACCTCTAATCCCATGTATGATCAAAATGAAATGTCTCCAAGGTCAGGAATGCCTCTGCTTCCTTTTGGTATTTAATCACATCTCAGAAAAGCTGATTTTTTGTGTCTGTGTGTCTTATCTTCATCCTCTGTACACTTTGTGCTGTTTAATGCTGAAGAAATAATTCAGCAACATGTTTCATGTGATGGGGCAGATCCTTAATGGAGGAGAAATGCTGGCATGGCCCAAAGTTACAGATTAAATCCCCTTCTTGGCATATTCATTTTTACTGCATCTTCCAGCAAAATTTCAACATGGAATTTTCCTGACATAAATCCCACAGGTTTCCCCTCTTCCCCTCCACACCACACTGCGTAGCTCTGTGTTTTGGTAAATCTCATCTATTAATAGTTGCCCTCTGTGGCTATAAAAAAATACCTCAGTAGTCAAAAGGCAGCCCTTGCTAGGGAGCAGCTGTGGATGCCTGAACACACGCAGGACCCGGCATCACACAGCAAAGCCCTTTCTTGGCTCCGTGTCAGAGCAAACCGATTAAATATGGCCATGGAAAGCTAATGGAAAAGGAGCCCCTTCCCTGCAAGAGGGGGAGAGAGGCTGGCTCCAGCTCTAGGCTGGAGAACATCAGGGTATTTCCATTTTCTCACTGACATTTTCTTTTTCCTTTTTTAACTCAGCAAACCCCCTCCCGTGTCTTCCTCACTTCACCCTTCTGCCAAGTCCTAATAAAATCCTGCACTTAAAGAAATAGGACAAAGACGTCATCACAGCGAGTAGCAAAGGTTGCAGGGTAAATTTTAAGGTCTAGTCTACCTTTTTTTTTTTTTTTTTTTTTTTTGATTGATTTAACTGATTAAAGCATTTCTGCTCTTCCTGTGCTTTCAGCAGCATCCTGGGTAACTCAGGGGAAATTCAAACCAACCAGCTGTGATCTGTATTACAAAGTCGAGGCTGGAAATACAACACAAGGATGTTGATGGGGCCATACTGGAGAGGGTGAAAGGAGAGGAATATCGTCTCCTGCTGAAGTGACAAAGTGCTTTTATGCGTTGGAATGAGAAATACTCAGCTTAGCAAAAGATACAGGGAATTGCTCCTCCTCTCTCATGCTGCAGGGTACCAGTCCCAGCATGGAGCTGCTGATGGGTGACAAAGGACCTGGCTCCCTGTGGCAGGACTTGTCCCCAGATTTCAACTTGAATTTTCATTTGCGAGAACTAGAGTTCTTGAAAATAGTCAAAAACTTCTGAATTTCAGGGTTATCCACACAAAATGTGCAATGCCACAGTGAGGGAAGGGAAGGGAAGGGAAGGGAAGGGAAGGGAAGGGAAGGGAAGGGAAGGGAAGGGAAGGGAAGGGAAGGGAAGGGAAGGGAAGGGAAGGGAAGGGAAGGGAAGGGAAGGGAAGGGAAGGGAAGGGAAGGGAAGGGAAGGGAAGGGAAGGGAAGGGAAGGGAAGGGAAGGGAAGGGAAGGGAAGGGAAGGGAAGGGAAGGGAAGGGAAGGGAAGGGAAGGGAAGGGAAGGGAAGGGAAGGGAAGGGAAGGGAAGGGAAGGGAAGGGAAGGGAAGGGAAGGGAAATCAGGCTGGGGCTCTCCACACTCCCAGCACACCTGACCTGAGGCTGAAGGAACTCACAAGCCCAATGCCATATATTCAGCACTTTGCCAATTTCTCTGAGACATCTTGCTAGGATCAATTCTCCTTGCAAAGATAATGGGAGTGATTTGAAAAACCAAGAGGGTCTTGAGATGGGAAAACTGACTGCCACAGCTTCTCAGTGAAACCCACAATTTATTGACACAACAATGTTATATCATGAGAAACAAATTTATTCTGTATTATCTACTGACAGTGTAGCTCCAAAGATACATTTTGAGGCAGCAAAAATAATTTTATTCTCCAAAGCCTTGTAACTTTAGCCTGTTGAAGCTGCCCTCACACAAATCAGCGATGACACATCTTTTCAACATCTAGGGCCAAAATTATTTTTAAAAGCATTGCAGGTAATTGCCACTGCTCTCATTCCAAACCACTGCTGTTTCCACTCTTTTACCATCACTGATGTAACCAACAAGTGTCAACAGCAAACATGGGCTGCTTCTGCAAGGACTAAATTAATGGAAATAGTGCATTTCACAACAAGCAGCTCACCCCTGTCAATGGCCATGGCCAGATCTTTAACTGCAATTTACAGGAGATGTTCTATATTTCCAAGATTTTTTATATATTACTCAAACATCTGGGTACCTTCTAAAATAATTGGTCTGCAAGGTGTGGATTTTATTGATCTTTTTCACTGGGGTGGACTGGCCACAAGAGTCTTTAAAACAATGGTAGAGAAAGAAAAAATTGCTGAAGCTGGTTCTCCTGAAGAATTTCAGAAAGATCAAATTAGGCCAAACACTCTAATTTTGGTTTCAGTGGGGGCCCTTTTTAGTAGGGGTCCTTCTAGCAGAGTCCCTCCTTTAAAAGAGAAAGGAAATTAAAAATGAAAAACAGCACTTGGGAGAAGTTAAGCATGTACTTCAAACTCACACATGCCAGGAAATTTAGAGTTAAAGGTGAAACTCCACCCTAAAGAGTTCCATATTGGAGATATTTCAGTGAACAAACGTAACATGTTCTGAAATACAAAGACCCAGTAGGGTGCACTAGGTATGGAGTTTCAGCCTTCACTCCAAATTTCCTGGCTTTTTGAGGGTTTATTAGAGTTTCATACCCCAAGCATTTAAGTACTCCAAGAAGTTTCCTCAGTGCAGCTCACCCTGTTCCTTTTGGAAGCTGAGAGCAAGCACTCTGATGGTGTAGCCACCCATCCATTATTAATGAACCTGAAAACAACTTCTTGCAAATTTATGGTAATTTGGAGTACTGAAATTACATGCAAACTAGGTAGTCTCAGTTGAGTTACCCTGAGAAACTTCAAAATTGCAAATCTACTCCGAACCAAACAGAAGGACGGGATTTCATTGACCCCAGCAGAGCACATGCTCCTAATCTTCCTCCACAGTATGTGGGTCCTGGAACTCTGCTCCAGCTGCAATGGAGCAATCTCACAATTGCTTCTGACAGCAGTGGTTTGTATTCCTGGTCTAAATACTCTGCCCTGTTATGGGGTGGGGATGTGTCCATCCTACTTCTCAATGAAGCTGGCTCTAAGGGAGGAAACGTGACAGTGGCTATCAGCGTCACACTTTTTTACAGCACAGCTTTCACGAACACCTTGCAAATATTGAAGGGGTTCCTGCATATCTCAGTAGCCCTGACAGGTCTGTTTGAGGCTCTGTGTCACTGCATCCCCTCAGAGCTCTACAGAAATTATGATCAGCATCTCTCTGAAGACCCTCCATCCTTCTCAAATCACCCACAAACAAAGTTTTAGGAGTATATGATGATGCCAGTGGGTGTCTTAACCTACATCTAAAGGAGAAGACATCACATATAGTGTGAAATTGGCCTCACCATTTGCTCTGCACAAGTGTGTCTTTGTGGTGGGCAGGTACAAAAGTGATGGGACAGCTCCACACTGTCCTGATCCTGGGGTGTTTGAGGGACAATTCATTCACTTCAGTTAAGAAAAGATAAACCAAGACATCCACTCAGTTTCCCCAGCCCCCTGCAAAAAACAAGCCCAAGTGAAATACTGTTTGCCCAAGTCCAGCAGTCTATGAGAGAGGCAAAGTCAAATGTGCCCTTGTTTGTGGGTGCTGTAAATGGAACACAGTGGAGGTGGCTGCTCTGTGTTCCCCCAAGGGGCAGCTATTGCTTGCAAGAATTGGGCTTAAATCCCTATCAGAAAAGAAGTCTGAGGGACAGAATGGGAATTGCAAATGTAAACGTTGCACCTGGTTAAGCTTGCCACAGAACTATACTGTGCATCTTTTTCAGTGTGAAAAGTGCATCCTCCTGAATTTACACAGGAGGTTCAGCTGATGTTAATTAAAAACACGAAGGTCACCCCACAACCAGAGCTGAAGAAAGGTTGTATACACAAATGGCTATGGGAGAAAAACAGGGGGATTAATACAAGGCCCCACAGCACCTGAAAAAGGCCTGTTGGGCATGATCAAACTGTGGGGCTGTGTGAGAGAGGGTACAATCTGAATTATCAGCAAAGAGAATACGCCAGCTCATACCCATGGCCACATTGCAGATAGTGGGAAGGGATTTGCTTTGCACCTCATTTGCTTAACCAGAGGCTGGTAAGGTATTGCTGGAAAGCATCCATGGGGCAGCTGATCCTAGAGGATGTGGTGTTGCCCAGCAGCAAGGGGCAAATTCAATCCCTGTCCAATCTGCAGACTCTGCACTTGCAAATCTTCCACGTGAGGTTTCAGAGACAAACAGGTCTGCATCAGCACTGGGGGTATAATAATACTTTAATCTGTTGTCTCCCACAAGGATCTCTGATAGTTTACTCCATAGATTTTTATAGCCCCCCTTCATCCCAAGCATCCTGCAGTTTGACCAGACAGTGGTCTTTTTCCTTAATGGATAACATCCATGAAAGAAACCATGAGTTCTATGAGTCTTGGCGAAAAAATGTTTCTTGAAAAAAGCTGTTGGAAAAGTTGACAGTGGGTCAAGCTAAATTGAGCAAACTCCTACTGTTTCTAGGGTGTGGAATCGTATAGAAATAGTTTCTTTAGCACTGCAGTCCTGTCTGTATCAGAATTCAATACTAGACTTATAAATGTCAGTTGCTAGCATGGGAACAGATGCAACTCCTCCCAGCTGATTAACATCCCTGACATCTGGAACAGAGGACAGAATAAACAGAGAGAACAGAGGATTTCCTGTTGGGACTTGGCTTTTGGGTGACAACTACCAAGATACAGCAGCTCCATCCTTGACAGCATTACTCTTCACCTCCTAAACAGCCCTGGAGCTGCTAATTAAAGAACTGGGCATTTAACACTGAATCCCTAGACAAAAACTCAGGTATTTGCTATATGTCTGTCTGATACCTATGTGAATGCAGGCATCCTTGATGTCAAGAGCTGCACAATGTTCTCTTCAAGGCAGGGGATTAAGTTCTCAAGCTTCCGGAACTGAAGAGCTTTGAAGAATTTCTTCTGTTCTTTTTAGTGTTTAGGATTAAGTGGAAATTAGTGCTTTATTGGGAATCAAGGAGTGTTTCTTACAACTTCAGCTCCTGGAAAAGGGCATTCAGTGTGCCTCCCTCCTCCAGAGTAAGCTGACCATATTTTTCAAGTACGTCTCAGGAAGAGATTTCCAGCACAAAAGAAGGAAAAGAGGTTGAGCTGGTACTCCATGGAAGAGCCCTGAAGTGCAGCTCAGTCACCTGTCTGAGGCTGCCCTGGGCTATGGATTAGCCATCACCTCCTCCTCCTGATGCTACTGCTGTGGCCCACATGCCCTAGCCCAGTGTGCTCACACGCAGCTCTGTCACACCCACTGCTGCTCAAAAGCACTATGGAAATTCCTACAAATGGGTCAGGCATGTATTTTAAGTCTAATTTATGTATGCCTGGAATGTGGTGTGACACGATATGAACAGAGCTGAACTGTCCAATACAAGTGCTAGAAAAGGACACAGAGGCTCCAGCTCTCAGGGAGGGTTGGAACTGGATGATCTTTAAGGTTCCTTCCAACCTAAATTATTCTGTGGTTCTATGATTCCTTGGTTTGGTGCCAACCTGAGTTTGCTGCAAATGGACCAGAGCTTGTACAGCTCATCCTGTCCCTTGTTTAGGCAGAAATGAAGGGCTGTGAGCCTTTGGGACACACATATGGATGTTGAGAAAGTCTGTCCCCAGGACAGTTATTCTGGGGTGATTTCCAGCAAGTATTTGGTAGGCCATATGGATTGAGGGAGTTTGAAGAGACTCCAGTACTTTTACTGCTTCAGGAATTTCATCAACGCTTTCCTAAGAAGGCACCGAGGAGAATGCCTCCTTATCTGTCCATGTAATCCTGTGGTGAAGCCTGATGTTCAAGCCCAATATTACATAAAAGGAATGTCTCAGTTAACCATAGGATGGTGCAAGAACTCACCACATCAAATGGCATTTACCGAGCATGATTTCCTATGATCCCTTGCTTCTTCTTTCAAGTTCTTTGAAAAGCAGCCATGGTAGGTGTCATGGGCTCAAAGTCTTCCCTGTTTTGTAACCAGCAATATACCAAATAACACAAAGAATGAGTCTTTCTGGCATGGGTGTTTATTCTTGCTCCTTCCCTTTGTATTGGGCCAAACTGTATGATCTTAGCATGTTCTAATTTCCCGGAATTGCAAAAAAGCAGAACAATATTTGCAAACCTTCTGCTGGGACAAAATACATTTTGTCCCACTCTCATGAAATTAATGAAAAGAAGTGAGGCAGATATTCTTGGATAAAGCCTGCTGTGTGGCTAATGATAACCAGTCCTTTGTTTTTTTCCCTGCAGGCTATTAAAAAAGAGGAGAGATGATCTAGTTGGTACCACAATGTTTACGGCTTTTCTGCTGAGCAGCTCTGAGAGCAGAATTCCCATTCTTACTGCTGTCCCTCTGACAAACTTAAATCTCTGCCACCTCACCATGGCACAGAACATCAGCTTTTTGGAGTTAAATATTTTTGGAGCGGTGCCACAAAGACAGGCAGGAAACAAAGAAACCAACCAGCTGTGCTGCTGGGATCAGCTCTGAAGTCACCAGAGTTTCACCACCACAGTGAATGAATGACACCATCAAAGTACCTGAGCCCTTTGTCCCAGGTGCCCAAAAAGATCACAAGAAAATTGTAACACAGCTCAGAGGTGTCTTGGAATTGTTCCAGTGGAATCACTTAGTCACAAAGCACCCACAGTGTTTTTTGTATCAAGGCTCAGAGCAACTCTGTCCCAGGATGGAGCTTCATGGACTGGGACTCATAATAAGAAGGAAAGTGGCTGGGAACAGATAAATCATCTTTTGGGGATAAAGAGGCACTGAGGAGGGTTCCTGTTTATTACAGCATTAGTCAAGTATTAGCACTTTTTGGTTGGTTCCAGAGGACAGAAGTATTTCATGAATAAGCTCTGCGTGGTGAACAGCTGGCTGCAAATGCTGTCACTGAGGGTGTGAAGGAACAAAGCCCAGTACCAAGGAAGATTCTGAAAAGTCTTTATAAATAAAGTTCAGGAAAAATTTTATTGGCACCATTTCATCTTTCTTCCCTCCCTTTCCTCACCAGATTGAAGGATCTTGCCCCTTTCTTCTGCTATTGTTGGACTGAACTTTGGCAGAGGTAGTACCTGAAATGAGATGTGAGTTCTCCATGGCTGCAGCATCTTCACTGCTGTGGTGCAAGGTCTGCACTAGAGGGGACTGAGGACACTTGGCCAATGAAAGCAATGACAAGAGGGGCTGGGGATGCAAAATGGGCCCAGATGGTGCCAACCAAATTTTTACTTTGTCACTAATTGACACAGAAATCTCTCAGAGGCTGACAGCAATACCAAAGCCAAACACAGGGCTTGAATCTTCACCCCTGTAGTCACTGAAGGTTTTGCTGCCAAAATCACTGCCCTAAACCTGTATTTGTTAACCTAAATTCCCAAAGCAGTGGGAGTCAGGCTTACAAACTTCAGTGATAAATCCACAGGCCTAACTGCTCTATTTTGCCTCACTGAGTACAAACACCCACCACAGCAGTGATTTTGAGCACAGCCAAAGCACATCAGCCACCAAATAAAGGCTCCAGAGACATGGAATTTCTCCTACTGCCCTCCGTGGTTTCATTGCCAATGATCAACGTGGCAATACAATGTCTGTGCAAAGATAAATAAATTAAATGTGTCTGTTACCAAAAAGACACAAAAGGCTCTAGGCTGTGGAAGAAGATCTTCAGGCTTCCCCTACTATTTCAGGTCAAGAGGAGGTTTTTCTCAAGTCAAAATGAACATATAGAAGATCTGTGAGATCAAGGCCATGAGATCTAAGTCCTCCAGACAAGCTCAGCCAGGTGGTTGTCTCCAAGTTGTATCATGCTGGCCACAGAACAAGTGATAAAAGGCCACTATCAGATTAAAAAGAATGTGGTTTTTTTTTCCTAAAAATTGTATTAGTTGCTATAGCTAGCACCTCGAGTTCTCAGAACTACAGTGTTAAAGCAATCCAATTTGAATTATGCCTTTGATGATATTTGCTTAGTTGAGTTCCTCTTCATTTGAACAGTATTAAAAATTGGTATTTTTCTTTTCAATATTTTCAAGCATTAATATTTAAAGAATTTCCTCATTTGAGCTTTGTTCACTGGTAAGTGACTGAAGTCAAACTGAGCTAGAAGGATTTTTTAGACAACAACCTTGCTGGAGTAAAAAAAAATTGGCTTTTCTTTCCAACTTAATTATGTGTATTTAAAGCTCCAGTAGAGCTGATAATGTTGTTTAAAAATTTCTCTCTATTAAGGAAGCTATAAATATAGCCTGAATTGCTGCAATGGAAGGG
Source organism: Vidua macroura (assembly GCF_024509145.1). Taxonomy (NCBI): domain Eukaryota; kingdom Metazoa; phylum Chordata; class Aves; order Passeriformes; family Viduidae; genus Vidua; species Vidua macroura. The sequence goes on from NC_071591.1 coordinate 8,116,741, forward strand.
ACTCCTGAAGAGCTTGTACTTTCCTCCTTTACCTCAACTTTAGTGTTGGGTATTCTGACCATTTAGAAGTTTCCCCTCTATGGCTCCATGAATTGCCCTAAAAAAGCTGTAACATCGAATGCAGACAACTGAATTTCAGCTTTAATCTTCATCTTTTCTGTGCTTATATTTCTAACTCATTCACAAGAAACACCTTATTACTTAAATATACTAACTTGTATGAATTTGGAGTAATTGTAGGTATGTGGTACCCACCTAATGCAACTTATTTGACCATGTCACTCCTCAAACTGCAGCCCAAGGAAGCCTGAGCTGAGGAGCTGAGGATTTTATGAGCTCACATCCACCCACAGAAAGCTGCCCTGCAATGAAGTGGCATTACCCCTGTTCTCATTTATATTTAGAAAGAGGCACAGAAGAGTTTCATTACTCACCCAGAGTGTGCAACAGGAACCTGGTACCCACCTCCCTCCTCACAACCCCCAGACTCAGCTGCCCCTCCACAGTAGTGCCCACAGAGAGCTGTACACAGAAGTAGGAGTATGGAGTTACCTACCTACCTTCAAAGAAGTGCTAGAGAATTAAAGTCTACCTAAGAGTATTCATGTTCTGTTTCATGCCTGAGGGCCTTTTCCCTCTCCAAATACACATGAGCTTTCTGTGACATCCAATCCCCACTCCTCAGAGTCTGGAGTTAAAATAAACTGTGCACTGTTGCAATATGCTGCTCATAGCCTAATGGGTCTCTCAAAATTGGCTGCTTCAGTCTTTAGCACAGATTTTCCTTAGCCTGGCTGGAGAATACCAATTCAGGGGTAAGACACTGCTGAGACCATTACTGAGATTGCATTTGGAGAATTGCAATGTGAGCTAAATACTGAGGAAAAAAAATTAATTCATTAAACTCCAAAGCCCATAATAACAACAATGAAAGGGTTCAACAGCCAGCAGGATGATCAATACCTAGACAGATATTCGTCAATATGATCATAAAAACAAATTGCCTACCTGTAAGGAGAATATGGGTCAAAGCAGGTCTTGGTGACTTCTGTTATCTCTGGGTTGCAGCACTCCCCCCCATCGAAGTTGTACCTCTCGTAATTACAATCCATGTCACACACCCCGTTCTGCTTCTTCTTGTTGAAGAGCGTGTGGCGGACGTGCCGGCAGTCCCCGCCGTCGTACCCCGTCAGGGTGTGGTTGCACTCGGGGTCACAGTTCTCGTCCCCAATCTTGCTGATGTCACAGTTGGCCAGGATGAGCCGGTGGCGAAGGGAAGAATTCTTCACCTCCAGCACCTCCAGCTCCCAGGTGATGTTGTAGCGGCTGAAAGCCTCGTTCAGGTGCTGGTGCTGGAACTCGATCTGCTGCTGGCTGACGGTGGGGTTCTGATGTTTGTCGTCGTACAGATTCACCACGCGGTAGCGCACGGTTTTGTTGCGGCGGAACCTGGGCAGTTTGTTGTAGCTGGCGATGACGTCCGTGTTGTCACACACTGTCTGTCCGCAGAGAGGAGGGTCCAGGCTGGTGTCCAGCAAATAGCCGTGGTGGTAGCTGAACTTGGTCTGAGGGCTGCTGCCGTCCTTCATGGGAGACCAGGTGCTTTTCACATTCAGTAAACTGTCTTGAAGAACGAGCTGAGGTAGGGGCGTGTCTTGCCTGTGAATCACCTGCTCCATGTCCAACAAGATCTCCTTCTGAGACCGGGCTGTCCTCCAGAGGCTGAAGTACTCCATGTAACCCCGATAGTTCTGGTTCAGGGCATTTCCTCCCAGCATGAGCACCTTGCACTTCAAGGTCAGCAGACTGAAGATGCTGCCCACTTGCTCTCCACTTGTGGCCACCTGGGCACCGTTCACGTAGAGTCTCATCAGGCGCCCGTCGTAGGTGGCGGCCAGGTGCACCCACTGGTTGGGGAGGTAGCTGCGGTGTGCTGCAATGGTGGTGACTTTGCGAGCACGGTCCGTCTTCAGCGAGAAGAAATAGCGGGGGTCTCTGTTCCCCTGGTCACTGACGGTGTTAATCCCCAGGACCCAGCCTCGGTCACGGGAGGTGTAAGAACATTTGTCATACAGTCCTATGTGCCCCCAAAAGAGAAATATGAATAAATAAGGATGACAGAATGAAGGCGTTAGTCTTTAAATTGTGTAAATAAATTTCTCTAAATGTATATACACACACTCACCTACATCTGTTAGATAGTTAGTGCACAAGGAAGACTTTAGATCATCTAGTGCACCATTGTGGGAGGTCATGTCAAGACTTCCTATTAAAGGTAAAGATTTGCCAGTGGTGTGTACAAATGGGATTCTCTTTTCCTGACCAAAGTCCAAAACTTTTCTGCAAATTCCTATCAGCAAAACGTTAGACTGTGCATTTGGTTCTTCCCTTCCCTCAAGCCATTCATCAGTGGTTGAAAACAAAAACAGTCTTGAGAACCAATCCCTGCTGATGTCACTCATCCCTCATACCCCTGAACCGTGTGTCTAATAAGGTCCAGAAGGGAAATAAATACAAAATCTAAATTCTGCACACTTTGAGAAACACTGAGCAGCTGCAGTCACCTTGTTAAGTTCATGGGATGTGTTCAGGCTGCCTTCAAAGCCATACCCAATAAAAGCCAGTAGGCACATGGCATACACTGGTATACACCACACGGGGGAAGGGCAAGAAATACACACAGATGGACTTGCACAGAAAGATGGACATTCAGAAAGGTTCCTGCTCCCTCACAGGCACACCTCCTAACAACTCAATGCACCATGGAAAGATTTCTCTCCCAAAGGGTAGATCCATACTTAGAGCTCTCTCACCCAGCCCTCAGACAGCTCCAAGCAGTGGACAGAGCCCACTCCTCCCCAGTTTGGGACACAAGGCTCGCCAAATTAAAGGCAGACATTTCCATCCTTCAGTCCTCAAAGGCCAAGGGCTGCAGGGACACCCCTCACCAAAAACAAAATAATTGGAGCTTTCAGCACCAAATGGCCTTTCTACTATCAGCACATAGAAAACAATCCTTCCCCAGAGCCTCCACTTCCAAAAGCCTAAAGGAAAATCATAAATCTCTGACAGTTCAGTCCTCGTGAAAAGACTAAATATCCCCTTACCTCACCCCTGCACCCTCACCCTCCCCTCACTACAACCAAATAACATCTTCTGCTTCTGACTAAGTTGCTCAAGAGCCATCTGTTAACAATCACTCATTAACAGTGCAGTCTTGTCTAGTATCAACAGAGCAAAGGTTACAGGAGCATTCACTGTATTTTTCCTCCCCTCTCCCAGCACCCACCTTCCCCCCTTCTCCTCACACCCTGCCCCTCTCCACCTCCTCCCCCTGCAAAAAAAAACTCCTCTGATGGGAAAGTTAAAAACATTTAAACGGGTCTTTTTTCTGCACACTGGTATTTTGCTAGGGATTCTGAGCTCCCCCTTTTCCTGTTTCCTTTGGAAGAGAGATCCCAGAGTTCGGAAGGTAATGTGTTTATTCATCTGTAGGGTGCACTCAGTTCAAAACCTTTTCAAGACCAGCTTCTGGTTTATACTGCTACTTCTGATCATGAGAAAGGAGAGGAGGAGAACCAGGCAAGGAAAAAACAAATGTGCTAAAAAAAAAAAAAAAATTACATTTTCTGGGATGGGTATTTAGCCGAAGAACTTGTGATACCAGAGCCAAAGCTCCCAATAACCTTCTGGAATCTGCTTTTGAAGTGTTTTTAAGTTTTTCTTTAGGAAATAAATACTTTTACAAAGTATTCATTTTCAGATGGATGAGAGCCCATAAAAGTCTGTATTTTTATGCATCTCAAATGAAGGTATTGTCCAATTATAGTGGGTGGATAATACTGCAATGAATAAGAAGACAGCTGGCAAGACAAGTCCCTCTCCCAAATAAGTCATAAAATCTCAGCTTATTGTAATAAGAACATTAGAGCTGATCAGGCATTTTGTAAGAGTTTTTGCCTGCCAGGAAATGCCAGCATGGTGAGAGAAGAAAAAGTGATGCAGAAATGGGCTTGTCCCAACAAATCCCTCTGAGAATCTGCATGTCCTCAACATGTCCAGGGGAACCCCAGGGACTCCCTGGGCTGTTTTGACTGAGACACAGAAGGACAATTCATCCCTGCCACAATCCCCACAATCTTCAGTCTCATTTGCCATCTCCAGTGACCAAATCCTCCAGGTCTGTGGACCACAAAGCAGCTGCACACACATAAGCTGCTCCACCTGTTTCTTCAGGCATCCAAGATCCCCACGGTTGGATGGACAGCTGGAAGTCCTGGAACAAGTCTCCAGTTCCAGGAAAGTCCACCATACAGTCTTTAAGGGTCAAGAATTTTTTGCTCTTTACATTGACCAGGGCTAGAAATATTCCCCCAAAGAGCTGATAAATTATTGTGGGATGGAAATCCAGTTTCCCAGGCAGCATTTAAAGAACATCTTCCTCTCTCTCAAGTGCTGCATGATGCTGGTGATTGACCTCAGCTGAGCATGAGGAGCTGCTGGAGGAACACTACAGAATAGTAGAAATCCTCCCTTGCCTTTGAGCCTTTAAACCCTGGTGTGATGCAATGTGTCTTGAGTTGGGCTCAAACAGCTGCCATCAATTCAAGATTTACAGGGAGCCAAAGAAGGGCAGGAAAAGAAAAAATCCAGTGACAATAGGGACACCACTGAACACACCAGTATGAAAGCTGATGAACTAAAACACTCTACTATTCCAGTTCCTTGCATTTTCTAGTTTAGGGCAAAGGTTATTACTGAATCCTTATGCCACATATAGTATTATTTTCTCAAACTTTTACTATTGCAGACATCCAACTCTTGATGAAAAGATGGACTGAGCACAAGCCTTTCAGCAGCAAGAGTTTGTTTTATTCTTAAGAGAAAGGAAAAAAATGTAAAAAAAGGGACAAGAAACCCACACTCCCTTGTGCTGGGATAAGAAACCCAACTCCCTTGCAAGCTGTACCAGTTCCTTATGACCCTCTTTGCTTGAACGCTTCACCTATTTTCCCAATCCTTCACTTTACTTTTGGCTTTTGACTGAGGATCCTCCAGCTAAGGGAGTGTCACTTTTCCATTTTGTCCCCAGCACAATGAAACTCATTTCAGCTGGGACACTGGATGTCATAATAAAAGAATTTATTACTTCTTCTATGACAACTAATAAGGGCAGAGCCATTGGAAGAGGGGCATGTGAAATAATTGCCAGAACTTCTGAAAACGGAATAATTTGATGTTTTCACAATTTATTTCAATTTAGTAAAAGGTTCCATAGCCATGAGTTATTTCTCAGACATAATTAAGAACATTTTAAACAAGAAGAGGCCTCTTTTACCCCAAACAAGGCTGGTTTTGAGCAAAATCACCCCGCATAATGGTTGACACTCCAAATTTCAAGTCAGCTGTGACCACAACCAACATTTACATGAAAAATGTACAGAGTTTGAATTCTCATTTACACTGAGAATTCTTTACAATAATGCAGTAAAGGACATTTTTAGCTACTTAATATCTCTTTACCAACCAAAGAGGCCTCATGGTAAATGAGACACAGCCAATGACTGAAAAACCACAATTTGGCGAATGTGCCTGAAGTTTCTGAGCCAAGAAATGGTGTGAAATAAAACTGATGTTTGTTTTCCCCACAGAAATTAGATTAAAAAAAGATGTACAAGTTTCATACAGCAGCAAAGAGTTTTCTTCACTTCTGCTTGCCCTGAGTTGCTAGAAAGGGATGGAGCTCCTGCTGAGGAGAACACTGACAGCCCTTCTTACTCCTTAGTCTGAATGACTTTTTTCCTTCTAAAGCTCTTGTTCTCAAAGACCAAGGGATTGAAATGGAATTTTATATTGAATTAAAAAGAAAAAAAAAAAAAAAAAAAAAAAAAAGAGGTGATAGTATGGAAGCCTCCCTTCCCCACAAAGGAGTGAGTCACTTCTTGGAGGACTCTGGAGAAGTGCACAAACAGAGGAAGATGCCACATTCCTTTATGCTTGGCCAGAGACAGACTTCAATGGCCCACAAGGCTTCTTCCAGTCCTATGATGTTTGTCCCTTATAGGAAAAGTAAATTCCTAGGCATCAAAAGAGTGGGGAAAGCTGGATAATTCAAGTTCAGCAGCTCAAAGCTAAAAGCCAAACATGGAAAATGAGAAAGACAGTCTCCTTCTTTCCTTTTACAAGCAAAATCTCGGTTCCTTGGCTACTGACCCACAAGAGCTCCACCATCACTGTCCAGCTGACCTCTTCCAGGACCCCCTAACCAACGCCAGCATTTATGACCCACTTTGTTTTCATGACTTTTCTGGGGATTTAAATAGAGCCACATCCTTACGTGGACTCTGTGCATTGGGCAGGATTTGGCAGCATGAGCACAGCACGGAACATCAGCTCCTGAACTTGTGGGAGACAGCCCTGGGTGAGGACAGGAGGCATTGCTGTAACTGGGATGGGAGCAGAGCAACAGGAACTCACAGCTGGAGGCTGCTGGAGCCAGAGGCAGCCCTCTGTGGGCAGAGTTTGACAGAAGAGAGGCTGGAGTAGCCCATACAAGCTGCTGTAACCCACTATAATGCTATAAATAACATCCTCCAGGGCCTCCTTCTCTCACTTCAGTGCCATTTCTTATGTCTGGACAACAGCAATCTTTGCAGCAACCAACCCAGCCATAGAATGAATTAAGAATTTCATTCTTCATGCAGGAAAAGTTTCCTCTCTTTGCTGAGCAATGGGAAGTGGGGGGGAGAGTGAGAGGGGGAAAGGCAAAAGTAAAAATAAAAAAAAAAAAAACAACAAACCTTGTTATGGTTTCATTTCCAGGAGGGTGAGGTGGGGGAAGGGGAAGAGGGAGCTCAGTTTGACTTTGAACACATCAGGTGCTGCGGAGCCGTCAGAGCCACACAAGGCAGAACAGAAAACAGTGCCCTGCACTTCTGAAAGTTGGCTGTGCCTGTTTTGCTGGGAGACTCCAACCAGAGGTGACAGGACTCAGTTATGAAAGGGGAATTTAGGTCAACAATCAAAGCTGCAGTCAGGGGGCCCAAGAACAGGGAGCTAAAGGTTGGGGCTGTTTTTTTCTTTAGCATGCTTTAATCGTTCAGTATCAAAGAGCAGAAGAACGCTTGAAAGAGCAAATATTCTACAGGAACCTATAGAAAGCTTTTATCTGTCCAGAGGAAAATAATTAAAACCGACAGATTTGGGTTAAGTATCCCCATGTTCCATGCAATTGGATAAGTCAGTGAAGATCCACTGGAGCAGTTCTTGAGTTCTGCACTGGATATTTCATGGTGTGACGTTGAACCCAATATAGTTTTTCAAAGGGGAGAAATAATCTCTCCTTTTCTTTGCTATGCTTCCCCCAGCCCCACTTCTTTCCACAACAGTTAAATAATTCAAAGTCCAGCATACTTAAGGCAACATCTCTGTCTATACCATTTCCACCACAGCTCAGAGGCCTCCTGAGGTCACCCCCTGAGACAAGGAGTCGTTCAAGAAAACCACCTAAGGCTTGCTCAGGTGGCAACGTACTACTTAAAGAGCAAAAAGGGGATGTTTGCTGCTGCTATCAATCTAGCTGAATTCACACCAGACTTCATCCTTTACAAGCTGTGCCAGAGGATTTAGATCTGAGAGAGCAGGACGGAGTTCTTTTTGTTCTGCCATGAAAGACAAGAACTTCATCGTGTAGAAATACAGTCTAATACAGCCATGCCTAATTAACATTGAGAATTTAGCCCAAGGCTCTTTACAATCAAAATCTTTATATCAGTGTAATTTAGCATCAAATTAAGCATACATTGTGTACTGTTTCTCAAATTCCCAGTCACTCATTTGCTCAATGACACACCTTGAAGTCTGAAAACAGGGAGGTGAGAACAACTACAGCAGCAAAACATGAATTTATAGTGGCTGGTTAGTTATGAACATTACATAAATCCTTCCCTGTTGATAACAAAATCATGTGGGCTGCAAGAGAGCAGCCACTGGCATGGACAATCATATTAGTGACACTCCAGTGAGCCTATTGTGGGGAATGCACCCTCTAACAGTATAGAAGAGCTTACTGCAAATACATCTGGTAGGCTGGGCTTAGTGAGAAATTACAGATTGTGAGGGTTTTGAGGTGTAAGTGAGCACACAGCACAGGGCAGAGAAGGAGCTGAGTCCTTGCACTGTTATAACAGGGCCAGCCCAGGTCTGGGTATGGCTTTTCCAAGGGCTCCTTCATCTACAACCTCAGCGTAAACAAGGGTTAGTGGGAAGGTTTGCTGCTTATCTAGATCTCATTAAGCATTTCACAATAAAGCTGCAGGACCACTGGAGACTGGTGCTTGGCGAATAAACTGTTTATGATCTAATAACCAGCTTTAGGCGGCCTTTTAGATGGACAGAAAATTGCACATCCTTCACAAGGGTCAAACTTTAGTCCCCGCTGTGAAGTCTGGGATCATGGGAACATTTCAGACAAAGGTCAGGATATTGTAATACCTGCAAAACTATTTATTTCTCCTGCCTTGTTCTCAGAAACAACTGAGTATTTTTGGATGAAGCTTGGAAAACCAGTACATGTTATTAGAGATGATTTTAACACACACAGGCATAGGAACAGTGAAAATAGTAGAGAGAGGCTTCTCTTGGATCCTGCTTAAAGTCACACTCTGATGTTCCATCAGGGAATCGCTGCTATATGTCACAAATATGGGAAACTTTGCATCCAGCTTGATTCAGACAAGAATTCAGGATTTTGGCTGCCAATTTAGACACTCTAGTGTTGCCTTATTAAAAAGTTGAGTTTAGTGTTTATGAAAACACAGATAACCTTCAAATATCAGGAACGGAAAGCACTGAGTAAGTTTGTTGGTTTGGCTGAAAGGGATCATCACACACCTCTGAACTCCCAAGCTTATCTCTGCTCACTGCCCAGCAGAACCAGATTACAAATTAACCCTCCCATTGTACCTGAGGCAGCTGATTCACCCCCAGAGAAATCCAGCATTAACACCATTCCCACTTGAAAAGCAGGTGTTGCAAAACACATGGATACACATCAGGAGGAATGCATGGAAACCATTCATCTTCCACAGATACAAGCACAGCACACACAAACCTGGGAAAAAGGACACTAAGATAAAGGCACAGCAGCAGAAGGGTCACTGGTCTCACACAGATTAAAGTACCCAGCAATGTTTGGTGGAACACAAGTCACCTCTGCATCCACATCTCCTCTTCCTCCCTGCGCTGTTTGCCAAACACTGATTAGCTATCAAAGCTCTACAGAGAAATTTACTCTTGCTCACACTGGATGGCTTTCCCCTCCTTTGTAAGAGTTAATGCTTGAGAGCAACCACAGAGTATCTTCTGTGGAAAGAACAGACACAGAATACCATAACTTCCAGGCAATCTAAATGATAAAGAGATATTTCTGGGCTCCTTTTAGAAAACAGCAGAGAGAATTGATCATAAACTGGGTCAAGATAGGTCAGCATACCTCAGAGCAGATCAGATGGCCAGAGCATCCCAGGAGGAAATACCCTCCTGGAAGGATTATTAGGGGCACATCTGTGCCATCAGATGACCGTGCACAATACCCATCAGCTCACGGGGAGTTCAATATGGCATTTCCTTTCAAAATGTGCTTTGTGTCTGACAAGCAGTGCAAGTCAATCAGCTGTGGCAGCGCCCGAGCGCGGAGCGGGGCTGGAAGAGCGCCCGACACGCTGCCCTGGACGGCCACAAACACAGGGCTGGGAGAAGTGGAGCTCTGCACATGAGATGGCTTGTGGTGCTGATCAAAACACACAGCCAGGATTAAAGGGGGGACAACAACACGGCTTGTTTTGCTTTTTAGAATTCCCTTGTCTCTGACCTTTACAGCAGCTTTAGGGCAACGCTGGAACCAGCTGAGCAGTTACTACTCCCAGCTGCAGCCAGGAGAGCTTTTACACCATTGCACAATGCATGTGTGTTTGCAGGGGGGAGGTTAGGGCTGGAGAACAAAGGAGGAAATCTAGTGGCACCTAAATCAAACATTATGATCAATGAGGGAGTGGGAAGAGAACCTGGGGAGCAGGGACAACCTTACAACCTTTCCAGGATCAGACAGATGGCCAACATCCACATTATTACAGAAACAAAACAAAAACAAAAAATTCCATGAATGCAAACTAGGGCACCCTGCGAGGAGACTGTAAAAATCACATCATGATAGCTTAGACTTGTCTTTGTAATTGAGGGGCATTTCCACATGAAACAGTTCTAGTTATTTAATTGGATTTTGAGAACATTCTTGGGCAGACACTTTGTGAGTGCAAAACTGAGTAGTTCCAGTGCATTTATGCTGATTTATACCCTGCAAGGACTTTACCTTGTGAAAATTAAATATCTTATTGTAAAAATATCTTAGATCTTATCCAGACTCAAATATCTTATTTCATCTGGCTTTCCCATATGACTGCATCTTTCCTGTACTGATAGAAACAGCTGAGGCATTTATCAACCTTCAAAGAACTGATTCCAAAACAATCCACAGAGGAGGAGGCTGCAATAGCAGTGGGGAGAAGGGAGCTGGTCCTGCCTGTTTTCTGCTGTCGCTTATGAAAGGGATCCGGGCCTTCGCTAATCCTGACTGTTTCATGCCTCAAATTCCCTGCTCCATACTTGCACACAAGTTCCAAACCCATACACAAACCACAGAGATATTTCTGCTTTCTAGGAAGCATCCTACTGAAAAAAAAAAAACAAAAAAACCTGCCACTCTAACATGATATAACTATTATAGTATGCATTCCAGATAGGCTGGAGTCACCACATACTAACCTAAGTATAGAATTTTAGAGCTTTATTATTCTGCTCGGTTTGAATCCAATTTCATTTGTTTTGGTATGATTTTCCTCCTGGAAATACCTGAGCCTGTATTTCTGCTCTACAAATACCAGTGATCACTTGATCTGTGAGCACAAATAAATAGACATCTAAAAGCAAATTCTCACACAGATACTCATGATGTCTTAGAAGTGCACAGAAACAAATTCACACCTATTAAACCGAAGACTGTAGCTGTGAAAATTCAGCCTTTAGTTCTTAAAGGACAAGATTGGACAGCGATGGGCAAACCTCCAAAAGGTCACAATTCTGCTTCGCTTTCCATAAGTGTTGCCAAAGCTAAATCCTTCTCGAAAGTAATTGACCTTCTCAAGTCTGCAGAACTGGGAGAAAAATGTAAAAGAAACAAGCTACCTTGGAAGATTTTTGGCAATTCTTGTATTTAGCTGAGCAGCAGGAAATATCATATGTCCAACCTTTCTTATGTTATTTCAGCCCTTCTACTTCTGGTTAAATTTGGAAGTAGAGCAATGAAGACTAACCAAATACCATGTACAGGCACAATTTTCTCTGTGCAGGGGCCTATATATACATGTGCACATGGCTTGGAGGGAGCAGACTGGGGCATTTGGAGCACTTGGCATAATTTGAGTTTTGAGGAACAGTCTTCAGCTGGGGATGGCTCAAATGAAATGAAATCCTGTCTCAGAACACTAATTACCTTTGACAGGGTTTTGGTCAATGCTTGCAACTCAGCTAAAGTCACAGGAATAGGTCATTCCAGTATCCTGCATCCCCTTGACTGGTGTTCTGCCCTGAGACTGAGGCAGACCACCCAGCAAGGGGATGACAAGTTAAAGTCACCCCCAACTTATTCTCTGCCTTCTTGTTTTTAAGGGTCTTCTGTGTTGGCATCACATTCCTGGCATTGTCAATAGTCCTGCTTCTAGAGGAAAACCTTATTTTTTTCTTCGCCAAGTCTATTCTGGAAGTAAACTCTCTGCATCATTGAGGTCAGCAATAAAGCTCTTACAACCTTCAATGAGAAAAGATTTCAGTCTTGTTTTTCAGGTGGTTTTCAGACAGTGCACTGGACTGTTTCAGAGGGGAGAAGTCAAGCCATTGCTCAGCACATCATTCTGGAAAAAGGTGACAATATCTAAACAGGATTAAAAATACCATATGAAACAGAGCCTTACAATTCAACTGCAGTGATGGTGAGGAAACCCTACAATCAGCTGGAAATATTGTGGTAATCACAAATATCCTACCAGTGTCAAGGAAGGTCCATGGAAATTAAAAAGACAGAAATTAAAAGATTTTAAATTAGTGTCTTAGTGCTTTTTGTGCTTTACTGTTGGCTTCAACCATTTTTCCAGTAATAGAAAAAAACCTCAGAATACTCTGACATTAGAAGATCTTAGACACAATATGGGTGATCGCTGAATTAATTCCTCTTTAAAGACTTTTCAGTTTGGAAAAACAATTAGTTCTATATTGAAAGCTATGGTGACAGATATTCCACCACTCTGCTCAGAAAGGTTTTTCAATTGCTGACTACTCTCAAGGCTAAAACACTGCTAAAATACTCTGTTCTAAAGTCGCTTATTCTCCACTGGATTCATTGGATTTACTCATATCCTCTAGTATTCATTTCCAACCCACAATTATCAGTTTAATATTCCTAAAACATTAATTTAAAGATCATGGTGATCAAGTCACCTCCTAATCTTCTTGAGTCTAACATTTCAAGACTTGTTACAAATCATATAATTATTGTCACTGCTGATTGTTTTCTCTCTAAATCCTCTTCCATACAATATCCCTCTTAAACTGTAGACACCAGAATAGGACAAAGTGCTTTGCCAACAGCAACTCCAGAGTCATTACAGGGGTAACACAACCTCCCCAGTCCTGTTCAATATCTCCTTGTTTACCCAGCCAACGATGACTCCAAACCTTTGGCCACAGCCCCACACTGGCAGCTCACACTTACATGCTTTATCTATTCCAACAGGCAGTTGCTGCTCCACATTCAGCTTCCAGGTGAAAGATCCTTTCCTCCCATCCATCCTTTGTGTGTGACCTGCTGCCCCTCTCTCTATATGAATGACTTCACATTTGGCTTTACTCTAATGCATAGTTTTCATGTTCTCAGCTTTTGAAAACACCCAACTGAGAGTCCTGTTTTGGTCATTGTTTACCACTCCCTGCACTCTGCAACATCTGCAAATTTTATCAGCACTGATTTTGTTTCCTTGCAGGTTGTTGACAGAAAATATTAACTAGTAAAGAGCCAAGATTGCATTGTGCTGAATAGGAGGGAATGTGGCCAGAGTCACACTGTTCAGGCAATGGCTCTGTTTTTCAGTGGGGGAAAATAAATACCTGTGATACTCATGAATGCGAGCTTACACAAGTCAAGAAAAAAAAGATGGGACAAATAGATAAGTAGGAGATTGGCAAGATGTGCCCCCTGTCTTTCTGTCTCTTTGGCATTCTACCACCTCAGTCTTCCCTTTACAACAGCACAGGAACCTAGCACGACCCTGGCCAACAGGGCATCTTGGCTGAGCATTCCAGCCTGTTGGTGCAAAGGAAGCATTGCACTAATGACATTTCTTCATCCTTACAACAGCATCTCTCTGCAGGCTGCTGAGAGCCACATCCCACCTCTGGAGATGGAAAGGACAGAGCTGAAGGCACCTCGCAGCAATCGCAGAGGAGCAACTAAAACCCCAAAGCATTTCCTGTGCACTTCCACAGAACCAGCAGCTGGAATTAGCAGGAGAGGGAGTCTGCTTCTCTCACACAGGAGTTGCATCACTGCTGAAACAAACACCCTTTCTTTCTCCCCAAGCATCTAATTTATCACTGAAGGAAATCTCTGTTCTCTTTCCGAAAGCACCAGCCAAAAAGGAACCTCTACCCTTTGCAACAGCCTCTGTTTTCTCCTCTGCCAACTGGTCTCTGTCCCTCCTTCCCTTATAGAACATCTTGTTGCAATGCCCTTCTAGAATATTGTCCACATAAACCCGTGTGCCTGTTCCAGCTTGTCCTGTCACCAGTGTGTGACAAGTGTCAGAGAAACCCATAAAAGCCAGGCTGTTGGCTCGACAGGGCAAAGGACACCATGTGTTGAACACATTGACAGCTCTCAATAAATAACAGTCCTGCTGAACAGCTGGTTGGATTGCTGGGGTTTGGAAGAATGTTGGCCACATTGCCTACTTGCGTGCATCCTCCTCAGTGAGGCACAGAAAATCCTGAGCATGGGGAGCGGAAATACATCACTTCCAGAACACACCAAAGAGGAATAAAAAAAAAAAAGAAAGTATCTGAACAACAAGTTAAAATCTTGACTCAAGTTTTATGGCCAATTTTGGACATACAGAAGTGCAATAGGTGGTTGGTTTGGTTTGTTGATATAGGTGCAAAAGATGTTCCTCCTGAGGGAGTGGAGACTTGGGAGGTGGTAGGGAGAACTGTCCTAATCTCATTTCCTTATTCTCTCTCTCATGGAATACATAACTCCCATTTCATTCAGTCTGAGCCCTCTTAAGTCTGAGAGCACAGAAACTGTTCACAGAACAGTTTGGCCTTCACAGTTTGAGGCAAAACACAAGGTTTTGGCAAAAAGACTTTTGCTTCTCTGCCTCCACCATCAGTGTTTGAGGCTCAGAGAAGAGTTTGGACTAACATTCAACCTCCTCCTGCTGCAAGGTCTCATCCTCCAGGAGTCCAAGTGCTCCTAGCCCACCTTTGCTGCCAAATCCCAGCCCTGCAGAAACCTCTGGAGAAGAAACACGACCCCCTTGCTGTCTCATTTTGCCTCTGTGAGATGCAGCTGCTGATGCTTCCCTCTCTGGCCTATTTCATGGAGCTTGCAGGTGTTTGCAGATGGCCATTTCCCAGTAAAACTGGTGGTATGCCGATGTTTAAAACAAAACAAAATAAACCCCCATGCTACAGCGCCCAGTTGAAGGCCACTGCTGTTTGAGCATTGCCTCTGCTGAGACACAGAATGTAAACAATCTGTCTGATTAAACCATCCCCAGCAAGAGGACTGCGGGGAATTCCAGCCTTTCCCAGCAGAAGATCCTCTGCTCTTCAATAATTCAGAACTCCTCAAAGGGTAAGAATGAATTGCTCAACTTTCCTGCGAGGAGAAACTGTTGATGGTTATGCTGGAATTCTTGGAGGAAGCTCACCAGTATAAATCAGGTCCATTTCCACCACTGCTCCACCCTGCTCCTTTATTGAACCTGCTCGTAGGCAAAGGGATTGTGCAAGAATTGATAAACTCTGTCCGTGCTGCAATGCAAAATGCTCACTTCTGATTTTCTTCCCCCATTGGGATGGAAGGTGGAAAGACCACACTGGGGTAGCCTTACAGATAAGACTCGAGAGAAAATATTTGTTCAGTAAGAGGAACTACTCTTTCAAAAAAAAAACAATAGATAAGACTATTTTAAACCATCCCATTTTAAGGTATGGAGATTCTGCCAGCACTGGACACCTTTTGTAGTACACTTCTAAAACTTTGAGGCTCTTAGAACTAAAAGTGGGACCACAACTTCTACATCTATTATATCTGTAAAAGCTCCCTGAATTCCAAGCACACTCCTTATGGAAGAGAGGGAGCCTGGAACAGTGGCATGAGCCCTGCATTGACATCCCACCTCTGCCCAAGTGAAGAACCACGGCCCTGACTGGGCTGCCTCCCTTACTGCCAGAGCTTTCCTATATCTGATGATCTTCCTGTGCATTTTGAGTGGCCAGAAAGACTTATTAGAGGATCCAATTATCTCCTGGAAGGAAACAAACATCTAATCCACTCACCTCGTACCTGAGACCAAGGTGCAGTGATAAAGACACAAACCAGGAGCAGCCACAAGAAAATGGACTATTTATTCAGTTGCTCCTTTGCTGTCAGAGATTTGTGGGACCTCTGGAACAAGTCAAAAAACATTCTGTGTGTTCCAGCTGCTGGCACCATTACCATGCTTTGCTCATGCCCATGATGACCACAGTCCTGTGTTACCCACTCCCCTGGGTCCTGCTCACTCCTACCTCCTGAAGGGGTGGTTCTGTGAGAATGGTGTGCAACACCAGATGTACCATCAGCCCTGTGCTCAGACTATAGTGGACAATTATCCTTTGGGCTATTTTAGTCCTTTTACAGCCTTTGCGCAACTCAAGAGCAACAGTTTTGCCAGGAGCCAGAATCTAGATTTTGATGTTAAAACAACAACAACAACAAAACAGACAGAATCAGTGGATTTACCGAGAAGAAAATCTACAGGGTTACTGAAGTCAACCTTCCTGCTTGGGGTTCCCAAATGCTGTCCGTGCTGATTTCAAAGCAAATTGAGACCACAATTTTTCCCCACTTATTTTATATTTTCCACAACGATGGGAAAAGATGAAGAAGACACAGAGTTAGACAGGCAAACATCTCATCAAAGAAACTCCTACAAGCAGATGCAGGGTAGGAAAGATCCAGCAACCCTGCTGGCTCCAACCCACAGCCCGGGCCTGGGCGCGTGGTTGATTTTCACTAACTAACTTTTCTTCCCGTGAACTTCCTCTGAGGGTGTTTGTTTATAAACAGAGGAGGGAATATTATTGCTGGAGATGGGACAGTACAGGCGGGGGTGAAGGAGTTTAGGCCACAAGCCTGGAGAGCAGAGTTCAGGAGTGTTTGTTGCCGGAAACACAAAGGGCTCACTGTAACACTGGTACATGGCCCAGTTCCACAGTCTGGAGGGATTACGATATAGGTATATGCAGAAAAGACTTCAAAAAGCAAAAACAACCCCACATTGTACAAATGTTTCCCACTGCATCACCATAACCATTACGCACCCAAATAAAACCACCGAGAGCGGTGACGGTGGTTGGAGGTTGTTCTCCACAACGTTCACCTCTCAGCTTGGTCAGTTTCCCCATTGCATGTCCTCTGTCTCTGCCCCAAATTCTACACATTCACAGGTCTGGAGCAGCCCCCCTCCCCGATTTCCTCTCCAAAGGAGTTACTCTAGGTTTACATTGGTGCGTTCAACAGCAGAATCTGGCTTGTATTGCTCGCCCTTCTCTCTGCCAAGTATGTTTCAAAACTGTGTGTGCAATCCATTTAGTTAACATTTGCTTTTTCTCCCAGTACTCCTTTTCTCCCTGAACATCTCCATTCACAAGCACAGCACAGGAGGCTTCCAATTCTTGTCTAGTTTACACTGAAAATAATTCTCATTAAATTATCACTGGTGAAAGGTGCTGTTTTGACCTCCAAGAGGCTGCTCTGTTTATCCACAAGACAGATGACATGTAAGACAGTAGTAATGCAAGCTCCAGATTTCAACTTTAGCACCTCAGACTTTACAAGCACAGATGCTGCTTCATTCAGAACAAACTCCTGTGGATTGGATGAACAGCCTCCCTGGTGATGCTCCTGACAGAAACACTGGTTGTTCAGCCATGAGGGTGTGCATTGGGTGGTGACCCCTCCCCAAAAATCCCCTGGGCCCCCGTCTGCAACCTCTCACCTAGTCTGGATTTAACTATGGGGTAAGCTTTATGGAGTTGCTTTTGTCCTTAATTTAATAACCTGAGATATACAGAGGCAGATTTTCAGCATTTCCTACAAAGATAAGTAGCTACAACTTCTATGTTTTACAAGCCATTTCAGCAAGTCAATACAATAATCGATGTGCAGACAGATAAAAAATATCAAAGTATTCCAATTTAAATTGGAGTACTCTGAACTAAGGGGCTTTGCTGATATTTGTTTTTCTCTCCCATTGGGGGCTGCACACATTGTTCCATCTGAGAAATACAATAATTTCTGCGGATTCAACCATCACCAGTGTGTCTGACTCAGAGATATGAATTCCAGACCATCTGATTTTCTGCCATGTCCAAAGAGCTCATGTCACAAATTCCAAGTGCCTTCTTCCCCCAGCCCCTGTGCTGTCACCAGCAAGATGTCACATGGTAGGTGACAGACTTCATCATCACCACTGGCTCAGTACTGCCATTATCCACTCAAGAACCATCAACACCTACAAGGAAACACCCTACAGGAATTAGGGCATGTGACTCCACATGGAGAACAATCTCAGCTGAGGAATAACCACCAACATCCCTAAAAAACTATAATGAAATGCAACAAAAGGGCTGCTGGTGGGTTTGATTGCTGACTTTGTCACCAGCACACTGCCACATCCAGGACAAGTCAGAGCATCCCTCCATTCCTCAATTTCCCTGATTTTAAGGGATGTGCTCTCTCACACCTGAAATTTATCACCATCAGCAGCAGGAAGTTTTGTGGCAAGTTCAAGACTATGAAACCATAATCTTGCTGCAAAGATAAAGAAAAATAACAGCACTAGGATACATTAGTATAGGAGGAAAAAACTCCATTCAAAACTAAGTAACACTGGTAACAGCAAAGGCTTTCCTCTCCATTTCATCCCCTGACTTAAATAAAACAAACAAAATAATGGTGATAAAATCTGTTTCCTCAATCCAGTGGATGATCTTTGTGAATATGTTTCCAACACTAACAGCAGAGAACAGACAAGGAAGAGAATGAAGGAGGAAGGAGCCTGCAGCTGATGCTCGGTGTCGGGAACAGGGCTGCTCTTCTCCCAGTTCCATGACGACAGATGACTCCTGGGAATCAGATGAGGGAGGGGAAGATGGGTCAGAAGAGAGAAATCCATATGGGAAAGTGATTTAAAGCAAACAGAGAGACAATAAATTAGATAAAGAAAAGGAGGAAAAACACGACAGAGGGGAGGAAGGAGAAGAGATAAAAAAGCCTTAAATATCACCCAAAAAGAAGACTCGAGAGCCCACCAGGCCCCAGGAGGTGCCCAGCACAGAACAGAGTGGTTTGTTTCTCTAACACAGCAATTCTTTTTGCTTTCATGAGCTGGTATCATATCTCTCAGCTGCTGCTTCACCAGGCCAACTCCAGATGCTTCTCAGTTTCACTTCCCCCTCACTCCCTCTCTGTGAGAGCGAGCGCTCGCTCCTTGTTTGTGCACGGCGAGGATGGATATTAAACAGAACAATATCAATAATTCCCAGAAAATAGGCGAGCCCGTGAGCCTGGCTGAGCACACAAGCACACTGCCTGCTTACCCTGTGTTCCCACAGCGCTTCCAACAGCAGCTGGCCAAAGCCACCAACCTGTGGCCACCTTTGGAGGGGACACCACCCTCCTGCGGCACAGACGATGGGAGAGGAGCAGGAAAGCAGTGACTGAGCAGAGAGGGAAGGAGGGAAAGCAGGGAAATCAAGGACACCAGACAGTAGAGGAAAAACTGAGGCTAGGATGGTGATAAGAGAGGGTGGAGGGATTGGACGGGAAAGTCACACAATTACATCACCCTGCAGAACAGAAAATGGGAGAGTGGGTTTGGAATAGGGGAGATTTTAACGTTAAGAAAATAAAAAAAGGAAAAAAGAGAGGGAAAAAAAAAAAAAAAAAAAAAAAAAAAAGTAAGGTTGAAAGAGACAGAGGCCAAATTGAGATTTGGAGTACAGCAAAACCAAATAAACATGTCCCCTTCCTCTGATGTTAGGGCTTCACAGTTTTTCTTCTCTCATGTCTAAAGCAAAAAAAAAGTCTGCAAAATAAAGGATACTGAAGCAAGGACCACAGACAGGTCCAGGCTGTAGAGAAGGGGTGTGGAAAACTCTCTGAAATCACAGCCTTTGCCAGATTCAGCCAAGCTCAGTGGTATTTTTCATGATCTTGACCAGATCAAGTCCATGCTTCCTGTGTAACCACGAATCCAGCCCTGTTCTGCCAAGGGCTAATTGACCTGTATTCATATTTGTTCACTTTTAACTGTGATGCACAATGCACCCTCACTTGGTGCTGCCAAACTTATGGATGCTCAACAGTCCTCAAATTGTTCTGATCACTGTCAACAAGGACAGCAGAAAGCAAATTTTTGTGGTAAGATATTTCAATCCTGTTCTCTTTTTACCTTGCCTTTTTGAGTTCTGCTCTGCTCCTGCTCAGAGTAAGAGTACTTGAACTTCATGGATGGCTTTGGGGAGAGTAAACTTTATAATAGGCACTAACATCAAATCAAAGCAGTTTACAAGATGTGCCACTTGTGTCAGGATATGTGGGGAAATAAACAAGCTGCTCCTCCTTGATCATTGGAGTTTAAATGCTCTATTGATCTGGGAAGAAAATCAAAGGGGCTTTGGAAATGGTGTGTGTGTGTGCATGCATGCTCACAGCAGAGAAAATGAAGAGAAATGTGGAGAGACAGAGAAAATAGCACAACAATCAAGTATTCCTTCTCCACAGAAAGGTGAAATAAAATCAAGAATCATATCCAGATGTCAGCAACCCCCAGGTGGGGAAATGGGCACGGAGCAATTGAAGGGTGAGGCCAGGGAAAAGCAACATCTTCATCTTCAGAAGCCTCTTTTTTGGGAAAACAAAGAAACAAAATGCACAGCACAGCAACTGTGCCCAGAACAATACATGAAGCAAATGGCCAGAACCCAGGCAATAGAAAAGTCCAGTATATTTTGCATTTATGAAATAGGAAGATTAGCATACACTGCCCATGTAAACAGTACTAGATGGAAAAACTGGTAGCACTGAGAGAGGAGGGTAAATGAAGAAATAGATTATATTAGACTTGCTGATACACTTGAGAGAAAAAAACATAGAGGATTTTGATCAAACAAGTATTTTCTGATGCATTTTCTCAGTCATCTGGAATGTAAGATGCAAAGAAGTAAAAACACAATCAAGCATTCATTCCAAGTACAACTGTAGGGATGTAGGAACTGCCACACAGGCTAAGACCTGAGAAGGGAGGGAAATGTTTGATAAAATATTTTTCTCAGGAAAAGGGGAAATTAATCAAAACAGACTATCTGTGGGAAAGGATCAGTTTTGGCAAATATTCCAACTTAAAATTTCAATAGAAGTTTCATAACTGTCAAAACACCTGATTCATTTTAACTCTCTGAAAATAACAAAGCTGATACCTTTTACCAGCCAATGTTTTTCTTTCTCATACTTAACAGTTTTCTAAAACAATGTTTTGGATTTTAGGTACTTCAGATGTTGTCGATCTGTCCTTCTCTTTTCCTGTCTTACATTACAATGGTGACTCTCAGTCTTAGCTAAAGAGCTTTGGTTTATAGTAGAGCACTGGGAAATCTTCTGTGGCCTGTGCTATATCAGAACCTACAAAGTGGATTTTCTGTGAATGTTTGGACTAATTATCCGCTGTTATGTCCCTGACACTGCAGGGGACTGAATTTGGCAACCCAGGTGGTCCCTCCTCTGCTTCTGCTCCTGTAATTTCTATTGGGAAAAAGAAAAGAGGAGCTGAAAAAGCAACAGATAAAATTAGAAGCAAAACTATTATATGGGAGCATTTCAGTTGACCCCGGTCATGGAAGGGTTTATTTTTGTTTTTTTCAATATGTCTTTTTGAAAAAAGACACTATACTTCGGCACTTTTTTTTTTTTTTTTCCCTGGCTCAGGCCAGCATGAAAATCCAATGTGAAAGCACTTGGTTAATCCTGTGGCCTTGAGAGTACCTAAGCCCTGTTGGTCCTGGAATATTTTTCATAAAATGTTTTGGGTTGGAAGGGACCTTTAAAAGTCATTTCATTCCACCCCTGCCATGGGCAGGGACATCTTCCACTATCCCAGGCTGCTCCCAGCCCTGTCCAGCCTGGCCTTGGGCACTGCCAGGGATCCAGGGGCAGCCCCAGCTGCTCTGGGCACCTGTGCCAGGGCCTGCCCACCCTCACAGGGGAGAATTCCTTCCTAACATCTGATCCAAACCTATTCTCTTTCAGTGTGAAGCCATTCCCTCTTATCCTGGCACCCCAGGCCTTTGTCAGAAGCCTCTGTCCAGCTCTCTTGTGCCTCTCTAGGCACTGAAAAGCCACCCTGAGGCCACCCCAAAGCTTCTCTCCTCCAGGCTGAACAATCCCAGAGCTGCTCCATCCCTCTGATCCCCTGGTGCCTCCTCTGGATCTCTGCAGCAGCTCCAGCTCCTGCCTGTGCTGGGCCAGGGCTGGGGCAGCTCTGCAGGTGGGCTCTCACCTGAGCACAGGGCACAGGGGCACAATCCCCCCTGCCCTGCTGCCCAGACTATTCCTGACACACCCCAGGACACAACTGGCTTTCTGGGCTGCCAGGGCACAAAACACTTTTGAGTTAAGGGTGCTCCTGGATGCCTTGTGGCTTCACCTCTCCTGTGACAGACCCATGTCCTGGCAGAGCCAGACCAGGCTCCAAGGAAGGTCTTTCTGCACTCAAACTCCCT
Source organism: Vidua macroura (assembly GCF_024509145.1). Classification (NCBI taxonomy): domain Eukaryota; kingdom Metazoa; phylum Chordata; class Aves; order Passeriformes; family Viduidae; genus Vidua; species Vidua macroura. Next base: position 8,138,896 of record NC_071591.1, read on the forward strand.
GCTCCCCTCAGCTGGCTGTCCATAAGCTGAGTCAGGCCCCAGTGCCCAGCGAGGTGTCCACTGGCACTTGGATCTTTGCTGGTCAATGTGCTCAGCCAAGGGTCTCTCCCACCCTTGGCAAAGGTGAGTGGACTCAAAGACCATGGAGCTGCCTCAGCAAACACCTGGGTCAGCTGTGCAAGCAGAGACCTATCTGGCACTGGAAAGTGGCACCTACCTGTCTGGGTTAGGGTTCCCAGGGAGCCAGCATCAGTGAAACCCTCTGGGATTTGGGATTTAAGCTCATCCCTCCTCATGCCACGTGTGGCTGGGGCTGACAGGGGACACCTGTGCTCAGTGCAGCCACAGCCTCAGCACCCCTTGGCCACCTACAACCCCCTCTTGGCACCTCGTGGGGTGGGAGTGGGGGCCTGGAGAGCAGCTCCAGCCTGATTCCCAGGGTGCTCCAACCCTGCCCAGGGCTGGCTGTGGCGATGGCTTTGCGTGCGAAGGCTCTCCAAGGGCTTCCCCTCGCCCTCAGCACCGAGCCCGCCCTGCACAGCTCTGCTCTGTGCTCCTCCAGACATCTCCAGCAGTCCCTGAGGACAGCCCTGCTCCTGCTCTCTCTCCAAACACCATCCTCGCCGCTTGCTTTCTGCCTCACGCAAGTTGCTCTAACTGAAACAGGCTGCCTTGAAGTAAATCAGGCTGAAATGAAGCTTGGAGAGGCAAACTCAGCCTGGGACACAGCCCTGTGCCTACACGAGACAGCCATACACCATTTAGGAATCTAAATTTGCCACCCTTCACACACACAGTCAAATTGCCCTCACTGTTTCATTACCATTTAATTAATTAGAGCAGCCAACATGCAAGTGCTTTAAGAGGAAAAAAAATCCCAGCTTTATTCTAACTGTGCTGTTCTGACTCTAGAGTGTAGCTGGTCAAAAGAATGAGACCAGATTAAATTGGAGACTAGATTAAATTATAATATAAAATTATAGAAAGAAAAATCAGTTTCTGATTTTTGTCCCAGCTTCCACAGGCTGAAGAAAATATGCTGTTCAAATGCAAATATTTAGTAAATGACAAGCTATGAGGGTATTTTGTTCACTGACCTATGAGTCAAGCCACATCCAGATCCATAGTCATGAAGTGGATAATCATTTGAACCCATCCACAGGGAAACCAAGCCCACACGGCTTCCCCCACCCTGAGCAATGGTGTTTTAGGGTCTTATCACCTTGCAGGAACATCTGTGCAGGTGTTCCAGCTCTTGTCACTCCACTCTGCCCACCACAGCCAGCACCCTGCGACCTTGCACGTGCCAGCACTAATTAATCAACAGAACTACAAGTTTTATATTTGACTTCTCCTTCATTGTAGTGCTTCATCACAGAACACAACTAGGAAGTTCATACAATTGAAAGACAACAGGCTGCAGAAAATGCCACATGATCTACCTGCCTATTGTTTAATGCCAGTGAAACTCTGAGTAAACTCTTTGTTGAAAACATCCTCAAGTTCCCAGCACACCCAGCATGAGGATCAGCTCTGGAGACAGAACCCAGCTCACCAATTCTACCTGAAGTGTATTAAACCAATATAAGAGTCCAAAACTTCAGAAGGAAACAACTCCCCAAAATAAACATGTATTCTTTAACTCTGTAGAAGGAGTAGACCTATGCAGTGTCTTTATAATTGCCTAATTATTGGACCCTGACATGGATGTTTCTCAGTCCCTTACATGCAAAAGCTGTGGCTTTAAGTGAGCTCCACCATGCTGATTTTGGCTTTTCTTTCTCTTTGGATTCTGCTGCAGTTTTATGTTCATCAAGGACTGAAGTTGAGAAAACATAGGCACTCCCTTACATATGAAGCTTTATTAAGTTGGGATCATGCTCCCTGTTGGCAGGCTGAGGAATAGAGAGACAGAGGGGAATGAAACCAAGAAGTGGGGGAAAAACAAAACCAAAACAAAACCAAAACAAAACAGGAAAACTTTCACTCTTCAGAGCAGGCACGCCTTCTTACTCCGGCTCCCGCTGCCGATCATTCATCCCGCTCCTCTCAGCTCCCAGCCAGTAAAGAGTCAACATCTCGCTCCTGTGAAAACAGGAGCCACCCCACACCCCAGAAAACCCCCTGACAGGGGCTCGGGAGGATCCCGTTTCTCAGGATGGGGTTGAGTTTTCACAGTGGACCTGAAACATCTTTGATTACAGCAGCAGCAAGGTCAGCAGGGCTTTGACGCCCCTCATTTCGCATGGTGTGTGTGCATTACCGAACCTAGCACAGCCACACCTTAACCCTTTCCTGCACCAGCATCCACAGTCTGCGCGGGGAAAGTGCCCGAAGCCCCCGAGTGACTCCACGTGCACATGTGCGTGTTTACAAGAGGGATGCGCCGAGCTGCGGGCTAGGTGCGCACATCCCAGCAGGGTTTGTCCGAGAACTCTGCGGCCCGGGAGGGAGGGAGGGATGGAAGGAGGGAGGGCGAGTGCGCAGGAGCCGGGAGCTGCTCCGGGAGCCGCACCGCGGGAGCCGCTCCGAGGAGCGCAGCCCAGCCCCGACAGGGCTCCTGAGCTTTTGCGTAACACAGATCAATGGGTCAGACTTCCAGTTTCCCAACAGCTTTCCCCGTGACAAATGCCAGAGCAGATATCCGTGGAGTCAAACAGGGCGGCAATAACATCGCTGCCAAGCAGCGTGAAAATTGGCAGAGCCTGGCACCAGGACTGCCTCTCATCAGAGACAGGGCATGGCCCGGCACAATGACGAACCCACTTAACAGCGCTGTAAAATTAGCCATTTATGAAAACAAATTGAATACTGCAGCAGAGAATGACGTAAGGAGAGTTGGCTCCAGACAGAAACTCCCGTAGCCTGGATTAGCAGAAGAACTCCGTTATGTCAGGGCTCAGGCACAGAAGCTGATAACAACTTGGGTCCTACATGACATTTTTAACAGACACAACAGGTTTCCCCTATAGGCACACATGGGGCTCCTCTTGAACCACTGGCAGTAATTTTTTATATGCCAGCAGGGAGTGGTGAAAGGGGAGCAGTCGTCACGGGCAGAAAGTTGGGGGCAGAAAGTAGGGGAAGACACAAGAGCAGCTCTGAAAAGAGGTGTATTCCAGTCAGTCCCACCCCTCCCCTCAAATCTGTACAGCCACACAGCTTCCCACTTTGCAACTGGGACGAAAGTTGGGAACAAATTCACTTCTGGCACTGACAGCAAATGTGCCCCAGTCCCTTCCCCTCCAAACACCCAGATGGGCTCTTGATTTCAGTGGGGTCCTACAGATGCAAATTCTACAGCAGAATGGCGCTCCTCAGTCTGTCACATCCCAAAACAGTGAAAATGTGAAAGCCAAGAGTTTTGGCAGCCAGAACCCTTGATTTCCTCATTGAGGGAAGCGTAATCTCTCCCTAAGCTTGCTGCAGGTCTGGGAGGCTGTGGTGTGCAGAGGATACTCCAAGTGAGTTCCTCTTGGACCTCTTCCAGGTGTTTACACACAGAGCCAAACCTGGCTCCTCTTCAAGAGTGCGTATGAGGGGGGCAGGGGGAGCTTAAAAATAAAATAAAAATCACAAAGTCCTCCCGAGCTGAGCTGAAGCTCTACGGTGCAAAACTGGGGCATTTCTCTTCATTTTTCACAGTGGAATGTTATTTCAATGCATAAAATGGGTCAAGTGTTTTATACAGGCAACAACCTAACCTCCCCCATCCAATTAAAGTATTTTACTACAAATGATCTTTGTGTGTGTTTGTCTAGGTTCCCTGTCGTGAGAATTAGAGATACTTGCACCAAAGACAGACATGGGGTCCTAGGTGTTGGATTAAACACATTAAAAAATACACTGACCCTGTTTGGGTACCGATGAGATCTGTGTAAACCCCAATTCTGCCTTTCCTAACTTGAAAGGGAAGCACTTCGAGCCCTGGGGTTTAAGTTAGGGTTGGGAACCAGAAGAGCAGAGTGTGAGAAAGCCAGGGGGAATAAATCAAGGAATAATGTGGTTCACCTATGAAATCACTGCTCTGAAAGCACACGGGACCAGCCCATGCCCGGCACCTCCTGCCCACCCCGGCAGCCCCGCACAAACGGCGTCTCCCTCCTCACAGGCGAGCGGAGCAGCTGCGATTAGGGAAAGTTAAGGAAAAGCACGGCTGAGTTCATCTCAGTTTTTTGTTTTCTTTAGGACAAAGCAACTTTCTTGCGAGACAGCAGCCGCGCCGGTCAGGGATGGGGCAGCGGAGCCGGGGATGTGGCAGGAGGGAGGGCGGCAGGGGACAGCGAGCGGGGCTGGCGGGGCAGCCGCGCCGCCGGCACAGGCAGCGCTGCCTCCCGCGAGGAAGTGACTCCACTTACAGGGAAAGGGGAAATCCTCCCTGTCTCTTTAAGGCATCCTAGGACATGGAAACCTTGTACTTTCAGGGAATCTCCTTGCCAGAAGAACTGTAAAACATGTCTTCCCCCCGCCCCCCAATACCCGTTTCTGTTTCTGACTTGTTTCCCTTTTTTTTTTTTTTTTTTAAGGGCATTTCCATTTTCTATGACTTCCTTCAGAGCAAAGATGGATGTGGCGACATTTATAAGGGTTTGTAACCCTCCGAAAAGTATCCGATTTCACGACAACTTCGCTGCACTTTATCACTAAAGCGGGGAAAGGGCGGGAGGTGGAGGGAGGGAGGGGGAGAGGGAGCGAACGCGGGGAGAGGGACCCAAATTCAGGATGGGCTCATAAAATTTAAATAAGAAAAGTGCAATACTCCTTGTTATTGTCCAGCTCAGACAGCTTAGACTGGTAGCTGCTTTGAGTACTAAATGATTTTATAGGGCTGTTTGACCTTAGAATCATTGATGTTACACTTGCCATTTCTAAGGGGAGACAAAAATACTCCACACATCCTCTAACTGCAGTGCGAGTCCTAGCCGTAGCTGAGTGTCGAGGGGTTGGGAACTTTATAAACTCATTTGATTCATTTGAGGTTTCACAATAGCCAAAAAGTTCCTTTATAGCTTTTTGGAAACCACATGCTAACACTGCATCTAAAGAGCGAACAGCGGAGTACACTAAAAAGCCAATAAAACCAAGGAAATCGTAGGGGGACCTTAGATATGCGTTTCTTTGCAGCCACACACCAGTCACATACATTTCTTTCCATACATACAAACAAGCCGCTTTCAAATGCTCTACTTACAGTTTTCCAACCTGAAAATTAGACAAAAACCCCACCGTAAGAGCTGCCTCTTCTACCTGCACCTCAATCCGCACACCCAGAAAGACAGAAACTACCCCAGGGCACTGCCATTTCCCCTATGCAAAAGTTTACATAACTTTTCCTGCGAGCCTACACTTCCAGCCGGTCCGCAGAGCTCCGGGATCTCCCGGAATATCTGGCGGGGCGAAGGCGAGCCCGGCGTGCTGGCAGAGGCGCTGCCATCCCCCGTGCGCCGCGGGGCACTCCCGCGGGGCTGGGTGTGCACACCCCGCTCCCGGACACACGCACGCCTCCAGCCGCCCGCTCCGCCGGCTGCCGGCACGGAGCGGGGATGCTGCAGCCACAGGCACGGCCAGACCTACCTGCAATGACAGCCGGAGATCTCTGTCCGCCTTCGGCTTTCAGCCACACTTGCAAAGTGAAGGCATCTCGGGGCAGCTCAACGTCTGCCTTCAGCCGCAGCTGATCACCTTGGCCACTGAAATAGAGCGCCCTGCTCGGGGTAAGGGACTCCTCTTCGTCCTTTACCTCCCGCTGTTGCCTCCTGCGGGGGACATGCCCAGGCTCCAGCCCAGCAGTGGAGCGCCTTCCTCGGGCTAACCTGGTGGCACAGGTGCCCGGGGCAGTGTGGAGGAGCTGGCGGCTGTGCCTGGTGTCCCTTCGTGCCCTGCGGGAGCGCTCGTCCATCCCACATTCGGGTCCACTGGCTAGGGCTGTACAGAGAAGCGCAAGAGGCAGCAGCAAACTCCAGAGCTGCATTTCCAATCTTCCCCCCCCTTCTCCCCTGCAAATCCTCCCGATCTGCCAGCTTTGGGCTCCTCCTTGCCTTGACTTTCTTCTCTTGTTCACCCTTCTTGGTATTTGCTCTTTTTATAACCCTTCTCAGTTGCTTTTTCTTTTCTTTTTTTCTTTTTCTTTCTTTCTTTTTCCTGCTTATAGATTTTTTTTTCTCCTTAAAACAAATAAAAATCAAATAAATCAAAACTCCTTCTTGGTTGAAATGTATTTCTCTGTTCTTCCTTCTCTATCTGTCTTCTTCTCCTCTATTCCTCCACAGCTGGAACTCCTCTCTCTCTTCTTTTCTCTGCTGAATTTTCTTCCCTTTATTTTTTTTTTCTTCTTAAAAAAAACACACACACAAACTCACACACACTCAAAACAAAACAAAAAACCAAAACAACCCCCCAGCTTTCTCCAAGACTCAGACCCACTGATTTCCCTCCCCCCAAAAGATGCTCTAATCTATTTATTTTTTTGGCCTCCTTTATAACATAAGCCACAACCCCCTCCTTTCCCCCAACCTCCCCCCCTCCCTTCTTCTCCACAAAATGAAAGAAAAGAGAAAAAGCCCCTCAGAAGATGAGTAAACAAGAATATGCTAATCTACTCTAGGGTGCTCCACCTTCCCAATTGAATGATTCCCATTAAAACTGCAGGGATCATGACTAATCAATCAGATTGAAGGAGCAGATAGCTCCAGAGGTTCAAACACTTTTGCTGTTTTCCTTTTCCCCCCTTCTTTTCCTCTCTTCCTCTCTTTCCCCCTATCACTCCCCCCCCCTTTATTTATTTTTTAAAGAAGACAATCAAGATGAATGGATCAATGTGACAAAAATCCTGCACCCCCCTTTTTGCAGTCTCCCCAGCTTTCTTTCTCAGTCCAGTCCAAAACACACATTCCTATTTTTTTTTTTTTTCTTGGCAAAAGAGAAAGCTATTTCTCCTCTCAGACTCCCCGTTGCACTTTGCTGGTAAACCTTATGCTCCTCTGCAGCACATAAAGAGTCTTGAAACTTGAGTCTCAGATATTTTTTTTTAATTGCTTTCTTTCTTTCTCTCTTGTCCACTCTCTCTCTCTCTCTCTCTCTTTTTTTCTAATTCCTTATTTTCCTCTTATTATTTTCTCAAAGTTATGCAATCAGCCAGGCTCCCCCTTTTGTGGTCCCCCTCAGTGCAGTTGTGTGCAGCTAATCCAAATGTTGCATCAAAGGTCCCCATCGAATCATCAGGAGCTAAAAGGAGAGAAGCTTTTTGAAGAGCGTTTGCCTTCCAGAAGCTGTAGCAACAGAGTAGGATTTGGCTTTTGAGTGCTCCAAAGACTCCTGGGTTATTTTTTGGAAATAATGATTAAAAAAAATCAATTATTAATTTTATTGGTAGATTGAATAAAAAAATCCTCTCTCAATATTGCTAATTTTCAGCCTAAGGAATTCAGCTCCCCTGGTTTCCTTGGCTTGGTTGTAGCCACAGGTAAGCTCCTGGCTGCTTGCTGGTTTGTAGATCTCTGTTTCTGAGCTGGGACGTTTCTTTTTTTTTTTTTTCCTCCTTTTTTTTTTTTTTTTTTTTTTTTTTTTTTAATATTTTTTTTTCACTCTTGAAAGATCTCAAAAGCTCCCCCTGATGGCAACAAAAAGGATTTTTCTAAGTCCTTAATCAGTGGAAATGACTTGGCAGTGGCGCTCACGGAGTGTCCGGGCCAGTGCTCTCCTCTGAAGAAATCCAGTAAAACCAAGTTAAATCACACCAAACCCGGTCACAAACCACTCACACCATCCTCTTCTTCCATCTCTAAATTGATGATTGTCACATCTTACTTTCCTATATATTTTCAACAGGAATCATGCACCAGAGTTTTCCTGGGACTGGCATCTTTCTGCTTTTGCAGGCTCCCCTGTTAGCATCGCTTAGTTCTGACAACTTCCACTTAAAATATACATTCTAACAGTAGCGAAAATATTTTTTTTCCAATGAGAAAGCTCTGTTGCATGCTCACAAGTCTTCCAAAAAAAAGTTATTTTTAAGTTTCTTGCTTATTTGAACACTCCATGACACACGATTGGCATTTTCAGTGGTGCTGGGTTTATCCACAAAGTCCCACCAGAACCACAGCCTTAGAGCCCCTCTCTATTCTCCAGTCCATCCCTCTACCACAGCTCTTCCTACAAGAAAGACAAAACACTGGGAGCATCTACAAAGTTTATAATATAAGACCTCCAAGCCATTAAGCCTCTCAACAAGTGAGAGGAAATATTTAAGTGGGAAATAAACGGTACAAACTCCTATAAATGTCCTGAAGAACTCTCAGGGATATGAAAAAGACACTTCCGTCTCTGTGCCTGCTTGGCAGAAACAATTTAAGATCAGAGCTAAGTGCTGCACTGCACTGTTCTAACTTAGCTCATAGAGTACACTGCAAATCAACCAAAAAAAACATAAAGTTTCAAGTGAACCTGTTCAACTTCAGTGAGAGCTAAACCAGGAGGAATCCTGCTGCCAGGACACTGCTTTCTCCACATGACAACTCCTCCAAGGTCCCTGGGAACTCTACACATATCAAGGCTGGAAGAGGCTCTTAAAATAATGCTGGTCCTAGTTTTTTCCAGGAGAAAATTCTGTGAAATCGTGGTGTTTCTTAGGGACGTCATGATTTGGCTGAAATCACCAAGGAAAATTACTGAAACACTTCAATTTGATAGCACTGCATCATTTAATTTTGGACATACTTGACCTTCTATCTCTTACAAAAGGGTTTCACTGTGACCAAATCACACTTCAATGCATCAGCCTGCAGCTCCAGTGACAAATTCTGGGATATTCTTGCTGCAGAGGAAAAGCCCAGAGCTCTGCTTCCTGTACTTATGGGAGACAGAAGAAAGTATGGAAAGATGGGATCTATCTCTAGCCCACAAATTACATCTTCAATCAGTTTTATTCCGAAGACATAGTGAAAACATAGAGAAAATGTAATATATAAACTCTAGATGTGACGGAAAATGAAGTGGAAGAGATTTGATTTTAGGAATAGTGAGTAAATCTTGGATTCCTTAAGCCTGTGGGCCACATCTAACTTCCCTGACCAGATGAAATTCTCCCCTGCACAGATGGACATTTATCCTCTGCTTAAGCCAGTACTTAAATGATGTACAGAGCTGGCAGAGAGGTTCCTGCCCAAGGAGAATAATCCTACTGCTGCACTTGAGTGCAATATTCTCCTCAGGAAAGGGAGAAGGAGATTGTCTTGCATCTAGAGGTATTTTCATGAGAAAAAGGAAAAAAAAAAAAAAAAAAAAGCACCTAACCCTAGTTACACATATAGAGAGAAGAATTAGAATAGATATTTATGACACTATGCCAAAAAATAGCATTGAGCTAAATGCTGTATGCAGTCATTATAAGGAGAAATACTCAGCAGGAATCTTAGCTGAAGCTGCCAATAACTCCCAGGTTCAAGACTGGAGCTGAGTGAATAAATCATAACAAATAATGGTTTTGTCAAATTTCGACTTTTTTCCCTCCTATTTGCAAGCAGACTGTGAAACCTCTCAAATATGTTTGAAATTACATGGCCGTTTCTTCCTCATCGTTAGTATTTCTCCGAGGCCAATTAGCACACAATTTGCTGTAATGTACACATTTTCACATTTGTTCTGTGTTAATTGGGCAAGGAAGTCACACAGCATTATTTTTGGCTCCCTGGGGGGTCAGGTTTAATCACTCATGATACAGTAAAATTACTAATTTTACATACGATGGGAGTTTCCATGCTTGAAACTCTCCTTGCGAAAAGCGGCCCTGGCTCTTCAAATTACTCACACGAAGGTCAATTAAAAACAATATTTCTTGAAAGCTGAGCTGAAAAGTCTGCCAGATACAACTGAATTGAGGCCCTACTCTTCTGGGTAAGTATTTGTGCATATTTGTCCTCTCCGTGCACAACTCCATCAATCACAGCAGAGGTTTCACAGTCTTTACCCCTCACCGATATCCCAATCAAGTCTCTCCCAACTTGGCTTGGGTTAAGGATGGCTGGAACACAGTCCAACAGCTACTCTGCTCAGAATCAGACAGGGCCCAGACACCAGATTTTAACACAACGTGTTGGATTCAGGGCATATTTTATGCAATCAGCAATGGTATGATCGGAATCACGCTGCCTCCACAGAACAGCACAGAATGAAACCCAAAGAGCTGAGAATAGCTTCAAAGAAAAGGGGATTTGGGCATCCTGGCTTGTGAATCCCATGAAGTTCAGCACCTTTTAGGAGAAATAGAGTCACTTGCTTGGTGACATAGCGGTGGCACAGGGGTTGTGTTGGGTGGAGTGTGGCCACAGCTCCTCGTGAGCCTGAGGAAACACTAATGAATGAAATGCTAATAACTGAAAAAAAACCAACAGTGAAAACATGTGAAGCATGTTCTGTCTTGGAAAAGACTGAACAGAAGACCTAATGTGGACTCAGTGTAAGTCCACCAGATTTTTCATTGTTTTCTCTATCTGTCATTCCTCCTCTTACTTTAAACAGAGTGATTAAAAGTCTGTGCTCTGCCCCCCCTGTCACACTCCATACTGATAACAATCCTGATTTCCAGGATTTATAACTATTGCCTGCACACTCATCATTCCACACAACTCCACTCACTTGAAATCACAACACCAGCTCTGTGTTGCCTTTATTAGTGGAGACTCTTTTTTATTAAGAGACTCTTCTGCTGCTGGTCCCTCAGCTGCCCCTTATGTAAAATACTCTCTTAATTTACATCAATAAAACAGCCCCATGTCAATTTGAAACACACCCTTTAATCCAGAAAAGTTTACTGAACAATTAAGGAGTGCAATAAATGACAATCAAGACTAAAAGCATAATTGATGATTTCAGGAAGGTTTCAGTAATTTTATAAGGTAATTTGCAGTCAGTGGCTATAAATTCCTATTTAAACCTGGCATGCCACTCTTTTTTGCCCTGCAGAGAGCTGTATTTCCTAACAATACTGATGCCTGTTTGCCTGGAATTCAGTTACTTTATCCTTCAAATTTCCCTCATGAAATATTGCATTTCCAGAAAAAGTTACATATTCTTTGTATTTTTTTCACCACATTCTTGAAATACATTCTGGGGGGGTAGGGAAAAAAAAAATCTCTGTTCTACATTGTGGTGAGAGTGATAAGCCATGGTAGATGATGTAAGGGTTACAATCTTAAATTAAACCATGTAAATGCTGATTAAATTAGTGGACCCATTTTGATTTGGACTGAGTACTCTAATTCTGGGTTCTCAGGATGGGCTGTCCAGGTGAAGTCCTGGCACTGAAATCCTGCCCTGACTGAAATCCTTGGCATGAAGAGAGAACAACTGTGACCTCACCTGCATGGTGTCACTCCAAGGCCATGTCCCTGTGACCCAAAACACGCACATGGGGATGCACCAGGTTTTTGGGATCAGCCCCAGTGAGTCCTCACAGGGTGAGTTTTCGACATCCCACTGCTCCAGGGCCACATCTCAATGTGGGAGAGCACCAGGCAGGTTCAAAACCAGCAGACTGTTGGGGGCAGCAAAATCACAGCCTAAAGCAAAAGGTGCTGAGAGGAGGAAGGACCTCGTGGGTCTCAGCAAGCGCCCACAGCACCCTGCCCAGCCAGCCCCACACCCTCAGCCCAGGGCATCCCTGTGTGCCCTTGGCAGGGACAAGATCTCAGCACCCTCCCCAGGCCTTCCTGGCATTGCCCCTCCATCAAAAGCACTGCTTGGAGCCACCTGCCCCTCTCACGCGAGTTTAAAATCCCAACAAGAACACAGAACCTTTCTGCTCTCCCCTCTCAGTTAAGAAGCCTAAAATGATGCCTCTTTTAAAAGTCTGCTCACTCAGAGATTTAAGCTTCCCAGATGAAATCATCGTGGTAAGAGCCAGAACTGCAGAATAATGCGTTTGTCTCTTCTGCACTGTTTGCCCCATAAGGAATTCTGGAGATGCCATGAAAAAACAGGGAAAACCCTGTGAAGTGCATGAGGAGATCCTCTGGTTTTCCATAACGCAAGATGTGGTTCCCAAACCATCTCACCTAAAAGCCATCCTCCAGTACTTCTGGGCTTGGATCAAAAGCTGCAAGAGAATAGGACCTGGTTGGGATGGAATAAGGAACAAGACAAGCAGTCAACTGCCCAGGAAGGAAAATCCTCCTGGTGATTTCCATCTCCTGGTGATTTGCAGACACTGGTAGCTGGTTTAAGGCTGGCAGGAGAGGGACAGAGCCACTGCTTTATGAGCACTGTCACTGTGTTTGGGCTCCCTTGAGAGAGCTGTGTCCATGACAGGACCAACAAGCCCACCCTGACATCTGCTGGGGCCACCTCAAATCCACCTCTGGAATGCACAGGAGTAGCCAGGCTCCCACAGCAGCCAAGACCAAATCGTGAGGATTTGTCAGAGAAAAGACCCTTTCACTGAACCAAAGATGTATCTGATAGCACCAGACAGCCAAGTAACTCTGCAACTGAAAAAACGTGGGTTTGCTCTTTACTTAAAAACAAAAAAAAAACCGAAAACAAAACCAAAACAAAAAAAAAAACAAAAAAAAAAAAAAAAAAAAAAAAAAAAAAAACAAAAAAAAAACAAACCACAAAAAAAAAAAAAACAAAACAAAAGGTGCCCTGGCTCTGTAAACATGAAGTGCATTAGCAGATGTTCCACCTGTGCATCCACACACAGCCCACGGCACCGCAGTCACTGTTCATTTGTCACCTCCCCACAGCAAGCCTCAGCCCAGAGGTCAAGGACTGGCTGAGCTCTGGAGCCTGATCTCTTCTCCTATACCTCCCAATGTCTCCCCCACAAGATAAACAGCTTGCAGGGGTACAGAGAGAGGAGGGGGCTGCCTTGGGAAGGCACAGGGGGCCTCTGCTGTCTGGGTACCTGTGCAGAGGATATGTGGGAGGTCATCACTCTTCCAGGGCTTTGCTCTCACATCTTCCTCAAACCATACATCACTTGGAAAACATTAATGAGAGCGAGGCCAGCAGCAGCTCTCGTGGAGGAGGAACCCAGGAGAAGCAATGGGGTGGCACTCCAGCCCCTCACACAGGGTGGGCTCCTTCGGGCAGAGTGGCATCACTGGGGGAGAGGTGGGTCCAGGAGATGGGGATGGAGAAGAGGGTTCTGCTTGTGCTTTTCTCTCAGAAGAAACACACAAGCTGCTCTGAAAGCCAGAAGGGAAGTTTGGTGCAGGCATGTGTGTACACACAGGGAGAGACGAGGAGCAGGACCCAAACAGATGGAAATGCAAGGCTCAGGAATAATCTAGACAATTCAAATACATTAGGCCATGCATGATTTGGTATTCACAGGCAGCATCTTCAAGAAAGTTTAACATACCCAAATGTTTTTTTCCTAAACCAGATTTCTGCTTCAAAGCCAGTACTAACAGGATTAACAAAAGAAACCTGCCATGTCTTGCTATTGGAGATGATAATCAAGCAAATGATAAACAAATTGATCAAGAGAAAGACACATGTGTCAGTCTGCAGCAAGGAAGCCAAAAGACAGAATTCGGAGGAAAAGCTGCTCGGCATTTGAGAGCTGTTCCCAGTGAAATGGGATTTCCCCTCTCTGCTTTCATTTGAATGGCATTTGAAAAACACAGCTGCAGAGGCCCATGCACACCAGGGATGGAGCCAAGAGGGGAACCCTCCAGCCCTCAGCAGCAGATCTGAAGGGAGCAGCTTGTCCTGAATTCACAGCACCCAGGGCACAAGTCAAGTCCTTCCCTCAAACCTTCCCAGACCTTCACAGGCACCTGACCCCCGGCAACACATGGCACCCTGAGATCCCCCATCAATCAGCAAAGGGCAGCTTCTGCCCCAAGCTGGCACAGGAGGCTCCCTCAGACCAAACAGCACTCCTGGCATGGGAACAGACCTCTGCCAGCTGTGGATCATCCCTTAGGCCTGGAGCTCAGAGCAAGGCAGGATCTAGCACTGCAGAGCGAGGTGGCTGCCTGCCTGCCTGGAAGGTATAGCCAGTCTCTGCAGTCATGTGCTTAGCTCCAGAATTTGAAAAATCTCATAACTTTCTGTGTCATCCCCTTGCACCTGAAGGAGCCCCTCCCCAGTCCTCCCTTCCTGATCCCAGCCAAGCTTCCCCAGCCTCATTCCAGCCCTGCACCCAGCTGCTTCATCTTCCTGTGCCCCCCAATGCTCTGCCCCCAGAGCCCACAGATATTAATTGATTTGTCAAAAGAGAGTTCAGGCAAGGATGTATTAAATCTGAGCATTCCACTCATACCTCCCGGGCTTCCCAGTGCAACTGAGATTCCTCAAACATGGTAAAAAAAACAAAACAAGACAAAACAAAACGGAGGAGGGAAGAACAGAAAGAGTGGAAATAGAAACCAGACAGATGAAAAGCAGAAGGAAAAAGAAAACCAACAACAAAACACAAATAATTTGGAGGACAGCCCTCACTAAAAGCTGCAGGTTGGGGTTTTTTTTGGCTAAAAGTTTGGCATCTGTGGCCTCCTGTGATATGTCAGGGGATGACATAAATGCAATATAGCAAGCTTGATAGGAAACAATTGCCATATGTGAGGGTGGTGGCAGCCTGTGCTTCCCCCGCCACCCACTATTGCTTTCGTCTGCACTAAAGCTGAGTCTAAACAAGTGAAGTCCATCTCTATCTGTCTAAATGTATAAATACATTTTCAGCCAAGACCCACCACTGGCTGCAGTTGTACGGCAACTCTTAGTCGAGATGCCTCAGCAGGGTTTTGACTTTATCCCCAGCTGATTGTTAATGCATTTAACAGCATTTTCAGAAATTCCCTTTGCTCTCGGAGGTGACACCCGGGGCTCCAGCGAGACGTCGCAGATCCCTCTGATGCAGCACAGCTCACCAGTGAGTGTCAGCCCCTGTTTGCCCACGAGCATAGAAAACCAGAAAGCATCACATGGACAGCTATAAAAGCTGCAGAGAACTGGACCTGAAAGAGCTACAACCTTGTTTGTGTTGGAGGAGATCTCCCGTATCCTTCTTTTAAGGCTGATGGTTATTGCTCGAGCACATCCGTGTGCAGAATTGGACACGCTGCACGGGCTGTGCTGCTGAAAAGGCAGCTCAGCTCTGCTGCTCAGGCAGGTAATTAAACCCATCAGTGAGTGAATGACCTGGTTAAGAATCTCAAGAAAATAGAAAATTCCTCAGGAGGCAAAAACTGGAATTGAAATATCAAAATTTATCCTGGAGCAAAAAATAGCCTCCTTTGATTCTTTTGCCACCAATGCTTTAAAAAAGGATGAGGAAAATGAAAAGTGCACCAAATAATACATGAAAACATTCTCCCCACCTAAATAGACATAGAAGCACAAAGCCCTGTATATATTCAGTACTATTTTTAGAAAACATTTAAACCTACAGACTTCAAAATTAATTCTCCAAAGTACATTCCTATAGTGCAATACAAATCTCATTAAATTCCATAGTTCATAATATTTATACAAGAAGGTACCCTTTGTTATTAAATACTATAGGACCTGCCCAGAAAGGTTAGCAACTCTTTCTAGGATACCAAAACCTTTTCAGATCAGTTCATCTCTAAAAAAGCTGGGGCTGATTTTAATTTGATCAGCCTTGAGTTGTTGTCGGAATAGTTTACTGAGCAGCTCCTATGGAAAACAGTGAGGCTTTTTATTGACAAATGAAATCAATTTTGCTAGGAGTATTCACAATATTTCAGCCCTTAAAATGTCATGTGCTCCAATTCAGCACAAGCTTTGTGGCAAGGAGTGTATTGCCAGCTTTTAATAGGACAAGCTGCCTGTGGAATTTACAGCAATGACTTCATGGGGAATGTGGGGAACTTTCTCACTCAGGGTGAGTGGGGTGATGAGTCCTGCTGCACAGGTTGGGACAAATTAACCAAAATCAAGGTATGCTGGTGCCTACTTTTCCAGTTATGTCAGTGGAAGAGAAGAAATTAAATGGGAGGTGATATTTAAATATTCTGTGCTAATTTTCTACCAGGTTGCAGTGTGAGCTGGTCTTTGCTAACCATGGCTATACTTGACAAGGGGATGGAGCTGATCTGATCCTTTTTGACTGCCTCATGTGATCCCATTTGTTGGAAAACATCAAGGGCCTTCACTCCTCAAAACACCACCTAGAATCCACCTGAACATGGGAAGAAGCTGGAGCTGCTGCAGAGATCCAGAGGAGGCACTGGGGGATCAGAGGGATGGAGCAGCTCTGCTGGGAAGGAAGGCTGGGACAGCTGGGATTGCTCACCTGGAGAAAAGAAGTTTTGGGGTGACCAAATTGTGGCCTTGCAGCACCTGAATGAGCCAAAAAGAACAGAGAGAGTCTTTTGATAAGGGCCTGGAATGACAGAACAAGAGGGAATGGCTTCACACTGACAGAGAATAGGGTTAGATCAGATATTAGGAAGAAATTATTTATTTAGAGAGTAATGAAGCTCTGGCACAGGGTGCCCAGAGCAGCTGTGGCTGCCCCTGGATCCCTGGCAGTGCCCAAGGCCAGGTGGAATGGAGCTTGGAGCAATTTGGGGTAGTGGAAAGTGTCCTTGCCCATGGCAGAGGGGTTGGGAGCAGACAGTCTTTAAGGTCTCTCCCAACCCAAACCATTCTGCAATTCAGAGGGACCAGGGCAGAGCTGCAGCAGACAGAAACCAGTGCTGACATTTATGACACAATTTCAAGCCTCCATCCCATGTGTAGCATCTTCTGCCAGCACAAAATTCACCAAGGCTGCCATCAGAGAAATGCAATTGAAAATTGAGAAAGATTAGCAGGCTCAAGAACCATTTCTTTAAACGCATCCTATATTGGGGTTTTGTTTCCTCATTCCACCAGCTTACTTTTACTAAGGCTGATTGTAACAACAGCATGAAATTAAGAGAGGAAGAGGGGGGAACAAGGGGGGAAAAAGGAAGAAAAAGCACTCTGTCTGTTTAGATTGGGTCACATTGTGAATTTAGGTTTCATTTTTCTCTTAATTTTTTGCAAAGATTGGCTTTAAGAAGGAACACATTTCTGGAATTGGGAACCTACAGCATGGTACAGCTTTCAAGACACCATGCCAAAGTGTCTCTTTAATTATTTTTTAGATGAATTTTCCTTGTTCTGAGCTAATGGGTAGCAGACCATGTCACAAAAATATTCCACATCCCTATTTATTCAGCAGAGGAGAACTTTTTCTAAGAGTTTTCAAGGGATCTAAAACATATAGGGAGAGACTCCTTGGAACAATTGCCTACAGGCTATGGGCACCTACTTCAGGTTCACTGAGCCCCATTTAGCCCAGGACTTCTCATTTCAGCTGCAATTTAAGATTAACCTCAGGATGCTCATAAGGCAACAGACCTGTTTGTGTTCCTGTTCCCGAAGTAAAACCCTAAGAGAGATCCCAGAAACTACAGGTACAGCTTCAACAGCCCTTTAAAATGCACAAAATAAACCTGCTTGAGCTATTAAGATGTTTTTGATGTTGAAGATCACTGAGACCATGAAAGTTAACAGATAGCCCTGAGTTGCCTTCAGCCAGAACAGCCATGAGAAACGCTGGAGGAAGGCAGTTTTGGCTGTAAGAGGCGCCAAGGCCCGTGGCAGGAGGGACTGTGGGAAGCTGGCTGAGAAACCTGGCACTGAGGAGCTCTCAGCTCCTCCAGGATCAGCCCTAACCTTCAGGAAGCACTGCCAGAGCACCGTGTTGGTTTGGGGCACCCCAGAAAAGAGGGATGCCCTGAACTGGTGTCGGATGCTGGGGAGAGTGAGGCCCAAAGCCCCAGCCAGCCCCGCTCTGAGGGACAGGGTGGGATCCTCTTTCCACAGGAAATACAACTTTTCTCTTACAGAAGCCCTTCCCAAAAGGGCTGCAGAAGCCAGCCTGCTTTTTGTTCTCAGTAATCACTTTACCAATATTTCAAAGGCATTATGTAACTGAAACAGTGTAAAGTTATTGCTACCGACATTGTCAATAAATCATTAACATTTCTTAACAGGAACAGCACGACTGTTCATGTCATGGCTGTCTCATTCACTTTCAAATCAAAGCTTTCAAATTAAATATTCATTTAATATTAAAATATTAATGCAGACCCACTGTTTCTGTAATATTAATTTCTTATGGCATTTCCAGGCAAATGCATATATTATAAACTTCATCTCCCACAGGAGGTCCCTCAGCCTTCCCTTTCCTTCTTTCAGCATTATCCTGATCCTGGGCCAGGAAGGGACTTGGAGAGAAGGAGGGGCTGCCTGATGAAGGGGAAGCAAGGTGGATAATTTAACTTAAAGTATCCCATTCCTGCCCTCCCACACAACCTCCCCACCCTTAGATCAGGGTATCGAAGGCTGCCATTATATCTCCCGCCTCCAGAATGAGTCATTCATACATTCAGCAATTCCTGCTGGAAAAACAGTGAATGCCTCTGTCACCAGAGCCCATTACAGAAATTCAACTTTGCAAATCATCAGGGAGGGGCAAGATCTGAGGCATTTCAAGGCACACTCCTGGTCTCCCTGGGCTCGGTAGGAGCAGAATTGATTTGACAATAAGATTTTACAGCCTTAATGCTTATGGTAGCAGGAGGCACACAAGCAGGTGGGAAGCAGGTCAGAGGAATACAGTGCTGCCCTCCTGGATAGTTTCTTCCTTTTTTTTTTTTTTTTTTTTATGTTGTTGTTGTTTTTATTTCTGTTTTTGGGGGTTTTTCTGGGTTGTTTTTGATTTTGTTGGTTTTTTTCATCATTGTTGTTTTGTTTGTTTTTTGTTGGGTTTTTTTTTTTGTTTTTTTTTTGTTGTTTTTTTTTTTTTTTTGTGTTGTTGGTTGGTTTTTGTTTCAGTTTGTTGTTTTGTTTTTTTTTTTTTTTTCCCTATAATTTTCTTTCCCAGTGGTTCATCTCAGGCAAAATGACACGGAATGGAAATCTAGAGGCACTTCCATGGCTGTACCATGGTTCACCCCTCATCCATCTGGCCCCTGCTGGGTGTCCCTGAACGAGGCTCCCCAGAGGCACCGAGCTGGAGGGAACCTGTGGCACCCCAAGGAAAGCTTGGGAATGTCAAAGGTTTCACCCTGTAGGAAGTAATTCTGCCTGGGAGGATCCAAAGGAAAAGTTAAGAACATTCACCGACAATTTGTTAAAACAAAACCCCTCTCAGAACTGCTGATTTTCTGCAAGTTGTGCTGGTTTGGGCTGGGGGAGGAGTTAATTTTCCTCATAGTAGCTGGTGTGGAGCTGTGTTTTGGATTTGTGCTGGAAACAGTGTCAATAACTCAGGGAAAACTTTTTTATTCGGTATCGCTGAGCAGCAATTATCCACCAAGGCCTTTTTACACTTTTATTATTTTCCACAGAGGCCTTTTCTGCCTTTCACCCCACCAGTGGAAAGGCTGGGGGTACCCAGGGAGTTGGGGGGACATCCCCCAGCACAGGGCATCATGCTCAGCACACTAAGGTGGGGCAGAAAGAGGAAGAGGGGAACACTCAAAGGGATGGAGTTTGTCTTCATCTTATACACACTGAGGAACCCCTGCTGGGATGGGAATGGATTCCTCAGTTTGCTTTGCTTGTCTGCATGGCTTTTGCTTTACCTATTGACTGTCTGTATCTCCACCCATGAGCTCCTCTCCAGGCCTGGCAATCAAGGACACCTCATTGCCTCAGACCCCCAGAGATGGAAACAAAAGTGACTTGGGGGGAGCAAATCTGGGGTCAATGACTTCATTAGCTGAAGCTGGAATTGGCAGATGAACCCCCAATATGCAAATGGACCAAACTTATAAAAGTGTGAAAACCTGAGATCCATTTTGGGTGTATCCCCTGGGGGGCTTCATCTGCCCAAAATGTACCTGAAAGCCCTTCAATAAATATTCCTGCTTTTTATTCTCTTAATTTTGTCTGGCCTCTGTTTTTAGGTAGCCTGAAAAAGGCATCACTCTCACTTTTCCTCTTCCCATTCTCCCCCTCATCCCCACATGGGGCTGGCAGGGAGCGGCTGTGTGGGGCCAAGTTGCTGGCTGGGGTTAAACCACAACAGTTTACTATAATTACTTCTGCTGCCTGGAGCTCCCTTATCCCTCCTCCTGAGACCATTAAACCTACGCTGCTCTTCTCCAGAGCAAGGAAGAAAAGCTCTTCAGCCTTTAGTCTCCTTGGTATTTTCTCTCACTCTTTCCTTCCCCACTCATGAGACATGCTGGGGTTTGTTTGGGGATTTGGGTTGGTTGGTTGAGGGGGTTGTGTTGCTCTTTTAAACCGAGTATATAAAATCTGCATAAAATTCATTCACTTGCATTCTTCAGGGGAAGGGAAGTTATTTCTTGTCTCAATTGGCCAATGGCTCCAGACCTCCATATCTCTGCATCGTTTCAAGCCCCGTGGGGTCTCCAAGATGGGGGCAGCATTATCAAGGCTCAACACCAACTTCTAACAGGAGTGGCCACAGGCTGCAACTAAAATATTCTGGTGCCGGATTTCAGATTAGTTGTTGGTTGCTGGCTTTAAAATGATGAGAGATTCACAGAATCCTAAAATGGTGTGGGTTAGAAGGGACCTTAAAGACCATCCAGTTCCAACCCTTCTGCCATGGGCAGGGACACCTTCCACTATCCCAGGTGGTTCCCAGCCCTGTCCAGCCTGGCCTTGGACACTTCCAGGGATCCAGGGGCAGCCACAGCTGCTCTGGGCACCCTGTGCCAGGGCCTGCCCACCCTCACAGGGAAGAAAAAAAATTCTTATCCAATAAAAAGAGCAGGAAGTGCCAAGATGGAGATACCACATCTCTGTGTCCTTCCAATCCTGCCACATGCCAAGACTTTGTGTATGGATATTCCTGGCCTGAGTGCTCAGTGGGATTACAAGAGTCACTTTCTCATTTATTCTGGATACAAGAAAATTTGTTTGCTCAAAGGTGTTCTTGCCTTTCTTTGAGGTTTGTCATCACAAGGCACGTTGCAGAAGCCATTTCATCACTTAGGATTAAACCCACAATCTTTGAGTGCTATCTTTTGGTATTCTTATCTCTGAGAGAAGATTCTGGAAGCTTGGTCTACCTGAGGGTTCTTCTGCTTATCAGTCTTTCTTTCCATGTAAATCCCATACAGAGATCATCTTTGGAAACTGCATTTCTGGTACAGAAGCTAGTGGTATGACCAATAAACTTAATATTGGAATTGTGTATTCTTAAATTGGCAGTAGTCATGTGCCAGGGTACAGCCATCACCTCAGAAGAAGCAGAGAAACCCACCAGTTCTGTCAGGAAAATCCCTCTCCCAGCCACCCTCCCTTCTCTCATAGCCCTGCCCCTCTCCCTCCCCTCTCAGCAGTCACCTCCCACTCACCCCATCCTTCTTCACTCCTGCCAAAAATTGTTCTTCCACATCCAACCCCAAATCTAACATTCATCTCTCCTCTTCTTTCCCATTCTCTAATTGCATCCTTCAAGTTTTGTATTGTCCAACTCCTCTACATTCATTTTCCTTCTTCCGTTACTCTCACTTTCCATTCTACCCCCCTCATCCTTCCCACTTGTAAATGGTATCTGTCCTTCTTTAGATACCATTTTGCCCTTTCTCCCTCCAAATCAGCATCCAGGAAGTGCTCCCTGCCTATTTTACCTTCACCCTGTAAAATTTTTCCTAACTTTTCTTCCTTCCTTTTTTTTTTTTTTTTTTAAGGATGCTACATAAAAATAAACTATCTTCTTTTTTGGAAGTCCCTGTGACCATTAAACCACCACACTCAGCAGTGAGTTTTTACAGCTCCTCATAAAGCCTCCTGCAGTCCCATTATAGCTGACTGAGGGAATAAAACATGGCTCAAAAATAATCCCAACTGTCTCCCATTACTGATTTCCTCCTGTGCCTCTTAACCTGTTAAAAAAAAAAAAAAATCAACATATAAGAAGCACTCTGACCCCAGATTTCAGAGCAGTGCCCAAAGGGGACAGGGGAAGGGAGAAGAGAGCCTCCAGGGCAACTCCTGAATCCATTCTGATGGTTACCATCCTTGCCCAAAACAGGGAGCAGACAACCCCAACTGCTCCCCTTGTCCTGCACCACAGAGGTGCCCAGTCAAACCTCTGCCTCCCACCAGCACTCCTTGGAGTGGCACCCATCCAGGTTTTTGGCCAGAGGTTGTGCAGGGGAAGGGACTCAGGAAACTGAGAGATAAAGCAAGCAAGTGCAGGAGCAGCTTCAGGCACAGAGGACAATGCTGGGAGAGGCCCCAGGCTTGCCTTCAGGAGCAGGTGGCCAAAGGCACCGCTCCATGGATGTGTTTTGGGATGGGTGAGCAGGAGGAAGTGACACAAACACCAAGGGTGAGTCAGAGCCACACCTCACAAGGGGCTGTCCCCAACCTCTTTGACTGCTGTGCACAAGGCTCCGGCCCTAGCAGGAGTTTTCTGGGTTGTGGCCAACGAAGGGATTGCTGTGAAGGATATTAGGTGTAACAGGATGTTTTCCCAGAAAGGACTAGAGGCAGCAGTTATGTCATTGCTTTGACTTGCTTTCTTCCACACCTCCACCAGGGATGAAAATGGATCCCAAGGTGGGAAAAAGCTTTGAACATTTAGTCAGCAACTGACTCTCCCTCTTTTTGAACGAGTTATTTAGAAGTACTAATAATTGCATTAGGCATGAGCACATTTTCCGGCTGTCCAGCTCTCCTTCCCTCATGCTGACGTTCCAAATAGACTGTTAGAGAGTTATACCATTACTAGATTAAAAGGATGTCACAGGCAGCTTCAATGATAAATTCAAGTGATCGTATTAACTGAAAAAAAAAACCTCTTTAAAATAATAATATTGGTTTTATAACATTATTCTCTGCAGCTGTGGCAGAGAGCAGGAGGGTTGTAGACCCATATCAGAAGATGGGTAACGTCAGCCAAAAGTTTCTCTTAGAATCACAGAATCATTAAGGTTGGAGAAGATCCCCAAGATCAAATCCAACCTTTGACCAAACACTCGTTGCCCACTAAACCATATCCCAAAGTGCCACATCCACTCATTTTTTGAACACTTCCAAAGCTGGCGACTCCACCTCTTTCCTGGGCACCTTTTTCCAATGTTTAACCATTCTTTCAGTAAAGATGATTTTCCTAATATCCAACTTGAACCTCCCTGGTGCAACTTGAGGCCATTTCTCCTTGTCCTATTACTAGTTTCCTGACAGAAGATTGATTAATGGAAAGAAAAAGTGTAATCTTTAATCAATTTGTCACTTCTCAGCAATTGCTCTGCAAAGGTAAAATGCAGCCCCTTTCTGCAAATTGTATTTTAATGATAATTATGATGGGCAGACATCATTTGAGGCAGGAACATTTCTTCCCAACACTTGGGAGTGAGGGGTTGCTCCCCACCTTTGTTCTCTAGTTTCCTCTAGTTTGCTTATCCTTATATGAGAATAAGGACATTTTCCATATATCATTTACAACCCTCCAGAAGTTCAGAATTTTGTTTGAAGGACCATCCCCAAAATTCAGATGTTTTGCTGCCCCTGCTATAAGCTCTCTACACTTCTTCAAAAATTCAAAGGAGGGCAGAAAACTTTCCCTAGGATTCATGCATTGCCCCTGGTTAACTCTGACATCATCCAAAAACCCCTGATGTTTTGACATTCCTGGTGCTAAGAAGCCAGGCATTGCACTGGTTTGTGGAAGCTGAAGCTCTCTGCAAAGGTAACATGAATCTCCTCTAAAACACAAAGTAAATTAAAGCAAAGATCTGGGGGAAAAGACACATTTCCTTTCTCCAAACTTGCACCACCTATCCTTAGCTGGCAGCCTGCAAGAAAGACAAGTTTGGACCTTCCTCCTGTGCTCTGTGTCAGCTCAGTTAAGGATGATGATGATCCACACAAAGCTGCCATGGCAGAGCTGTCAGAGTTATTGCAGCAATGAGCGGCCACTACCTAAGAGAAACAAGTGAACTGTGAGCTGTCTACAAATATCAGCAGAGATTTTCACAATTGTGATTAAGATTGCATCTTACAGCCAGGTAATTCCAAATGTATGTTTACACCAGAGCCTGACACTTCCCACAGTGCATAACGTTACAGCCCCCAAGATTCTCCATTTTTTCCTCTTTCATATTTTTTTTTGCCTCATCATGGTTTAAAAGCCCAGCCATCTGTTGCAATTACAGCACTGAATTACACCACCACAGATGGGAGAAAATTCATAAGGCTGGAGAGTCAAGATTTCAGTGATTAGGAAATCTCTGAATTATGCTCAACCAGAATTTGTTCCCCGCACTACGGCGACACCACCAACGCTACAATCACGTGCTCTGTTATCACATCAGCCTTAGGGCTGCCCCTCTCCCTGCACAGATCCCTGACCCAGGAGTGCACTGCAGAGCAGATGAAGCTGGTTTTGGCTCATGAACATGGACAGGAGGCTCTTCCTCTGCCATGCACTGATAATTCAGGAGCAGGGGCTCCAAAACCAGGCAACAATGCACAGTTGGAGGATTAGCTGCAGATTTAGGATGAGAGAAATGCACATCACAAGAGTGAGGCCCGCACATCCTATTAACAAATGTCAAGTATTTTTTGTGTGGATGTTTGAGAGTTTCACATTCAAACAGCTGTGAGCTTGTTTGGGCTTTTTTTGTTTTTTTAATGGGTAATACAAAATAATTTCCTCCCAATTTGTTCCTGGAAAGAGAAGATGACTTTGGCTCAAATGTTTTAAGAGATGAACCAGAAGGAAAAATTTCAGCCCGCATGAGTAACTGAAAAAAAGTCATAGTTTTATATTGACAGCACTAGAAAATCATAACCTTGGCCATTGTCCTGCACCTGGCCCGTGCTCAGAAGCAGCTACACCTGAAGGCATTTGTTTTAATGTAGGTTTGGGGTTTTGCTTTGGTTTTGTTGGGAGTTTTAAGCTTCAAGTGGAATTCTGGACCAGTCACAATTCCTCTTGAAGCTATATAATATTAAACTAATAGTTCTGGCCAAAAGAGATGAAAATAAAGAGAAAACAAAAGCTTTTGAAAAAAGTCCAAATATTCCAGTTCCAACTTTTCACAGTGATGGAAATCAGTTTTTCATTCCATTTGAAGTTTGGAGACCAAATTCACCTCAATTTATGTTTATAGCACTGAATATCTGCATTCAATGCTTTATTTGCAGCTACACAAAAACTGTTGTCTAACTAGATGCCCTCCATATCTTGAGGGAGAGGCACTTCACAAGGTGGCAAAGACAAGAGGCCATTGCATCAAATATCAGCAGAACTCTTCTGCAGGCTGAAATCTTTTCAAGATCTGCAGGAGCCTCTTTCCAGGACTTTCTGCATACATCTTAGGGAGAGAGAACTATTTCCAACACTCTGGTTATCTGAGGCTCTGCTTTCCCTCCTTGGCTGTGGTTTGGAAGATGCTTTCCAGAGGCATCCTCCTCAATCCTGCAGGCACTGCTGTCTGCATGAACACCTCCATATTTGGCTGAATTGCTAGTCCAAGGTACTTTCTGGAAGTTAGCTTTCCACTCCTGACTTCCACAGTGGAAGGTGTCTCTGCCCATGGCAGGGGCTGGAATGAGGCGATCTTTAAGGTCCCTTCCAACCCAAACCATTCCATGACCTGCAGCACTGACTATTCTCTGCAAGGGCATTTTGGTTCATCTCTGGGAAGCTTCCAGGAGACTGTGGAAAAGATATTCATTAAAAACATGTCAGTGTGGTGTTTGGCCTGTCCTTGGAGCAGCCCAGAAATCTTTTCTTTCAGGGGTAGCTTCTTGTCTTCCAAAAGCTACATCAGAAGTTATTTCCTTTTTTTTCTCTCTGGGAGGGTAGAAATTTCCCAGATTCATTGAATCACCCTGATTCTAATTTGAGCTATTTATTAACAAAGGCATCTGTCACCTTGCAGGAGAGAGCTCAGCTCCAGACTGAGGGAGGATGCTTCTTCCCTTTGCCATGCAGGAAGCACTGGTCAGATTGTGCTCCACTATCAATGCACTCAGTCTCTTTTTCAGGATAAACTACAAATTTTTCCAGCAAGTGCACTTATTATAAGTTTGTTTGCCAAGTGGAGTGGTGTTGCCTCCCTCCTTGATTATGGTGATATAAAAGTGTTTTTGTTTCAAATGAAAAACAAATGGAATAGATTCTCTGGCCTTCCAACCCTTGCAGGCACCTTTGGTAGGAGGTTTATCACTCAGCAAGGGTGACGGGGAGGAAATAACTTTTTTGGATGCCCCTTGTTATGCTATGGACTGATCACGCTACAAGGTAATCCACAATGAATTATTTCTGACAATGTTTTACAAAAGTGACACAATGGTATGCAAGTCAGAAAAGAACTCTAGGCCAAATCCCTAGAAAACATAAATTGATTTATACTGGAGAAAATGCCCCTTTGTGTGTAGCTCACAGTTATTCATGCCAAATCATTTCATGGAGAAGTTTGGACTTTTTATTCATATTGCTGGACAAGTTACTTTGGGACAGTTTTGCTGGCTCCTCCATAAGAGGAACTTTGTGATCAGAGCCAGCCTCCACCCCATATCCAGCTGTGCCCAGCACAAGGACCAGAAGGTTCATCCACATGACAGAACAACAGCTGAGACCAAAGGTAAACCAAAGCCCTCTGCTTTTTATCCCAAAGGAAACATGAGCCAAGTACCCGCAGCACAGTGTGGCAGCCCGCAGGGACTGGATTCCATGTTTCCCCACCAACTTTCCTTCACCAGTCACGCATCCATTCCTACCTGTCACCTTCTGCTAAATCTGTGCCCAAAAAGTCTGTGTGTGCGCCCATGGAATGCCACGGGCCCTCGCTTCTGGGAGCTTAGGTGGAGCAGCCATATTTCACTGGCAGAGTTAAAAGAAAGCATTACCTACTCCTCTCATCTGAGACTGTAAGGAACGTTCAGAGTGGGATTTCTTATCTCCCAAACATTCCGAGGCCTGGCCTGAAGGACATGGGATCCGTCTCCTTGAAATAGCACACGGCGTATTACATCAGGCTCGCGCCTGTCCCAGGCTGAACTACAGAGTAACTGGAGAATGGAAAAATGCTGCCAGCGCCCAAGTTGCCTGTTGCCACCTCGCACTGTAAGCTCCTTATCTGGGAAATGCCTCGTGAATCGCATGGCAGACTTTCAACTGACGAGCCACTGCCCCTTCTCGTGCCCATCCTGCCCAAAACTGCCCCCCACGGCATCAGAGCTGACCCCAGGCAGGACAGTCCTGACCCTACAACCACAGGAGGAGGGTTAGGGTGAAGGGACAGCTCTGTGGAGGAGGATTGCCCTTTCTGGGCTTTCGTAGCTTTATGTGTAACACACTAGGATTCTGATAAGGAGGGAGGGGGAATGGCTATTTTGCCATCAGCTGGAATAAAATTAGCTTAGGTGAGTAAGGGTGTCTGGCTGGCAGGCAGCCTATTTCAAATACAGCCCAGTGAGCTCAGCTCCACAGCCAAGAAAACAGTGGGATTTGTATTTTAAAGTGCTTCGCTAGATCAAGTGCTCGTAGCCAAAGCTGAGAGAAGTCGGAGGGGGAGGAATGGGGTGGTGGCAGCTGGGAGTCTGGCAGCTGTGTGATCTCTGGGGGCTACAAATGAACATGTAAATTTCTATATTAAGCAGCAAAAGCATCTATTAGAGTAAAATTGCTCCAGCTTAATTGTTAGATAGGCATGTTTGTTAAAATACAATTTAGGCAAGATCGTATCATTCTTCCTCACTCAGGAGCGTATTCTCGATAACGTCGTTTGTCAGCAACTGCCTATTATGTTAAATAGCTGAGGAATTGCTGGATAACTTTCTGCTTAGATAATAACATTAAAGTTTCTCGAAGCATTTTAGAAGTCTGACTAATCTCACTGTCTCTCTATTTTATTTTTCTAAAGTGAATTTAGTGCTGGTGAAAGGCTCCAGATTGACAGCCCTGGAGACAGGAGCTGATTGCTTATCCACATAATAGGTATGGTCCAGACAGCTGCAGTGCATGCATGGCTCCCTCCCAGCCACAGGCTCTGGTTCCTGCACCTTGCAGAGTCATCTTGAACACTGGAGAGTGGCTTCAAGGCACAGCTGGGTGGGTGATGGTGAAGGGTACTCACACAGGGCATTCATGGTTTTGTCAGGTTAATCTTCTTGGGTTTCCTTTACAGACAGTTATTTATATATGTGTGTACATATATATGTGTATATATTTATATAATGATTCACCCTCTAGGTGAGGGTGAGCAGGAGCCTACCTTTGTCTTATCCATCTCCTTTTGACCACTGAGGGAGCCTTGGGACTTCAGGCTCACAAAGCTGAAGCCGTTTACATGGCTCACTCAGACTTACAGGGAGTCTCTGTGGTTCACTGACCATCTGGGGACTGACAGCTTTTGTGCCTTCCACCACTTGCAAGCAAACAGCCACGACCTCAAAACAGTCTTGAAGCCCAGGGCTTGAGAAAAACCTGCAGCGGAGAATGGGCAAAGGCATGGAAAACAGTATTTGGTCAAAACTGCCTAAAAGTTGGAAAAGAGTCTTTGGTTAAAGCTGCCTAAAAGTGCAACAACCGCAGCCAGACAAATGACAGGGGATTTGTTTGCTTCTGACACATCCAGAGCTGAAACCACCTGGGTGCCTGAACAATCATCGGCTGGCAACAACATTCAGACACCAACAACCCAAGATATCTTTGAATGACAAACTGGTTACAGGAAACCTAATGGCATGTGCTGCCAAAGCTGTCCAAGTCCCTGACTCACAACCTCACTCCCCATTCAGCTCTCATTCCTGGGCATTCCCACATACTGAAAGATGGATAGATTCATGAGAACAATATCACCCTGCAGGAGACACAACAGCTTGTGAGAAAGCACTTGGTTGAGAGTGAAAGGTAGAAAAGGTATCTCTGGAAAATGCATTGAGCTAGAAAAGTCCCTTTACAAATTGCACCGACACATTTTCTCCTGCTGGCAGCACTGGAAGGTCTGCTTTGGCAAATCTTACTTCAAAATTCAATCAGTTAGGTTGAATCCATGCAGAGCATGCAGCAAACAGGCTTAGAAGGCAGCACATATAAGCAAATTGGGAAGATCTTGATGATATTCCAACTAAATGAGGGGGATTTTTCATTTTGCTGTCATTCCTGTTCTCATTTTTAGAAATGTTTTCTCTCTTTGGATACTGACATGGCAAGCAAAGAGGTGATGAACTGAACTGAAGGTGATGGTTTCTTCACAGAGGAGAAGGCCTTTCCTCTCTCCAGCCAGCTGCCTCCAAACATCCACATCCAAGCTCAGTGCTAGCAAGTAATTTCTGTAATGAATTAGGGAATTTCAAATCCTTGTGACAGCCAGGGTGAAAAGCAATCCTAGGGAAAGCCATGCTAGATAAATGACCTTTACTCAACAATTCTTAGGTTACTCTTGAGAAACTGTAATTGTTGGAGGAGGGAGGAGGATAAACCACAAGCCTCAACAAGGAGAAAGGGTTTATGCAATAGTTCCTTGTTTTCCAACATTCCCCCAAACAAACATCTCAGTGGCAAAGTCTATACTTTCATTTCATACTCTTCTGGCTCTCAGAGGGGGAATATCTACATCCCCAGTCTTGTAAAGGTGTGTGTACATTCTTAATATGTACCTTATGATTGCTGCTTCTTGCAGCTACTCCCAAGGTGCAGAGCTTTGTTTACACACAAAAGCCTTTCCAAAGTTGGGGGTTTGTGTTCTTCTGTGCTTATTCAAATGCAATCAGACATTATCAGTTTCATTTCCTACCACTAGAGCATTACAATTGCAAATAATTTCTCTTTCATCCCAAATATTGACTATTTCAAGCCACAGAGTGAAATTGCAAACATTGGAGTTATAACTCTAAAGAACACACACAGCATAAGAGCTGAGCTCAATCCAGTCCCAAAATTGATTTGGCCTCCACACTTTTGCAAATTAAGTTACGTATTTCCATGCTCATGTGAAAAAACCAACATGTAACTTTAATGCTTAATATTTAAACAAAGTGCTCAATGTTTATACACTAAGTTCTTTTTTTTTCTAAATTTAAGCATTTGCCTAAGTTAGACAGAAAATAGTAAGAGGTGAACCTCAAACCATTGGAAGGTTGTGTCCAATTCAGAAGCTTATCCAAACGCCTTCTGTGTTTGAAAAACATTGGCTTGAAGACTTGCAAGAACATGAGTCATCTGGATGTCACTCTGACTTATTATAGACCATCAAATTTTGAGAGATGATCCTCAAGTTCTTTCTGATCACCTGTTTGGCCATTGCTTTCAAGTTTAATGATGCTGAGTCACACCAACGATAAAATCTTCTAGAAAACCACTTTTGTCTGTCGGCAGAGCCACAGCCAAATGAGGTCTGTCTGAGCCGTGCCCCGGTTTGCTCCCATCTCAGCCTATTCCAGTCCACCCTGGAACATTCCCCAAGGCTGTGGCTGATGCAGAGGTGATACAAAATTAATAGATCTGCATTGGACTCCCCAGTCCTGCTGTCACCAGGGGTATTCCAGAAAGGCCCTAAGATTTCACCTGCAGCACCTCTCTGTCAGTTCAGTTTATGTTAAGAGCCACAGAAAAAAATATCAAATCAAACCTTGTGGCTGGTGCAAGATGTAGATGTGAGAGAGTTATATAAAGTGATGAACAACTACATTCACCCCAACTACACCCCAGGGCTGGGCAGTGCACCATGAGAAGAACAGTTTTTCTCCAAATTAAATGTGCATCCACTCTGAGGAGAAACCTTCATGGTCTTATCTCTAGAGACTGTCCAAAAACATCACGTGCATCTCTTGTTCTGTTAAAACTCACCAGTAACCCACCACGCTGGGGCTCCCATTTCTCTTTATCTGTTTATTGTAGGATGATGTGATCCACCACAAAAATCACAGCAGCCCTCATAGACCAATAAACAATTGAAATATTCTTAGCTCAACAGTCCAGGAATAATAACCATTCTTATCACTGAGAGATAAAGGGAGACAAGAAAAGATAATAAGAGGATAACCAGGGTTTCTGGAGCCTAAGCAAAGCTTGATACCACTCAGAGTTTCAGTTAAGTAATGTTTTTTTCTGCTTTAGTCTAAGTGAAAATAAACCTGAGTGCCACCGAGTTAATAAAAACCAAAACCATTGGAGTAGAGGATGTTTTGCAGAGACCAGTAAAGCCTGATTCTTAAAGAAAAAACAACAAAAAAAAAAATTTAAATCCTGTTTATGCTCTTTAAAGACTGCATTCAAGTCCATCAATGTTAACAGAACCTTCACTGACTTTATCATCCTTTCCTTCAAAATTGCTTTTCCTTCATGGAATTACCTAATTGGCACCCAGGCCAGCCTCACCTCCTGCTGTTGTTCACGTTAGGGCAGAAGATTCTTTCCACTGGCAGACCATTGGGTTGCTTTGACATTGGGAATGAGCTGGGGATGAAGACCACCAGGGTGAGGATTTGCCCTTAGGTATTTCTCCTTGGACTTATATCATTCCAAATAGAGACAGAAAAGACCAGCAGAGCCAGAATGAAAAATAATAAATAAATATGTGCCTTTAAGTAATGGCAGTAACTTAAACCAGAATTATCCATCACCTGTGATGCTCCTCCAGGAATTTCTGGACTCATTCCTCTAACAACTTCGGAGAAGAAACCCAGGCTATGAAAGGACCAAAGCTGTGTCCTCTGATGGCGACATCACAGAGATCAAACCCAATTAAGGAAACCCAAAAAAACCCCCTATTTTTATTCCTGCAACCTCTGGTAAATTTTATTTCTGTGTTTTGAAGTGATTATTTTTCCCTTTTGATACCATTTTCAGTGCATGCCCTTCATCTCCCCTGCGGAGCCAGCCCAAATGTCACTGAGACTATTAATGGTGTGTACTTAACACACATACTCACAGTATGTTCATTCTCTGGGAAACTAAACATTATTGAAAGGTTACAGCATTTATTTTGATGTGTGTCTGTTTAACCAATTCTAGCAAATGTTACACAAACACAAAATGGGTTTTCCTTCTCTGTTACTCACAAGCCACCCCATACCAGAGGCTTTCAAACAGAAATCTTCCCTCAGATCAATGAGGAATTAGAAAAACCCTGATGCCATGCTATGGGACATGGAGATATTCTGAATATACAGCAAAGACATATGTAAAGGAGAAAAGAAACATTTCATCCTTGCTCCCTGGAGCCCTACTAAAGTCCCTTTCCAGCTTCAAGTCCACCTGTTTCTATCAACTTTTGGCTGATTTCAGGGACCACCTCTCCAACAGCCGTGTGATATTGGGAAGAATCAGTAGGTTTGTTCACCACTATTTTGATTCTCATTTAATGGAGATTTGGATGGATTTCTTGTGATTCCTCAATATTTTCTGTTTCCATTGGGACTGGACACAACAGTTGGTAAGTACAGCCCCTTGTGTGGCCAAGTCCTAGCAAGGAACAAAACCATGGAGAAAACACCAAAAACACAGCAAAACACTGGTGAGAATTTAAGTTTTTGATTATCCCAGCTGCAGCTTAGAGAGGATCTAGCCATGCACCCATCCTTAACAGTTGCCATTGCTCTGCAAAAGTGGGATTAATAATTCCCACTGCAGCTACTAACAGCTCTATTGACTCTTATGTGTTATTTCGAGAGAGACCTTTAGAAAGAAAAATGAAAAAAACCACAAACAAACCCAACCAAGCAGTTTCCCCCTTCTTACCTCAAACTCTGCATAAAGACACAAAGATTTAGTGCAAGGGAAACCCCACCTCACACCTCATCTGACTGCAAAGAGAGGTGAGGGCATGTGAGGCCAGAGCAGAGTCAGGTGGCTGTGTTTATCATGTGCTTGTTCCACCTTGTTTCACTGCACCTCAGGGGCTGCTCCTGGGGAATACATCCAATGCCATCAAAGCAGAGAGCTCACATAAACACTGCTCACACGAAACCAGAATCAGAGAGCAGCAGCAGCAGCAGCAGCTAATAGGCAGAATATTAGGAGAGGTAATGAATAGGTTCCCTCAGTGTACAACCCCAGCCCAAAAATGCGACTTTCCACTGCCAGTCATCAATTAAATTCAGCATATTTTCTTTATGCTGGAATGAATTGGACTGACTAGATTCCTTAACCAAAAGGTCAAATGTGAAAATAAACTAAGGAAAACCAGGCTGTCCTTTCGTCAAGCATCCCAGTTCTCTGACACCTTCTTCTTGGACTCTAAACTGCTCTTCTCTCAGCAACTCTTCTCCCAGCAACCCTCTACTCACTCCCTGGTTCTTACCTTCCTTCCAGCTGCCAGCCAGCACAGACAGCTGCCCAGGCACTCTCAGACCTGGAGAAGCTGGAGCAGCAAGGAGATTTGCTGCTGCAGGCAATTGGGAAGGGTGTGAGAGATCTCAGGGCTGCCTCTAATTGCTCCCAGAGAGCCCTGTAATCCTTCCTGTGCCTTCTCCAAGGGGATCACAGCTGTGTCCTGGGTGATGATACGGGGTAAAGGAGGGGCTTGGAGTAGAAGTAGTAGGAAAGAGGAGCTGCTTCTCCATCTCAGCCACTCTTCCAGCTCCTCAAAGTGTCCTTGAGTTCACATCCATCATGTCCCAGCCCTATCAGTAAGCCAAACTGCGAAGCTCTCAGTGCACTGCCTCCAGCCAAGCTGCCTTGGAGGAGGAAAGAGAAGAGGCTGTCCTCATCTGAACACAGCAATCCTTGGTCCTCAGAAGATGGCCTTGAAAGAAATGCTCTTCCCAGGGCAGACAGCCTAGAGATGCTCTGGAAGGGAGCTCAGCAGCTCCTGCACAAACAGCCACTGGCATTTTCCTATCACCAGAGCTGCAGCCTGACAAATAAGTAAATAAAATAGAAACCTGAGACTGGACATATCTCCATTTCTTGGCCAGTCCTCAGAGTAACAGAGAAGGTTCCACACTGTAGAAGAGGGTCGCTGGGGCAGCAGTTTCCAGATGTTTTGCCATTGGCTTCCCTTTCACCTGGAAGCATCATTTCATGTAAACTCGTCCCACATTTATGAGCACCCATTGTGCCAGACCTGCTGAGAACACACCAGCCTCCCCTGGGACAAGTGCACAGGGAGTTCACAGTGATCCTTTCTTATTATGGCATCCCATTCCCTGTTCACAAAGGACATAGGAGGCTGTACTTCTGGGGACACCCCAAGCTTAAAGAAATGCCCTTCTCTCACCTGGAAAGAGGAATGACCCAGAAAAGCACAAAAACTTCAGCCCAGCTGGGATAAACCAGGAACTATTCCCAAGCATGACACCAAAGCTCCCACTGAAAGTTTAAAAGCAAATATTTTCAGAATTCATTTTTCAATTTCATGCCACCTCTCCACTAATTACTTGTGGCCAGGATCCTGCCTGCCAAGACATTACACAACGCTACCAACCGATGCTAGGAGAGAAATCTTCAGGGGGAATTCTCACACAACAGCCCCACAGCCACAAGGAACAATGGACACGGACACACTTTGAAGGAGCCATCCACTTCTTGGACACCTCTCCAAGGCAGGTCCCCAGCCCGTGGAGTGCCCTCCCTCTCCTGTCCCCCCGTTTGCAGTGGGATGGGCCCTGGCAGAGGCTGCGTTGCACGGTCCATAGGGCCCTTGGGGGTGTCAGAGCTGCTCAGGCAGAGGAATCAAACAGCTGCAGAGTTTCTGACCATCTCAGCATAACAGCCCCAAGTCAATGCGCGGGGAGGAATGCGGAGACCTCGACGGTGCCTCTCGACACCCATCTGTTTTTTAGAGTCAACTGGCCTGAACTCCTCTGCAAGCTATTAGCTCTGAATGTCCAGTCGAGGGCTGTGTTCTCTGGGTGTGCTTTAATTCCAAAGTAAACTCTTTTGCCTCGAGAAACATGCAACACAATAAACTAATTTGAGTTGGGCTTAGTGTAATCTTTCTGGGCTTTTTGTTGTTTTGATCTGATCCCAGAAGTGGAAGTCTGGTTTAGGTATTGTGTTTTTGTTTTGTTTTGGGGTTGGTTTTGCTTTGGGGTTTTTTCACTCTTTCTGGGATCTGCTCTCCGCAAGCCAGATTCCTGGATTTGACAAGTTCTGTTTTATTCTACTTACACTGCCACCTGCACAGCAGAGAGATTTAAAAGGCTGACTTCTCTGTTGGTAAAAGCAACAACAAGCAAACACAGAGCTGTGTTCAGGACAGGCTGAAAGGAATTCCAGCTTCCTTTCTCCATATTAATTTACAGTGTGTCCTTCCTCATTTTCCTGTGCCCTATTCTTGTGCCTGGCCAGTGCTTTTCCTCCATACACTGCATTTAAGTTGTTCTCCTGACACATAAGATTTGTTTAATAATATTTTTTCTGCACTTTGTTATTTTACCACTGCCTGCAGATGACAAGGAGCACACAGGTACACAAGCTGCCTTGGGGCCACTGCTGTGCTGAGCAGTGTCACCTCTGTGTCCTCTCACCAGGCCAGGAAGACCCAGAGATCACAGCAATCCCATCAAGAGCCTGGTGATGTCATCTGATGTAATTTGCACAATATTCAGACAAAATGAAGCCAAACTTTGCTGATGGTGAAGTGACTCATGTTGTACAGAGAGTCCTGCACTGGGTCAAAGGGAGGTTCAGGAGCCCTGATTCAAGATCTCTTGTGTGGCTGACCAGACCACAGCTCAAACAGGAAGGGTGGGGAGCAGAAAAGAAGGAGTTTCACTGCAGCCCAGACCCAGCAGCACTAGCCTGGGTTTTTAGGTGATAAGCCCAAGGTACACACTTCTGCTGCAAATTTTAATTTTGGAAACCCAAAGGTCAAGGGATTGGAAGTTTTGCTCGGCTCCTACTGAGGTCTGCCAAGCCCTGCTGTAACAAAGCTGCTTTCTGAGGATGATGCAGGCACAGTAACGCAAAAGGGAAACCAATATTAATAAAACAGAAACAAGGAATCCCTTCATATAAAAATAACAGCAAATAATGCGCTGTAGAAGTTATTTGGTGAGGTGAGATCTGATGTTATAACTCAGTGGGATCCTCCAGCCCAGTGCAGAGCTCACAAAACTTCTAAGGAAAAACAGGGTTTTTCTGGACTTTTCATCAATTCACAATCGTATCACTATTTAAAATAAGTCCATGAAGTAAGCATCTAAAAAAGTAAAGTCCAACTGTTTCTAAACATAAGCAGGTCCTTCCCTTCAATCTGTGTACCCTTCCCACTCCCTCCAGGTTCCCTCCCTCTCTGTTCAGATAAACCAAAGTGAATAAACACACCAGGATGCAAGAGCAGAACAAAATGACTAAGACTGATGTGTAATAATATGTCTGTACTGTAACTAGACATAAACCTTTTAAAAATTCAAAATAGGTGACTCAAAGCTATGGAGAATTTTCCAAACACCAGATGGAACAAAGAACCCCACATTAAGATATTTTCAGTTAAGGCAATTACACTTAAATAAAGCTGCTTATTATTGTAATTGCAGAAAAGCTCTACAATGCAGCTTGGCTTTGATGAAGAGGCTTTGCCTGAGAAGCATCTAGGGCACACTGCCATGATTTGACATCTGTCTTGCTCCCAGTCACTCATCTTCACTCACTGGAGAACAGAATCATAAAATGGTTTGGGTTGGAAGGGACCTTAAAGCCCATCCAGTGCCATCCCTGCCATGGCAGGGACATCTTCCACTGTCCCAGGTTACTCCAAGCTCTGTCCAGCCTGGCCTTGGGCACTGCCAGGGATCCAGGGGCAGCCACAGCTCCTCTGGGCACCCTGTGCCAGGGCCTCTACACCCTCACAGAGGAGAGTTCCTTCCTAATAACTAACATCAATTTCCCCTCTCCAGTTTGAGCCCATTACTCCTTGTCCTGTCACTGCAATTCCTGATGCAGAATTCCTCTCCAGCTTCCTTGTAGCCCCTTCACAATAAGAACAAGACTGCTATTTCAAGCAACTGCAAATTAGATGCTGTTGCAAGAGGCTTTGATTTTGGACAAAAATCACACCTCCTTGTGAATATTTTAGTGCCCTTTAGTCTGCAGAGAGGGAATCAGTGCCAACAGGTAGGAGGGGATAAGGACACTATTGTGCTGCAGATACTGGGTAAACCAGGGACTAAAAGCTTGACTTGTTAGTCTGAGCTCTGTGCGGGAGTGAGACTCAGAACTTAAGTGCCAGACATGAGCAGAATGCTGCACAGCTTGTAGTACATACACACCAAATCCCTCAGTCCCATTAGCAATGCAGCTTCACAAACGAAATTCTTCTACAATTATCAACTTTCAGCTAGAGAACTTATAAGATGACCCAAATCCACAAAATGCAGAGCAGAGAATAACTGTATTCAGTATCAGTTGATCAGATAGGCCCTAAAATACCTTTTAAAAAAGGAGCAGTATAAATGACTATTCAATCTACAGTTAACAAAAGATAACTCCACATCAAGGTACTTCTGGAACGCAAGAATGCCAAATATTCTGCTCCAGGCCTAATCCTGATTAGGTGCCTTGGGCTAAAAGGAAATACTTTTTTATTTCTGTTACAAAACATGTATAAACAGAAGGCCTGGGTAATGCAATGTGAAAACCCCTGAGCAGAGATTCCAAGATTTACCCCATTAATCATAAATTGCTAAGAAAAACAAAATATAGAATAGCTCGCTTTGTTTCCTTTGGTTTCTGAAAGCAGCAGCAGCCACAAACACGTAGGTAGGGATGATAAACCCGCAGCGATGGTGTAGAAATCACATCCAGTGTGTGCAGGGCTGATTGTTCGTGAGGGTGGCTCACTTCCGCAGGGGAGGGCCGGGTTGTGCAATGACTCTGTGCCCAGGGCAGGATTCCCGGCACAGCCGTGTCCCCTCGGCAGGGCTGGGGGACGCCCGCCAGGAGCGTGGGGAGCTCTGGGTCTGCCCCAGCTCCGGCAGCGAGCGGGGCCTCAGCTCCCCTCCTGGAGCTGGACAAGCACCCAGCTCGCTTCCCCGCCAGCGCAGGTTTGTCT
Organism: Vidua macroura; assembly: GCF_024509145.1. Classification (NCBI taxonomy): domain Eukaryota; kingdom Metazoa; phylum Chordata; class Aves; order Passeriformes; family Viduidae; genus Vidua; species Vidua macroura. Next base: position 8,176,842 of record NC_071591.1, read on the forward strand.
TTAAGGACGTTTTCTAGGATTTTGTCCAGCTGCTCTAAAGAAGTCCTAAACAATGGGATTCCACCAGCCCGCTGCAGTGACGGCTTCATAGCCCAGCACCCTTCGCTTGTAAACATCTCCCAATAACCAAAATTGCGTTTCTCCCCTACTTTGCTCCTTTCTTGACTTCCCTTCCTGGCAAGGGCATGGCACAGAATGAAAATCCTTCAGGAGTCACCTGGTTGGGATGGCAGTGTTTTATCCCGTGGCAAGACAAAGTTTCTCTTTTAAGGAAATATGGATTTTGCTCCAGGAAAGCAGATGTCCCCTGAACCTTTATGATCTTAGGAGAGCTTGGTCATCAGCTCAACAGGTCTGGAAAAGGTTGCTGCAATTGATTTTTTTCAGTCCTACTCAACACCTTGCCTCCTTGATCTTAAGAATGGTCAAGAGCTTTTCCTTCTCTTCCCTATATATCCAGATCCCGCAGGGACATTACACTCTCACCTTGGATTTCTTTCTGTCTTTACTTTCTTTACTTTACAAAGCCTCCTTTGGCCATGTAATTTTTTTTTTTAATTTTTTTTTTTTTTTTTATTTATTATTTTGCTCTGGATTCTGAGTTCACACCCAAAAGGCCAGTGCACACAGTGCAGCTTCCTCAGGCACTTTATCAAGGCTGTATGAATCCTCAAACTCTGACTGATAAATAATGCATTCCAGCAAAATATAAATCCATTTCCTCCTATTAGCTACAATTACAGCCTAAAATAGTAATGGAGGGATCAGGTTACTAAAGCAGCCACACTTTCATTAAGAGCATTCACCATTCATGTGGCACTTGGAGCCCAAATAGGATAATTTCACATTCACCTTTCCTTTGGTCATCGTCTCCCTCCACTTATTGGCACTGAGGGGTTTTACCCGGTTTTCTCCTGCACCACTTCCAGATCCTTGTGGGGGCTAATGACTGAATCAAGCCTTCCTTTGCCTGTGTTATTTAATCCCACCTGGGCATAATAAATGGGAAATCTCTAGTTCTCTTTACAATATTTGTAGCACTGGGACGCTTTTACGACATTATTACAACTGGAGCATTGTTGTACCTTGAGATTTTTTTTAGAGAGGTCTCACTACAAGGAATTTTCCCTTGATATTTGGCCTGAGTTTCACTTATTTTCCTTCCGCTGCCTACAGATTTGCTTCTGTTGGCTCAAATGAGACATTTCTGTTTCTCTCTAGTATTTATGTGTTTGAAGATAGTTATCATATACCTACTTAGTCATTTTAAACCAAATTTAACAATATTTAACTCTTTTTAATCTCCTACTCATAAATCATCCCTCCCTGGTCTCCTTTGCCAATGTCAGGAATGTTTTCCTACAGTTCTAGGAGAGAAATATGCCCCTGTTACAAAACAGCTTGTATCTGATTGCAGTAAGAAGAAAAAATCAATTCAGAAATTACAAGAAAAGGAAAGCCGAATATCCTCTGGCAGGTAAAATTCCCAGGAGCCCAGAGCCTCATGCCTTATGTTCCCTGCTTCAAAATCCTTAAAGAACCTCAGAACTGAGCACCGGCATCTCAAAGTACCCAATAAGGCACCTAATCATTCATGTCACTTCTGACCCTTGCCACTTGAGATCAGGGCACTTCCTTCCTTGCACTTTGTTAAATGTGTTTTTAATCTGCTTAAATTGCACGAAAACATGGCACAGTGTGAATGGGCGCCCGGCACAGGGGGTTTTTTAAAGGCCTTGTTACAAAGGTGGCTCTTTCCCTCTGGGTCAGTGAGATGGATTGGGCCACATCATGCCTCAACCCTGTTTAGGGTCTGAGTGAGGGAAGGAAAGTCCCCAGATCCTTTGTTCATGGTGCTGACCACGTGCTGCCTCCACTTACCCTGGGTTTGCTGTAGGATCTGGCTCTGTCCTGCCCCTGGAGCATGGCCAGTACTGCCCCAGGACTCTGTCCCCTCCACCAGTGTCCACAACATGTCTGGGAGGCAGAAATGCTTCCGTATCACTCTGCCCGACCCCAGCCCCGGGGATCCACACACACCCACACCACACACTGGTCCCACTGCTGCTTGGGTCCCTTCCCACCTTTCATCCTCACTTCTCTCCTGGGATGGCAGGTAGGGAGATGAGTTCCCAAGGTAATTATGTGAAACAAACCACTCTATACTTCCTTTTCTCCCCACCTCCTCCCTTTTTAAAGAGTTAATTCACTGGATTTCCATCTGCCGTCAGCCAAACATTGCAGTACAACTCTAAAGACAAAACAAGTTGGTTTTTTTTTCTTAATACATTTCTCCCACTGTTCACTTCTTTATAGGATTCAGTCATTCTCATCGAGCCAAACCTGGCACAACTAACTCTGATCCCACGTTCAACAAAATCTCTGCTGTGTTTATATATCCAGGGGGACTTTTCAGAGGGGGAGAAAAGCACCTCTAGTATGTTAATTCCCAAGGACTCAACGATTAATGAACTAATCTTATTACACGTGCCGGGGGCGGAATCCTGGTAGATGAAACCTGAGCTAATGAATTAAAGCCCAAAAACTCCTTTGGCTGCATAAACGTGCTTTTAATTTCAGCTAACCTTTCAATAATAATCCTTCAGGATTTTTTTTCCATGATGCTTATACTTTCTGAAGATATGTGACTCCTCTTGGATACAAGCTCCTTTGTTATTTTATTTCTTGGAAATATTTAGCAACGTCCCAATAACTTTCTTGTTAAAAGTGTATTTGCCTTTCCTGTCCTGAAGGTTGTAGCTGAGTTTTCCTCTCTCTATGGAAGGCCCTTGGCTTTTTACTGAATTTTTACTGCTGGGAGTAAACACAGAATAGGAGAAATGTTTGCCATATGTTGATATAATGGTCACATTGTGGGAGGGGAGCAGAGAGGAAGGCTGGGCCCCTGACATCATGGTAGAAGTGCCCTTTTTTCACAGTTAAAAGTAGGTAAATAAATTATGGTAAATAAAAACCAACCTGAACTTTCACTGAGGACTTCAAAGGAAACCTAAATACCGTGTGATTACAGAGGTTGAAAAAAGCTCAGTTAACATTCCACAAGTTTAGAGACCTTGGTCAGAAAGACATTCACATTTGGAGCAACTTATGTTCAAACAAGGACACCTAAAAAAAAGTCACTTTTTCCTGTGAATACCTTAGATGCCATATTGGACAGCAGCAGAGGAAACACAGAGGGAGACATCTTCAAATATCATTCCCATCTCTCTATTTCTGTTCAGTTTAGATCCTTAGCAATCTCCTTTGATTCACTGCCTGGTTGATGTCCCTCAGAAAGCACGCAGTACTCTCTTGTACTCTCTTAATCCTTCTGTATATTCCCATCATAAATCAAGATTGATCTAAAAACCTGTACCAGAGCACATTGATTAACCTACTGCCTTGGTCTCTATTTGAAACAGTTTGAAGGTTTGCTCTGGGAGCATCGAAGAAATTTTATTTTCTTACTATGCAATACAAGAGGTCAGTGAATAATAAACATGAATAACCCTCTTCCTCAACTTCATCCATCACACAGACTGCCAAAGGATTGGTAATTTTACCTTGATTTTACCTTCCCTTGCTATTTTACACCAAGACATCAGAACCTGTTGATGTGCCAGAAGCCAAAGCTCTGCTGCCTGTCTCGGGTAGGGCAGTGGTGGGAAGGTTCTGCATCTCTGAACACAGCAAAGCCCACACAGAGCAGCACAGCCACTCCAGGCCCAGCAGCTCCAGCAGCACTGAGGAAACTTCCTCACTCGACATTCTCTGCCCTGCCACACACACATTTCTTTTTCCAGGCCCACCACTACAAAACATCACTTCAAATTATATTCCTCTGCTACAGAAGGTTACAAATCATTATTTCAGGTGGGACAGTGGCCACCCCAAGCTCTTATCACAGGCCCTGCATGGGCAAACAGTGTTCTTTGTTGGCAGCCTCAAGGTCTGAGCCCCTCGTGCTGGGAGGAGGATGGAGGGAGAAGTCAAAAGCCAGCGCAGGCTTTGGCAGGCTCGTGGCAGCTGACCTTCCTTGCGAGACCTACACATATATGGGTTTATTCCACATGCTGATGTTGGCTATTTTGGCTATTTTTTCTCCTAGACTCCCCCTCTGTCACCTCCATAAAGTAACACATGAGTATGTGATACCTCAGAATTTGGATGGGGAGATTGCAAGGCAGAAAAAAACCCACTATTTTACATTCTGTGGAAAAACAGGTTAGAGATTCTATGTTTAAATAAAGGTTAGAACAATAAAACGGCCGGGTTTTTCCACAGTAACTCTCACCTCAGACAGCAAATGCTGAGTAACCGCTCAGCCCTCCTCGCCTGCTCCCTCCCGCGCCCCGGCCGTGGGGCTCTGACTTCCCTCGTGTTTACTGAACGTCTGCAGCGATGGCGGGGCAAAGCCACAAGGCCGCTCTCTCTTGGAGCCCGTTCCACTTTGTCACCACCTTAGAAAAAACACAAAAAGGGGGAGGGAGGCAGGAGCAGCCAGCCAGAGCCCAGCGCTTCCACACGCCTCCAGCCGCGATGGGGCACGGCGGCACTGCCAGCCAGGAGCGCGGCAAAGGATCCCTGTGGACACAAGAGGGGCACTGCCTATTTTTAGGCAGCTGGAGTTTCCACGAGGATTCCTAAATCTCTAGTTTCATTAGGCTGTGTGGGGCTTTTTTAAGAACAGGTCGTTTAAAGCTGTGGTTGCGCCGTTCTACTTCTTTCCCTTCCACAGCGCGAGGCTCGGAATAGAAATAACAAACTGATGAAATCAATGTGTGAGCCCAGCATAGAGCAGGGATAAGGCCTGGCCTAAAGGCTAAAACCAGGGTGAAGAGTGAGCGTGACAGTGGGGTATAGCCTGGCACAGGGACAGGGTGGCAGTGGCTGACGATGAGTGCTATGTGTAGTCCCTGGCCATGGCCAGTTGGTTCAGTGACTGAACTTTCCCTGCTCTGGCCTGTTTTTCCCAGGCCACAACAAAATCATATTTACCCACTCAAGCCACTCATGGTCCAAACCTGACTGTTTCCCATACGCACACAATTTCTGTACACTTTGAAATAAACAATGTACATTAGGCCCAAGCTCTCACGCCAAGAACTGCAACGTTCTCACTGGGATCTCCCAGTTTTAAGGCTCACACAGCACTTACAACTGTGCAGTGATTTGGCTTGTCAGCTCACTGGCATGGCCACTTGTGCACATTACCCTCCCGACCCCAAAATAACAATTCCCCCCCTTTTTATTTTTCATTCCCCCCTTCCTTGACGAGGCTAAACTGTCTACTTACCGTTCCCCACACAACAGCAGCAGCTGGGAGCATCTGGCATGGGACATATGGAATTTAATTTCCCGATATTTACATAGATTGAAACAATTCCGACTCCAGACTTCAGAAGGCCCATTGCAGCAGACCTCAAGGCAAAAGCTTTCAGTTCATTTCATTTTCCTCTTCTTCTTTTGGCAAATGAGCTGGGAATACCAGTTTAAAGTCTGCATGGGCCTTAGGATGTTGAAAGATACTCAAGTCCTTGATCTATAAGGCTTACAGGGTAAATGCTGCTTTTTTTTGCTTCTGGGGAATCCAAAAGGACTTTTAAGAGCCCTAGCTACTTTAAAAATATCTTTTTTCAGTGACCTTGAGTAGGTTTGAAACAGTCCATTTCAGAGTTTTGCACGTGTGGCTACAGATAAAAGTTTCTTTGCGAAAAATAAAATAACTGAAGGCAAGTATTCGGTCATACAAAGGAGAATGAAAAGGGACACGTCTAGTGCTGAGTGCAGGGCCAGCATTGCTGCTATGCTGCTGTTGAGCAGAGAGTTAAATGAAGACTTGCTCCTGAGCAAGACAGATGCTGTATGAAAATGGAAAAGAAAAATGTGGCTGAAGCACCACACTCCTCCAAAACAGTTGGTTGTCTTTACTTTGTCTGTCAGTTGCCATCCATGACATTTCCAATAATTGCAAAAACAGAGACTTTAGAGGTGGCGGAGTCCATTATCAACAAAGAATTGCCAGGGATGGCAGCACACCAGTCCAGCTTTGCAAAATCCCTCTAAAATCCCTCTTGTAACAACATTTGAAGAGAATGGTTTAAAACTCCCACCTTATTTTAAGGACGTCCACAACAGATTCAACAGCTAGAAAAGCTGAGAAGATGGCTCGTCTTCTTTATGGCTATAAGCGACCAAATTCTTCAGATGGCAGTGGTGCAAATACAAATAGCAGCAGTATCAGTCATGGAGCTCCTCCAACGTGCAGCATCTGAGGACCTCACACACTGAATTGCAATTTGCCAGTAAAATCCCAGTGGCTGAGCTAGGAAGATACTATGGTTTCCGGGGAGAGTTCATCCAACAGAAAATATGTCTTGCTGTATATGCATTTTTTAAGTCCATTGCAATTTTTTTGAGTGCGTCAGGACGAGGCCAAAATAGGACTTGGATCTTCAGATTTAGATTCTGAATTTGGATCCCTATGCACAAAACATTTCTGCCAACCCTAAGGGTGCCTTACTCAGTTCCTTTGAACTCCCCAAGTTCCTTTTGGTTTTGCTTCTTTACTTGCTCAGCTGTGCCATGGGAAATGCTTTAACAACCTTGGAGTTATGGCTGGAATCAGGTCTCCTGTCATTGGCAAAGACACTTTTACAAGGCGTCAGGTTTTGTTCTTTTCCCCTCCTCCTTATCCAATGACTCCTGCATTCTGATTCAGAGACCAGTAAAACCCACTGCTATACTGGAAAACTCACCCAGTGCAGAGGAACCAGCTCTCTGGTCAAAGATATTTCTAGAAAGGAAATTTAGGTCTGAATTCTCCCAGGAAGAAGAGAAAGCTGAATGGGGGTCTCCGACATCCTGGGTAAGCACTCAGACACAAGGGTGGCATGGAAGGAAGGGTCACTTTGGGGAATCTGACCCACTATGAGAATCAGGCCTTCTCTTTTTTGCAAAAATACCAATCTCTGGTAACTGTTCAGGTACAGCCATCACCAATGAGAGTTTGCAAAACACAAGGCAGATTTCCACTTGTGCTGAATTAGAGCAACTGAGACTAGAAAGGAGTTTAAAATCCCCACTCCTAATTGCTTATTTAACTTGCTTGTTAAATTTGATTTTGTACTTGTGTGCCAAAGGATCTCCTTGTTATGGACTTCTTAAAAAAATCTAATAATATATAGGGTTTTAATACTGTGTTTGTTCAACTTTTGTTGCTCTATTTAGAAGACCTTATTATACTTTTATTGCCATTAAAGAACTGTATACTCCTTATGATTATTTTACAGGGCTCAAGACGGTTGATCTGGATGCTGTCTTATTAACTGTACCAGGTGGTAGAAATACCACTTAATCCTCTTTAATATCAGTAATTCAGACTACATGGCAAGACTGACCTCAGCATCTCTCATACCCCTGGAGGAAATACATTATATCACTGCATAAGGGGTCAGAGATGAGAGTGCTTTTGGCAAGGGACTTTCACTTTGTAGATGAAACATCCTGATTAAAAATGATGCTTCCTGCATAACACTGCTGTTCTCAGCTCACAGTTTCCAAACCCACAAAAGCTGCTTTCTAAAGATGGGTAAAACGATCCCTCTACGGTTTATGTAATATATTTGCTGTGTAGTTTTAGGGTTTTCAGGATGAAAGTTACTGGAGTACGGTCAGCCTTTTTGGACAGGTAGTTTAGCACCCACAAGTAGCTGGCACTGAGGAGGAATAAAAAGCTGGAGATACCCCATAGCTGCTCTAAAGTGGATGCATGGGATTTACACTCTCTATTAGCTTAGTTCCCAAACACCATTTATAACATTAATGCATTTGCCCTCACAAATCCATTGGAGGCAAGAATTTTAGAAGGCAAACAAACACCCCAAGAAGTCAAAACAAACCAACTGAGAAGTGACTGAGAAATGCCCACATGTCTTCGCTCCCCCACCTGATTTGAGAGATACATCAAAGAGCAGAGGTGGGACTGAAAGACACATCCTTTCAGAGCATCTTACTTTTAGGACTCCAAAGCTGCATCTCTTCCTTCTGACCCTCAAACATCCCTTGAGCAGCCTGAAACTCCCAGCCAAAGACCCCGAAAGCAGAGCAGGGAAGGAAATGCGCGTCTCCCGTATCAGAGGCCCCTCACCACTTCCTCCCACAACATCCCGTGGGATGCCACGCCAGCCCTGCCACTCGCCCTGGATGGCGTCACACTGGTGGAAACCCCACAACACGGGCAAGCAGAACCAACCCCAAGGTATCCCCAAACATTCCTGTTTGTCCAAGAACAAGAAATTTGAGGCCAGTTTTCTGCGAGCCTTGAGCCCCAGAGTAGACGTGAAATGTAGACTCTATTTTCACAAGTGTTCAGCACGCAATCTGTGGAGCTCTTCTGAAAATCTGGACCTTATTTAGACGAGTAAATGAGAGCCAAGCTCTTTTTAAAAAAGAGGGTTTAATAGAAATGTCTGCCGCCTCCTATTCTTAGGCCCCTAAGTAAGTGGTGCTGGCTGTGGTGGGAGCTGCTGGTGCATGACTGGTGACTGGCTTTGTCATCCCAGGAGTTCTCCTGGGTTGCTAAAACGTTCATGGAAAAAAACCCAACAAAAATGTGCATGGACGGAGCAGACGGGGGAAAAAATCAGCTTCACGCTACAGCAAATGCTCAGTGAAAATGTTTGCACAGGTCTAATGAGAACTGGTTAAAAGTCAAACCCAAGTATTGCTCTCCTGGCAGCTGAACACGGATTACAAAATCCCATTGCCTCAGTTCACTTCAGAATTGTCTCAGCTACTCATTCCTGTATCAGTGGGAAATTTGGAAGTGACTTTGGATTTGCAGTTTCCTTTTGATAAATGTATTAAAAATACCAATATAACAGCTTTTTATATCATAATAAAAATACATGGAGTATTAAATCCTGCCTAACTCTTGCTGACTTGGAAGAGAGTTTGCATGCTTTCCTCACATCCAGATTCGATTACACTAACTCTTAATGCACAGCTTTGCCAGAAATGTTTTTATTAGAAGAAATTGCACTTGGTCCAGAATGTGGCAGCAGGAATGATCTCTGGCATGCATGGTAACAGGCTTTTTTCACCAATCTGAGATCTCTACATGGGTTTCCAATTTCACTCAGAATTGAGTTGAAAAATTGACTTTTGGATCAGCAAGAGATTGGACATGATTATAGGTAATGCTGGACTTTGGAAGTCTTGGACAAAAAACTTTTGGCCAATAGGCTTTTTGCATTATATTCCTCAGCTCTCTGCCAGAGTGTACTCACATTCACTCTGGACTTGCCTCCTCTAGTTACTAGTGTGTATTTTATTCCTTAAAACATCTTTTTTAAACCCTTTCTTTCCCAAAATAATTTAGTTGCATCTGGAATTGTGCTATCTATCCCTAACAGCTCTTAGAAATATTGATAACTTGGTGAAGGGCTTTGAAGTAGCAGCTGTGAAAGATATTGCAGAGATGAAAAGAGATTGTATGATTGACTGTCTTGCCTGTTTCTTTTTTTTTTTTATTGGCCCACTTTGTACTTAATTTACTCAATCAACCAGACATCTTTCATAGGGCTTTTTGTCCAAACACCTTTGGCATCATCCACACACCGTATAAAGTGACCCCATGATGAGTTTGAACAGTGAATGACGATTATTGCAATCATCTTTCCATCAGATGTATAATTTTAAATAAAAAGTACTAGAATCATTCCCATTGCATTGCTGGAAGTGAGTGAAACTCAAGGGAATGTGTCTGCATGCATTTGGCATGCAGTGATTCTTCAAATCTGCCTTGGACAGCAGTCTGCTACCACTGAAATGAGGCAGTTGCAATGCAAGACTGGAATTAACACAGAGCAGACTGAGCTCCATCTAAATCTGACTAAATTCTGCGTGGTTGTAGACTCTGAGGAGGCTGCAAGATCTGCAAGTAACTGCAAAATTGCGTTGGGAGTTAAGATTAAAATGAAGGACAGATTGAGGTTTCTGAAACCAGACAAGGAAGCCTAGGTCTCAATCTTGCTGGATTCCTGAGGTGGGCAGAAGACACTTTAATTACATGATCAATACAGTTTCAAAGTAAGCACGGAAGCCACAATGACTCTGAGGGCACAAACATTATTTGAAGGGTAAAGTGAAATCCTGTTGAAGGAAAATGAGAGATCTCAGCCTCACAGAAACCAATCAATGCCTTCTCAGTCTCCTATGTGTTAAGTTTAGAAACATTTGAAGACATCTGAAATGGAAGTGCAAAGACAATTCTGCCAAAGCTCAGCAATTTCCCAGATCCCTGAGAGACTGTGCAGTGGAACAGTCGATCAACAGCAATGAATTCATCTTCCTGAGGAAAAGCAGGTGCCTGAAACATGGCTTTGCTTGTTGAAAAATCATGGGACTCCTCTCATGCAGAACAAGGCTTGAGAGTGGCTTGTCCCCTTCCGTGCAGCCTGTTGCTTCCTTGGACAAATTAATGAAGATTTCCTTTTTCACTGAGCAAACTCTGGAGCCAATATCCCAAGAGAGAAATTAGACTGAGATGCTGCAGCAGTGAATTCATAACCTATCCTGTCTCTACCAATTAAGCTGATATTCCATAATTACAACATCTACAGCAGAGAAGATAAAGGAAGAATATCAATGATTCCTGTTGATATTTATTTGTTTTTTAGAGAAAATCTTGATTTCTTGAAACAAACACTGCAGTGATAATTTTCAGCTATGCTATTGTTTTAAAAGAAGATCAAGATGGAATTCATAAATCTATTCCAGAATGTCCTTTAACATGATTAAGGTACCCACCTAGATTTGACTCAAGGCCCAGATAAAGAAAAGGAAGACTCTGAATTTGAGTCATCTCAATCCAAGCCACTGGACAGTGATGGTTTTGGATGGATGGAATTTGATCCTTCCATCTCCCCCAACCTGAAAAATGTTGAAAGATTTAAATCTGAGAAAAAATGAAAACAAACATTAGAAAGTCAAAAAATGTTTTCTGTTGAACTGAGTTTTCATTTTCGGGCCAACTGTAACAAAAACATTGTAGAAGTACATGAGCAAAGCCCAGACTTTTCAAGCTGGAACACAGCACTGGTCCATCAAATCCAAGCCATCAGAGTCCGGGCTCTCCTGCAGCACCTGCAGCATTTACTCACCTGCAGAAACCTATCCTTCTCCAAACAACAGTCACTGTGATTTTCAGCAGCAAAGTGATGCCATCACAATGAAATGCAGAGCAGAGGTGTCAGAAGGAATGACTGCAAAGCTCAAGAATTTGAGAAATTTATTTGATAAGGTTAAAAAAAAAAAGCCAAGCTGGTAAAAAAGAGATTTTTCCAATATGCAAAAACCTCTGACTTTGCATTCCCTCTTCCAATAATTTTTGAGTTCTGCCTACATGAGAAATAAAGTGTTTGCAGCAGAAGCAGTATCAGATCATACATCTGGAGCAAACAGGTCCATCCAACTCAACACTCCAAGTCTGTCCCAAGAAGTCTTTATATGCCAAAAAAAATATACACACATCCTTGGTCATGCCCCATGAGGTTTTGCTGAGGCTTTGAACAAAGACAGTGGAACTTCCTCTAAAATTCAATTGGATCCAGGTCCCAACTTCTTTAGGCTCCTCAAAATACCCTCTCTAAGTATAAAAAAGTCAATGTACTTTTTCCTTCACAGTTAATTTCTCTTACCCAAAACAAGTCCAGAGTTAAATTTTATGGACTACAGGTTTAAGGGCAAACACATCAACAGAATGATAAAACATGTCTCTCCCAAGGTGTCCCTAATTCCCTGTGATTACAGAATGAGGACACTGCAGGTTTTTATTGCTGATGCACTCCAAGAGCAAGAAATTTTCTCTGTACTTATTGAGAATGATAAAGATGCAGGAGTGATCATTAACGTGCATCTCATGCATTTGCAATTATGCAAATACACATGCAAATGAAACACAACCTTTGGGCTCCTGTCAGATTGCCAATGCTTCCCTCTGTGGCGCAAATTTTGGATGCAGTCCTTGCTTTAATATCAGGTCTTACACACAGGGCTCAGATGCCACAGCATTCTGAGCATCTTCAAGCCAGCTCTTTATGACACGGGGCACCCTGTGACTTCATCAGGTGCTCAAGGCTCTTCATACAATCCCCAAGCCTCAAAACATCTCTTGGGCAGGTTAGGAGGACACAGAACTCCCCACTCGCAGGGGGATCTGTGAGGCAATTCACTGCTGTGTGAAGAGAAGCAGAGAGCAGTGGCCCAGTTTGCTGACTCTGACATCATTCAGATTAGTTAATGCTGTGGCTCCCAGTGAAGCTGGAGCGTATGCCCACCTTTCTGTTTAATTAAGGCACAAAATGTAATTGGTAATTTATTTGGGGGTTCTCCTGGGATGCTGAAGAGCAGAGCTGCTAAGGAAGCCAAGGCTTTGCAGTGCCGAGGTGAAGCTCATTGTGATGCACCTCACAGCGAGCTGCCCTGCGTGTGCAGGAACAGCTCTCCTGCTTTCCCCCAGCCCAGAACTGCTGAGGCAAGATTAACCCACATCCTAAAGGAATAAATGTGTTGGATTTATCCCTCTCCAGCCACGCACACATAGGAAATCTTGATAAGTGAACATGTTGTTGTAAACTTCCTGCAAGAACTGCTGCCTGTATATCAAAGTTACTGGACTTCCATCACCTCAGGGTGGGGGAGCCGTTTTTGGGACAGACCATGATCCTCTACCTCCAAAAGCCAGGAGGGGCTGCAACCATATCCCAAGCAGGTTTCTCTGAGGGTGAGGGGCTGATTAAGAGACTTGGGCTGAGCCTGAAGTGGCACAATGTCCTCTCTTCCACTCTTCAACCGAAAACACAGGTGGACTTGACACACAAATCTTGAGCTACAGTTTATTCCAAAAGTTGTGCAAAGCACAGAAAGCAGAAGCAAAAGGCTTCTTGTTACACCAAAGCAAGAACTCCTCTGACTTTTAGTCACTGCTCTCGTTCAGTGATGTTACTCCTAAACAGGGGCAGATGGAGATTGGTCCTTTGACTCAAGGAACAGTAAAAGCAAAGTGAGGAACAAGCAGTGAGTAGGCACATGACGTGCTGGGATTTTTCCCTGCAATGCAGTCAGTGCCGTGCCTTCCCTCTCTTTGAGAGGTGTTGAAATCCAACCTGATTTGATTCCCATCAAGTGCTAAATAGAACTCCCAGCTCACAAATGTGTACAGAGAAAAGCACTGCCTGTGAGTACTTGCAAGGTGACAACTGCTAAGGTAGTCTCTGTACAAGTCTCCCACACATCCAATGCCTAAGGATCATCCCCCAGAAGGGAAATTTTCTTAAGGGACAAAGCAAATCAATAATCAAAACAGGGGTTAAACACCAAAAGGCCTAAAGAAATTAACTGAGAAAACATTTGGCAGAATATTTTAAAACTTTCTTTGGTGACTCTGGGACTGCAAGTGTGGGTGGAGGTGGAGAATAAGCCCTAAAGAAATCCTTTCCCAGCCCATCTGAGAGGCAATGTCAGTGCACAAAGTTTTCTACTGTGCTCAGGACAGCAAGGGACTTCCAGTCCTAAGCCAGGGCCAGGAAGGATTGTGCAACAGTCCTCTGGACCGTGCTCACTTTGTCCCTCTGATCACAGCGCGGGTGGACCAGCCCCTTATTTCTCTTGGGTCAGAAACATGCTAAACGTTTCTTTTTAAAGCGACCTGGATCTGGGAAGAGTCTGCTCTCATAATATCGCCCACAATTATGCCTGGTTCCTAATTTCTGCATATCTGGAAATCTTCCCTTGCTTCTTTAAGGCCTATAATGCCATTGCTTTTCCTTACAGTGCTGGTGTGACTAAGAAGGCTTCCACACTCCCCCCATCCCATCATCTCAGGTAAAAACAGAACAATAAAATCAGTGCCAAACTGAAGACAGTAATCCACATCCTTTTCATAACTTTCCCAATCATTCACCTTTTAATGCTATTAACAGTGAGGGTTTTAAACCACAACTCTTTTCCCTTGCTTTCCCCTGTGACTGCCACAGTGCTTCTTGCTCCTCCAAGAGTGTCACCACCAGTGACTGCCTCATCATCCATCAGCAATGCACAAACACATGGGAGAAGGAGGGAAAAAATGCAGAAAAATAAGGCAGGAGCCAAGAAACCCTTCTCACACAAAGACCAGACACGCTGCTGCCAACTGCACTTAGTCAGGATGGTGTCTTCCTCAGCTATGCAAAACAGCTGAAAGGAGAACACCATGCACCAGCCAAAATTCTTCATGCAACAGGATGTCATCAGTAAGGCCAGAGACATCAGAAATGTGCCAGATGACACCAGAGTTTGACCTCTGAAGCACTGGCAGGCACCAGTCAAGACAGTCCCTTGGATCAACGTAGTTCAATGAGTGCTGAGAAAGTTGTCATAGGTTGAATTCAGAAGAAACTGGCTCCGTCTGCTGATATCCTTTGTTGAGTCTACACTTCACAAAATATGCAGTGGCACCATTCAAAGCACGAGCAGAATAATCCATCTTTAACATATGCTCAAGTAAAGGAAATCATTTTGCCCCCACAAATCCAGGTGCAGCAGGGGCACATGCTTGCTTAAAACTGTCAGAAATGTACTGCCTGGTATAAATCAGAGCTTGAAATTCTAGATAGAAAAATATCCCACTCTTACACTGAGCATCTAAGAACCTCTGTCTATTAAAACTCCTGTTTTGCCTGTGTCCCTTAAAAATATTCCAAGATCGGAAAAGAAAAAACAGGCTACAAACCAATCTTTTCAAAGCTCTTCCAGGTCTAATTTCAAGAAGTTATAAGTCATTGTTTGCTTTTTCAAAAGATCTCAGAAATCTCAGACATAATTTTTTTTGGTCCCATGCAACCAACTCCATTAGTCAACCATTTTTCTTGTCCCAGCAAACAGTGGAGAGTGCTGAAACCATGAAAACACAGAGATGGTTTCAGAACATAGGGTTGGGAAACGCCAAACTTATTTCCATCAAAGCAGTTGAACTTTTATAATTTTCCCTTTAAAAAGAAAGAAATAATCAGAGCTTTAAACTGAAACCCCCCATCTTCCTTCCCTTTCAGAAGTGTTTGAGCCGCTCCAAATCGGCCGGCTCAGCTCCCACCACCTCCTGCTGAGACACGACCTCACGTTCATAAAGAGCCTCAAACATGCAATGCCACACGGACTTTGCTGGAAAAAAAATAAAACTTCGGGAGCCAGAACAATGCCAACTTCAGCCTTGCAGCTCTTTCACGTTCACTTTCAAAAAGGAAAAGTAACAAGCCTGGGAAGCTGCATTACCGCAGGCACGGGTCCCTCAATATGCATGTGAACTCAAGTAACCTCCTATTCATCCAGGCCCTAAAATAGGAAGGCACAGTTCTGGACAAGCATATTGATCTGGATTCCTGTAACTATCCCTTTGAAACACAAATAAACTATTGTTAAAAAACCCCAACAGATCTCAGTGTGTGCTCTGGTTCCTTTGCAATGTGTACTATCTGACTACAATCCATCTTGGCAGTGGAGCAGCTACGCAGACGTTCTTCTGAGCCAGCTCTAATGTAAAGGGATGCCAAGTATGTCTTCCTTTTGTATTTACAGTAATAGTCTCAGCTTTCCCCACTGCTGGGAGTGCTGTTGGGGATCAGCTGGCAAAAGTACACTGATCTAAAAGGACCACTGTAATTCCACTCGAAGCTGAGCTGTTTTGCAGGGGTTGTCGGCAAAGACCTTCTCCCACATTAATCTACAGTAAGTAAGGTCGTGGTGCTGTCACTGGCATGGAGCTGACAGCAAATCCCGTTCCTGCCTCCTCCCAAGCAGGACTATCTGTTGACAGACCCCTGGCCTCAGTCTGGCTCTCTTACACTGGTCTATATTTGGAGCGAGGCTCTCTGGCATGTCTGAACTGTGCTGTCTGCTCTGGAAATGGAAAAACAAGGGTGATCTATCACAGAAGCGGGTGCTTCAGAGGGGCAGGTACACAAATGTTGGAATCAAAGAGTGCTAGAAAGCAGCTGGGGTATTCTGGCCTCCAGGAACCATCAAGGAGCTGAGAAGGATGCAGGATGTGCAGCCCATCACTGAGAAACCTGCAAATAAGGCTGGTTTGTGGTAGGAAAGTTCACCAACTTTAGGGCTGCTTCACACTGCAAAGCCTCAAGCAGGCCTCCAGCTGCCCTGACAACACATCTGGCAGGTCCCCTCAAAGCAGCCAGTGCTGCCATGGACAGCAGCACTGACACAGACAGGCCACTGATTCACACGAGGACTTAGAATATCTGGGAATAGGAGAAGGGTTTGCTGCTGATCACAGAATCCCAGGATGGGTCAGTCTGGAAGGGACCCTAATGGGTCATCTGGCCCAAACACCCCATGCAGGTAGGGTCATCCCAAGAGCACATGGTAGAGGGTGGAGTCCAGATGCTTCTGGAATATCTCCAGTGAGGGAGACTCCACAGCCTGTCTGGGCAGCCTGTTCAGTTCTCGGGCACTGCATGGGGAAGTTCTGCCTCTTGTTCAGGTGGAACTTCCTAGGTATAATTTCTTGCCCGTTCCTCTTGTCCTCCTGCTGGGCCCCACAGAGCAGAGCTGGGTCCCTGCTCTGAGCTCTCCCTGCAGACACTGCAGACACTGATGAGGTCCCCTCTCAGTCATCCCTTCTTGTTCATCTCCTTTAAGACCTTAACTACACTAAAAACAAGAACTGGAGACCAGTTTTTCTTGAACTACGGATGGGCCCCCAGGGGTGAGCACTGCCCCAAGCAAAGCACCTGAGGGGCTGCATGTGACAGACTCTGGGTTTGCCTGCAGGAGAATGAGCTGCTGGTGGGGCCTCAGATTTGGCAGATTGTGGAACAGGATTAGGATTATAATTTTTCACACAACATAAATGAGCAAATCTGCTCTAGGTCTTTGGGGACTTGCTGCAGCTCTTGCACACCTCTGTCACATCTGCCCAGCTGAGCATTGCATTATCTTGTAATAAAACAGATGGAAGATTACTCTGCATAGGAGCCTGAAGGAGGGAGAATTTATTTTATGTTTCCAGGATATATTCCTGGGTGTCAAAGCTCTGCCCAAGGCACTGTTGAACACAAAGCAATCACTCAAGTCTGTGGAAAAGAATTGCAAGGAGTAATTTCCCACTGCTAACAGCAAACTCAGCTTAGAGAAGTTTGGACTACAGGAAGTCTGAAATCATCATGGAAACACAGAATGATTTGGGTTGGAAGAGACCTTAGAGGTCATCTCATTCCAACCCCCTGCCACAACCTTCCACTATCCCAGGGTTCTCCAAGCCCCATCCATCTGGCCTTGGACACTCCCAGGGATCCAGGGGCAGCCACAGCTGCTCTGGGCAACCAGGGCCAGAGCCTCCCCACCCTCACAGGGAAGGATTTCTTCCTGATATCCAATCTAAACCTGCCCTCTGTCAATTTGAAGCCATTCCTCCTTGTCCCATCACTCCATGTCCTTGTTAAACATCTCTTTCAGGCTCTCCTGTAGCCCTTTTAAGTACTGAAAAGTGCTCCAAGATATAAGAAACCAGCTCATAACCTCTTCCTTAAAACAGGGCACAACCTCTATAAGATTGTGCTGTCTTCTCAATACTGTAGAATAATGAACAGTTTTTGCCACAAAGCTAAAACTCCCACCAGGATTTCAGAAGGACTTTGTTTGTTTTTTTTTTAATGTGATAATTCATGTAAATAAACCACCCCTCATGACCATTTAACATTTAACTTATTATACCATTATCTTAATTTATATTTTGTTAAGCCTTAGGGGATTTAGCTGAGAGCACAGATCCATTGCAGCAAGTGCTATAAAGACACAGTAGAAAGCAGTCCTTGCTTCAATGAATTTACAGTCTGAATAGACAAAAGGCAGGAGAAAAGCAAAATTATTCTCCAGGCCCCACCAAAACAGCCAATAAACTTACCCTCACTTCCTGCTGACTTGTGCTCCAGAACGTCAGCTTTCATTAAAAAAAGCAACAACAACAAAAGCCATTTCTGGCTCCCGTGGTTGTAAAAAGACTCATGAAGACACATTAAATCAGTGCAATCTCATTCACCCAACTATGCAAATGACTTCAGAGAGAGACACAGCCATTCATCTCTGTCCGGGAGCAAATAATTACACATTTCTGCAGCCCCAGAATTCTCCACTGCAATCCAGAAACTCTTAGTCCATATCTCCCTGTCTTACTTCATCCAACCTGAAGTGGTGACTATTCTCCAGCTTCCCCACCCCCACTCCACAGGAATATGCATATTTTCATCACCATTGCATGCAGTCAGAGACTCAAAGCTCTGTCTGTCACAGCTGGTGTCCTTCTTACCTTCTGTAGGAGAAGCACAGCACAGTTGGAAGAGGAGTCGGAAATGAGCTGGAACCAAGGCCCAGTGGGAATGTGCAGAGAGGGAAAAAAACTCGAGGAAACCCTCCACCTTCCACAGCAATATCCCCTCCTGAGACCATGAAACTTTCAGGCTTGGGAACAAAGGGATTACATGGAAAGGAAACAAAGCATTACCATGCTCATGGAATCACAGAATGGTTTGGGTTGGAAATAGTCATCTGGTTCCAACCCCTGCCATGGGCAGGAACACCTTCCAGCAGACCAGGCTGCTCTAGGCAACCTCTGCCAGGGCCTCACCACTCCTATTTCTTCCTAATATCCCATCTAACCCTGCCCTCCATCAGGTGGAGGCCATTCCCCCTTGCCCTGTCACTCCATGTCCTTGTGTGTCCTTGTCCACAGTTCAGGTTTGTACCACCTGGAAAGCAGCTTCGAGCAGACAGAGCCTTTGTGACTTCAAAGCCAGCTCTTGTGCCAAAACTTGATTTTCCTGAGTGAAACCAGCAGTGTCCCACTACCTCATCCTCTTTCCCAATAGCACATGTTGTGCATGAACAAACTTCCCATGTAAGTATTGAGAGCACAGACAGATCTTCAAACAAAACCAAACCCCAGCCCTGTCTTCTCATCTTGAAAGGACATGGCCAGTCAAGGTGGTGTTGGGAACACTTAACAGTTGGGAGCAGACTGTTGCTTCCCCCACCTGCTGGCATGCTCCAGGCAGATCCAGCTCCGAGAACTTCACCTCCCCTGCCAGCAGGAAATAAATCTTGTGGTTTTAGAGTTGGAGAGTGAATCCATATTCAGTTAGGAATTTATGGTGACTTTATGGATCCCACAAATGCTTCACTACCACCATTTTCTGGAAACTGTACAATTCCTGCAGTTCATTCACTGTGCTCAATTGCCTTTTTTTTAAGGGAAGCACTTCTAATTGCTTTTTTACAGATATGGGTTTCTGTAACAAATAGAACACGCTCATAAGCGTATAAAATGTTACCATTGCCTTTTCAACTATATATAGCTTTAATAGCCACTTTTAATTTGCCCAGAGTATTCGTCCCAAAGGGTCAAATCTGTCCCTCCTGTGACTCAAGAGATAAACACCAAAGTGTATTTGACACAATAATCATGTTGCTACAATTCAAACAAAATTTTCCCATACAATTCCTACCATCCCACAAGGGTCCTTTCCTCTCAGCTGCAATGAAATGTAGCACTAAGCACAAATACCTGTGCAGTCTGCTCTGATTTACAGCCCTGCAAACAACTGTTACCAGCCCCTGCGTCCCCATGCCTGTTTGTTTGTTGTTGGGTGGGTATTTTTTGGCTTTAATACTGCATCAGATTGTTTCACTCTTTCCCTGGGAAGCATTTGTACACGTTTCTGCACCACAAACACTGCAAAGCCAGTATCAATTTTCTTCCTCTCTATTAGCCCCTCTGGTACCTTTACATTAACCCAGAATGAATCACTGGCCTCCCAGTCATTTCTTGCTATATCCAGCATTTGAGAAACGATGTAACTCACATTTTGGAGCATGCCTGGTTCCTGCAGATGAGTGTGATGGCTCACACTTCCTCTGAGGACTCAGCCCCTCCACACAACCCCTGGCAGCTCCTTCCCTTTTTCTCCCAGCTCTGCATCCAGTGTGCTGCCAAAAAATCTCCGCTGCAGCCAGTGCCATGCACACAAGAAATGGTGAGGTGACTCCAATCCTCCCAGAAGCATTATTTGTTTCCACCAAACAGGAGCAGCTTGAAATGTCAGTTTTCAGTGCCAGCTTGGTGTCCTTTTTCTATCCAAATTGCTCATCTTTATCATCAGCCCACTGTCACCCTGTACACGTGTACCCTCTGATGGGGACAAAACCAGACAAAAGGCTCAGCACACACAAGCTGAGCCAAAGTTTAACAAGCTGTCAATCCACAGCAGACTCTGGGAAAGCTAATAACAAAAAAAAAAGAGCCCTTAAATACCTGTATTAGAGCAGTAAAATGTGAGTTTTGTTTAGATTGTAGCACACTCAATGCCTGTTTGCCAGTGGTGGAAGGACTGTGGGAATACACAGGATGTATCAGTGACCTGAGGATTCAGATTCTGCTTGATCCTGTATTGCCTGGCCAGCAGAAAACAAAAACCCAGCAGAGTCTGCTCTTCTCACTGGGGCCCAGAGCAGACAAAAACCCTTGACAGCAAAGACTGAATATTTGTTGTCTTCCCCTGCATCACCACCAGGTAACTGCAGAAAGACCCATGTCATATACTTGTTAAATTCAGCATCTCCTCTTGGTCCTGGAAATGTTACCCTCAACCCCCAACAAAAGCTGTCCCAGGTGACTTTTTCTCTCACTATGGGAATAGTAGCATCAAACACAGAGAGCCACTAAACAACCCACAAAGCTGGAGGTTGTCTACTAGGTGTGTGCCCTTGCATACCAGAACACAACTGAAAGGAAATTCAGTCACTATTTCAGGAGCAATGAAAACAGCAAAAAGGAACAAATTCATTTAAACAAAATAACAGGGCCTAGGAGAGAAAATACAATTTTTTCCATCTTCCTGGGCAGAAGTCTCCTTATTTCATCGGCCTTACTCACTCCACTCTCAGAAATGTTGTTATCCCCACTTAACTCGTGAGAAACTGGGGCGTAATAGAAGTGAGATGTTTTTGAAAGACCAAGCAAGGTTTGTATGGCAGAGCAAGAATAAAATATTTACGGTGTTAAACGCCCAGGCCTTTTTTCCTTCAGGCACTGGTGTGCTGAGGTATTGACTTCTACAGCAAATCAGCCCTGACAACTCCAGTAAATCTGTCTCACGACAAGGGTATTAGGATCAGCCCACTACAAAACATGGCATAAATCTGTCCCCTACAGTCTGAGGAGAAGGTCTGGATTTGGGTATTAAAACCATTGAAATCTCCCATTAGAGACCCCTCATGAAACCCATCTGTTCCTCTCAGGGCCTGACTTTCAGATCACTGAGGTCCACACAAAACTCAATTTGAGTTAATACATTTGGAATATACAAGACTGAGATTCAAGAAATGCAGCTTTGGTCCACAGTTTTGGCATGAATCTTGTGTTGCTTTTGGCCAAGTGAGCCCCCTCTCCTGCCAGGTTGGAATAGCTGCTGTCTTGTCTCCTTAGCTCCCAAGTCCTTCATGGAGAAGTTCATCCCTACAGGAATACACAAGCACCAGAGCTCAAGCCCTGAACAGGAGGATCTGGGAGTCAGGTCACTTAAAATACAGCTTGAAATGACCTCAGACACATTCTGATATCCCACAGAATTCCAGTGTTAGCTAAGGTTTGGATCAGGTTTTTTTTTGGTGAAAATTCTGGCCGGAGTCTCACGGAAAATGCCTGAGGGCTCCCCACGATGAGGAGTCAGCATGAAATGAAAGAACAACATCACTGAGCCCACACTGGTGCCTCAGGCCCTCCAAAGCCACCATGCTGGTGCCTCCCTGAGCCCTCTCACCTGCACAACACACCCAGAGCCACGGGCAGCACCTTGCCAGGGGGGTCCAAGGAAACTACCCAGCACATTTCAGATGAATGTGTTGCTAGGAATGTAAACTGCATTAAAGAGCCCGTGTGAGCACTGCACTGGTAACACACCGCTCACATTTGTCAACCCAACACAAATCCATTCGAGTGGATTTCTTGTGGCCTTTTATTTATGAGGGGAAAGTCTCCCCCATTCTCTAGGCTGACGAGAGCCTCTGCTTTCTTTTCTAATCTTGACTGCCTATTATTAGCAACCCCATTTATAGAATACCCCTTTGCCTTATATATCCCAAGTACCCCAGTTTTCCATGGGCACGTGGCAGGGGAAGACACAGAGCACTCAATTAGTGGCATTTCAATGTGCCTTTTGCAGCACACTCCTACACTTGGGATAATCTAATTACACAGGGCAGAAACCTCACACAACCATATATTTTCCTTAGACCCTGTTGCCACCAGCTACTTTTACTCCTCATTGAAACAGAGTCCCCCTCTTTTTTTTATTTCTTCCTCCTTTTTTTTTTTTTTTCCACATCGTTAAAAATTTATTATTTAGACTGATGATGACATCATCTGGAAAGGGACCCAGGCTGTGGTCATCAGGGCCTTTTTCTGCATTACAGAGAAGCAGTTTCTCCTCTCTCCCTTGCAGATCATTAATTTTTAAAATAGGGCTTTGCTTTAAATATATACAGCTCATTTTGCTTTCAGCTGATGAGTCAGAGAAGCTGTCTTTCAACCAGGTCAGGTGCCCCCTGTGACATGGTTTCTGCCCAAACCAGCACACACAGACCCCAGTGAAGCTCTGCCTTCAGGGCCCTGCAAGGAGCAGGAGGGAGTTTCTGTGTAAATAAACAAATAATTGTATTTAAAGGCTGCCCAGCTTTGCTCTGCCATTCATCCCAAAGTGGTTTGGAGAGCACAAGCCTGGCCCTGCAGGTGCTCCTCAGGGATGGGATCTCATCAGCTTTGCCTGCAGATATTTTGTTTAAGGGAAGGCTCTGAAATACAGCTCTTCCACAAAGAATGTGAGCAGGTTTCAGCCCAGTATGGGTGTATTTCACCACAGCACATTGAGTTTTCCATGAATCCTGACACTGCCCTTTTCACTGCTGTGGTTTCTTTTCCCCTGCAGGCACCAAGTGAGGTCTCTGCATTATCTAGAGGATTACACCAGGGGCTGACAAAGCAGATGCTAATTGTGGGATGCACTGCTGGCATCCTAAGCCACATGGCTACCAACCAGATGGAGCAGGCAGACAGGCACGGGAGCACCTCTGCTCTGCAGGTTGGCTGGGAGCAGCAGCAGCCCCTGAGGCAGCACACAGAACCCTCCAGGAGATGATGGCATAATCTGACATGGGTACCTCACAGTGGGATCAAGGATGGAGAAGGTGGAGCCTGGAAATGGAGAAGCTGCAGAGGTTGGACTTGATCTTGAAAATTTTTTTCAACCGTAATGATTCTGTGAGCTGTATGTCTGTAGTGTCCTTGTTTGCAGGGAAACACCTCTGTCCCTGCAGAGCCCATCATCCAGATCTTGGCTTAATGGAAGCAGGAGCTCTGGGTAGCACAACTGCATTCATCCACCTAAACTTTAATTCAGCCCTAAATCTACAGGTACTGGTTGTTCCTTGTATTGCCTGGGGGGAATCCACAATTTTTCTAAACTGCAGCTATTTCTTTACCTCTTATACACACAAATCCCTGCAAGCATTTCTCTATTTAAGGCAGTATTTTCCTGCTCCTTCAGATAAAACAGATTTTATCACCCCCATGCACATCCAGGTATTCACAGAAGTACACAGAATCAGGATGGATGTGCAGCCACCTTGGAAACACTTTAACAAGGCACATCAATTGAGGAGGAAGGGACAAGATGTATCTTATCTGAATGAGGATGCAGGACACAATTAGAGACCTCAGTGTAAACACCACTTACATTTAGATACCTACCTTAGCCTCCATTGTGAGACTCTTGTACACTTACTGATCAGAAAAAAAAAAAAAAAAAAAAAAAAAAAAAAAAAAAAAAAAAAAAAAAAAAACCACCAAACTTCCAGGAGAGAAGTAAGAAAAGAAGCTTAATTTAGATGTACTCTGCCTTCATAGACTCAATGGAGAAAGAAAGTGATGGAGAGAGCCTCCTAAATAAGGTGTTATAAATAGCTGCCATCAACACATAGGAGAGACTCACTTGTATATGTGTCTGACCAGGGCAAGGTTTGCTCATCCAGCACAGTGAAAGCAGCCACGAGTTCTTTAATGAGTGCAAGTGGCTTCAGCTTTGGTTTTAGGTTTACTCCAAGCACAACAGCAGCCCTCAAGCTGTGCTGGTGCACGGGTTCAGGACAGGCCCGTGAAGAACAGTGCTCCCCATTCAATCGTGTCCAGCTATTACCTTCTTTAACGCCTTGTTTTTCACTGAATTTTCCACATCTTAGAACAGGCCCATCCCTTAACTTATGAGCACTGAGAAGCTTTGAAACCCTAGCATGGAATGCATGGGTTTTGGTTTAAGGGAAAGGATTTGATAGTCCTTTATTACGTTATTGTACTATTTTCCATAACTCTCCAGTAGACAAGGAAGGCTGTCAGAGCACGTACATAGAAACCAGTGTCACACTCCTCTTCTGAGAAGCAAATGAAAAGGTCAGAAGTATGAACTGGCTGTTACACTGACATGTGTTGTAATATTTTCTTGGCCTCAGTGATCCAGTAACACAGTTCAACAAACTCTGTCAGAACAATCCACAATGCGTTTCTTGCTCTCCAGATCCTGCTTTCCCCTCCAGCATCTCCACCTGACTGCTTGCAGGTCCTCAGCTCCCTCCCCACCCTCTGAGCTTCCCAGGGATGAGCTACAGAGCATGCAATAACCCTTCCTTTTGGGCTGAAACAAAGCAAAACGGATGGGAGATGGAGATGAAACAAAGAACAAAAGGAGACAGTGCAGTCAAATGCATTTCACCACACTTAAAAACTACAAGAAGTATTCTCCAAATACAATTTCTTCAGGGAATAGCAAGGGCAGTGAAGAGAGGGTAAAATGCCATATGGAAAGGAGCAGCCTCTATCAGGGTGCAAGTAGGCTCTAAACTATGGACATTTAAAGGAAAAGAAAATAAAATCTCTAATTCAAATGATAGCAGTGTACCCCTTTCAAAAACCCAGCATTTTATCTTTACCTCCTGGCTCTGATTCTCCTATTGACTCCTCAAACTTTGACGTCTTGCTATCTCCCACAGAGGACCTCTGCCACCTCTAGCATCACCCCTCTGCCTTTGCCCAGGACCTGCTGTTCAGACCCTCTCAGCCCCACTGTGCAGGAATCCTCCCATTATCTGCCACCAGCCTGTGAACTGGGTCCTAATTGTGCTGCTGGAGGAGAGAGGAAGGTTTTATATGCAGCAGAAAGAAGTTAAAATGAATTAGATTATGGTCATATTAATTTAGGGCACCCACCCAATCCTTTCATTAGCTTGATTCTCCTGCTGCTGTAGCAATCTATAAACGTTACAAGCTTTAAATGCTCTATGTACTTTAAGCTTTACAGGAGACTACTACTATTAACAGTTCCACAAGTTGGGAGGAAAGGGAGATCTACTCAGGGTTATATATGAGCCTGTCAAGGCCATGAATGTACAATCTTATGCTAAATGTTCCCAGAACTTGGGATGAGGCTTCCAGATACTTCATCTCAAACAGCTCCCAAGGTGACATCTAAGGCAACATTTCCAAGACAGGTCATGTCCCACCAGCAGTGTGTGTCACTTTCCACCTTTCTGGCCATTCCTTGCCTGGAATGAAGACATCACATGAGTGTGACCACGTCCCAAACACCGAGCGATTCAGCCGAACTCTTCCGCCTGCAGCCCAGACAACCACAACCCTGTGGTTTTCAGGAGAGCTCCTTGAACTTCTGAACTCTATTTTTTTTCTCTTGGGGGGGGAATTAAGTGGACTTAGTCACACAGAGCTTCAGTCAGGGGTCTTTGAAGAGAGGAGCTGGCAGTGATAACACTCTGTGTGGATGTGTGGGGAGGCATTTTTTCCTCTTAGTCCTTAATACCATGTTCAGCTTCTCAATGAGAAATAAAACAGGGATGAGGGCAGCAGCTTTCCCATGGAGATGAAATCACTTCTTCCTAATCACCATTGGAGCCTCAGCAGCAGGAGACCATCAGGTCACAACCTAATACCTTTTCCAGTCATAAATTTCTAGGTATCTCTAATAATGGGATATCTCAGTTTACTGGAGCTGGGCTTTTGTCTGTTAGTTTTTTCAGAACAGTCTTATGGAAAAACAACTTCTTCACAGGCAGCCACAAGGATTTAGGGGAGCTTTATCTCAGCCACTGACCAACCATAAATTCCATTTTTACACCTACAGTCAGATGGGTAAACAAGTAAGTGCAGTATTTAAAAAGTTAAATCTCCATTAAGTTTTCTGTAACTGAAGATGAGATGGAAGTACATCAGCCTCAAGTCTCGGTACACTTTCCAGGAACACAACTCTGCTGCTTTTTGTCACCTTCCATAAACAAATCAGGACAAAAAATGATCAGCAATAGTTTCTCTTCCATTTTATAAATTAAGAACATTTCTCCAGGCCAATGCTTTCTGTCATTACCAGTGGCTGCATTACAATCAGATGTCCATTCTCAACCTTCCACCTCACCAAGAGAAAGTCTCAAAACGCCCGCTTCAGAGTAGGGTACGTTTCGTAACCAAAACACACAACTGCAATAGGGGAAAAAAAACCAGAAGCACTTGCTCACAGTAATAACTATTTTCCTTTCCTCTTAAAGCAACACAATGAAGCAATTACTGTACTCTGGGCTTCCAAGGGCTTCTGCAGCCAAAGCAATTGGCTGGGAGGCTCAGAGGGGGCTGGAGCTGTGGCACAAGGAAAAGAAACAACTCCTACCAGATATGATTCACTGACAACAAAAACATCCCCATGGTACCTCTTGCTTTTCATGGGATGAGGGCAGGTTTTCCACCAGCGGGGTTTTTCAGATTAGAGGAATTTTTCTGTAATGGGAGTGATGACATAGGTGTCGGTATGAAAATAGGAAGGACCTCAAAAATTACAGCTAAGCTGGGAGTCTCCTTGTACCTGAACCATCACGGACCCTCAGAAAACTCCTTGTGGTCCCAGGAGGACACCCTGCATGGGAAACCCTTTAATTTACTTGAGAAAGGAGAATACAGTCATGGGTAATTATCTCTATGGAATTATGGAGAACGTAAGGGAGAATATATGAATAAACATAGACTGGTCCTTGTTAGGAGTCTATTGCTGGACACTCGGCACAGGGAACCAACCCATTAGACCAAGGAACATTATATAAATTAGAAATAGATTAAAGAACACGGTGTAAATGTATTCTGTCTCCAGGCAACAAATTATGTGACTCATCAGACCCACTTTATATGTATATATTCTAAAACATGTCTTCAGTTCCGATGGCCTTTGGCACACAGCTTTGCTATGAGTGTGCCTCTAAATCTGTATTTGTTTTAAAAGTATTAAAAAGGCAGAATTGGCAGCAACTTCTCCATTTAGCTTGCTTGGCACTTTCTTTTAGAAAAGGTTCATTAAGTCTTTTTTTTGGAAACTTCAAAAATTATGAGACAACTGCTATAAAATTAAATTGAAGGACAGGCAGGTGGGAGAGAAATACTATTACCATTTTTCTCCATGTCAGCAGGCACTAATAGTTCAGTGTTTTATATTATAACACTTGAGCTTTTGTAATTGTCTCCCAGAGATAAAAGTCAGATGAAACAGAGCCGAGGCTGGGGGTGTTTGAGGTTTCTGCCTGTCATCCTGTGGAAGTTTTCTTAATATCCAGGTTGTTGTATCTCAGTGGGGAGTCTGATTCCGCAACACTGGATGCAGTTAAAGGTTGTGTTGGTCTGACAAATTACTCAATTATTGTATAATACATTTGAAGCAGGATTTCAACATGAGGTTACGTGTTTTTGTGACTTTGACTCACACATGGTGCTCCCAGCTCACGATGAGTTCAACCAGAGATGTGAGTGGTTGGTGTGTCTTGGAGCCAGACTTTTTTAAACCATCACTCAGTGGGTGCTATTCTTATGAACAACAGCAGATCATTTCTTCTACCCCCCAGTCATGCCAACACAATAAATGGAATGGTCATTTTATACCCAAAATGTGCTTTGGAGGAGTAAACAAAGAGAAGCATGAAACTAAGATGCAAAATGTTAATATTGCTTTTTTTTTTTTTAACAGACAACAGAACAATGTCAAAAAGCATAAACACTAATTTAACTGCCATTTCAAATTAATGGATTAATCAAAAATAGTATGTTTAGATTAGGTAATAGGAAAAAAATATTCCCTGTGAGGGTGGGCAGGCCCTGGCACAGGGTGCCCAGAGCAGCTGTGGCTGCCCCTGGATCCCTGGCAGTGCCCAAGGCCAGGCTGGACAGGGCTGGGAGCAGCCTGGGACAGTGGGAGGTGTCCCTGCCCATGGCAGAGAGGGGAATGAGACAAGCTTCAATGTCCCTTCCAACCCAAACCACTCTAGGATTCTATGTTTCTATGAATCTGCTATGGAAGAAAGGTCTATTAACCCCAAATTTCTAGTACTGGTTAAAATCAGACCTAGACAGAACAACTCATTAAAGAGGAACCCATGGCATTGGCAGGAATAGCACAGGCTGTTGAAAAAGGGCAGGAAAATGAATATGTTATTGCAGCAATTTTAAAGACTTTTATCTTATAAAAATACAAGGAAATATAAGAAATTACAACAGCATACAAAAGTTAAAGCTAAAAAATTCCATTGCATGCCAAAATTTTCTATCCCATCTGACACTGCTCACAAATTTTGTACACTGAGGAGTAGGAAAGCAGAGAAAATGGGGAAATATTTTCTTACTTTTTTATTTTCTCCAGATCTCATCATTTTGATGGTATTTAGAAGAATGAGAAATTTCTATCACCTCAGCTCTTTAGCTAAACAACAGTCAGTGTAGCCTAAACTTGACATTTTTCATCTGTGGATGTTTCCCCCTCTTAAAACAGATGTGAAGGACCTAAAAGATTTTCATGCAAATGGTTATGCCTTTCTTTTATACACTTAATTTTGAAAATGGTACCTTAACTGAGCAGCAAGAATCCTACCTGTCTGTCACCAACACATCACCTGCTAATGCCAGATTGAAGTGGAGTAATATACAGCACTGTCTTAAAAGATTTTCTGATTCATTAATGCTTATGCTTTCCCTTCAATAGCAAATATCTCCTTTTGTCTCAAATAAACACATGGAAATAAAGCCACCCTTAATGTCAATAAATTACATTTTGTGTACTTCATTCTCATGCCTATGGGAAAGATGTTGTGAGAAGAGTAGTTTGAGAATGGTCAAAGAGAATTGCAATTAATCTGCCAGAAAGAGTTATGGTAAATATTATTATTATGGTTATTAATGAGTTGTAAAACACTGTAAATCTCCATGACAGTAATTATGATGTTTTGTATATATAAATTTGGCATTCTGCATATACAAGCACTTGGGCTTGAACTCTTCCTAGATCATTAGGAAATTAGAGGTCATATCATCGGTCACTTGAAAAGTAATTTCCTGCAGATTTTCAGGCCATTCTCAGATTTATCCTTGCTGTAAAAAGGTATCAATGATTTCTCCCCAGGCAAAGGAGCTCACACAGAGGCTGGAGTTAACAGCCTTTGCAGGGCAGCCACCCAGGCCTGCACAGGACACGGGGCTCTGGATCCCCTCTGGGCCAGCCACGAGAAAAACAGGGTGGGTACAGCCTGCCAGGGATGAGGAGGTGGCAGGCTGAGGGGCCAGGCTCATGTTGGTAGAGTTTCCCAAAACAAACTGAATCTGTGGAAAGCATTCATTTTCAGGGGCCTGCTCTAGGCTGTGTGTCACTTGATGCGTTGAGAGGAGCAGATTGCAATGATCTGCTGTTCTCATGCCAATCCTCCATGTGAGAAAACTCTCCAAAAGAGGGTTCTGCTGCTTCCCAGCTCCATTTCTCAAGGTTTGCACTGAGATCTCTGGAAATCTGTGATTCCAGGGCAGGGATTCCCATAAGGAATGACTTGCTGTTCAAAGGGGTTGCCCAGAGCAGCTGTGGCTGCCCCTGGATCCCTGGCAGTGTCCAAGACCAGGTTGGACAGGGTTTGGAGCAGCCTGGGACAGTGGGAGGTGTCCCTGCCTATGGCAGGGGGTGGAATGGGATGAGCTTTAAGGTCCCTTCCAACTCAAACCATTCTGTGATTCTATGAAAGCAGCTTCCTCTCTCCTCCTGCAGGGAATCAATAACCTTTCTGCTGGCAGTGGTTCAGCTCAGTTTGGTGCTCTGCCCTCTTTTTCAGTAGATTCCTCCTCTGGTGATAAGTAAAAAGGACATTACAAGTCAATTCCATTGCAGATTAAACACAATCACCCTCAGCTCAGCTAAATCAGCAGTTTCTGCAGTCTAAATGCCAGCCAGAAATAATTTCCCTATTCCATCTCTTCCACTAGACACCCTACCTTTCATCCCAGCCAGAAGCGCTGCTCCCTGCACTCCTGGGAGCAGTCATGGGATGTGCAGGGGGATAGAGAGTTTGCAAACACTCAACAAAATACAGCTTCTATCAAGGAATGTTCACTTGGAGGTTCAACCCCTGGCAGTGACTTAGAAGCCAAGCAATAATTCTGATGTTGTATCTCACTGTACAATGATGGGAATGCCCGAGCAAGCTGGGATGTGACATGACATTATATTGTCTATCAAAAAATAAAAATATAATAAAATCAAAACTACTGGGAGCACTTTACCCATTCTATTATGACCGAGTTCAATAGCTCTGTGATTCCAAGCTCTGGAGTGATGGCTTTATGAGGACATCAAAAGCACTGAGCCTGACCAAGCCTCCTGGATACACACAGGCTTCTCCTACAAGGAGCCACAGGCGGCTGCAGGCAGTGTCCACTGGGAGCTTCCCAAAAGAGAACCCTTCCTGAATTATGAGGGCCCACACACACACACACACACACTCAACTTCACAGCCCATTGCTTTCCCAGGAGCGGAGTCTGTGCTGTCTGCACCAAGGCAATATATCTCTTTATGGCCTGCCAGTGACTTTACAGAGAGATAAACAAAGCTTTTAAATCAAAAGGAGACGGAGCAGAAGAAAAAGTTTGGCACCCCAGGACATAACGCCGCTGTTTGTGCTTTAACCCTTCATGAAAACCAGGGAAGCAGGGAGCTCCTTAGGCAGGATCTGCCAAGGGAATGACCACAGGAGAAATGGGAAACCCTAGGGTGGAAATGCAAGGAATTCTCCTAGATGTTAACAATTACTGTGTTAATATCTGTGTTCAGTGAAGGGAAGGACCTGCATTCATCTAAAATACGCTGAGAAATGGATATGGCACCAAGCTGAGCTGTAGGATGTGGCAGTGGTTTGAGCTGTAGGATAAATGGCCTTAAAGCAGAACAGCTGGAATTTTCTATTAACCAAGGACATGTAATAAATTTACCTTACCTGTATTGACTCCAAGTTTGTGGAGCAAGGAGGAACATCAGCTTCATGTGCACAGCATCAAGAATGAGACTGACATCAAGGTAAAGTCCGTGGGGGTTCTGTGAAGTAAATAACAGCAAAAAAAAATCAAATTACCACATACTGTTGTGATTTCTTTTCAACTGTGGAGCCTTTTGGATGGGCAATGTCACATAGATCCACCAGTAGCTCCATCAATGTTTAATCATTTCAGAATTGAATGGAAAGTTGACATTTTTAAAGGAAAAGAAATCCAGAGCTACTACAAGAAAATAATCAGGCGGACCCAAAGTATTCTAGTGGCTCATTTCTTTTAAACTGTCATCATTCCCATGCCTGTTTCATGGGTCTGGGCCATAATTTGTATATTTGGTTCTTGAAGAAGGTTTAAATCCATTAAAATACTTCTTTCTCTCTTCACTCATAGTGTCCAAAAATCTCTTCACCATTTCACTGAAAGTCAATGTGTTTGAGGTTTCCTTTCATTCCCACCTAGAGAATGTCTGTCTTTAAAGACAAAAAATTATCCTTTGTATCCCAAGAGGAACTAGTCCAAATACTGCTCAGCAGCTTCTGCTGTACAGAAGTGAAAAGAAAGTTTGTGTGGACAGATTTCACAGGACCAGCTCACTCAACTTCAGGAAAAAACAAGAAAAAGAGGGTGAGAATTTGTCACTCATATAAGCCAGGGTCTGCTTTTTTGTACCAACTAGATCATGCCGGATGCTTTGTGAGGTGTGCACAAAGTTTTTGAAAAGACACCAACTTGTACATGAAAAATGTTATTTATGCTGTCATTTATTCACCTTCAGCCCCTGTTAGCAGGCAAAAAACCTTCCATGTACAAGAGAATATTTTCTAAGAAGGTAGGGGCTTTCACTTAAATGCTAACCCAGGTGAACCTATCCTACATCCACCTTCCCAAATCCCAGCCCAGGCCATGCTGCTGCATTAAAAGTTAATGTGTTTCAGACCAGGCTCCTGCATAAGATGATTTGCAAAATTCAGAGCTAGAATGGGAATTAAGCTGCAAATCCTTCCCCACCTGCTGGGATGCTCAGAGCATTCCCTCACTCCGACTGCACAGCAGCTGAACCCCACGAGCTTCAGTGGGGACAGATCCTGACTCTACCTAGGTAAAAGTCCAACACCAGAAGCCTAAACTCAGACCAAAGTAAAACAGACTTTCCCTTCTGACTCTGACCACAAATCTCTCCAGAGCAATCCCATCACCTCAGCACAAAAAGCTGCCTTTCAGTATTTCTACCTGTTTTCACAAGTCTTTTCATCCTAAACTTCAAATGCATAAAAGCAATTGCATATTCTTCTGTGTTTTCTTTCTTTTTAAATTCTTATTTGTAGAATTTTGGGGTGGTTTCTTTCTCTGTGATCGCAGCTGAACTTCCTACTGGCCCAGGGGGACTAGAGAGCAATAACTTTAAATGGCCTCATAGATGCAGCCATGGCCTCAAGCCAGCACTAATTTCCAATCTTGTTATGCTGAAGAAAGAGGGTGAAGGGAAAAAAAAAAAAAAGGAAAAAAGGTAAAGAGTAAGAATGCAAACCAGAAAAACCAGAAATATCCCATAATGTTAGTGAGAATTGGAAAGTCCTGATGGTGGTTTCAGTGACAGGTTTAAGTTTCTACTAGAAAAAAAAGCAGAAGAATTTGGAGTGTTTAAAATGAAAGTGAATATTTTTCCTCAGACACAGAACATCCTTGTGACATTGAGGTCTTTGCGTACTGCAGGCAGGATGGAATTTTACTGACCAAATACAGCATCGTCACTACATGAGTACAACAAACATTTGTGAAAACATATTAAACATGTCATAAATTAACTGAATTTGGGAGTTGTAAACACTCACTTGAACTTACAGCTCTTTGATTTCACCAGCATATCCAGATACGTGGCTACCCAAATTCACCCCTTAACTTGGAAAAGGAGTGGCTTTTAAACTCCTTTTGCATTTTCTAAACTCCACTGGGCCCATTTACTCTGTTCCCCAACCCCTTCCCTGACAGTGGATGAAAATTAAACACATTGGGAACAAGGAAATCTTCTGCAACACTTTCCCCAAAACCTCCCACTTTCCAAACTCAGGCTTTTACAACAGTGAGGAAAAGAATGGATTTTCAGCAAGTGCTCTTTAAGACTAATTAAAACTTTATATCACATGAGGAGCACACACAAATCAAAACAAAACTCCAAGAGGAATTTAGCAAGGAAGTATGGAGTTACCCACATGTATATTTGGCCAAGAAGATGGAGATACTCTTGCAAAGAGCAGCGGGACCGCAGCGCCAGGCTGGCAGCACCATGGGCTCGGCTCTTCTCCTGCCAGAGGAGATGGGGGCTCAAGGCTTATGGTGCTCAAAGAGGAGCACCATTTCCTGGCCAACAGGTCTCTACCACAGCCAGGTGGTGGGAGGATGGCTGGACTGATCATAGCACAAGACTAGTAGATGTTGGCATCTTCCCATTTGTTTTTCCCCTCTGTGCTGCCTCCCTTCCACGTGCAGTGCACATCCAACCTTCCCATCCAGCACCACGGCCCAGGAGGAGCCAGCACTGCTCACCTCATGGTCTGGACTTCTGTGCATGGGTGGAGTCATGGAGTCCCAGAGTCACTGAGGTTGGAAAAGACCTCCCAGACCATCAAGTCCAACCTGTGACTGATCCCCACCCTGTCACCAACCCAGAGTGCCACATCCAGGCCTTCCTGGGACACCTCCAGGGATGGAGACTCCAAACCTCTCTGGGCAGACTTGTCTCAATGCTTAAGAGTGAAAAAATAGGCAGGGCTGAAGCAAAACAAAATGTAGAGTTCAGCTTAAGGCTACAAACACAATGCAGAGTTAAATCTAAACTGAGGAGGTCTGGCAGGTAATTCAGATTTGGTCCAAAGGGAGCTACACAAAGTAGCATAATATGCCCAAAGGTTTGAGGAAATGCAGAGTATAAAAATTAACAACTCTTTCTATAGTATCAAATAAGGGGCAAGGAAAAGAGATCCCCTGTTCTTGCACTTTGCTCTCTTTCTCTCCTGCCTTCAAGCTTTCCAAATTCACTAGAGAGAGACTCTGACAATAAATGATGTTTTGGTTTGAGGTTGCATGTCTTGCATCCCCTGGAAAAGGCAGCAAGCCACATTGTCTCCTTTTAATCTCAACAATTAGTCTTCCAGGTCTTTTATTGCCTTAGGTGACTCAAAGCTGACTCTAGATTCCTAAATCAGGGCCATCAGATCCAAAATTTAACTGCAGACGAAACAACCCATGCTAGATCCCCCAAAGGCTGCCACTAAAGTAAAGGAAATTACTGCTACTGCTTTTAGTTCAAAGTCTTCCTGTCTGCCTTGGACAACCCTTGTCAGGACTAGAAAGAGACCCAGAACAGCAAGGCAGTAAAATGTGGTCAGAAGCAACCACACCAGGAGCTCCCTGGAACAGAGCTGTAGGGCTGATGGGACAATTAATGCTGAGTGGCAAAGTGCTTCTGCATTGCCAATGGCACACGAGCCACTTCAAGCCCTCAGTAGGAGAGCAATTTCCAGGCATCTCACCCCTACTGATTTCTCACTGATCTGAATTGGAATCAGAGCCCAGGGAGCAGTCAAAGAGTCCCTTAAGCCTCAAGTGCATAATGAACATTTCAAACATGGGGACAGAAAAATCTCAGGTGCCCAGTTCCATGCCCAAACTTCATTTTGTTTGCCTGCCTTCTTTCTTCTCGACTTATTTGACAGAGAATAACAACTAAAATCTGGGCCAGGGTACCTAAACCTCCCCAGAGACCCCTCTTTGCCCACAGAGACCCAACCCCACACGCAGGAGGACAGTGTAGAGGCAGCATTTCTCTTCTGTGGCAGGAACATGTGGCCCTAGGACCAGATGTTGCCTCCTAATGTGCACATGCATCTTTTCCCTCCAAATGCCGATTGCTCCTGTTGGTCTGATGCCAAAAACCCCCTCAGGAGACACACACACACCCCTCCCCTGCTTTTCACCTCCCTGCACTGGGGTAAGCTGGGAGTAATTTTTTAAACATCATAATTGCCTGGGTACAACTGCGAGTAAATCCAGCTTGGTATGCCAAAATGAACTGCAGGTTTAGGAAAATATATAAATAATTGAAATCAAAACACCCAAACAACAAAAATAGTCATAATTTCTCAGCATTTTATATCAGCTGTGGGCCCATGTAGAAACAAAGGCAATTTGGTCAAAAAAACAGATGTTAACTGAGGAGACGCATCCTGCACTGCAGGTCCTTGGCAGTAATGAACAAGCTGTGCTAAGAGTCTTGTGCATCTAAATTGCCTTTAGAGGAAAATTATCCCTGAGAGTGAAGACTGGAAGATATCTGGGGCAGGGACTGACTCAATTGCTCTTTGTATAAGGATGCTGATGTCCAGGCATTAATTCCTAATTGCAAACAAACAAACAAACAAACAAACAAATTGGTATCAGAAAAAATCCCACTGTAGAGTCATTCTATGAAGGAGGGTTGAGATTTTGGAGGTGCTATTCCCAATCCTGCCAGGCACCCTTTAAAAATCACTTCAACACTCTGAACAGGATGTTTTTGTGCAGTCTCATCAGATGGCCTCACTTCACTGGAAATCTTGGGAGATTTTTGCTCCAATGTGCTTTGAGATCCTCAAATAAAGTGCTCAGAGTGCACAAACAAACAAGAGGATAAATTACTGCTCACCAGCTTTAACTTTTTAACCAACCCTGAGGAGCACAGGAGATGCTGCCATGTGAGTGAGAGGGCATGAGCAGAGGCACACCACACAGCCCTGTTCAACCAGGAGCTCACCTGAGAGCAGTGATGTCGCTGGGGGAGACACCTCCACCTCTCTGGTTTTTTGGAAAGTGCCTTCCCAGGTCCTTACTATGCCAGGCTAATCTGAGGGCAGTGAGGAACATGGTAATTGTTCCTTTTATTTTTCATGTCTCCCATACATCTCCTCCCTAACAACCTTGGCTGCAGCCACATTCTATTTTTTCCCCTTACAATTGTTTCAATAGATTCTTTATGGTTTATGGGTTGGTTTTTGGTGTTGCTTCCCCCCCTCCCTTTAAACTGAAGCCTGAAATATGCTCTGAATTAAGAAAAAGCTCCATGTCACTGGGGATTGGACTGCTGCTGAACTGTTCCGTGTGTGAGTGTGTGTGTGCACACAACCTCCCGGCCAAAAATGCCTCAGGGGCTCTCCCTAACTGTTGGGGTCCTAAAAAGGGTCCGTTTCTCCCGATTGGCCACCCCCTGAACCGGCTGGGAGCGGGGCAGAGCTCTCTCCACCCCCACTAGCACCACGCTCCCTCTCTAGCACATCTGTCCAAGCTTGCTCACTGCTGGCCCTTCCCTTCCCCATATGCTATAGGCGTTTTTGGCCTGGCTGAATCCTCAGTGCATTAAGCAGGAGGCCCCTGGTTCAAGAAATCTCCCCCACTTACAATGTGAAGTGCAGCAGAAGTGATGTGTGCAGCAGCAGGGTGAGAAGGAGGGATCAGCAGGGAGGAATGAAAAAAAAAAAAAAAAAAAAAAAAAAAAGGTGCATGTGGGGAGGGGGAGCATCTCGCCTGTTATCTTTATCCAAAAAGCGATAAATCACCACAGGAAAGTAACACACAGCTTTGGCTTTTAACCTCTTGTGTTCCCCAGGCAAAGTGTGAAGGTGGGATCATTTTAGAGAGTCTTGCAGCTTTGGAGCACCAATGCAGGGATCCAGAGATCTCCTCTGTCCACAGTCCCTGTCCCTAGTTAGGGTAGTTCATTCTGGGATGATGCAGCTGTGCAGCAAAAGGCCCATGAACACTCACTGCTACCCCCTCCAAACTGGGAGCCTGCTGGATATTGCTGGTCCCAGGTTTAAAGCTGGAATTTGGGAATTGGTCAGCACAGCTGGAAAAGGTCCTGCTTGGACTGTGCTGGTCCAGCCCCAGTGAGGGTCACGCTGGGGCAGCCAGAAATGCTGCACCACCTCCCTCCAAGCCACCATCAGGCTACCTAAGGCTGCATCCCTGCTCCCCAGGCACAAAACCAGCAATCCCAAGGCTAAACACACACATCAGGGCAGAGCTTCCTGCTGCTCAGACACACAAATAACACCACCGAGGGGAGACAGGGTGCTGTGAAAGCAGAGAAGCTGCAAACCTCTGC
Organism: Vidua macroura; assembly: GCF_024509145.1. Lineage (NCBI taxonomy): Eukaryota > Metazoa > Chordata > Aves > Passeriformes > Viduidae > Vidua > Vidua macroura. The sequence continues at coordinate 8,214,477 of NC_071591.1, forward strand.
TGCTTCTCCCAAATTGTCCTTAGGGTCATATCTTAACAAAATACAAATTAACTCCAACATCCAGGTATCCAGCACACTCCCAGGGCTGTGCCAACACGACCACAAGCGTCTCATGGGGATTGAAGCCTTGCTGTGTCTCAGTTTCCCATAATTGCACAGGTTCTGCTTCAGAGACCCATGAGATCCCTGGGGCAAGGCAGTTTGGAGTGGGATAACAGTGCCAGCCCTGCTTGGCTCCACCTCACCTGGAGATCCTCCCCACCACGGCAGCACAGGCCTGAGGAAACACCACAGCAACATGTCATTTTGAAAGGTCACAATGGTGTTTTCTTGTTTGTTTTTTCAACAGCATCGTGGAATTTCAAATGCCAATGGTTTTAGGTATCTGACCTTTCTAGAGGCTGCTCCCATGGTTTGACTCAAAACCATGTGCAACAACTGCCCACATTTCCTTTGTGCCCATTTTAGACTTTGGGGCATGAACAACAAATCCCATCCCATAACATATATATTCTAGTCACAGTCCTACAGTTCTAAAACACAGCTACATCCTAAATTATCCTCCTTTCAGCAGTGAGCTGTTCATCCATCTCAGGAAGTTGTAGCTCTCTGTTTATGTATCACTGCACCCCTTCCACTCTCCATGGTTATCTCACAGTCAACTTTAAATAACAAATTAAGCTATTTAAAAACATAAGCATGTTAATTGCCAATCACAGCAACGTGAGGAAGTAAAACAAAGGTAGAGAAGCATATGGAAACTACAACTGCCAAGGAAGACTATGAACATAGTGAACAACTATTCCAAATTATCTACTGTCCAAATAACCAGAGATAAAGAGCAGAGCTCTTCTCACAAACCTGAGGACATGTAGATCAAAAGGCACGTGGCTGGGTTACACAAACCAGTGAGATGATATAATACAGATTAACCTTGATGAAACCACTTACTCTGCCTTGTTCCTCACCCGCTGTGAGAAGTGCAGAATTCCCCTTGCATAGATGCTGGTTGAATAAAACCTTTCATGATTGTATGAACTCAGCTGCAACTATGATATCGTGTCCCTGGAAAGCAGAGTGGACAAACAATCGACCCTCCAGCTACCCGTCAGTTACTAATATTATATTCAGCCTGATCTTTAAATGCATTTACAACTAAGATGTAGGAGCCAGCAGATAGCCAAAGCTGCAGCCTGTTCCCTCATACAGAGGGCAACACCAAATCCTCCCAGGCCACCCCTGACAGATGAGTAACTTGCTTTTAAAGACCTCCAAGGAAGCAGCTCCAGTAACCTTCTCATACAGCTTATTTTAGTGCTGAAATGACCTTGAAGCTGGGAAGCTTTTTCTAATATCTGAACTAAATCTTTTCTGCTGAAAATTATGTGAATTCTCTCCTCACTGCTGCTCTGAAGACACAATTCATCACCATTCTCTTTCTAGCAATGTTTTACATATTGGAGGAATGTTCTCACGTCCTGTCAGTCTTCCCTTCTCTAGACTAAACAAATCCAATTCCTTCAATCTTTCCTCATAGGTTGCCTTTTCCAAACCTCTTATCATTCCTATGGCTCTCCTTTAGTCCCTCTCCAATCTGTCAAGAATTTTCTTGAACAGCTCAACCAAAGGAGAGCGTAGCCAAGGCTGTATGAAGGTTGCCTGAAAAGTAAAATCTACCCCTTTTCTTTTACCTGCAAGCCCCACTCAAATTCTCTGGTGCATTAATTGTCATTTCTGAAGCAGTTTTACAATATATTCAGTTTAGCATTTCCCATCACTCTGCACTGTCTTCATTTTTAAACACTGCCTCTCTTGCAGAGTATTTTCTGGTTTGCATTCTATTCTGCACTTGAATTTATTTCTCTAGCTACTATGATTTGGTTTTACCCCATTTCAGGTTGCAAATTTCGTATAACCAGGTATAAAAATTATTCACAGCTCTGCTTCTCTTTTCCAAAACGCTGAAATGCCACCCAGCAGGACCTCAAGTAGTTTTATTAACCTGCACTTTGTAATGCCACACGAGACAGCCTCTAAAATCCCGAGCTCTTCCCAGCCCAGGGCAGCCCCCTGAGGGACTCCCTTTGTTGTGTCCTCCCACCTTGACAGGAAACAATCTACAGCTACTTTTTGGGCCTTAATTTACACCTGGTTGTGCTCTCAATTTGAAACAGAGTATGTACCTCTACTTAGACTACGAGGATGCCATGAATTCAAGTTCTTACTAAAATACTAACAAACATCATTTGCACCTCTTGGTTTTTATTTACCAGTTCATTTCCCCTGCACAGAAATTGTACTGGTTTGACGTGATTTGCTCTTGACAAATCTGTATTTGCTGTTTCTTATTAACTTCTAATTCTCTGAGTGCTTGTAACAGCTAATTCTAGAAACTTTTTGGGTATTGAAGTCAGTTTTACTGTTCCATAATCCCCCTGGTTCTCATTTTCCCCCTATATAAAAATAGACCTTGTGATTACCCTTCTCTGGGCCTCTGGCTCTACCTTGGTCATCTTGAACTCTGAAAGATAATCTCTAATCACTCTGGGATTGTTGCAGCTAGAGCCTGTAGTACCCCAGGGTCGATTTCATCAGGTCCTGCTGAATTGCAGAACATCTAAATTACCCAAATTTTAGCCAGCATAGTCTTTAGCTATTTCAGATGACCCCCTTGTTAAAACTTAATGCATTCGTACACAGTCACAATCAACCTTTTTTTTTTTTTTTGTATTTCTGGGAGAAGCAACCAAAAATGGCATTGAATACTTCATTCTCTGCATTTGTTATTTCCTCTCCTTCCTTTTTAAGTCATGGGCTAACTTTCTTAACTCTCATTGTTTTTATATTTGCATTTATGTTTTTAAGGGGTTTTGACTCCGAGACAGATTTATGGGGGGTAATGTAATGTGAGAGCAGGATGTGTATTATCTTGAAATTCAAATACTGTGAGCAGATGAGTTTATGCTCGATTTTTGGCTTCAAAATTAACTCAGAGCCATTTAAATAAAAAAAAAAGTACAACATTTCCTTAGAAATTAACAGAAGTTTAAATAATATAAATACAAAAGCAAAAGTTTTTGCTGTTCTTTAAGAAAGTTTATCGTGCTGTTTTAACCAGTGTACACAAGCCAATGTGTGTTTGCATCTCTGTTTGAGCTGATGACCCAAAGCATTTGGAAGCCCAAATTTACACGCTAATGTACTCAATATATAATTTCTCATCTAACTGACCAAATAATCTCCAAACACATTTTGTCCACAGATGTCACAGAAAGCAAAGGAAGATGAGGAAAAAAGTACACAGTGCATTTGGAAAGCAAACTAACTTAAAGTACTTTTCTTTCCTTCCAAGTGTGGCCATTAGCAAGAGAACCTTGGGAACCTTGAGGGTTTTATGAGGTTTGATGAGCTCTTAATTAGAAATGGCTGAAATTTGAACTGAGGATTTCTGAACACTGTGTCTGCCTGGAACCAGAAGGTTTGTTTCTGCCTGATTTCCTACTTTGAACAGGCTTGTGTGCAAATTTGAATAAACCTGGCTAAGAATGATGATGGTGAAGTGGTCTGGTAGCACAGGGCCACGTGTTTCTGATACAGACTGACTAAAAATAATTTCTTCCCAAACTCAGACTGAAATATTCTTTGATCAGAAAAACAGGTAAATGGTTCAAGAAGCAGGTTAGAGGCACCGAGAAAGGAAAGAAGGATGAGGCTGGGTCAGAGGAGGCCGGGGGGAAAACATGGAATTTGAGAAATGGAAAAGAGTCAGGCAATCACAAAAACTCTGAAAAACATCTGGGAAAAAATCCCAGATTCTCGAAACAAGCGAGGTGCCTCACTTTGGAGGTCTTCAGGCTGAACTCCTCCAAAGTGGTGCCGACGAATGTTGCTGGAACAGAGGCAAGAGAGACCCTGCTGATTTCCAAGGCAGCACTGCTAATTCCTTCAGACAGCTTGTATCCTAGGCATGAAAGAAATCTGGCAACTGAACTTTGCTGGCCTGCAGCAGGGTGATGGAACATCTTCTATCTCCTCTTTATTAACCCACAGACCCCAGATTCAGGAACCCAACTGAGGAGCCCCTGAAATTGCTGCAGCTCTCACAGGAGACACTGGATGTGCTACAGCAGCTCTGAGAAAATTCCCTCATGGATCTGATGATTTTCCCCCTGTTTCCAAGCTGTACCTTGAATCAATAAATTTATCTCCTGCATGAACATCTTAACTGTTCTCCGCTTCTTTGAATTTCAGGTTGTATTTGATTAACTCTGCAAAATATTTTGGGATGTAGTGGGTCTGGAAAAACACACACAGAATAGATGATGATTATGCAGGGTGAACTGAACATTGGCCAGATTAGCAGCTACAGCAGACAGCCAATCTATTTAAGTCTTCTGCATTTCATTGTGATTTAATTTAATTTAAATATGGTGGGGTTTTTCCAGACTGTTACCTAAAAATAGGATTTCTTATTTGTCTAGAAGATTTGCATTATTAAAGGGTCCTGAACAAAAGCACTCAATATTTTTGCTTAAAACTCTACATTTTCAAGTAATTTAATCTTCTAAAAATTATACCTCTGATGAGGAGGATTCTTGTTCTCCCTCCTAAGCTGAAACACAAAAGAACCTTAGATATTCAAGGTTAAAGTGATAGTGAACGACTTCTTAAAAAATTACAGGCCTAGAAAGGAGATATTTTTATCTCTACTAGAAACATTAATGAAAACTATTTGCTAATTTCACACGGCCCTTTGGTGCTGAAGAGCTGCACTTGATAATTGTCAGGGCCATCTGTATCTTACAAACTTCTCCATTGCTCTCTCATTCTCTGAGCAGAACGCAGGATCTTAATGGATAGAATCTCAGATCAATGATAATGTTCCCAGATCTCCTAAGGACAGAATTGTCCTGTTTGCACATAGATGGCCTTTCCAAACAACTTTTTTTCCCTCTCCAGGGCACATTTTCCAATTGCAAGCTGCTGGAGGTGGTTTAGGAAGACGCATTTTGGAGCAAGCTGGGGGATTGCACAACCAGCAGAAGCGTTCTCCTGTGTTTCTGGATTTCAACCTTTTACTTCAGAAAACTGAAGATAAGCACCAGCAGCTGGGCCCTGAGTAAATCCCAGCCACGGAGCCTGTGTAAATACTGAGGTTTCTGGAGGGTGAACTCATGCCAAGGAGGTTTGTGCCGGGAATGGGGGCAGGAAAAATCCGCGTTCGGAGAGAAACTCCCTCTTCTCAAATGGTCAGTGGACATGTCCAGGCAGGCCCGAGCTTGCCGGGGCCAAAAGCCAAACAAATCTCTGCCCTGTCAGTGTGGCCCCTGTGTTTAAATTGGAGTGATGAGATCAGGGATGGGGAGAAGGAGGGAGCTGCAGTGCAGCACTCAGCAGCTCTCACACACCAAATACCTTGGCTTTCACTCCAGCACAGGCTGGCAAGAAATCCAGTGTTCAAACCATGGCCAAAACAGAAAAGTTATTTGATTAATGAGCAGAGACACCTATGTGAGAGGAAGGAAGATGAGAAAGTGTGCTCTGGAGGCTCGGGATTAATTAAGGACTGTTCTCCAAAGAAATACCCACCTACAGAACTACAGAACCATGTGCTGACTGCAAGGCCTCCGGTAACAATGTCAGCATCTTCTGTCTCTGCTGCTGCAGTTCTGCACACTAAGGCAGCCAACACCTTTGTCCCAGGGCCATGGGGTCACACCATCACCAAGTGCAGCTCTTCAGCACCAAAGGGCTGTGTGAAATTAGCAAATAATTTTCATTAATATTTCTACTAGAAATAACAGCATCTCCTTTCTAGGCCTGTAATTTTTTAAGAAGTCGTTCACTATCACTTTAACCTTGAATATCTAAGGTTCTTTTGTGTTTCAGCTTAGGAGGGAGAACAAGAATCCTCCTCATCACAGGTGAAATTTTTAGAAGATTAAATTACTTGAAAATGTAGAGTTTTAGCAGGGAACAGGACAGCCCACAGGGGACACTGCAGGGCTTTTAGGGAAGAGGAGTAGTTACAGTCAATGGAAACCAAGGGCCAACAATCAAAGGCAAATGGGAGTCAGGCTCCCAGTAAAAATCCATGAGAACTGTAGCATGGGCTTTGTTGTCCTTAAATGTGCTCTCTGCAGCCCAGGAATTGACCTACAGAAGGCTTGTCCACTATAAGGTAACGTTATATGACCTACAGGTTTACTAGTTTTTTCTGCACTCTGGAAAATCTTTAAGCCTCCTTGTTACTTGGTGTATTTGGGTACACACCTGCACCTGGCTGGACCTCCCCTCTGAAATCCAGAGGAATCTGTATGAGAACAGGGTCTCCCAAACCGATCCTGTTTCAGGTCTTCCTTGGCCTAATGTCAAAAAAGATTATTCAGTTGTTGGAATTTCATAAAATTTCATTTTACTCGAGTTTCCAGCATCCCTTATGATCATGGTAGGATTAAGATTTACCTGCCTTGTAACATTTGCTTTGCTATTTTGCAACATGCTGGGCATTAATTACAATATGAGAGGAACTAAGACAGCTCCTTTTTTCTATTATTTTTTAATTATTTTTTTGTTTCTTATATAAAGACAGCAGACAAAATTTGCTTTAAAAGGCTGCAAGACAAGCCCTACCCTTTCATGCAGAATACAGTCCCTGAGAAAGCTGCTCTGGCCCAAAAAGGTCACTTTTTGTGTAACATTATTCTAACTCAAGAGCTTTATCCTAATTGTTTTGATCAGCAATAACTTTTTCTGTGTTGCCATTTTATGTATTATTATTAAAATAATAGGACATTATGTAAAATAAAAGGACAATGAAGTAAAATGGATTTTGTCAAAGCCACCAAATCATTACAAAAGATTCATTGCATAATAGATGCCCTTTTCCCCATAGGGAAAGAAAATTATCCTGGCTTCAACTTAATTTTTTTGTTTTGTCTGTTTGATATCTGATGCCTACCAGAAGGATTTGTAAAGAAACCTAAGGCATTTAGCCTCCAATTTAATGGGATTTAAGCATTTACTTCTGCTGGAAATGTTTGAAAACAATATGCTAAGGACCAAATGAACTATTGAGTTTTAATCACCTTCAAACTCTGATACCTTCAACAATAACACATTGAAAAGAGTAGAAAATTATGGGGCTGGAGGTAGCAGAATGCAGCTCGTGCCCTGACTTTCTAAAACATTTCAGGCTATTTAGTCTCAATAATTTCAACTGGGGCTGCAATTACTAAAGACTTCTGAAAGTCAGCTGTCAGTTTTTAAAGTGTTTTGTGGTGTTTTTTCTCCAGTAATAGCAGATGGCTTGGAGACACAGTGGCTTTAAATGCTCACTTGAGGGGAACCTAAAAATTCCAGAAGGAGATTTTTAAAGCTGACAGTCAATTGATAAGATTTGAGACTATTGTGTGAAGCTGAGAAAAGGCGAAAAGATCAGGAGGAGACAGCAAAAGAGAAAATATGGACAGGCTCTCTCAAAATAACCAGAGCTCTGTGGCAGTAACAGGAGAATAACAAAACCTGCTCGGTGCCTGACTCGGCTCCTTCTGCCCTCAGTCTTGTTGAGTAGTAGCATTAGTTTCACTGAAATCAATCAGGCTGCCCCTGGAGCTGGCTGTTATTTAATTTCACCGAAGAGAAAAGGGCAGAATCAAGCCAGTAAATACTATCACGTTTATAGATATGTTTTGTTATGTTACATGAGAAATAGTAGCATGGGACTGCTGGGAGTTTTCAGACTGATAAAGCTGTTATCGGATTTCCATTTTTCACTGGGGAGCTGCAGCACCAAGAGATCAAGGTCACGTTTAGTAGAAAGAGCTTAACGGGTATTTTACATATGAAGAACTTTAAGCGTTTGGTTGTTTGTCTGAACCAGTCTCTACAAAGGGCCTCAGACAATAGAGACCAGGCAAAGTCCACAGCACAGAGCCCCAGGTAGCTGTTCAGGGCTCTAATTGCAAACCCATAAACTCTTTGCAGGGCCAGCTCTATTAATGTCACCATCTTCTTGCCCCTAAAGAACATTTCTGCCCCTTATAGCCCATTTGGCAAAGGAAAATAAGGAGACACGAGCTCCCAGTTGCTCTCCATTTCTTTTCTAAATACAGCCTCTTAGTTCATCAAGAGCATCACACTGTCCTAAGCCTCTCATTTAACAAGACATGAGTTTTACCTGAAGTGCTTCAGCGACTCTCTTAGACAAGTCTGAAGCTCTTGAGACTAGTATTAAATGCACTAGGTGTTTCTTGTGCATTACTCAGATCCTTCAAGGAGTCAGCGGGAGAAATGAATATGTATTCTATATGTCAGCTGGTTATATCACAGCCTATCTGTGCCTAATTATGGAAAACAATCTGCCTATGTGAAGTTAACGGGGAAAGCTCTAAACAGATGTTGATTAAAGAGTGCCTCTGTAGAGTACTTTTTGAGAGGTCATTTTGCTGAGTTTAGATTGAGATGGATGAAGGTGAGGCATTTGGCAGGGAATTGCATCTTTGAAGTGAGTGACGAGATCAGGTTTGGGGGTGGCAGCACAGAGGTTACGGTGACATTCAAGTGGAATATTATGGGAATGAGCAAACTAATTCAGGTGAGTGAAAAACCTCTCTGCAGTTAGTTGTTGCCTTTCCTTTAAAGCTACATATGGATACAAAGGTTAGTCCGAGTTCTGGGAGAGAAAATTAAGGAACTTTTTGCTGGATATTCAGTTTCCAATGAAAGTCTTTTAAACAGTGAGCCTTTAATTCAAAATTAATTCTTCCTTACCTTGTCCAACATGAGGGGGAATACATTCCATTAAAACTTCTTCATAGCCCTGAAGGTACTCTCAAAGGCCAATCAGCTTACACAAGAAAAGGTATGATATTTTAGTACCCTAACCCACTGAAAATAAAGTATGGTGTCACCATAAACAGTTTGCAGAGGAAGGGTCCAGCCCTTTGGTGCTGGAAAATGGTAAATCTGCTGGGCAGAGCATTTGGTCTGTGCATTCAAGCCTTCTTGAAGATGATGTCTGAGATGGAACAAAAGAAATGCCCACAAGTTCCTCTCTCTCAAGTGATGTTGGCACTCCTCGTGACTATCCCAGAAAATTTATTACTTCTCTGAAAACATCCTCCTGTGCTTTATACCTCCTTGTGGAATTGCCACCATTTACTGGTAGCCAGAAGCCATTAGGTGGAGATGTTCCTTTCTCCTTCCCTTTGGTTTCCACAAACAGAAATCCAATGTACAACAAAGAGCTGTGGATAGGAACTCTGCTGAATGTTTGACTGTAAATGAAACCCTCAGTAGCTCATTGCTTGGAAGTAAGAGCAGAGGTTGAAAAGTAAATGCACTTTGTTCAGGGCAGAGCATTGCTAAAATAATTTCTGACAGCCTGTGCCAAAGAACTGAAGTCAACAGACTTGGCTAATCCACCCTGATAAATGCAACAGTTACAAAAATAAATATCTTCAAAAAGCAGCTGGGAGCTGGCCAACATGAACAATCAGACAGCCATACTTGACACCCCTAAACCCTGAAATGGGAGACAGAGAAAATTACCTTTGCAATGACATTCCTGTCAGGCATGGACAGTCCCTGCCCGCCACCAGCCACGGACACCTCACTTGTGACTCTCCTATTTCTGTTCCACAGCACTTTCCCTGGGTACCAGCTGTACACTCGGGGTTTATTTCCATGAGTTCCTGCATCCAAACAATCACCAGCTCTAAAATAGACCCAGTATTCCAACTGCTCCACAGGACCTTCTGCCTGCTTCACTGCTTCTTCGGTGTTGTCGTCACCTCATAACTTACAGAGATGGGCAAAACAATTTGAGGTGATTTTTGAAACCACTGCAACAACACTAAAAATAACATGATGCTCATATTTGCTAATTCCTGCTATATTATTTCACACAGAATGGAGAATGAAAATATAACTTAACTATTTTCTGGCAGTTAATCCTACTTTTTTGGCAATCCAACTTACTTCAAAGCATATTTGACTAAGTACAGTTGTCATGGGGAGAAGTGTATAAAGGAGAAGAGTGAAAGAGAGAATGTATTTAAGAACTATCTTTCCCTTTGGCCTACTTCCCATGGAGTCTCTCCACCTAATTTATGTGGCACTACAGATCTCCAAAAAGTCAATGGACCTCTTTGCAGCTTCCAGAAGAAGCCAGGAAAGAAAGATACAAGTACTTGTAAGGAAATCCTTGAATTTCCAATAGTTTTCTATGCAGTGGCTTAATGTCTAGACTCTCTTGGAATGAAAGCTGTGGATGTTTTTCCTTTTTTTCTCCCCAAGTACTGCCCTGCATGATGAGCCAGCCTCTCTCAAATTGTACTCAGTGCTTTCAGTAAACTTCTGTCTCACTTTTAAACTTTATGAAGTAGGGTTCTATAACAAAATCAATATGGAAAGCCAGAATGATATTTTAATCACCACAGATTTTAGACTTCTGCCTAATTCTACATTAAACAAATTTCGAGAATATCACCATTCAGCAACTGGCTACCCTCTGACAAATTGGCCTTTTTTTCATGGATTATTTTGTATCTTTTCATATAGGATTAAGATGTAATTCTCCACACGGTGCTGCTAATCTCAAATTCATTGTTTTAGAGCTTGCCCATGACAACCACTTCAGTTGAAGTAGTTGGTGTTGGTGTCAGTCTCTCTGAGTCCTGCTGACACAAGGCTTTAGATCTGCTGCTGCACTGGTTTTGCAGCTCCACCTCTACACCTCAAAGAGGATAAGAATGTACTACAGTTTTGCTCAGATGTCACTTTTTTCATCAAGTGCTTTAATACTTCAGAGACAAGCACCCAACCCACTCCAGTTCAGGTTAGCCCTGGACAAAATGCACTCTGGTTGTCACCAACAGTTATCTGACAACCAGCAGTCCCACCCTGACCCTTAACTCCTGCCTCCAAGAATGAAACCAGAATACATGGACATGGTAGCAGCAAGACGCACCATTTCTCAATAGCATTCATTTGTAGAAAAAGCCAAAAAAAATCATATCCAAACTCCCATCTCCAAAACCTCAGCAATGCCAGCCCAGCACATCCCTGCTGCACTCACATAACTGGGTCCCACCAGAATAACTGAGCCCTGTAAAGCAGTTTAATAGACATTGGCAATTGTGGTGTCACTGTGCGTCCCCAGTAGGAGCTTGCGATGATTTAACAACCAGACGTTCCAAACTATTATTTATTTTTCATGGTTTTCAAATTGGAAGTGTAGAACAAAGTCATGGTGGCAATGGGAGAACATGATTTGTCAGGCAGCCCTAAATCTGGGATGCATTAATGGTGGTTGGAGACAGACTATTTATGAATTCATACTGGAAGTTCACAGAGTTGTTGTCTGCTAATCTGTCAATTCAGGGAGATGCTGCTCTGAACTTGAAGGAGTGTGGGATCATCTGGAAAGTGATTCCTGTGACTAAGGCAGTGATGAAAATGAGAGGCCTAAATCTAGACAAAACCTGTGTCAGCTATGCTGGAGGTCCCATACATTGGCAGTCCTGCTTTAGTCTCTCTATGACTCCAGCAGCAAAACTTTGCAGAGGTTTCTCAGCCATCACCTCCCTTTAGTCACAGATCCTTATCTGGGGTATTAAACCTGAAATAGGATAATCAAGTTATGAAAGGCCAGTCCAAATTATCTCCTGCCCATAATGCACTCCTTGGGATGAGCCAGAGAGCCAGGACAGAGCCCTGGAATACATCAGGCATTATGGATCATTTCCTGCCTCTCAGGCACTGCATTCTGACATCACTCCTTCGAAGGAGGCACGAGAGAGGCACTAATATATGCATGTCTTAGCACAGTGTGTAATGCAGCGAAAGCCCGACCTTGTTCAAAGTTACTAAGTGCTATTAATATATATAATGGAAATAAATATTAGCCTTGCTTTGCAAAGAGAACAACCCGAGACATGAGGCCCCCGAGTAATTTGTCAGGACAGACAGAGGAGCCAGGTATCCTAACAATTCCATTTCCTCTGAGCACCTGACAAAGTTCATTCCCATCCATCCCAGGGCTCCTGCAGAGGGGGAAAAAATCACCTCTAAAAATGTTCCTGCTTTATCAGCAAAACGAGGGTGATAACAAAAACAGCTCAGGCCAGACAAAAGCTAATTGAAGCACACGGGCTCGTGCAGATACATAGAAGCCTGGCCTTAAAATAGCCCAGCCAGCCTGGGATGAATCTTCCTCGAGCTCTGACAAGGAAGCAGCAGTCAGCAGTATGGCTGGAAATGAACCACAAGAAAACATATAGGTAGGTCAGGCACCTGCTTCTGACTTGGGGAAAGGAAAACAGAGCCCAGGGCTCTGAAAGGAGCACTGACAAAGGGCAAGGGATGTCCTCAGGGCAGCCCACACCTCCCTCGAGGGCAGAGCAGGAGCTGTTCATCCCTCTTCTGGGAGCCAGCAAGAGGACATGAGAAAAGGGAGTGGAACTACATCTGGGGAAGTTGAGAGCAGACATTAGGGAAAGAGAAAGAGTGGTTCATCCCTGGAACAGGCTCCCCATAGCACCATCCCTGTCAGGGAGCATCTTGGATGATGCTCTTACCTGAAGGAAGCCAACAAGAAAAATGGAGAAAGACTATTGATAAGAGCATGTAGTGACAAGACAAGTGGAATGGCTTCAAACTGACAGAGGGCAGGGTTAGATTAGAGATTAGGAAGAAATTCTTTCCTGTGAGGGTTGTGAGGCCCTGGCACAGATTGCTCAGAGAAGCTGTGGCTGTCCCATCCCTGGAAGTGTCTAAGACCAGGTTGGATAGGGCTGGAGCAGCCTGAGATAGGGGAAGCTGTCCCTGACCATAGCAGAGGTTGGAACCAGATGGTCTTTGAGACTCCTTCCAACCCAAACCATTCTATGATTCCCCTAGGCAGTCCCAGGAGGAGAAGAGAGTTGGACTGAATGATCCTTATGGGTCCTTCCAACTCCACATGTTCTATGATTCCTCCATGGCACAGCTGCCTAAACTTTCTGCTGGATAGTGTGAGTCCTGCCGTGCTCCTGCCTTAGAGCCAGCCTCAAATCTATGTATGAGATCACGGGTATGGAGGTGTTACTGGTGCTCCACTGGAGTGACCTTCCCTAGAACCTTGAATATAATGTAAAACACCATAGGTGACCAGAGAAAAAATTGTCACATTGCCTGGAGAGAGAACAGACTGTTTCAGTGCTGGGAGCAGGAATGCTGCATGGCAGTAAGCAATAGGCAGCATCCATTAAGCAGGATCTCTTCAGACACAGATCTGGGGGATAAGTTTTCAGTGTGACATTGAATTCTTCAGACACTGTAGTAGGCTTAGCTTCTTTAAAGGAAATTTGCTCAGTGGAATATAAGCCATTTCCAAGCATGAACAGAGTACATTAAAGCACTGACTCAGGCTTTGATTCAGAAAAGCACTTAAGCACCCTTCTTGTAAAGGGATACTGTTTGGTGCTCGGACCTTGGAAAGGAAGGTGGATTGTGGTCTCTTTGGCTCAGCGCCACATTTCAAGCATAAAATAAACCTCAAACTAATGCAATTAAGGAAGAATCTTTCACAGTGGACATATTTAATCCATTATTGCCCACTGCAGCAGTTCTTGCACCTAGAACCAGTCATGGCCAGGAGCACACACTGATTAAACAGAAGAATGACCCATTTTGATAAAAGCATTGTCTGAAATATTTAAGGAAAACACCCACCCTATTGCTTTGCAGTGTGAATTTGAAAGGAATGACTTGGCTCCTCAGCCGTGTCAATTTTGCATAACACAAAAAGTTTTTTATGATGTGACACACACAAAAATGGAGCTTCCGTGGACAAAGGAGCTTCGTGACAAGAGAATTGATGGGTAACAGAATCCCAGGGGTCTGTAGAATTTTGTCTATGAGAGGTGGGGTGTGGGAGGAAGGAACAGAGGTAGAAAAAGGTTGACTTCAGAAAAAATTCTTAGATTTAGAAGAGGGAAAATAGGCAAACTAGAGCAAAAAAGCACAAAACCACTCTTATTTCATAGCTAGCTGAACTTTTGGGAAAAGGATTAATAAGAATCTCACCAAAACTTTACTGTCTAAAAATTGTGTGAAAACTTGCAAAGTAAAAGGAAAATCTGACAACTGCAGTCCTTTTTACTATGAAAGCATCAGTGCTATTGATGTCAAAGCTTCTAAATCACAGACTCATTCATCTTAAGAGCAAAATTCATTTGTAATTCCTCAGCATTTTATTTTGCGATGCACTCGTAAGTGTTCAATAGTGCATTTTGCAATAATAATAAACTAAAAGCAACATGAGATGTGTGTTCTAACTTGGCTGTTAAATCTTTCCTTGAAAGTGCTGTGAGCTTGCCAGAATACTCAGTAAGAGATGTCAGGGTTGCAAATTCACACAAAGAATGGACCAGGTTCTATTGCACACTACCGATTTTCTTTTAGATGTTTCTGTTGTGATTAATCCTCCAAACCCTTGCAGATGTTTTTTATTTAAAAAATCATTGTTTTTAATCAAGTTAACTCATTGTTTTAACATCAAGTTAATATTCGTAGTGCAGGACACTTCTAGTTTTAGCACAAGTTCCAGTTTGAATGTGATCCTCATCAGTGGTGCCATAGACACAACTTCCTTACAGCTCTGTCCCTTCAAAATATAATTGACACAGAAACATTATACAATAAAATAAAATGAATGAGCTAGGAAAAAAAAAATCCTTTTAGATGAGAAAACTGATCTTCAGTGTCATAAACAGGGTTACATGAAGAGTTAAGAGCAGAATTAGTTATTCCTGTTCCAGTGTCTTAATGATGCAATCATCCTTCGCTGGCAGTTTAGCTCTCCTCGTAATTACCATGTGCAGTGACGCATGTTCTGAGAGGACAGACAAGCACTGAGCTAAGAGGGCTCTCAAGGAACTGCATCAGCTCTCTCCAAGTCTGTGCAGCCAGGGAAGCTCTCAGAAGAATGTGACCAGCGCAGCTGTGGATGAAGTCAAAGTCTTTGCAGCCTAATTCAGCTCCTTTCCGTAGTTCCCAAGGAACCAGAGAGGGTTGTCTCCAAAGTGTGAGGAGGGCAGTGCAGTGTGTCCCCTTAGAGCACTGGTGCAAAGTCAGCTGATGCTTTTCCATGGAAAATAACTCATATTTTACCATGTCCTGGGAAGTGTATGGACTGAGCTCGCCCATCTGTCACCAGGCGCTCATCCCTCTCCAGCTTGTTTCACATTTCTACTTTTGGCCCTGGCTGCTGCACAAGAAGGGCAGTTTGGCTCTGAATTCCTAAGGATCCATGCCCTATTTTTAAGTTTACGTGACAAGACAGAGCAGTGCAGCTGAAAGTAATGTCCTGTTCCACGAGCAGGAGGATCCTCTTTCACCAGCAAACACTCCTGGGCACAATCTACCTGCTGGTGAGAAGTGCCAGCTCAACAGTTCCTCCAAAGTCATGAACCCAGATGAACCTTCCTGCCTGCACTGACTTTCATCCTCTTCAAACACTGTGCAAAATTATTAGCATTTCTCTTTTAGATGCTGCTTTAGAGCAAGGCTTGGCTGGACAGTATCTTCCCTTTCATGTCAGCCTGCCAGGACCATGTGCTGCAGGTAAAGCACCAGCTCTCACCCTCACTGGCCTTGGTGATGCCTCCTTCAGCTTCTGGACACAGACCTCCTTGCAATTTGAATTTGCAGCTTCCTGCCCTGTTCTTCTTCTCCAAAGATAACACATTTTTTCTTGCATGTACAAGCCTTTTATGCATTTGAAGGCTTGTCATATTCTTTCTTCCTTTTTTTTTCCCTTAGATAAAACGAGCCTAATTTTTCAGGATTTCCTCAGAAATCACACATTCTGTCTGACCACCCTGCTGACTAAACCAGATTAACTGGGGAAATGGGATAGGAAACCATTCACATCTTTGCCACATTATTAAGGATTTCTAATGTCTTTGCTGCCACTCAGGCTCTTGCTAAAGGTCTCTGCAGAACAGTTTCTTTCTAACTGAACTTTTAATAAACTCTTCATGCTTCTGACTTGGTCCCCTGATCATTAATGGCCATTTGTCTACTTCTGTAAGCCCCATGAACAAACATTAATAGAAACTACTTGATCTGCACAAAATGAGATTTTATTGCTATAATAAATGGATACCATAATAAAGGCTGAACCAAGTTATATTAAGTGCTGTAGAAACACATGGAAAGGAGAGCTCTTTCTAAAAGATTTAAACTAAGTCAGAAAACACAGGAGATTTAAATATCATCATCACTCCAATTTAACAGGTGAAGAACAATGGAACATTTAAAAGGCTTATAGTCAGTCAGGATAACAGGTAATTCCTAATTGGACCCTAGCCTTAACAAGTTGCTTTGGTAATCTACTCAGTCTCAGATCAACACTTCAGCCACACGTTATCCAATCCTCTGCAGTTTCAAGGGAAAAGGTTTGTTTGATTCTTCATGAAAACAGCTCCATTTTCAAAGCCCAAAGAGGCTGTGAAGGCCATAAACTCTGTGAAGACCACACTGAGGAAAGGAACACTCTGCTGAAGCAATGAAAGGTATGAAGATCATCTTGTGAAAAGCTGAACTAAGATCATGCCCCATATGTCAAAGAAAACTCTCTCAATTTATCTGTCAATTTTTACATCCCATTTCTTCGGGCTTTCCGAAGCTCTGCAAACCAAGTCCAGAGTTCCATTATTTATTTGGGATGCTGTGTGTCACAGTGACACATTGAGAAACTGGCATCTGCAATTTTCACATGTCAGAAAGACTGTAACTTGAACTGACAAAATAAATTGCTGTTCACACACTCCCACTGACTTTGTTATGTCCCTGAAGCCCCAGGCCTATTTTTTCAATTAAGATCCCCCCTTCTTTCATCCCCCCTCTTCCTACTGCAAAAGCACAATGAGTGGCTGGCAGGAGGGAACGTGCCTTCCACAGCTGGCAGTAGTTGACTGGGAAAGGCAATGGCATTGCTGATAGAGAGAGCAAATAATTCTCCTTAGCTTTTCAGGAAAAGGCACACATCCTTCCTCCATCAGTTAATGCCACCAAACCCCTCCGAGAAAACAACAGATCTGTGTCAGGTTTGCTGGAGCTTTTTGGCTCACAAAGTGGAGCAGTTCTACCAGGACAGAGCAATTCCCAATTAAAACCAGTGGAAAATTTCCTCATCAGGAGACTAAATTGATTTCTAGATCACAGGAATGTCAGAGATGTGAGTGAGTTCAGTGAGAAACTACACTCATCTCCCTGAGAGAGGTGGAAATAAAACCTCACCTATTGGGACATCTCATTGATTGTATGGTCCAGCATTAGAAAATAATTTTAAATATCTTAAAGACCTGAGAGCCCCCTGAGCCTGGCTTAGTGAAGGCTCAACGTGAACATGAATTCTCTGCCTGATTTCCCATTAGTGAGCCTGAGCCATGACCTCACTTCCGACTCCTACCTTCATGCTTCCTTGTCCTGTCACAGCAGGCACGGAAAATATTCTCTTCTCTGCAGCAGCACAGGCCAAAGAAAGCAAGGAGAAACTAATTTCAAGCACCAGAACTAGCAAAGCTCACAAAGCAACTTACTTAGGCCTGTGTAGGTTAAACCTCACCTGAGCCCCTGACTTTGACTCCACACTGTCTTCTCCCTTTGCAAAATGCACCACACACTCCTGGATGCTACTGAAGGAAAACATATTTTGTTTAACACTCCAGGTTGACCCAAGTTGTTCCCTCATTTTGTAATCCTTTCCATTTATTTGAGCTGAATTTGGAGCAGCAAAACCACATGTGGCTTGCGTGACATTTAATTGCAAGTACTTCACACACTCCTGAATTCCTTCCTTTTGTGTGCAAGCACTACATATTTAGTCAAGGACACATTGGGGAAGGTCAGTAGGAGGGGAGAGAGAGGAGAGAAGATCCTCTGATGCACTGGCCATTCCAAAAAGAGCCTTGCTCACCACAAGAGCAGTCATCCATATGAACAATCCCATATTCCTACAGGCAGAGCTGTGAGGGTGAACTCAGCTACCCAACAGCAGCCACTGGCTGGGCAGCCATCAGCTCAGGGATGTATCCGGGTGTCCTGTGGCCTAGGAAGTTCTGAGAACATCCCTGGATTACAAATGGGGTCACTCAGAGGCCTCAAGGTTTGCGGTCATGACTAGCTCCCAAAAAATCCTCCTTCAGGGCTCTGGGACTACAAACAACAACACGGTTCTGCCTGTCCCAGACGAGCCAGGAGCACTGAAAAGAGCAAGGGAAGCAAAGAGAGCCCAAAGTCTCCACTCTAAAGCTGTGGAGTAAAAAATACAGGAGAAATGGCTGATATTGAACTAATGGCAATTATTCAGTGAAGTGTGCAAGAACAGTTATTGTGTTTCCTAATTGTAATTCTAAAATTATATGGGAAAAACCAAGGGAAAAATCAAAGAAAAGATTCCACGCTCCTGCAATGCTAACTCCGTGCCTCAGATCAGATTTCTAAGCTCAGGAGTAAATGATTTAGTCTCTGGTTCAGCTGTCACCCCACAATTTCCATGCTGTCAGCTCCTGCTTAGCTTCTTAAGGACCAGCCAGGAGCTCTCCAGCTTGTTTCCATTTCACTCCAATATTTAAACGGATGGGGAGGAGGAAGTAAAATGGGAGCAATTGTCTTCCATGAAAAATTTCAAATTTCTATAGTTTTGGTCCAAAGTAGATGCAGGTTTTTCTTCCCTTAAGGCTTTCCTACCTAAGAGTTATGAACCTCAGAGTAACTCTTGTCCATCTGAGATTCCTGAGCTTACCCAAAGAGTGCTGCTTCCCCGTGCTCCTCCCAGCCCAGAACCAGGTGTTGTCCCAGCCAGCTGGGTGTGCACAGACAGATCTCTTCTGGCCTGGTTCTGCCCTGATTTCCACCACAACAAATGGGAATTAACAGCCTTTTTAGTCAACTGAAGCTTGCACAGGAAGGAGGGCAGATGAGTTATGGACAATGTGTTCTGCTCACCAAAGTGCCTGAGCAGGAGCTCAGTAACAGCAGCTGAACAGGCGCCTGAGAGAGAGAGGAGAGTTCATGGGCAGAGACTTCTCAAACACCAACAGAAGCTTCATTTCACACCATGGAAATGAAACTTTCTTCTCAAGCGGACATCAGCAGGGCCTTGGAGACTTCTGGTTTCTTGCTAAGGAAGCAAAGTTTTTCCTGCCTCCAAACTTGAAGTGAATCTACCAAGAACAGAAATTGCCAATTTAAGAGTGGGTGAGAGCCTACTCCTCTGCACCTACATAGCAAGCAGGACAAAAACTTCAACTCTAACCATCAACTCTCCTCTCCTCATCACTCACCTTCAAAATATCTGTGGGTTTTTACTGTGCAGAGAAGGCTTGTCTGCGTTCCCAAACCCCCACAGGGATGGTGGATCAGTGGGAGCTGCACACAGGAGAACCAGAGGAACGAGCACAGAGTGGAGCAAGCCCACAAAACCCTCTCCTGCAGGCAGGCCAAAGCTCCAGAAAATTCCCTGAGAGCTTCTGAGGTCAATGTGTCACTGTTCCCTTACTCACCCTTCTCTGATGCACATGAAAAAATTGTTCCCATATGAAAGCATGAACAGCAGATGCACAATAGAAACTTAAACAAAATTCCTCTGCAGGAGGACTGCCCAAGGAAGAATGGTCTGATTCATGCAACTTAATGATGACTAAAGCCACTGTTTGTGCTTTGGAAATGTGCTGAGGTATTGGCAGCCATCTCAGGCCTTTGTAGTGTGTCAGCAGGTTATGGATTTGAAGACCAACATAAATCTTTCAAACTTCCATTCCAGAGGAAGGCCTTAACATTTGACCTCTGCAACATTCACTAGAAATATTTGAAGGAAAATACCAATTTGTCAAAACCAAAGCTATTTTCCTGAGGTTCTGCAGAAGCAGAGAGATGTTCCTTCCTGCCCTCGCATTCACATTAAGCAACAGTAGCTGAGCAATTACAATACTCAAATTTGGGCAGGTTGAAGATCTGTCAGGTTTGCAGAAAACACCTGAATTCAAGTGTTCACCATGATATGTCAATGTCCTGAGAGCCACCACAGAGCTTATTGGGCTGGGGAGTGGGGGAAAAGAGCAAAGATCCTCTTTGGAAATAAAAGGACGGAAAAGAAAAAAGAAATCTGGTTTGTGATCTCATTCTGCAGCAGAACACGTCTGAACCTCTGTGACACCCAGCAAGACCATGTGTTGTTCAACAGTCCCCTGGAGCAGAGGCACAACTTTCCTATTAAGAGGGCAGTCCCTGGGAATTCAGCAAGGCTGAGACTGCCCCGAGGTGCTCCCAGGCACACAAGAGATCCCAGCATTACTGGACAACTTCTCCCAAACACATTCACATAATTTTCTCCAGGATGCAGCAAATTTTGTTTTCCTACTGCAATGTAAGTTACACACAGATGGTAGTTTAAACAGCATCTCTTCTCGACAGAAAACACTCATCCTGTCCCAAATTTTCCTTGACCACCTCTTCTGGAATACAAACACTGTAATAAAGGTCTCTGTTCCAGGAGAGCTGGGCTTGCATCTGCTCATCTCCAGAGATCCTGCTAAATCTTATTACTGCTTCCCCCTCTCCTTCCAGAACAGAGCTGATTGAAGAACAAAAGGGAACTTCAAGGTGAATAAAAGCCCTGTGTTAAGCATGAGGTTATACACAGGGGTTGCAGTATCACAGCAGCCTTGGAAATGTCCATGAATCCCCAAAGCTTTGATTTCAGCATTAAGTAATGCTGGCCTGAACATTCATCCGGAAATGTGCACTGCACAGAATTTTTTATGCATAAACTTTTCTTTTTCAAAAGGTTCACTTCTCCCTTCAGGTCGGGAGACTAAAAAAAAGCCAAGAACATCAGATTCACTATTGGGGTCAGTCCAGCAATACATCTCCTTCGGCTCCCTGCCTGACAGATGAGGTGAGCCAGCACCAGCTGCTCCAGTGGTAAATGTGAAACTCTGCAGTAGGCAGTTATGAAATAACCTTGGTGAGAGGAGGTTTCTTGCTGGCCTCATCCTAACCCCTATCATTTAGGAGTTGGCTTCCACCCAGAAGTCCTCAGCATCCAGAAGGAGCACATACACCTTTTGAAATTATCCTAAAAGAATTGGATGTTCTCTCATTAGCCTTACGCATTTCTATCACAGTCAATCATCCTAGAAATCAAAATGCCAACTACTTATTTACACGTCGGGGCAGAATATTCACAATATTTAATAAACATCAAATGTTTATATTCCATCAGGCCTCCCAGTCCAAGTCTGGCCATGCTTTCCACAGAGTGGGAGACAGTGTCTGCTCAGGCAGGAATAAACTGTCCTGCCTGAACAGCCGAGCAGCATCACCCCTGTCGAGAAAGGAGGCACAGGAACATTCTGGGCAGAAGTTGCTCTTCACAGAGCGAGAAACTGGTCAAGAAGAGCATTTCCCACGCCATCTAAACCAACAACATTTTTGCACAATTTTGGTGGCCACCTCACCACAGTCTTTGGGAGCAGTTTCCCAGCAGTTTCCCAGCCTGGAGTGTGCAAGAGCCTTCCCACCCTGTGCAGTAACCTCGAGGCAGACAGGCAGGGAAAACTGGGATAAAACTATGGACAGTTTGGCAAAGCAAACATGGTTTAAGACACCAGGACTATTTTTCAGAAAGGGTTCTGAAAAAAGCTGGTCACAAATGGAATCAGACTTGTCAAATATATCCAGAAACTCCTATGCACACACATGTGTGCATGTGTATGTCTGAATCTATACGTATTTATGCGCCCTGGCTTTCTCAACCAGGTGAAAACTGTCCAAGCAAAACTTCACGGTGTTTTTCTCTGCTGTCATGTGCATGTTAATGTTGATGAAAAAGTTTTGCTGCTTTCCTCCTTCTTAGAAAAAAGTTAGAACTGGGTATTTCTCTTGCCTGGTAAAACACTGTCAATTACCTTCCATCTATCTGCAAAATTCCTAACAAACACTTCTAGTGGGTTTTGAGCAAGGTTTTTTTTTTTTTTTTTTTTTTTTTTTTTTATTTCCTCTGCCTTTTGCTCCTTCTCCAAAGCAGAGGTAAAAATAAAATTATTTTCACTGTCTTTCCAAAACAGGTAAGATTTTCCTTTGCTGGCTGGGTGCTCCCCCACTCCATGTAGCACTTTTTTCCACTGCTGGGAAGATCCATCTTTCAGCAGAGCTCCTTTTCCTGGTTTACATGGAAAGTATATACAGACAAAGGCAACAAGCACTGATAAGAAGAGTTGGGACCAGAAAGGATCTATCAGAAATTCAGCATTTATATTACAACGACATAGAGGGGGCTGAGGAAAATTCCTGGGACAGTAATTTGTAATAAAAAGAGACAAAGAAATAAAATTTTGAGTGAAGCCCATTCTCATTATAAGTAGCCAGTATTTCCAGAGTGAGGAACTTGGTATTGTTTTTTGGGGGCAGAACAGGTTTCCTAAGGATTCACTCAGATCTCCTTAATGCCTTATTATTTCATCTTGACTCAAAGGAGCAAAAATCTTTAAATATCCTGCTCTGAGTCTTCTTTCCCTGAACATAAAAGGCTGAGCCCTGGCTCACAGAAAAACCTGGAAAGTACAGAGAAGGTCCAGCTACAGCAAGCTCAGTTCACCTTCCTCTCTGTAAGAAAACAAATAAATAGCCCTTAAAGCTTCGTTGAGATCCAAACCTTTGTTAGAGGGTTTAACTTTACTCTCTAGAATGGGTCAATCCTTCCAGAGAAGCCCAGTTTTAGCCAAAATTGTCCATGCATCAAAACCAAGGGAAATGTGACTGAAGGAGGGGGAAGCAGTAGGATGGGGAAGAAAGAAATGAGTTTTCTTCAGGATTTAAACATGCAAACTGAAACAAAAGAGGCTGCGAGGTGCCACCATCACCCTTCTCACAGCTCTGAAGCTGCATCAGCTCCCAAGGCAGGGGAAAACAGCTCTGAACAGCTCCCATTTGCAGATGCAGAATCAGCTGAAACACCTCATGACCATAACACAGCAAACATCCCACTCGCTGCCATCAAAACTGCAGGCCTGGGAGCTGAGAGCAGAACTCTTCCTTGCATCTCTCCAAGACCTAGAAGGAATTTCAACCTGGCTGCATGATTTTTTTTCCAAGTCTCCCACCTCCCTCCCGTGTCCCTGAACAACAAGAGCTGTTTTCCCTTTAATCTGCAATGCCACCTTGTGGCTAAAACAACGAGAACACGGAGAGGACACCAACGTTTAAAACAAAATTCTAGGTCACTTTGACCACAGATTCCAGTACCACATCTGCAAAGAGAAACACCTGATGGAGGGGGGCAGAAGTCATCTCAGAATGGCTGCGTTTTATCGAAGCTGGTGTTTGCTCTGTGTGGGTTTCAGTGACACAAATTCATAGCAGCACGTGGAAAAGCAGCTTCTGACATAAATCCTGGGATGGCTGATTCCATTGCATGGAATCATGAGGTCCCAGAATGGACTGGATTGGAAGGGACCTTAAAGGTCATCTATTTCCATCTCATTCCACCCCCTGCCATGGCAGGGACACCTCCCACTGTCCCAGGCTGCTCCCAGCCCTGTCCAACCTGGCCTGGGACACTGCCAGGGATCCAGGGGCAGCCACAGCTGCTCTGGGCACCCTGTGCCAGGGGCTCACCACCTCACAGGGAAGGATTTCTCCCAGTGTCCCATCTAACCCCTGGCAGTGTAAAGCCATTCCCCCTTGTCCTGGCCACTCCAGGGCCTTGTCAATTGTCTCTCTCCGTCTTTCCTGTGGCTCCTTCAGCCACTGTAAGGCCACAGATGAGACCTCTGGTCTCCTCTCCAGGTGAACAATGCCAGCTGTGCCAGCCTTCCCTCCCAGCAGAGCTGCTCCATCCCTCTGATCCCCTGGTGCCTGCTCTGGATCTCTGCAGCAGCTCCAGCTCCTCCCTGTGCTGGGCCAGGGCTGGGGCAGCTCTGCAGGTGGGCTCTCACCTGAGCACAGGGCACAGGGGCACAATCCCCCCTGCCCTGCTGCCAAAGGATGTTCCAGCTGTGAAAGCAACAACGACAGACACAGATTTTAGCTGTGTACTACAGAAAGCTCCAGCTCCAGTCCTTCCCTCCCTTCCTGGATGCAGGCTGTCCCATCAGCCAGGCTGGACCTTTCTGAAAGGTCCTCTCTGAAATCATCTCTCTCTTTCCATCCTCTCTGAAAACAGCCTAATTTTTAAAGAGTTTGTGCCTTCATTAATGGTTCCTTCAATCCCAGACTGAGTGAAACACCCCCAGTCCTTGTTCTGTTATGCTGGGAGAGGCCCTGGGTCCCTCTGGACTGAAAGGCCTGGCTTAATCCCAGTTGGACACTGCTAACCTGTTGCAGGGTCCAGTATCTAAAAATCTGACTACAATTCAGCACTTTTCTTTTGAAGGCCTCAGAGGCATATTTTGAAATAATTCAGCATGTCTCTGAGTTGCCTCTTGAGCAGACAAGTATTCTTCCCCTCTCACGGCTGGCAGGCCAAGGCACACAAATACTAAACCCTTCTGGGTAGGGAGTAGCTGCCCTGCTATGCACAAAAATTATTGTATTTTTAAGCTTTAAAATATGATTCTCTCAGGAAAATTAGGAGCAGCTGTCCCTCCCTGGGACAAGCTGGCTTCTCACAAATATTTGGCATTTGGAATACTCTTGTCCTTTGACCACTGGGCCTGATTTTCAATTAGGCCTGATTTTAAGACTGAATAACCAAGCTATTGCTCGGGGTTGCTGGGGCACAAGAGGCAGCACAAGGCTAAATTCAGCAAGAGTGCAAATCAGGGCATTTATACAAATTGGAGCTCACACCTCGATATCATTCCAGATCCCTAATCCAACAGTGGCTTCCTTCCCTGCTCCTTGCACCCTGTGGAGCAGTTGGCACCTGGGGAGAAGCTGGCACAGATTATTTCCACTCACACTTCAGTATCTACTCGAGCAAGGTGCCTTCAGCCCCTGCCAGCAGGGCAAGCACAGAACACCACAGAGGGGGTTCCTCTCTCCTGGGGAGCACCAGCACACTGTATACAGCATGGAGGATGAGCAAATCTCCACTCATGGTTCTGTTGGGGGCTCCATGGACTTCTTTGAAGTGACAGCACTAAATACTGGCCTAGGTTTATCCCTTTTTACTTTATACACTTCCTGAAGCCTTCAAGAGGAAGGTCC
The DNA here is from genome assembly GCF_024509145.1 of Vidua macroura. Taxonomy (NCBI): domain Eukaryota; kingdom Metazoa; phylum Chordata; class Aves; order Passeriformes; family Viduidae; genus Vidua; species Vidua macroura. The sequence continues at coordinate 8,239,680 of NC_071591.1, forward strand.
ATGAGGCAAAGCCTGGAGTAAGCCTCCTAGATCCCCACTCTAATCAATAAAGAGACAATAGCCCTCCTGAAAGTAATTAAGATCTTAGGCAGACTAAGACAATGTTTCTGTAACTTATGATGTCACTGAGAGGCTGCCAAAGCCCTCACTGAAATCTCAACACACAAATCTGCTGCTGCTCCTCTGTCCACAGAACCAAGTGCTGCCCCGCACAAGGAAGCTGGAAGGCTTTGATGAGATTTTTGGTGTTTTAAAAAGGTTGCTGGAGTAGTTGTTCATGTACTTTTTCAGAAATTGATGTTAAGTTGGTGGCTTTCTAGCTCCCCAACTCCTCCTCTTTCTTCTTTTTTAGGAACACTCACTGTGCTGGTCTTTTCACAGGCTTCTGATTCTCTCCTTTGCAACTTAACCTCACTTGCAGAACTGAAATATCTTTTCTTTTTTTCTTCTTTCTTTCTTTTTTTTTTAAGTATTCTAAAATTAAATTCACAATTCCAACCAATTTGAAAACATCTAAATCATCCAGGTTGGCCCTAACCCATTTTCCCACACCTAGGTTGGGACCTTACTGCTTTATAACTAGTCCTAATTAAAGAAATCATCTAATTAGTGTTGAACCTCGAATGAAGAGAAGGCATTAAACAATTATCTGCAGTGCTGATGTGTTGCTATCTCCTTTTCCTGACTGTAGAGCAAAACTACCTCCTGTAACAGTGATACAGAGCTGGATCTCCGTGCTGCCAATGGCTCTTAAATGCTGTATCTTTATTTAGTTCTTTGGCCTTTCTGATTCTGTCTATGCCCCTGCTCCACTTCTGTTCTTGTTCTGGGAGCCTGACCTAGTTTCTCCTTATTGCATATTTCTTTTTTTCATTTGAGGTCAGTGATGAGCTCATGATTAAACCTCTCTGGTCACCTGCAATAGTTTCTCAATGGGATAACTTGAACTTGGGGCCTTCAGGCTCCCTAAGGCTCTGCCAGTTTTCCTTATCTAACTTTTCCCTTAGCTCACCCTCTCAGGAGATACTTTTTCCCAATTCTTACAGTGTGTTCCAGTTACCCTTCACTGCTGAAAGCTGTTTTAACTTTTGCTGTGATTTTTCACCATATAAATACACCTGTTTTGCCTTTACTGTCCCTATAAATGGCAGACAATCAATAAACCTTTATTGATGTGTAATACATGCTTAACAAAATGCAGCAAGGAGTGGTGAAAGAATAGTGGTAAGGAGCAGTAAGAGGTGATACTGTGAGCACCCGAGCACTCCAGCTCACCAATAAATGACATTGTAAAAGTGCAGTGTTTGCCAGAGCCATTTGTTAGGCACACACAGAGAACAGCTTCAAACTGGCAGCTTGCAGTGCTCTGGCCAGAGGAGAAACTCCCCAGAGAAGGAATCAGTCGTACCCCCAACTCAGGCAGTGCCACTCTGCACTGATATTGGAAGCAAACTCTGCAGGGGAGGCGGGGGAAGCCACTGAAGTAATTGATGTAATTAATCAATTTATCAGTATTATTCTTGCTGAGCATCTGAACAACTGGAGGTGAAGTGAATTTTAAAAATGCACACAGTGAGTATTTAAATCACAGAATGGTTTGGGTGAGAAGGGACCTTAAAGCTCCTCTCATCCCACCCCTGCCATGTGCAGGGACACTTCCACTGTCCCAGGCTGCTCCCAGCCCTGTCCAGCCTGGCCTTGGGCACTGCCAGGGATCCAGGGGCAGCCACAGCTCCTCTGGGCACCCTGTGCCAGGGCCTGCCCACCCTCCCAGGGAAGGATTTCATCCCAATATCCAACCTCAATTTCCCCTCTTTCTGTTTGAACCCATCACTCCTTGTCCTCTTACTGCCATTCCTGATGTGGAGGCACTCTTTGGTTTCCCTTAGCCCCATTCAGATACTAAAAGGAAATTTGCCCACATTTAGGGTACCCTGGATACACAGATCCACAGAAAAGGAAAAGGCCAAGAGTAGGAATGAAAGGAATCTCTATATTCACACATCAAGAATTAAAAAGAGCACATGGTCTTTCTCAAACTATTCTGCATCAATCCAGAACTGAAATATGAGGAGTACTCTTTAAAGGCTTATTCCACTTGCCCTCCTCAGATAACAATACTCTCACTGGCTGTAGTGGAACCAGCAATCCCCTGTGTTACCTGGAACTGCCACAAGGCTGTAAAGAAAGAAAAAGAAAGCTGGGCAAATCCCAGCTTCTTTTAACAGGACTCCTGTGGTCCCAAGGTAGGCCTTCTGCCCCATTGATTTGCCACCCCTGCATTCACATCACTGGTGCTGCAGCAATTTTCCTCTCCAGGAGAGCATCATCTTGTCTCTAATTAAAAATCAGTACAGTATTCAGCTCAGCTCACCCATTTACTGTGATTTTATGCCCTAGACATGAGTAAAGCTCCTGCTTTCCAGGTCTCTGAATGAGATGGCAACAGCCCTCTCTTCCTCCACCACCTATTCCTCGCTCTGTCCCTCATGGCTTTAACAAGTGGGTTGATTGCCATATAATTTAAACTTCACAAATGAAAAACCACCTTCAACTGCTGTTTTCATTATTTCCCTGCTTTCTAAAAGAGCACCCTCACATTTTATTCCTTATCTTCACCTCCTGCCAAGTTGCTCAAGCCCTCTTTTTCCTCAGGGACAGGGATAGCCAGTGCTCAGCCCCAGGTTTGGTGGAACCCTGAAAGAGGATCCAGCTTCACAATTCAGGTGACCTGTGCACCACCAAACTGAAAGATTTACCAGCTTCCTACAACCTCCTTCAATAGCTTCATCTTTCAGAGGGATCACAGAAGCAGCAAAAACAACTGCTTTTTCTCACTTATTCTGTGATTAGGCATAGATGCCAAATCCTAGACAAACATATGAGTTATTTGGATAAAGAAAAATCGAGAGCCACTCAAATTGGCTGAATTACAGCTGTTGTCAATGAAGCATCGAAAAAGTGCATCTGGGGCTATATACAAAAGTCTCTGCACTTTACAGTCACTGAACGTCCTTTAGCCTCCCCAAAGAGGTCAAGATGAGATCGACAAATAAACGCCAGTCCAGCAAATGAGCGTATTTACTTTTTCCCAATGTGTTTTTTTTTAAGTGCTGGATCAGCCTTGTAAACTCTCTCATGCCGAGTGCACTTATTTATGCAAAGTTTGATTGGTCTCAGCCTCCCAGAGACACCTGAAGGGGATGCTGAGATAAGCCAGCCCTGGCGTTCTGCTGCATCCCTTATAGCAAAACACGGAGCAAAATGAAGCATTAATTCTGAATCCTTCAGGAGAATGAAGCAGGATAGATTCACTTGTCAGTAATGTCCATACTGATTAATATAAATGCACATGGCAGCCAATATCAGAGTGTGCTGTGGATTTATTTACATAATTATATGAGAATTCACCCTCCCCTCCTTGACTTTGATGCTTGGTACATATTTATTTACACAACACTGCACTGCCAAACAAGCCAAATGTTTCCCAGAAAGACATCAGAAGAATTGCAATTGTTTGAGCAGTGGTTATTTCAGGATGATAAAAAACAAATTCAACTCAAATCTATTTAGCAACTGAAGTGCTTTCCCCAGATGACAAACAATGCTGCTGCTGTCCTTGCATGGTCACTGACCTTGAGTGGCTCTGAAGGCACCAAGGCAGCTGAGGAAGGAGCTGTTGTAGGTGCAGCTCAGGCAGAAAACAACTGTGGTGTTCAGCAAGGTGGGGACAAAGCCCCCGTGCCCACAGGTGGTTTGGACGGGGAAGAAATTTTGAGATGTTCCATCATATTACAGGCAATAGAGAGAAGGAGTTGAGTGGTTTGTATGAACCTGTGTCTTTACCACAGGTGATCTGTCAATCTCCTGGACTCTGCCAGGTGATTTAGAGACTAATTTCCATCAGTTTCCAGATAGATAGTAGCAGAAATAGATACAGACAGAGATAACAGCTCATCAGCTACCAGTGGGCTCCCATTACACCAACAGAGCTCACTGCTTATCTCTGGTTCTTGACACCTTATCAAATCAGACCACAGGCATCACCTGCTGCTAAGTGGACATGCTGTGTAATGGCCTTTCTGCACCCTCATCACCAACAGGGTGGTAGAAACCCACTCTGATGGTCACAGCCCCACTTTCACAGCCCACATCAAGCCTAACACCAGCTTTGCCCAACAAAAATCCAACTAGTGCAGCTCGCAGGGCTTAGTCCTGGGCAGTGTGAACACAAACCTGGACATGACACTGGGAAGTGTACCCAGTCGGCATTCACTTGATATTCCATTATTTTTATAATATGTCTCATTCGTTTCCTGAAATTAGGTAAAAAAAAAACCAAAAAAAAAACCAAAAAATCAACATCAAATCAACATCAAATCTCAGAAGTCAAATCAAGCATAGGGAAAAAAGTTAACTAAGCTTTACAGAACTTCCCAAGGTATCAGTTGGAGTTTTTGGCAGGGGAGACTCTGTTTTACATTCATCTGGACACAATATGTTTTTTTTTCCAGATCCTAACAGATCACTAGAGTTACTCAGCACACAAACAATGCCTGTTGTTTTGGAGCTGATTTCTCAACCTATTATGTGTATTCCTGTTTACAAACAGTGGCTGAAGCATGCAGAAAATCTGCAGGCAACTTCACTGCACCCACTTAACTCTTCTGCCTGCATGTGGGCAAGCCTCGAGTAATTTTCCATGGTCACACTGAGCAGCAGAATCCCAGGATGGGTCAGCCTGGAAGGGATCATAATGGGTCAGCTGGTGCAACCTTCCCACTCAGGCAGGGTCATCCCAGAGCACAGGGCACAGGATTGCATCCAGACTGTTCTGGAACATCTCCACACCCTGTCTGGGCAGCCTGTTCAGGGCTCAGGTACTGCACGGGGAAGAAGTTCTGCCTCTTGTTCAGGTACTTGGAACTTCCTGGGCATCAGTTCCTGTGCATTCCTCTTGTCCTACTGAGCAGAGCCTGGTCCAGCCTCTGACACCCTCAAAGAACCAGACACTGGGCCCACAAGCCTCAGATGGTGGAAGGAGCTATGATGAGTAGAGGATTTAACATTGCAAAGCTTTTAATAATTATAACAATTGTCATAATTACATGAGATGGTGGCATATGCTTTAAACATGTCTGACAATTTATATTGTGGAGCACATGTGGGCTCCTGGAGGGAAAAGGCAACCAAGACTTCAAGGCATCCAACCTACAGCTGGAGAAATCAGGAAACAGGGAACAAAGCTGTATCCATTTGCTGGAAGTTTTGGGTTGTTCAGGATTGCGGGCCCAGAGTTTCATCCTCGGCTCAAATGAGAACAGAAGTGCTCAAAAGCCGAGTGTGAAAAATCAGCCAGAATCATGAAGTTTTGCCTGGCTCAGGAGAGGGATCAGATTCATGTAAAATTATAGTTCAAATTGGTTTCCACCCAAGATCATAAATCCACCTAGGTTTGCCAATAGGATTCTGACTGTCAGCAAATCCTTTCTTTTGGCAATGCTGGATAATTTCAAGAGCTTCAGAGAAAAACTCTGAGGGTTTGCCTGAGCCATTGGTCTTTGGGGGAGAAAAGAGGAGAGGGCCAAGGACACCCCTGAGGACAAACACCCCAGTAGGCTCCCCACACTGGGAGTACAGTGGCAGGGACATTGTCTCTGGGGCATATTTGCTCCTGGGCAACTGCCAGAGAGGACATCTGGGTACCAAAGCCCTCTGACATTTATCCTGAGCTTCTCCTATCTCTGCTTCACCACTGGCATCTCCCCTTAGGAAGCTCTACAGGTAAATCAACACCTGACTCCCAGGGGAATTAGAAAGCCACATTTTTAACCTCTCTGAGGTCCTGTGGATATAAATGATAGGATTATTTAGGTTGGAAAAGACCTCCAAGATCACCAGGTCCAATGGTGAACCAAGTACTGTTGTAATCATCACTGAATCGTGTCCCCAGGGGCCACATCCACACAGCTTTTGGACCCTTCCTGGGACAGCAACTCCTCTGTTGCCCTGAGCAGCCTGTTCCAGTGCCATTCAGGTGACCCTTAAATCCCACCAAGAGACTTTCATCCAGAAAAATACATCCAGTACAATCATTCCAACACAGACCTGATGCATTGGCCAGTGACATAGGCCAGCCCTCAGCAAGGGAAATACAGACTGGGCCAACGGGGAGAAACTGGGGTTTTGAAATGAAGGGATGATTAAACAAGATAAAAAAAGCACTTCTCAGAGCTACAGGGATTTACTATTTTGCCTGTAGCTTTGGAGGCTCAGGGAAGAAGCATTCACAGTAGTATTCTCTCCTGATGAGTGCAAAGGGCCCTCTCATATTTCTCCTTCTTTCTGCAGTTTAATACACGGGGGCTGAGGCTGTGACCATGACCTCAGCTGTCTTACAATGCTCCCCCTCCCCGGGGAAGCCCCACACTTATCCTTTAACCAAGAATTAAGTCTGCACGCAGCTCTGTGCACTGAGGAAAATCCCAGCACACATTTCTCCTCTTCCACCCAATGCAAAACGAGGACTGATTTTGCTCCAAGCAAGGAGGAGCATTTGGAATATAATGAAGCTGGAAAGGGTGGAGTGGGAGTACAAAGAGATGAGTCCAAGCTCAGCATGACAAATGGTACACAGGACCACTTGGTTTTATTATACACTATCAAATATCCCTAATTTAAACAGCAGAGCTAATAAGCATGCCAATGTATATATTTACATTGCCTGAAATGTGCACAACCCTGTACAAAATTTAGAGTGCAACTGTTATGATCAAGCCATTAGAGAAAACAAAATCAATCCAAAGCATAGACCAGCCTTGCTAACGAGCTCCCTGCTTTGCTGCCTCCCCTTTCCTCAGGAACTTTGCAGCAAAGCGAAGCTTTTCTGTCCTCAGAATGAAAGAACTTGCACAGGAAAGCTGAAGAACTAATTGTAATGCTACTTCATTGAGCTAAAATGCAAATAAAACTGCAGTGCTGGAAATGCAGTCCATGAACCAGCATCAAGGGCAAGAGGGAAGTTAATTCTCTTTGCAATTCTATAGACAAGACTTTGTGGAGTATTTTGGGCCGTGGACATGTCCTACCTGTCTCATCTCTGTAAGCCAAAGTGTTTTCTCTCTTGCTCTTAGCTCTGGACAGAAAAGAGTTTCAGCATTTTTGAAGATTCCCTCATCCCCATGCCCAATAAAGTTGAAATTGCAGAAAGTTTCTATGGAAAAAAAGCTGATGAGGAAAGGGAGAAAATGCAGTTTGGCTAAAGTAGAATGGTCTCCTTTTAAAGTTTAAAGATATCCTGTTTTGCTTTAGATCACTTTTACTTCATGTCTCTTTCTCTATATTTAGCTTAATTTCAGCTATTATATAATTTAGAATTCTTTGTTGTTGGATAAAAGAATATCTATTAAAAAAAACAGAGCCCTTCTCATAAGAAATTTGGAAAAATCCAGATTATTCCTGTCCATGAAGATATTAATATTTTTACTGAAATTTTTCCAAACCAGTCCTGCCTCTTTAGGCAGAGGGAGAGCTCTTCATAAGCTCAGTTTTGCAAGCCCACATGGCCTTTCAGTTCTTCAGGCTTTTATTTGCAGTAAGTTATTTAAACAGTGCAAACCTGTCAATAAAACCCTCTCCAAAGGGGTTGAGGGGCCTGAATGTTTTGCAGGTTCACCTGCAGATCTGGAGGACTTGGGGAACTCCAGGCAACCAGGACTTCCCTGGATAATGCTCTGGAGAGTGAATCATGTGAGGAGAGGCTGAGGGAGCTGGGAAGGGGCTCAGCCTGGAGCAAAGGAGGCTCAGGGGGGACCTTGTGGCTCTGCACAGCTCCTGACAGGAGGGGACAGCCGGGGGGGTCGGGCTCTGCTCCAGGGAACAGGGACAGGAGGAGAGGGAACGGCCTCAGGGGAGGCTCAGGGTGGACATCAGCAGGGATTTCCCCATGGAAAGGGTGGGCAGGGATTGGAAGGGGCTGGATTCCCCCTTGGACACCTGGGAGGTGTCCAAGGAACGGCTGAATATGGCAGTGAGTGCCTTCACAGAATATCCTGATCTGGAAGAGACCCACAAGGATTATCAAAGCCCAGCTCCTGGCCCTACAGGGCACCCCCAGCAATCCCACCCTGTGCCTGAGGGCATTGTGCAAACACTTCTTGAGCTCTGCCAGACCTGGTGCTGTGGTACCATGGTCTGGTTGCAAAGGTGGGGATTGGCCAAAGGTTGGACACGACCTTGGAGGTCTTTCCCAACCTGGATGAGTCTGTGATTCTGATTTCTCCTGTTGCTGCATGGGAGGCTGACAAGCAGCCTTGCTCTAGGATATTGTCTCCTGACACGAGGATGTTGCAGCCTCCACACAACAGAGTCCACCCTGTGCCTGACTCAACAGCCCAGGGGACAGCAACACCATACAAGGGGCAAATGGAGAACAGTGAGCAATTTTAAAGGTAACTGTCTCTTAGGCCAGCCAAGAAAACCTCCTCTGGACTCAGAAGAGGGTTTAAATGAAGGAGCAAGTGCTTGACAAGGAAGCCAGAGACAGCTTACACCTGCTTACACCTTGAGCACTACCACATATCCTAGAGGGACTCTTGGCAGATAGACATGGGCATTCACTAATTTCCATCTCCTGAGGATCCACTTCTCTGCTGCATGTCAGCTGAGATATCTAGAAATCTAATGTAAAGAATATATATTCATGGTATTTCTTTCTGCAAGGACCCCCATGGAACATGTGTAGCATTTTTCCATCAAAACGTAGTTGCCACAAAGGCCAAGTGCAGCAGCTTCTCAGGTACAACACAATGGGTAAAGTCCATCATCTCCACTGGAAACTGCACCAAGGAAGCATGGCACAAAGAGTTTGTACTTTCTGGAACTCAGCAGGTACCCTGGGACTAAATCTTTGACATTTGGAAAGACCTCTCTGCAGCCTAGAGGCCAAATTTTGATTTTACAGATTTCCAAGGTAACTCCTACCACCAGATCTATTGATGGAGCATCCAACCACGAAGGAAAATAGTTTTGCTGCTCAGTAACTCGTGCTCCCCTCATCCCATCCATAGCTCATGCTGCAAATATCTCCTGTCCCAGTCCTGCACTGGCCGTGGTTCAGGCTCATGTGCAAGCTAGGCAAAACAAAACACATTTTCTCCTGGCTCCAGCCATATGCCAGCAGATGTTTGAGCTGAGATTTTCAAGATGCATACGGACTTTTGGGTATGTAATCCCTCATGTTCCAAATCCCTTGCTTCCTAAAGCAAGCCTTTGAGCCCTGGAATCACACAGTGTCCAGAATGAGGCATCCAATGCATTTTAAGGACAAGGTGTTTTTATCTGAAGCACTAAATCATCTTTTCACAGCAGTAAATTACTGACGCTGTTATTGAGCAGTTCCTGAAATGAAACAGAGTTCTGACCTCTACAACGTATCCAACAAACGTGAATTCAGGCCAACAAAGTCGACCAAGAATCACTTGCACCCTTTGCATTCTCCCAGCTCATCAGGAAACACTGCTAAAAGAACTCTACAACAAGCTCGTAACTGATACAGGAATTCAGGGGAACAGAGAATATCAGGTCATTTCATCTGACCGTTATCCTCAAGGAGTGCAACTTCCATAACAGGCCTGAAGTCAGAGGTGCAGTGAGAAGGGCTGCAGGGCTCTCAGAGCCCTCTGCAGTATTTTTCATCAGACACTTAAAAAAAAAACTTCCACTGGTTATTTTTCTCTAACTTCCTGGGTCATTTCCATCTATTGCCCAAACTGATCTAACTTGCTATCACCCCTATTTTTGATATATCAACATAAAACCATAATATCAAAATCAAGCAAAAGTGTTTGCTGTAACAATGAACAGCAGAAATAAAAAGAGGTGATGATCTATACTTGACTATAAGTGTTCCTATAGAAAAGTTTAAGGCCTATATTTCTAGAGATTGAAAAACATTCACTGCTGGCAAAGCCAGTTGGGATTCGGTTTTCAGGAGATTCATGAACCTAAACAACACTGGGCAACGTTTGACTCAGATTTTTTGGCATTTTGTTTGGATTTTTCGTGGCATTAAAGGTGAGAAGTAAATTAGCCATTAAACCATCCATTCTGTGCAGATGTCATTTATCTCTTCCACCAGATCCTGGCCACAAAGAATTGCTTGAGAGCTGGGTTAAGGCAGACAGAAAATGTCCTGATATAACCTTAGTGCAGAAATAATTTAGATAACTGCAGCAGAAGTAGCTTGAAAATTCAACTTTTTCACAAATATCTGAAAGTCTGGCATTGAAAGGACCTTCCTGCAAGATACAGGGTTGAGATATTTCAAATATGATTCCCTAAATGATATTTTCACACCAATCTGAGTCCTCCTGGTGATACATCTAACTCAAAAGAAGTGGCACTAATAGCCCACACGTTGATCCAGCTTCGGCCTTATTATGGCCTTTTATCTATAAAGTATTTATAGAGTTAAGTTCTAATAAATATTTAATTACTGCTTAAAATTAAGCTAAACCAGCTATTTAACAGCTCTCAGCTGCTATTAATATTCATACCAGAGCTCTGTGATTAATGCATACAGGGTTTTTATGACCTTTAATTCAAATTCTGAATCACTGTTTGATTTGGCCATTGTTAACATACTTTTTGTTGGCTACTCACAGCTTGTTTTACAGTTTTGAAAGCATTTGAGAAACACTGTTTCTCTGTGCAGAACAACTCTATTTAATTAGCCCTCTTTTAAGAATGCAGTCTGCTTAAAATTTGAAGTGTCTGAAAGGCAACAAGGGACAATGATTGTTATTGCACAACATTTCTTTCACCCCAGTCCTAGAAATCAATCTGATCAGGACTTTCACGATGCTAAGAGCTGTATAAATACATAATAAATGGGAGCCCACCTTGCAAAGAACACATTTTCTGAAAAGAACACAAATACAGAACGTCTGCTGAGACAGCTCTGCCTTGGGCTGGGCTTGGCAGAGGCAAAGGACTGGTATTAAATGTGACTCCAAACAGAAATGGTGTGTTAAAACACATGCTGGCTTATAAATATGCTAATACCTTAAATTGTGTTACTATCAGAGCAGGGACTTGACGGTTTAAGGAGGATAAATGGAACAAACTGTCTTTTCTTATGAAAGAAGAATGGCTGGGCCATCACAGCCTAACCCTTGATTGCATTTAGGAGTGAGGAGTAACAGCAAAGAATACATTGGGCTAAGCCAGCACAGCATCTGCAGGATCAATATATTGAGTGCTGCATATTTCACATAGAAATACACGTATAAATCTTTAATTGTGCATAAATACTGGTTTCTTATATGTTCTTATACATTCTCATATACATTCTTATATATTCTTCTATGGCCTCTTTCGCCACAAGGGCTCTAAGGCCCCTCTTCAAGGATCCACCAGTTTGTCAACCAGAACAGGATTCCTGCTGCCCCAGGGTGTGTTCCTGAAAGGATCAGGAGAGAGGATCCTGTCTGTGGAGCTCTGACAGTCTGTGTGCTATGGGACACCCATGGCACTGGTTTTACAACGAGCACTCTCGGAAAAAACAGCCTGGAAAAAAGGTGGGTTTGGGGTGACATCATTGTGGCCTTCCAGGGAGCCTAAAGAAAAATGGAGAGGGGCTGTTTAAAAGGGCCTGGAGTCACAGGACAAAGAATGGCTTCACAGAGAGCAGGGATGGATGGGATATTGGGCAGGAATTGTTCCCTAGGAGCATGGGCAGGCCCTGGCACAGGGTGCCCAGAGCAGCTGTGGCTGCCCCTGGATCCCTGGCAGTGCCTAAGGCCAGGTTGTGATGGGGTTTGGAGCACTCTGGGATGGTGGAAGGTGTCCCTGCCATGGCAGAGCCTTGGAATGAGATGAGCTTTAAGGTCCTTTCTCACCCAAACCATGCTGTGAGATTCTGTGACTTTTGGAGGTTTGATCCTTGCCTCTCTATACCACATTACAACCTGCAAGTTATGTAAGGAAATAAGTAAATAATCCTTTCCAGATATTTTTTTTTTTTTCCAAGAGAGAATGCAGATGTCAATATCTATACAAAAAATAAGTTACTGAAACACAAAGCAGTGCACTTGTAGGAACAGCGTAGGAGGAACTGTGAGAAACTATGTCACCACATTGCTCTCTGGTTTTGGGCAGTTCCAAGTTCCCCTCCCAATTTTTGTTTCAATTCTAAGCATTTTAAGACTCTCAACATTAGATGAAAACAATACTCAGCATGCCAAAGGCCAGATTCCCATCTGGGACTCAATGATATTGTAATAATCATCTCAATACTGAGTGATATTATAACACAGAAACCCAGCACGATGGCTCTTTTCCCATCCCTGGAGGTGCCCAGGCTTACAGATAAGAAAAACGTGGGAATTCAACTCTTCAAACTTCATGTGTCTCATTAAAGAAGTAATTTATAGTCTCTCATTAGAGAAAGTGATTTTGATTTAAATTGTTGTGCATGAGAAGAAGCCAACAATGAGCAAGGGAATTACTGAAGGTTATGCTTGCTCCTTTATCCACCAACTCTGAGTGGGATTAAATTGCCTTGATACAGATTCAAATTTAATTTCGGAAGAATGTAGCATATTTCTCTGTGCAATACCAATCTGAAAAAAATAAATTATAATAAGCAAAAAGGATATAAAAATACGATATCAGATATGACTTGTCTCCACTTCAGCTGAATGACTTTATTGTTGGTCAAAAAAAGAAGTTGAGTTATTTCTCTGTCCACTGAACTTCTGACTCTGATACATTTCAAACTCTGAAGCAAAGGGATGGAGCTCTGGGTGAGTCCATCTGCCTCCCTTCCTGGAAAATGTTGAGGTTTTGATGAGGACTATAATGACAGCAAGTTTGCTGGTGCTATTTATTCAATCATCAAGTCAAATTTTCCCTCCATAGCCATAAATCTGAACAGATTCTGTGAAAAGGCTTGACTAGTTTAGCAAATGATTGGCACTTTTCACCACCACAAGAAATGATTTAAGGAAAAAAAAATTATTGCCACAGTAATTATACTATTTGTGTGCTCCTATTGGAGTGAATAATAATACTTCTTCATGTTTAGAAGTATTCATATTATTCCTTCCCAGCATTTGTTCAGACTTTGATTTAATTCATTATACAGTTCAACAGCCTCAAAGAACTACAACTAAAACAATTTACATTTGGAATGGCCATGTTTGAAGTATCTGCAGTGTGTCCTTGGTCCTGCTTCCTCAAGTTAAAGATGACACTGGAGATTGATTTTAGTGCTTTTTAGTTCACTTAAGGACAGGATTTATTCCTGAATCCTGATTATTCCTACCTCAAACACTTTTGCTCCAGGAGCTACCTGAGTGAAACTCGCCTATCCCACAGAAAATGCAATTCCATTCCTGTTCCCTGCTAAAGGGTATTAGTTTAAGCCAAGTAATTCATGGTTTTAGTTTCTCCTTCACAGTTATGGCCTCAAGCTTTTGGACAGAGTTTCAATTTCTACTAACAGCTCAAATTGTGTTCATCACAAGTGTGGCTGTTGCAGAAAGAGAATTACTGTGGAATTCAGTAAATTAGGATTAATTTCTTTTGCCTAAGAGAAGCAATAATTCCAATGTCTGTAAAATATTTTTTCCCACCCCCACAAACCATGTGCCATGGAAAATCTCAGTCAGTCATAACAGCTAAAGTCACCTCCTAAACTAGGATGCAACGAAACAAATTTTGATCCCAAATCCCACTATTCACAAGCAATATTTGCACATCACCAATGGCTTTTCCATTTGATTCTCATATCACCAGTGCTTTTGCTCATACAGGATAAACAGCAAGGCTCTAAAGCAGATAAAAATTAACACTACACCGATGTTTCAGGATTCAAACCCCTCCCTGCTGCAGGGCTGTACAAAGATTCTGTCCTGGTTGTCTGCACTCTGAAATTAATTGCTGTTTCTTTTTCAACAAACATGCAGTAGTCTCAGAGATGACATAATAAGAATTCTTAGTTTCAAATAAACTCAGTGTCTTAGGTTGCAAATGCAAGATGTGGCCAGGAGTCACATCTGTCAGAGCTGGGGCAGTTCTCCTCTGTGCATTGGGCACTTTTCTTTGTCTCTCCCACAGCCAATCCTCCCTCAGGAGATCTCTGCTGTTCATGGCCACTGAGTGTCCCTGCATGGCTGAGAAAATTCCATCATCCCATGGGGAGAGGCTGTGCCCAGGGCAGGAGCCAAGCATTCCTACCTGGATCCAATCTGCCCTTGGAACAGCACAGCAGCCTTTGCCCCCTGCATTCCCAGAGGAGCAGCTTTCTGCCCCACTGCATTCCCGGAGGAGCAGCTTTCTGCCCCACTGCATTCCCGGAGGAGCAGCTTTCTGCCCCACTGCATTCCCAGAGGAGCAGCTTTCTGCCCCACTGCATTCCCAGAGGAGCAGCTTTCTGCCCCACTGCATTCCCAGAGGGAGCCCAGGCCCATCTCCAGCAGCCCTGGAGCTTCAGAGGAAAACTCCAGCCTTGTCCAGGATCCTGCTCCAGCAGAAGCACAGCTGGCACTGCAGGAGGGCTGAGCCCCCATGGAATGGCACTGCTGCCACACCCTGACCCACAGCCTGCCAGGGCCTGCTCTCACTCTGGCAGTTGTTTTCCTTTTTGTACTATTGCATTTTAATTTTTATTTTTCCTAATAAAGAACTGTTATTCCTACTCCCATATCTTTGCCTGAGAGCCCCTTAATTTCAAAATTATAATAATTTGAAGGGAGGGGGTTTACATTTTCCATTCCAGGGGAGGCTCCTGCCTTCCTCAGCTGACAGCTGTCTTGTTCAACCAAGACACTCAGGTTATTGCAGGGTGAAGTTTGTGTCATACCAGAAATGGCTGAAATGATTTCTCAGATTAAACAGTTTTCTTATGGCTGGTGGTGCTGGGTTGGACTTAAATATCTTAAATATCTTTTCCAAGCTTAATGTTTCTGTGATTCTAAATGCTTTTCCAAACACAAATGTTTTATTTTGTGGAAAATTGTTAACACTGTTAAATGCTTTCATTGGGAAGAATTGCAGCTTCCACTCCTTGAAATCAAAGTGCAAACCTCGGTAAAGGTTTCACTCTGCTCATTTTGGACTGTTTTGCTTTTAATTGCTTGGACTCCTCCTTGGGTTTTGTGGTAAGTGTGATAGAAGATCCACACCCAAGCTGTGACCACTGCTGGGAGATGCTGAAGTATCTGCAGAAGTGAGAAAAGCAAGTCTCTAAGAACAGGTCTGAATATGCACATATGTGTAGAAAAGGCTCTATATCCAGCTCTCAACCACCCCTGGAGTGGTCTGGTGGGTCAAGACACTGAAAGTTGTGGCTTTGCATGAGACAGAACCATAGAATGGCCTGGGCTGGAAGGGTCCTTAAAGATCAACCTCACCTCAAGTCCCAGCCTCACCTCCCACTGTCCCAGGCTGCTCCCAGCCCTGTCCAGCCTGGCCTTGGACACTGCCAGGGATCCAGGGACAG
Organism: Vidua macroura; assembly: GCF_024509145.1. Classification (NCBI taxonomy): domain Eukaryota; kingdom Metazoa; phylum Chordata; class Aves; order Passeriformes; family Viduidae; genus Vidua; species Vidua macroura. The sequence continues at coordinate 8,255,185 of NC_071591.1, forward strand.
TCACAGCTTCTCTGGGCACCCTGTGCCTGGGCCTGCCCACCCTCACAGGGAAGGATTTCTTCCTGATATCCAACTTGAAGATCCCCTCTGACACCATGAAGCCATTCCTCCTTGTCCTGTCACTTCAGGTCCTTGCAAATAGTTTTTCTCTCTGCCTTTCCTGCAGACTCCCATCAGGCACTAGAAGGCCACAATTAGATCACTCCAAAGCCCTCTCTTCTCCAAGCTGTACAGTCCAAGTTCTCCCAGCCTTTCCTCATAGCAGAGGGTGCTCCATCCCTCTGATCACCTTGGTGGCCCCCACTCTGAAGTCACTAGGTGGTGGGCAGGAGCCCCATAGATGACCAAAGCACACATTAAAAAGTAATAATGTTCCAGGCTCTCTGCAAGAGAGGCCAGGAGCCTCAGAGTAAGATCCCCCAGAACAGAGTTTGAGATCACAAACAAACTGTGCAGCTCTCAGCACACAGCTCAGCACTAGAAATCTAAGTTTTGGTGCATTTTACTAAAGTATGTGAAGAAAAAGCTGCTGTCAGAACTGCTGTCACAAAGCCCCCAGGCACAGGAGGAACAGGGTGGCAGGAGCCAAGAGCTCTTGCACATCTCTGGATAACCAGCACGCCCAGCCTCACAGCTCCCGGCCCTTCCACAGGGCAATTGCTGGGGAAATCAGGGCACAGCTCATGAGGGAAACAGGAATATTTTAATTCACAACACCCTGCACTGCTGTGAAACCAGCCTGGGTTTAACCAGCCCAGGCAAGGCTGCCTGGCCATCACTGCCCTGACCCTGGGGATGCTTCAGTCCCTGGGCCACCACTGACATGTGAGCAAGATGCAGTTCAGGCACCAGAGAGGGAAAAACCCCAAGGAGCAAAGGGAAACAGCCTGACAGGATACAGAAAGTCTGTCTGGCTCCTTCCAACAAAGCAGGAAACTGCCCCCCGAAGCTTTGCTTCATGCACAGACTCTCAGAAAATGCAGGGATTGGGATTAGCAGCCCCCAGAAAGTGGCTGGCAGCTCACAGACGAGGCTGAACTTCCCTCAGCTCTACCCTCTTGGCTCAGGGAGAATTCTTTGTGCACAGAACATCCAAAAGGAATAAACTCTCCTGGTGCTCAGAATAGAACTTCTCCCCCTCTTGCTGCTTTGTGCTCTCTTCCTCCCTTTCATACTTTCAGAAACAGAGAATATGTATTTTTAATAATACAGATTTCTAAAGAACTGAGTATGCAACATTTCCTTTTCCCCCAGGAACGCAGCAACCTCTGCACTAACACCGACGCGGAGGAGAACGCGCTGGAAATCCATCTGCCGGGAGAGGCAAATCAGAATTACATTGACCATAAACGCTGCAATTATGCCTTGGGGCTGAGCATTAGTGCTCACCTGAACAGTCTGTGCACGGCAGGGATGGCGTGACTGCAGAAAATCCTCCAGCTTTGCAGCGAGCTGGGCCACAGAGCCATGAATGTTTCATCTCCCTGCGGCCCTGGAGAGGAGGAACCACGGGAGCTCCGGGCTGGAACCGCACGGAGCAGCTGTTAATGAGCATCGCCTTCAAACTCTTCTGCTGCTCCAAAGGGGCCTGCAGGGAACCAGAGAGAGCCCCCAAACAGGGGGGAAATGTGCTGGGGCTGAGCCCCTAAGCTTAGGAGATGGCTGCACGCTGTGGAGAGGGATGCCAAAGAATTAAGCTTTGTCTTACAAGGCTAAGGCTTGACCTGAAGCTTATTAAGGTCAGTGGAAAACCTTCCATTGATGTCTCTGAGTTTTGGTCCAGGTACACAACGTACTAAATCTCAACTACCATCACTATCATTTATTTTTGCCATTGCAATTTCATGCATTTAATTGAAGTTGTAGTTGTTGGGTTCTCGTGACCTTTCTAAGCTAAAATCCCAAGTTGTTTAGGTAGAAAAAATGGCTTCCAGGTTTTCAAAGGCATTCTGGTTGTAAGGAAAACAAAGAGCTGAAACTTTTACCCAGGATAAAAACAAGAAAACTAAGAGAAAAAATAGCCATTAATCCTAAAAATCTCCCATCTGTGACAAAGAAAACAGAGAAAAAAAACTCGAACCAACAAACCCAAAGAAAATAAACCAATTCTTCTCTCTGGTATTTGGCTAGGGAATTGGTTTCAAAGGCTCTCCTAAAATATTTTTGTGCTTTTACACTTCATACTATAGATAGTATTGGCTCAGTGCTTCCATAGCAGAAAAATAGACTAAAACACCTTTTAGCACATCATCAATCCTGATCAGAAAAGGACAAATTAGACAAGTTGCTGGGGAAGACTCCAGTAAACAAACTGGAAAACTTCACTCAGCTGAGATTTCAACCCAGCCACCTGGGTACCAATGCAGAACACGCAGCACTTGTGTGGCTTAAAAATAAATGCGTATTTTTTTCTTTGGGAAAGAAAAATCAGACAAATAGATACAGTCTGTGCAAAATTAAACCCTAAATTTAAAAAGACAGGAAGAGGGAAATGGGTGGGAAGAGATAGATAATTCTATACAAACACAAATATATGTCGAGTAGCCAGAAAAAAGTTCTGAGCTCAGAGAAGAGCATGGGGCCAGATCCTCAGCAGAGATAAATCAGCTCAATTCCATCAAAATCAGGGCAGACACAGCTCATTGTACCAGCTGCCAATCTCATCCACCAACCAGACTCTCCACCAACTTGCATTTTGGGTCCTGCAAAAAAATTTCCTCTTGGAGTATAAAGCCTGTATTTATCCATTGGCCTTAGAAAGTATGCACAGCTGTGACATAAGTAACCCCTGCTCTGTTTTTAAATGTATGCAAACATAAAACGAAGAAGAAAAACGACATTAAAATAATGTTAAGGATTTGGCTGGGGGCCATCAAAGCTAGGACATTCCAAGTTAAAGCTGAAACGACATCCTTAACCTTAAGTCACCCCATTGTGCCTGGGTATTGCAGCTGCTGAAAGGGGAAAATCAGAGCGGTTACGGTCTGGCGTGTGAATGAGAGCTGAGGGACTCTTAAATCCAGGATTATTTGGCTGCCGCACACCATGCACTGCAGCCACGTGCTAGCAATCCTTATGCAATCTTCACTGGGAGAGGGGGAAAATGAAATATCCCTCAGGCTGCGTGTGCACACTGAGGGGACTTCTGGAGAAAGCAGAAAGGGCACTTTTTAAATTAAGGCGAGAGCTGTAACTGGGTTTGTGGAGGCTGTGAGGAGCAGCAAGGACCTGAACCACCAGCTCAGGTACCTGAGACTGACAGAATCACTGCTGCACCCAGTGATTCTGGGGAAGCAGCAGGTGAATCCCTCACCATTCAGGAACTTTTCAGAAGAGGATCTTTCTGGCAAAAAAAAAGTTCCACTTTTCAGATTTTTTTTTTATTATTATTATTCATGGTTTCAACACACCAACATCAAATTTCCTGAAAATCAGAACTGCTTTTTGTTTCCAAAAGGAGCACATTGAGACATTGGACACACAGAGGAATTGGGTTTTGCTTCTAGGCATTTACTAGTTTGGTCATAGAGTCCTTCTATTTTCTCCCATTTTCTTTTTATACCAATGCATCTCTTCCTTCTTTCTTCACCCCTAAAATGGCAGAAATAAAGACAGGGAACAGAAAAAGCAAAACTAGAAGAAACCAGCACGGAAATCCTTCCAGTCCAAACTTGGTCTGTGTCTCAAGAGTGCTGGAAGCTGTAGGTAAAACCAATTGTAAAAACCACTTGTACACGCACATCTGCATGCAAATAAAGGGCAATACATAAATATTTGTAGTTTAGACTAATATTTGCTTGACTTGAGCAATAAACAACTGGAGCAAAGCTGGTTAATATAGACTTTATATTTTCTTGAAGTAGTCCAGATAGTCCTTGAGTTAAAATAGTGGGTGAACTGTCAAGCTCAAAGGCTCCCAAAGCCCTCTCTAGCCCAGGTTTTCTGCAGTTCTCTGGCCCGCGGGTTTAGCACATCCAAAAGCACTCAGGTTGTTGGGGACAGTCATTAAGAGCTGTGGCTGAACTGCAAACTACTGTGACAGTCTCCAGGAACTTGTTTCTACATCCAGTTTGCTTTGGTTTCAAGCAGCTGCCAGCACCCACCAAGGGTAGGATCCTTGGCCCTGGACTCTTTTTTTTTTTTTTTTTTTTTTTGCCTTGAGATATAAAGGAGATGCTTCCCAACAACTGTATTTTCCAACTAAGTGCTTCATCTTGCAGGAGAAAGCACAATAAAAGGTAAAAATGTTATTTTTATAGAACATGTTACTATGTCTGAGCCCTTCTGCTCCAATGAGATAGGAAAATAACCAGATGGGTACAATAATATTCCTTTGCTTGCACAGTACCAGTACATTTCTGCCCATGTAAACTCAGCCCTGTTCTCAAGACAAGCGACAAGGAGGAATGGAAAGACCTGAGGGTTCTGATATTTTTTGTCACAGCCTCCAGCAGGATTGTGCCCTTTGAAAGCTGTGGAATTGGGATTGTTCAGCCTGGAGAAGAGCAGGTTTTGGGGTGACCTGATTGTGCCCTTCCACAACTTGAAGGGAGCTGACAAGAAAGATGGAATGAGACTATTTACAAGGGCCGGGGGGAGTGGCTTCCCACTGACAGAGAGGAGAGTTAGATGGGATATCAGAAGAAATTTGCCCTTGCTGAGGCCCTGGCACAGGGTGCCCAGAGCAGCTGTGGCTGGACAGGGCTGGGAGCATCCTGGGGTAGTGGGAGGTGTCCCTGCCATGGCAGGGGTGGAACGAGATGATCTTTAAGCTCTCTGCCAACACAAATCATTCTGGAATTCCATGAAATTAGAGTCACCTCCATGACACACACACCCTGTTGGGTGGCATATTTACCAAGGACTGGTTCATTCATTTGAAAGATTTATGCAGAATCTCCACCATCTCCTCACTATTCTCCCTTCCCAGTCTCTGCTGCTGCTGAGAACATTTCATTTCAATATGAAGGCAAGGGAATGGCACAAGGATGGATTGCAGTAATAATTTAATAATGAAAAATAAGCTCCACTGGAAAATACTGATGAGTGGTCATATTTAAAAGTCTGGCGATTATGTTTGATTAAAGTAGAGTGCAAAAATATTAATTAATTGGGCTAGTTACATAGACAGCTTTATGTCCTGCAGCAATTCACGTAATAACAAATTGATTTTTAGCTAAGCAAGCTGAAGGAAAGGAGGAATTGGAAACAGTGCCTGAATGCATTAAAGTAGCCTGAGTGTGAAGTTTTAATGTGTGTGTGGCAGAAAAGGCTGGGGAGAAACACAGAGAACAGTTCCTTCAGTGAGAGAATGAAAGTTAATTAATTTAGTGCCCTTTGCCTATTTAAATTCCTCCATTTCACATTCATGTCATTTTACTCTTGCTAATACTCCATACTGGGCAGCCTATGATATTAAAAACCCCAAAATAAATTTGTAATAAAGCAACAAGTTAAAGAAGTTTTCTATGGAAATGCCTCCAGCTGGAGTAAGGGACAGCTGTATTTCAGCTCTGCACAACCCAAGTCACTTCCAAAAATAACAGCACCTTCCACCACTCTCGACAAGCAGAGCCAGAAATAAAGGTTATATAGATAGAAATTTGGTCCAGGTCCCTCAATCGAGTTTAATGGGTTTGTACCATGATTTCAGTGGGATCCTGAGTGAGTCTCATGGTGGGGCTGCTGTGCAGAGACCCCAGAAGAGGCTGATGCCTGCACAGGCAAATCCCATGCCAGGTTATCCTATGGATAGGTGAAGCAGGGACAGCAGAGCACACCCACAAATCTGGATTTTGCTGCATTTATGCCCTGATCCAAGTCCCTCAAGCTCAAGCTGCTCTTGAGCTTGGCTTCAGCCTCTGTCCTGCAATCCTTGAGAGCACCTGAGGGAAAACCCCACTGTTATCCAGGAGGTGGGAGATGGATGTGGAACAGTGAGAAAAGCTGCAGGATTATGCAGCACTGGTATTACAGGGAGAAAGAAGATGAGAACAGATAAGCATGGCCAGGGCAGAAGGCAGCTGCCTCCTCCCTCACTGATACGTTCCGCCAGCCCTGCCTCTGCTTCCCACCAGGATATAGGGGTTTTTTTTTTTGGGGTTTTTTTTTTTGTTTTTTTTTGTTTTGTTTTGGTTTTTTTTTTGAGAGAGAAAACAAAGAGCACTGAGAGGCCAAAGAGAAAAGTGAGGGGTTTCAGAAGAAAGAGAGCACTCATGTGAAAAGTGTCACAGCTACTTAGGAAATTGAAAATATTTTCCATCCTTGCCTGAATGATCATTTCCAGATTTTAATTATTTCCCGATTGTCTCCAAGAAGGATACATGGTCACTGACCTCATTTGGGCCTGAGGAAATAAGACTGTCAACATTTTAGGATAGATCTGATCAGATTAAGAGATATTTCAGATATTGAACATAAGAATTTGACAAGCAAGCTAGAACAGTGGATGTGTTTGGATACGTGCAAAACCCCAGAGTATTTCTGCAAGCTCATGCCTACTTCCCTGGGCTGCTTGCACTGAGTTATGAGAACAAACAGTTTGAGCACATTTTCCTCTTTATTTGATTATTTTCTCTGTTTCTACTTCCAGCAACAGCCAGTTTCAAACAATCTGAGCAGAGCTGAGCATTAGCAAAATGAAAGAACAAGAGAAAGCCTTAATTTATACTCAGCTAGAAATGGGTCTCGGGCATAGCCATGGAAAAAGAGGGAAAACCAAGGTCAGTAAATCAAGGCTGAGCTGGACCAAGCTCAGAGGAGAGGTTCTAGGATGGTAACAGCGAGGAGAGTTAGATGGGATATTAGGAAGAAATTTGCCCCTGCTGAGGCCCTGGCACAGGGTCCCCAATGCAGCCGTGACTGCCCCTGGATCCCTGGAAGTGTCCAGGGCCAGCTTGGATGGAGCTTGGAGCACCCTGGGATAATAGATGTCCCTGCCCACGGCAGGGGGTGGAATGAGATGATCTTTAAGATTTCTGCCAGCCCAAATCACTCTGGAATTCCGTGAAATTCTTGCCACCTCCATGACAAGAAGTACAAAGAGCAGTGGGTTTGTCCTGCCTGGAGCTAAAGGCACATCTTTTCAATCTGCAAGCACTGAACAGGGGAGAAATAACGAGAAACTGAGTCAAACTCTTCCTAGCGATGCACTAAGAGCAGGAGGAAACACACAGGTTACAGCAAGAGAAAGTTCAGCTGGAAAAGGAGGGGGAAACAGCTCTAAGAGCAAGTACTGGAACAAATTTGCCCAGAGAGACTGCAACCTTCGTCCCTAAAGATGACCCAATCCCAGCTGCATGAAGCCCTGAGCGAGCCCATAGAGCCTCAAGGGGTCCAGCAGGAGGGCTGGACCAGAAACACCAAACTCCCCCCTCAGACCCAACCTAGTTACACTCTGTTTCATCTTCTATTGAGACGGTACTTTTCCTAAAAGAGAGTCAGTCTTTTAGCAACAGAAATGAATTTTGAAAATGCCTTGACTCGAATACAACACAATTGAGTCCAGCCCCCCCCCCAACCCCTCTGATGTTGCTCAGTGAACAGCAGTGCCCCTGACTGTGAGTACACTGCACAGAGCCTCCTGTGAAATAAGGATTCTCTTTCTAGTGCAATTTGCTACCTTTGGTTTGGTGATACAGACAGGGCGAACAAAAGCAATTTGAGGAGAGATTGGCAGAGAAGCTCAGCTCTCACATGTGCCTCACAATGGCACAGTGGTTAGTTCAGATCGTCTCTGAACAGCGAGAGCACAAAGTCCAAAACTGCATGGGCAGGCACTGGCTCCACTTCAACAGCAACCAGCACAAAGGGAGGACATTTAGGGAGTAAATGAACATTTCTGGGGGCTCAGCAGCTGATGAGTTTGATCAGAAAGCGAACGGTAAAGCTTCCATCCTCGAGGCTGGCCCACAGCAAGCTTTCCCAGAGAGCTCTGATGTTATATATAAGTCCTGTGCAGGAGGAATGTGGTGCTGGGGGTGCATTGCACAACCCCTGCTCCCTGCACCCTCCTCCTCATGCAAGGCCTTCATTCCCCAGAGGAATTTTCCAGTCTAAGGAGAAAAACAAGCCAAGAATGTGTTAAAACAGGTGTTCCAATCAGCTCTGGGTGCAATCTTAGCACAACTGAGGTTAAAAATCTTTGGGAATGATGTAATATAAAGATAATCAGTTGTTACTGTATATTCCCTCCACCCACCTCGAAGGAAGGTCTGTGTGGAGGTTGTCAGTTGTCTCTCCTTTCCTAAAGCTCCAGCTCAGGTTCAAGGGCCAGCACCAGCTCTGAATTTTGCCATATTAGGCCAGACCAGCCAAGGCTGGTGAGGAACCAGCAACAGCAAGCCCAGACTTGGAAGGAAGGAGGAACTCTGATAGCACAGCACTGTCTGGGTGCCCTCCTGTGCTGGCTGTTCACACCAGGAGCAGCTGGAATAACCAAGTAAGCACTTGGAGCTGGAAAGCTGTTTCATCAGCAAGGAATAAGGAGACACCCAAACACTCCATGCCATGAATTCCAGCCCCTGTGTGCTTCAGTTTCACCAGCCAGCCATGCCCCTTAGAGAAAACGTGATGCTCCTTCTCCAGTCCCACTTATTATGCTGCAGGAGAGAGGTGCTGCTGACTGGCCTGGTTAACATGCAAGTGTGCTGCTGCTCACATCACTGTGGCTGCTACAGAAATCCTGGCAGTGCCTGAGGGATGATCTCTGTGCATACAACTCAGGCAGAATGAGAGCTCTTCATATTCCCCCCCTCTCTGCCACAGGAGATGAAATCCTTGTGGGCTTGTAGTCAGTTTTCCTGGGGTGGGAAATTTGCAAGTCACAGTGTACCCCTAAGTCAGTACAGAGGGCATTACGGGCATTATTACTGCTCCATTTGTTGCCTCCATAGCTGAGCTATTGTGTGTTTTGTCGTGGCAAAGTGCTTAGGGAGACTCTCAGCACAAAAGGCACAATAGCAAGGCCAGTTCCAGCTGAAATGAAGGCTGTTAATAGACAGATCATTTCCACCCTGTATCCTGATTTCAAGAAAGATCAGACTGCTTCACTTGGAAAATATCACATCACTTTACATTCCACTCTCCCCAGCTATAAATCATTGTTTAAGACCTACCTGATTTAAATTTGGAAAGCATCCATCTGTCAAGCTCCACATCGCCAGCACCTTTTGTGCCAAACACCCCCGGGTGCTCTTATCAAATACTCACATTAACAGCTCAATTAATTATGAGTTAGCCAGATCAAACAGGCCACTCTCAGGCTTGACAGGCATCTGATGTTCAGATATCCTACCTATGCAAACTTCACAAAGTCAAGCAAATTCAAATTCCACAGGACTCAGATCAATACCACATTAAGATGCTGAGCTTATCTCCTCACTTGAAAAACTCGTGAGAGAGTGTGGAGAATCTGTTTTTCGACTCAACTGTGGAATTAAAATGGAAAAACAATCCACTAGATCTTAACAGTTCGATGTGGTAGTAAAGGGCGCAAACCAGGAGGCAGAGAAGTACAAAACTCCATGAAGCCAGCAGAAAGCATTAAGTGGTGCCTGCAGAATGAACACAGGGATGAAAGCTGTTCTCAGAGATATGGAGCAACTGGACAGAAGGCAGGCACAGGATATGAAGTCTGCCCACCCAGCCCTATTCCCTTCTCAGTCTAGAGAGAAGGAAAAGCTCCATAGAAAAGTTTTTTTCTCAGCACCTTCATCTGCCTTCCCCACCTAAGACACCCACCTGGGGGCATTTCTCTCCCTGCTCACCAAAGCTTCATGAATCAAATAAAATCATTTTCTGAGCTCACCCATTCCCCCTCCAGGCTGGTGATGCTGGGAAGGGGTTCAACACAACACTGCTCCAAATTTAAGCTCTGTACATGGAAAAAAAAAAATTAAAAAAAAAACCATACAGGCTCCTGCAGATATCTACTGCTTATGGCTCTGGGGTCATTAGAAACCCTCAATGCTCACAGAGTTTGAGATATCCTTTTGTTTAGATAAGAGACCAGATAAAAGCCAAACTATTAATCCTGGCTGCAGAGAAATGGTAGGAAAAAACATACATTGAGATAGAAAGCTCAAAGTCCTCAACATTGCAGAGCTCCAGGTCTCAGACCTATTCAGGAATTTGAGGATCTTTTTCTAGCTCATGCTTTTAATTACTTAAGCTTTGTCAATTCAAATTTGTCAGCTACAGATCCGTAGCTGAGTAAGCTTTTACGCATTTATTTTGTTGTTGTTAATGACATGGGCTTTTATTTATTTAATACTAAGGAATTGAGTCACAGATGCCACAGTAAGAGCTGTACTTGGCATTTATGGCAAATAACGTTTCCAGTTTCCCAGCATTTTACAGGCAAAGACTGATCAATCTTCCCAGCATACATATGAGATAAGGAAGTATTATCTTGGTAATGTATTATTGGTCAGATCTCACACACTTAAGGGTACTGAGCAATGTTCCTTCATTTCAGTCACTCTATCAAATTGCACTGAGGAAAACCTCAGGGGAAATGACAAGTGTTTACACATTTCCATAATCTTACACTGTTTGTATTCTACCTCCCTGCTGGCACCAACTACAGGTAGGACTTGTGCAGGAACTTAAGAAGGGGGGAAAGACCTGATGCCTCAGGTTTGAGCTTTTCTATTTTTCACATTCTGTGCAGATTCTGGTGTGTGCTGCTGGGCTTCACATGAGGGGATGGTGAGCTCTGTGCCCAGAGCAGGGAGACAAAACAATTCCTGCTCCAGCTGGGCACCAAGGACAAATGATCCAAAGCTCAGGCCCGGGAGCACAAACAGCATGGGCTGGAGAGAGAAAAACAAGCAGGATGGGAGTGCCTGGGCTAAAGCTGGAATGGGACAATGAACTGCAAGGTGCAAATGGAGCAGAGCTGATCCCAGTGAGAGCCCCCGGGAGCGCTCGTGCATTTTGGGACCATTTTGGTTCCTCTTGGGTGCAGCCCTGGCTGGGCTCTGGTGCTGCCCAAGGTGGATCCATGGAGGCCTTTGAATAAATCCCTGCTTTATTCTTTGGCTCTGTCCAGTCTCTGCTCTAGGGCAGCCCGCACAAGGCATCAGCCCCCGCCCATGGCTGTGGTTGGGAAGACACAGCAGCAGAGGGGCTGTACCCTGTGGGAACTGTGATTCCCTTATCAGCTCCACACCTGGCACAGCCCTCGGCAGGTGGCTGGATCCAGCCCAGCGTGCTCCAGTGCTTCCCAAAGAGCACACCTGGCTTGACCTCAGGTGAGATCTCTACCTGCAGCTCATCCTGCCACACCCCCATGCTCCTGGTGAGGGAGTTCCAGCTGCACAGCTCCAGTTTCCACTGTCTGCCTGGATTTTATGGTAGAGACCAACTTCCATACACCTCTAATCTGACCAGAAAACTGAAGGGGTTTAGGAAGCACAGAATGTTTTGGGTTGATAGGGACATTAAAGAACATCCCATTCCACCCCCTGCCATTGGCAGGGACACCTCCCACTGTCCCAGGCTGCTCCCAGCCCTGTCCAGCCTGGCCTTGGGCACTGCCAGGGATCCAGGGGCAGCCCCAGCTGCTCTGGGCACCCTGTGCCAGGGCCTGCCCACCCTCCCAGGGGAGAATACCTTCCCAATATCCCATCCATCCCTGCCCTCTGGCAGTGTGAACCCAGACAAGTGTCCCCCTTGTCCTGGTCCTCCTTCCCTTGTCTCTCTCCATCTTTCTTGTTGGCTCCTTCAGGCACTGCAAGGCCACAGTGAGGTCACCCCTGGTCTCTTCCTCAGGCTGAACAATCCCAGCCTTCCCTCCCAGCAGAGCTGCTCCATCCCTCTGATCCCCCTGGTGCCTCCTCTGGATCTCTGCAGCAGCTCCAGCTCCTGCCTGTGCTGGGCCAGGGCTGGGGCAGCTCTGCAGGTGGGCTCTCACCTGAGCACAGGGCACAGGGGCACAATCCCCCCTGCCCTGCTGCCCACGCTGGGCTCAGCCCAGGGCAGGGGGTTCTGGGTGGCAGCAGACACTCCAAAACCAGCATGCTTTATTGCAGTTACAAACATCTAAATGAACACAGCTCACTCAATACTTGGGTTTGAAACCCTCACAAACAAAGATACAGAGAAAGCAGTGGTCAACAGCTGAGCACAGCAAGGTTGGGACTTCTGCAAGGCCAGTCAGGGATTCTGTGGCAGACCCTCCATCCATTCCAAGGCACTGGTGTCCATTGCTTTGATCAACATCATCCCTTTTCCTAATCCCTAGGATCTGATGCCACTGCTTTTCACTATTTAAATGCAATCAAATGCCAGAGCACTTTGCTGGATCTGGGTCTCCTGACTGACCCTTGCCATTGGCAGCTGCGTGCTGAGATAACAGAGAATGAAACACACAAAGGCTGGAAACATCAAATGGGGCTAAGGTATTTTTATGGCCAATTTTTGCCAAAAAAATGTGGAATCCCCACTGGGCTTCTTGAAAATTTCAGCTCAAAGATTGCACAGCAGGGCACAAGAGAGGCATCAAACCAGCCTGGACCAGAGAAAGTTTCTGCCTTACAGTCAATAGAGAAAGAGAAAAGATTGTCCACGGGGTGATTCAGAGCTCTGGTGGGCCCTTAAATCTCTTTTAAAAAGTACATTTACAACAGCAAAAGATAGTCACAAACATGCTAATTCCACCAGAGACATCAATTTCGACTGCCACGGGAAAGTAAGTGAAGTGAAATGAAAATAAAAGGAAATAATTTTCTGTTAAGTTTAGCTTTTCCTCATTCTTGGTTGTTTGTTTTATGATGCATTGTCTGTTTTGATCCTCCACTAAGAACCTCTACTTCATCCACCAGGGCTTTCCTCGAGGCTGAAAGCACCATGGTAATTGTTTTCCTCTTCCATTATCATTTATCTTTTATAAAGAGGTGTTAACTATGACACTTGCCTATGAAGGGCAGTTTTTCTTGCTGAAAGCTTAGCTTCAGAATAATGGGAAAGATTAGCATACCTTTAAGTTGTCTCATTTCTTTACAAACCCATGACAGATAAATGATACTTCACAGAGCCGATTCCCTCATTTTAAGTACTGCATCTAATTAAATGAAGGAGCACAACTGTATTTCTTAAAGGAAGCTTTTGAGTTTCCCAACTACAGGTTACTCTCAAGAGTCTCCATCTTCAGTTTGCTGGTCTCTAAGACACAGTTCTGGAAGAGAGAGCTTTTTACAAAAGTCAGGAGTAAAAAAAAAGAAATTATCTATGCTTCTGTGAAAAATACAAAAGGCCAAAAGCCTTTTTGAAATGGAACAAGTAGAATATCTCTTTCTTCCCTACAGAAGATTGTGATGACCAGACGTGAGTCTTTGAACACATACTCCTTTAAGTCTGTCTTTTAATCAAAACCATCTAAGATGAAATCTTGCCCAAATTACCTTTTTTTCTTTTCGATTTGGAGTTGTTTGTTTCTGTCTCAGGAGGGGAAAATTGAGGTTGTACCACTTGAGGAGCAGCAGCTTAGTGAAAACTGTAACTTGATACATCAGACTTGCAGGAAATAAAGAGATGGGAATGTGATTTACTCATGTACCTTCTCCAAGGCAACTAAGCAGGACATTTCCTTTAGCAAATCTGAAATCCTCATGTCTACTCAACCCAAAAAACCACGCAGAATTATTTGTCACAAGATATAGAACATTTCTAAACATATAGAAAATAATGATAACAAGGAAAAAAGCAATAAATTGGAAGCTTTAAGTTGTGTATTCTTATGGAAACACGAAGAATCAGATTTGACACCCTCAAGACAAGCAGGAGTCACAGTTCACACAACATCAGGCTAGAAAAGATGCATCATGAATTGAAGCTCACTGCTAAGAAATTTCTTTGATGGACGTCACAAGGGTGGAAAGCAAAGAGCTCAGATATAAAACTGATTCCAGAGACAGAACAGGAGCAAACTAAAAAGGCAAAACCCCTTTTCCCTCCAAACCCTAACCCACGACAGCACCTCTGAAGGTCATTTGTGTAACATTTGCAGACCAAAGTGTTTCTGACAGATGTCTGATTTCCAAGTGGGCTCCGTGTCTCTCAGCGCATCTTTGTCTCTGTCCATGAACATTGTGTTACAGTTCTAAGGCACGAGGCATTGTGACTTTTAACAATGGGATTAAAAATCACTGGGATCGTAAAAGCTCTGGAGCAGGGGGCATCTATTTGGCATTTGTACAGTTCCAAGTACAATGTGGGGGTCTTGTCCGTGGCCAAACTCCCTCAGAGTGACAGCATGAATCGAAGTTAAGGTCCCAGAAAAGTCCAGGTTTCAGCAACATCAAGCACCTGCAGCTTCAATTAGCACAATGGGGCGGTGTGGTACTAATTATTGTCATGCTTGGAATGCTTTGGTTGCCCAATGGGGGAACAAAAAGGATCCCACGTCAGTGAGGGGAATAGGAAACACATTGGGGCCCGGAGCAGGAATGGGACCCCTCGGAGCTGCCTCCAACAACTGCACAACAAATGCTCTGCAAGCAAAGCAGCCCTGATTTGCAACCTCTTAATGACAAGAAAAGTTGTTAATCCTGGTTGTAATGAAGGGTTTGGCCCATTCTAGGCTTGAGCATTCAGGGCTCTTGCAAACAGCTCCGTGATCCCTGCCAAGCTGCAGCTCTGCTAATTTCTTCCTTACATCCCTACCTCCCAATTCCATTATTTGTAGTAAGTCAAATGCTGAGCTGGAATAAGCCAGACCAGATCCATTCGTTTATGGAAATACACTAATTTTTACCAGCTGAAGTCTCTGCTCTTTGTGATAAATGGTAACTACATGAAAAATGACTTAAATTAAGAGAACCAGTGCTGGCTTTTTTAAAACGTAAAATATTCATCACATCTTCTATTCTGCACTTCCAGAAAACCTGAAGCATTTTCACTGAGCTAAAGCTCACGTCCCACTTCTTTTTTTTTTTCCCCTGGATATCCTTATTCACAGCCCAGTGGAGCTGGCACATGTGCTGTGCTCACCACAGAGGTGACTTGGAACCACGGAGGCTGAAAGAAACTCGCTGTGTGATGGAGCTCTCACTTCTACACGGGGTATCAGTTTTCATCCTGCTTCAGCTAAAGCCTGGAAAACAGCAGACCCCAGAGTTTCTGTGGCTCTGAGTTGTTAGGCAAGCCACAGGGCCAGGTAAATAATGCCATTAAAAGGAATTAGAAAGAGCAGGCAAGAATGAAATTAGTAAGAAGAAAGGCCTTGGTTCGGCAGGAGGGGAAGTGGGAATCATGTATTTGACAGCAGAGACTTCATGGTAATTCTTCATTGATTTTTATTTCCTTTTGTTAAGCACTCAAAATTATCTATTTCAGTATGGGGCTCTTTTGACAAGCCTTCTTTGTTTTAGATATTTCTGGAAATTTCCTTAAAATTTCTGTAGAACGTAGAATTAGTAAAAAAAAAAAAAAAATTAGAATGTAGAATTAGTAAAAAAAATAATCTTTGAGCAGTGCTAAGATGCTTCTCATAGGAGAGAACTGTGTGCCAGGACAGGAGCCACCCTTTATGGCTTTCAGTTTTATGTTATTCCAGAGCTTTATGTGTCTAAATTTCAGTAAAGAGAGGGGCTCATTATCCACCCAAAACCTGTAACATCACATATGAAACACAGTTATGGGAAAGTGAAAAACAGTCCAGAGCTCTGAATATGCAACTGAACACAAAAGAATCAGGAATTTTCTGGTAGGGCTGAGATCTAGGGAGAAATCCACCTTTTCTCCTGGCAGACACAGCCTCGAGGAGCAGCACAGGTAGGGCTGCTCTGCCCAGGGCTGCCTGGAGCCACTTCACAGCCAGCTCTAACACACGAGTGACTCCAACATCTGCTCTGTCACTGCGAGCTGCTGGCCAAGCACTTCTGCCTCTTCAGCTCCAACTGCTGGTGTGAAGAAATGAAGGTGAGTGTGAGGATTCTGCTAAGCTATGAATAATATGAGCTGTCTAAAGGCCTCCTGGCACACTCCAGACCAAGTTAAAGCAGCAATAAATAAGAAAAGTACAGCCAAAGCTATAAGGTACAGACAGTAATACAAAAACAAACAATCCCAAGCTACCACTTGGCAACACTGCTGTCCCTACCACACTCAGTGCATTCCCTGCTTTAAAGAGAACATCTCCACAACTCAGCAAACCTTTTTTACTATTATTAGGAATGCCATTATTGCTTTAGAGCACCAAAGCATTTCAGGGAACAAACAAAGCCTTTGCTAAGGTGGATGTTCCGTGCCACAGTACTGATCATCAGGCTCACAGAATTAAAACCCTTGAATATTCATCCCATCCTTATGCCATCCCTGTCTGCCAACTTGGTCTGCAAAGATTTTGGCAAACAACCTTTAAAAGCTGCCTTTTAGTGCCTGTCTCCCTTTCCCAGGAAACTGAAAAGCAACAGAGAAAAGTAAAACAGAGAAATAATGAACATCAAACAGTCCAAACAGAAAGAGAGGAAGTGATCCCCGTTCTGAAGTAGCCCAACTCTGTATTTGTTGCATCCATGATGATTCACTCTGCACAAAGTCTGTCACATTCTGGGAGCCCCTGACATGGCAAAGTTGAGGAAGGTGCCCAGCACAGTTTAACCTCTGGATGAGGGAACTGGAGAATTCCTCAGCTCCAGAGGAACAATGTGAACCCTCACCCATGAATAGGAGTTCCCCTTAATGTACAGTCTGTAGGGAGAGTCCCCCACACGTTTCTGGATCCTGGCAAGAAGCTGAGGGTCATGTTCTTGCCCTGCCATGGCCTTTGCATGGCCAACGTGGGAAATGAGTAATGGAAACCATTTTTGGCTTCTCGCAAAAACAGCTAAAAATAACAAATAGATTTATCAACTGACTAGAGGGAGAACCCTCCTCCCAGAGGATATGAAAACATGAAAACTATGGGGACAAATCAAGTGGATTCCCCAAATGACATCCCTGCTCCCCTCTGGAAACTCTTCCTTTTTCAGAAACAAGAGTCACAGGGTAAACACGACACTTGCTACAGCAGCACCTCTCCTCATTGAAAACTGACATTCCTGGGAGTCCCTGAAGAAAATGGGGGAAAAAATAAACACATGTGACACATCAGCACTCAGGGGTAAAGGCAACATAACCAGAATGGGATATTTATAAAGAAAAATATATAGGGAAAAGGACTTTCCCTCTGACCTACAGCATCCCATCAAGAGAGATGCCTGGAAAAGCTCCCCAGTCTTCCTATAAAGGAGTTACAAGTATAAAGTACAAATAAAATAAGATGTTTTAGAAAAAAAAATCTTTGAGAAAAGATGCTAAAATAACCCCAAGGTGCCTGGAGAAAGCCCCAGGCTTTGACCCATTCTCTGCAGAGGGGTGCACAACTGAGTGTACACTGAAAACTCACTTTATCATTGCATCCAGCTGCCATCCTGGTGATGATGCCCAGATCCTGAAGGCTTGAAAGAGCTGCTCCAAGCCACATCCATACCAGTGGGCAAGGAGGAGGAAAGAACTCATCTCTGCCTTCCCAAACCAGGAAGAATCTCACACAACACAGCTTCAAGCCATTTCATTCCTTGAGCAGCAACCTGTCAGTCCAGGCATGCATAATCTACATTTCCCTACTCCAGTTTGCTCTGATGCTGGAATTACTGCTCTGCACCAGTGTGAGATCAGATCAAGGATGCAAAGGTGCAGTGCCCACCCTTCACCATCACCCTTGTGGTGCAGCTGGTGGTTACTCACACTTCTCACACAGTAACACAGATCTCAGCAATGATTTGCTCGTGGCAGTGTTGGTACAACCCCTCTGGAGTCTCAAAAAGCTCATTCTGGGCAGGACAGATCACCCAGGTGTGTCACACGGTGGGACAGGCTCCTGTCACCCCACAGCTCCTCCCTCTGCCATCACACCAGAGGCTCTGTGGGCATCACCAAGAGGATGCCAGTCAGGGGCCCAAACACGAGCCTGCCACGTGCAGATGAGTATTTTAGCAAAATAAATAAAGGTAGCGTGTATGAAAGATGCAAGATAAGCCCCTGCAGCAGCTCCAGTGTAGGAAATGAAAAAGCTGGGGTGGGAGCTGTTCCTGAGCCAACAGCAGTGCCACAGAGCATCACTCACCCTGCAGTGAAGCTTCCCCTCCTTGTGCTGGGGGTCCTCCTGCCTTGGGAATATTTTAATTATTTTCAGCTTGGTCAAAACTATTAGAATATCAACTCCAAATACATGCAATCATTTCTAACAATGATTTTTCCTTTATTCTGTTGAGGGAGGGATATTCTTATATTTATTGTTCAAATTCAGGCTTTTTCCACAACAGAAAGCTTGTGGGGTTTTTTTTTTTGTTTTGTTGTTTTTTTGTTGTTGTTGTTGTTTTTTTGGGGTTTTTTGGGTTTTCTTTTTAAATTTCCTACTACACAGACCACCAAGCTTATCTGCTTTACAAAGATGAGTAGCTGAGTCAACTCTGCAGGGATTCAACCCTCTAGGCTCAAACACCATGAGTGCTTCCGCTCCCTCATTATCTAAAACAATTAGTAGGGAGGAGAGAAAGCTGCATTAGAGCTGGCATTTCCTGTGCTCATCCCCTGGTAAGACATCTCTCAGCAATGCCTGTATTTATGTGAGCTGATCTTAAGCCCCAGATATTGGATCCAGACGTGGATTCTGATTGCCATCAATCCCCTGGGCAGGAGAAGTGATGCAGTTTAGGCACATCAGTAAAGGAGGCCTGAAATTCAGTGATTTGCTCTGAAGCTGGCTGGCATTTTTGGGAGAGGGGCTTTCTCACTTCCTCCTCTTGGGTTCATCTCTAATGAATCCCCCATTAACACATTGTCAGACCACTAAAAATTCAGTACTTGCAAACCCACCCCAAAATTCCAGGGAGAGGAAGCACAGCTACAATTCAAAAGCAGCTCTGAGCCCAGGAAAGCAGCTACTACAGCTCGCATGTTTTCAAGGCTTTTGCCCTTTGGGTTTAGCACACACCAGGTTCACTTAAACTCTGTTCTGAAGTTAGGAATAGAACAACTTGGGCTACAGGATAATATTCTTGATGAGGTCTATGTTGAGGATGCTTAGAGACGTCAATTCTCTGATAAAAAGTGAATTTTAGTCCCATTTACAGCAATAAAACCACTTAAGCAGTATCTTTCTTGGAAGGCTGAATCATTGCTCAAGCTAAGCCTGATAAGTGTATTGCTTAAAACTGCCTCTTTCTGCATTTAGAGTTGGTAAGCAGAAAATAGAGCCTTCATTTCTCACTGAAGGCTTAATGTCCAGTCCTAATTTACTGCCTTGGAAACTATTGTCAGGAGAGCATCAAAGGAAGGCAATGAGGGCTGTCAGAGACTGTCAATCTTGAGAACATCTCATTAACTGCCTGGCTAGGACAGGAACAATACAATTTATTCTGAGGCTTTAAGGAAGGGGATCTCCAGGCAGATCTTTAGCTGAAAGGTAGCAGGTTTTAAGGTCTCTCTGCTGGTCTTGGGAAGACTGGACAGAGTTACCTGTCCTTCAGAAAAGGGCTGATGAGGCAGGGAGCAGGATATGGAGTTGGCCTGTGGTTTTGTTAATTATCTGCAGATTCCCCAACCTCTTTTTATTACCAGGACTTAAAACCTGCAAACCCAGAGCCAAAGGAGGTTTGAAGTTCACTCAGCAAACCAGCTGACTTTGATGGGAATTACTTAAAGTTCACATAAGGGCTGCAGGACTGGATAGCGAGAAGGGGAAGGAGGAGGAGGATATTACACTCTTGGATGTGAGTTCTGGCTAAGGAACATATGAGAGGTGAATAGGCACTAAAGAGCACATTCAGGCTGCTGAGATTTCTCCCGAGTCCCTTTGCCTCTTGGCTGGCTTCAGATTCAGGTCTTCAGATCTTCCTTTGGGTCTCCTGAGGATTTCAGTAGTGCCTGGATTTTGATAGAGCTTAGGCAGAGAGATGGAGGTGAAATTTAAACTCTGAATAAGCCTGTATGTATCATTATTTTAACCTCCCCATGAAGGGCTTTTTACTCTTGAGGGAATGCTTAAGAGCAGAGCCTTTGCACATTTAGCACCTCCATGTGCTTAGCAAAAAGGTGAACTTTTTGCTGGTCTGTGCAGACTCTACTGTTTTGGGAGAAACTTTGTTATGGCCATTCTACAATATTTTTCACACCTCTGCTGCACATTAGTGTATTCCCTAGAAAAAATAGCAAAATATAGCTCATATTACCCATAAGAAAGGTAGAAATAAAGCAGAATACAGTCAGTTTATGAACAAAATAAATAATACACCAACCAGAGGAGTTTATGTACAGCCTCCGTGCAAGCCTTGCCTGCAGCCTCAGACTTTACACAGAGGCACTGACCCTTAGCCTGTGGGGGCCAGGAGCAGCAGCACTGAAGCACAAAACATGGTGCAACTTGACATTCCTGGCTGTCTTAGGCTGGAAATGGGGGTGTGTGTTCCATTGCCATCTGTCAGAGCTGGGGCAGTTCTCCTCTGTGCATTGGGCACTTTGCTTTATCTCTCCCACAGCCAATCCTCCCTCCAGGAGATCTCTGCTGTTCATGGCCACTGAGTGTCCCTGCATGGCTGAGAAAATTCCAGCATCCCATGGGGAGAGGCTCTGCCCAGGGCAGGAGCCAAGCATTCCTACCTGGATCCAATCTGCCCTTGGAACAGCACAGCAGCTTTCTGCCCCACTGCATTCCCAGAGGAGCAGCTTTCTGCCCCACTGCATTCCCAGAGGAGCAGCTTTCTGCCCCACTGCATTCCCAGAGGAGCAGCTTTCTGCCCCACTGCATTCCCAGAGGGAGCCCAGGCCCATCTCCAGCAGCCCTGGAGCTCCAGAGGAAAACTCCAGCCTTGTCCAGGATCCTGCTCCAGCAGAAGCACAGCTGGCACTGCAGGAGGGCTGAGCCCCCATGGAATGGCACTGCTGCCACACCCTGACCCACAGCCTGCCAGGGCCTGCTCTCACTCTGGCAGTTGTTTTCCTTTTTGTACTATTGCATTTTAATTTTTATTTTTCCTAATAAAGAACTGTTATTCCTGCTCCCATATCTTTCCCTGAGAGCCCCTTAATTTCAAAATTACAATAATTCAGAGGGAGGGGGTTTACATTATCCATTTCAGGGGAGGCTCCTGCCTTCCTTAGCAGACAGCTGTCTTTTCAAACCAAGACACTGGCCAGACCCAGCACTCCCAGTGTTTTGCAAGGAGCAGGAGGTTTGAGAGCCATGAGTTCAGGGCCACTGTGCTGGAATTTGGAAAAAAAAAAAGATGAGTTAGGAAGCTTTATGTTGCCTGGTTTTGATTCCTATCCTGAATAGCAAGCACTGAAAGAGGAGCAGTCTCATCCAGGTGGGGTTTATCTCTGTCTGTACACACTTGCATCCATGATTTGCCAGATGTTTTCCAGGAATTCAAGGAGATTAAACCCAGCTCTAAGAAATTCACAGTTGAACAACATAAAGGGATATGTCAGACACAAGAGAAAGAAAAGGTGGCAGTATTTGCTTCACAGTAATCACCACTGTAAGTCTGCATGAAAGTGTATCTGTTACAAGGAGGGGGAAGGTGTTAGAGCAGAGATACACACGGTATCCTTAATCTGATTTGCTGGAATGCTGGGAGCAGTGAAGCAGGAGCTGCCAAAATTAATCCTGCACATGCACAAAGCCTCTCAGATTCACGCTGTGCACCTTGCACTGAAGCCTGGACCACTAAGGCACGGATTTATCAGCCCCTGAGCTGCCTGGACTAAAGACGCTCTGTAAGTTTGGGACCAGAGCTGAGTCCCTTTCACCACAGGTGGAAAGGAGGACTTGTAGTAACTGTGCTGAATATATTGTGGAAACTCAGTTTAGTTAACCTTCCATTCACTTATTTTTATGTCTATATTTCTCTATTCCAAACTCAGACTGCTTTTTACTAACCATCCTAACACACAGGGAGCCTCTAACAGCAAATACCTACCCAGCAGCTGGGTTGGACACCTAAAAGAGAAAGGGTTTTCCCTCTGGTGCTGGATGAGATTGAGGCCTCTGCCCAATGGCAGGTGCAGAAGCAGCTCTTCTCCTTGGACCCTGAAATTGTCCTTGTCACCAAGAGGGGAAGGGCTGCTGAGAAGAGCTGTGCTGGCCCTTTTTGACAATTGATGCCACAATAAAACTTTTGGCCTGGTTCCTGGGGAAGGTTCTGCACTGCATGCAGGTACCAAGGAATTCTTTAGGTGTTCATGCTCTTTGGATCCTTCCTGGCATCTTTTATGGGAGCTCTACTGACAAGCACATCTTCCCTAGAGATTTAAGGCAGTGCCATTACTAATATTATTGCTTCAACCTCTTACAGCAGACAGCTTTAAAGGAGCCACGTGTGATGTAAGTGACCCTCTGCAGACACCCTCTCCCATGTTGCTGACTCTTCTCAAACAGTTCCAACTTCACTGGATCTCCAGAGTGGACTCTGTCCCCATTCCCAGTGGGAGAGCATTCACTGCTGTGTCTCTATTCAGGCAAACCAGGAGTAACAGCCCCCAAACCAGGTTATAGAGCTGTACTTGCTGTTTGTGTTTGTTTCACTGCAGAGAGCAGTTTCCTGATTACCCTTTTGCCTCACAAAACATTTTCCTGTGTGCTGGGTTGGCTCAGAAAAGCTGCTCTGCAATATCCGTGCATTCCATGCAGGTGTGTGCAATGGAAGGTGCCTATATCACTCATAAAAGGAATCACTGCCATGCCAGGGTCATGCCAGGCAGGTGAAGGGGTTAAATACACCCTGCTCACCCCATCCCTACACAGCTCCCTCAAGCACTTTGCCAACAGAAAATGAGTAAATTTTCCTCTCTGAATTCTTCTGTCCTCGCTGTCCTGAGGAAGAGGAAGGCACAGTCCTGATTTTTGTTTTTTTTCCTCCAAACATCCAAATCATAAACACGCTCTCTAGGAGACAGAAGATTTCCCTGCAAGAACAACTGTCAAATCTACAGCCTTGATAACCCCACAGATGCCATCAAAGGGCCCATCAGGACAGGAGCTGACCACCCTTCAGCAAAGGAAGGGCACAGTGGAGGGACAGGCCACTGCCAGGGGTCTCCAAGAATTCAATCTGTGCCATAGCTTGGTAGAAGGTAGATATGAAAGACTTTATAACCTGGATCAAATGTAGGGAAAATCTGAGTAAGGAGCTGACTAAAATTTTGGTCCAAGCAAGTTTTGATGCCTCAGTTTTAGAAGAAGGGATCTTTGCAATCTGCTTATGGATTTTATAAGTCAAGCTGGGCCATGAATCATTTCAACTGTGTTTTGTAATGCAGTAATACTTAAAGCTGAAAGAAAGAGTCTGCATTTCAAATACTGCACTTCAACGAAAACCTCCCATATTTTCTCTTTTAAGTCTTCTTACTTTCCATTTTCAAAATCCAATAAATGAATAGACGCTAAATGGGGTTGATAGTGGGGAGCTATTGATTCTAAGCAAGATCTGCCTGTGAAAGAGAGCTAAAATGGGCTACAAAATAAGAAAAAATTGATGTCTGAGGCATCAGACAGGCATATTTCCAGAGAAATGTAAGCCAAGCAGGTAATGCTGGACCAGCAAGAGAAGAACATGTGTATTTTTTTTGTCTACCCAACTTGCCCTTAATGCAAGGTGAACAACATTTAGCTCTGCCTCACACCCCAGCTGCAGGATCAGCTTTTTCAGGCCAGCCTTGCTCACATCAATTCCAACCCTGCTCACACATGCATGGACCAGCAGGATGAAGCCCTGGGATAATCACAGTCAGGGCTCTTACAGTGCCTGGTTTTCACTCTGAGCCAGACTGTCAGGGGGTGGAAATTAGCAAAGCTTCCCCAGATTTGGGGCTGGAGTTTTACCCCAGCAGCATTTTGAGGCCTTTGGTCCAGCACAGGTAACAGAACCCATTCTGGCCACAGGCCCTTTTGCACAGGCACTTTCAAGGGCTTGGTTTAGGTCTCACTGGCTCATAGTGAGGCAGAACTCCCTTAAAGCTCATTGCACAAATTTTCAGCTCCTATTCAAAAGCCACCTCCTTTTAACTACAGGAGCTGTGTCCATGGAGCAGCACAAGCATGTCAAGATAAGCATTTGAGTTCCTGCCTCAAAAACGAGTCAGTGTATCCCTCTGTCATTGTGTTTGTGAATTTGAAGGCCGGGGAAGAACATCTGCACTGCCTCAATGCCTATTCTTCAAAAACTTCTCTGACAAAACCATCAGGTAGCCAAGAAAACTTTCAAGCTCCCTAAATTGCTTTCAGCCCTGGGTTTGATACTTGTTGTTACAGAGGTCTCAGTGCTGAGAGCTGTTCCCACTTTGTTTCTCAGTGCACAGAGTTGTTCCAGTTGTTTTTAATCAAACTGCTTAATTACAAAACACTGGGGAACTCACTGCTTGCTTTTCAAGTTTGCTCATTAATCTGTGTTAGATTCTACCCAAATGACTGTGGCACCAAGCCAGCCTCTGCCTCACAAACCCAACATTTAAGGAAGTAAATAACCGAAAATGGCTAAAAGGCATAATTATTTTTGTAATGCAACATCTAATTAATCCGTGAAGCTCACTGAAACAAGTGCTAATTGACGAGAATACCTTAACAAGCTTTTCAAAAAGAATGATTAGGCATGGTTAGGCATAGCAGAAATCAAGCTGCAAAGTCACTTTCCCATTTCTATATTTAAGCTGAGTGCAGGCAGGGCTGGGAACGGCTCCTGTCTCCTCGCATGAGCAGCCTGATGCAGCACTTGGCTCTTTGCATCCGTCTGAGGCGTGACACGTTCACCATTATCAGAGACAAGGTCCATCTAATCTGCTATCATTCATCTGCCTTTGCTCGTGGCAGCTCCAATATTGCTGCGTAACATCACAGGAATGTGATAATGAAGAACTGACTCATGATGAAGCCATCATCTCCCAAAACCTCCTATGCAGCTAAATGAATCAGGGCTTGCTCTGAGCAATATCTTGATGTGACTAAGCTCCCACAATAATTCAACCATTCAGCCATTAGGAAGCAAACTGGAACAGCCCAGAATGAGATTTCTGGCAGAGCACCTTCAAGGTAATTTCCCCATGGCAGGTGTGACAAGCATGCCCTCAAGAGATGTGATCTTGGTCTGCAAAGATTTAGGATGTAGGAGAAACATCACAGAGAGGAGAGGAGTTATTGAAAATACAGCTGAAATGCCTGATCTGCCAAAGCTTCAGGAGTTCTGCCATTTCACAGGGATCCTAAAATCCTGTTCCCCCTGCTCTGCAGCTTGGGAAGATCCAATAGAGGCTTTTAAGAAGTTTATGTGGAGAAAAAGATCTCCTCCCCAGCATGAGCACCAAGCTTGGACAGGGTTTCTTTGTCCCCTGTGTTGGGGATCTGTCCTTCGAGGTGTCACAGCACTGAGTGCCACTGCAGGGACAGGGATGTCACCAGGCTGTGCCCACCTGCTGCTCCCATGACTCCACAAAACCAGGGCCAGCTCACGCTTTCCTGGGAGAAGAGTGAAAGAGTGAAATCTTTGAAAAACCCTGATCATTTGAAAGCAAAATAACTGCTACTGGCTGCAAGTATTCCTTTATATTTTTTTCCTCAGGAGATTTTCCTCTTATCTTCAAATTCAACCAAGCAGTCTTTTTTCTTCTTTTTTTTTTTTTTTTTTTTTTTTTTTTTTTTGTAGTAACAACTGACGGACAAGATCAAACCAGCCTCTGGTACATGGTTCTGATTTCAGCCACAACCCACTGATTACTCCACTTTGCTGCTACAAGCCAACTATTATGACACAGGAAAAAATATTGAAGTGAGTTCAAAAAATCTTAAAATACACACCCAAAGTATTAGCTGTTTTCCAAATGAGTAAACATAATAAAACAAATTTTGTTTATACAGCGCTGGAAATAAGGAGCCCATGGAATCTATGCTTAATTGTCTCAAAGTGAAGAAAAGCTGTGATAGATCCACTGGTGTTTGACATGCACACAAATGGATGGGTATCACTTGAGATGCTGCAGAGTTGTTTGGGTTTTTTTTAAGAAGCCTAAAGTACAGCATCTGAATGTCTCATTGTGTTATTAGATTTTTAAGGTCTTCTTTTGTCCACATTTCTAAGAAATGCTTTCCTCAGGATTGCCCTCCCTCAACTGATTCTGTCCGGTGGAGAGGATCAAAATAAATGTTTTTGCAGATACAGCTGCTCCCTTCCAATCTCTCTTATCACAGAATTATTGGCCATGAGGGCCCTCTCCTAGTGCTGCTCAGCATGGGCCCGTGGCCAAGGCTGGCTCAGGTTTAGCCAAGGCTCCACATCCTCCAAGGATGGCGCTTCCACAGCCTGTCTAGACAGCCCATCCCAGGCCAGGCCTTCCTTTCTAGGGAAAATTCTCTTCCTAATATTCAACTCTGAGTTTCCAAGCAGCTCTTTTACAGCCCCTGCACTCTTGTTTTACTATCTGGCACTGCAGCCTCTCCCCCAGCTGGCTAACACCCCTCCAAGGAGCTGTGGGTGCTCGCAGGGATCTGCTCATCCCCTCCCAGCCCAGCCTGATGCCTTAGGATTCAGCTTTTATATTTTTCACATCCTGTACTGCTTTAGTGTATAACTCTAAAACTCCATAGCCTTTCAGCTACTGTTCTCCCATTTTATTCAGACAAAACAATTTCTCTCTAGGCCTGAAACTCAAGGACACCTCACTGTCTCAGTCTCAGCCTCAGCCCTGAAAAATGTAAACAACAGTGAATTGGGGGGGATAACTTGGAGTAAATGACTTCATTGCCTGAAGCTGTAATTGGAGGATTAACTCCTGATATGTAAATGGACCAAATTTGTAATTGTGTGAAAAACTTGTGACCATTGTCCAGCTTGGGTGCAGCCTCTGGGAGGCTTTGACTGCCCAAGGTGTATCTGTTGAAGGCCTTTAATAAATACCTACATTTATTCTCTTAATCTTGTCTAGCCTCTGTTCTAAGTAGCCATCCTGAGGCATCAAGCCTTTTGTCTCCTATAACCTCAATGGCTTTGTCCTGGATCCTCTCCCTTACACCTGCAGATCAGCAGCTCCCTGTTTTCAAGGACAGGAAAAACTTGAAGAGGAAGGAAACAGCACTTTCACTTCCACAGGCCCCCACTCCCTAAAACTGGGTCTCGCTAACAAAATTCCCACTTTTTAATTTGGGCAAAGGCAGGATGCCAGCAGCCAGTCCTCCAGCTGGCTGTACCTGACAGTTTGCTAATTGTGCATTATCATGTTACAATTGGAATTATGTTGCCATTGGATCACCACGTAC
This sequence comes from Vidua macroura, assembly GCF_024509145.1. NCBI lineage: Eukaryota > Metazoa > Chordata > Aves > Passeriformes > Viduidae > Vidua > Vidua macroura. The sequence continues at coordinate 8,282,474 of NC_071591.1, forward strand.
CCAGTCCATTCAGGAATAAAACAATGCAATAGAGCTGAAGTGGAATAAATGAGTCTTTATCCCAGTTTGCTCACATGGGCCTTTTACAGCTGTTACAGTAACATCCATCTGTCTGTCTTATTTCTGATGCCATTCTCTGCTGTGATTTTAGCAGCCACAGTCTCCTTTCATCCAAATGAAGGATTTGTGTGGGAACAGCTGGACTGCTGCTCCCAGCTCCCAGTCCATCACTCCCTTATTACTGTGGAGCAAGGAGAAGGGAGCATAACTTTGTGTGCTGCTTCACAAGACTTCAAAGAGAAACCTGGCCTTCCTCCAAAATGAGTTTATTGTGGTTTTACCAAACCAAAAAGCTAAAAAACCTCGCAAATAAAGCCAGCCCCAAACCATGCGATTGATTTATTTCGATGCTTCATTCAGCAACTTTAAAATAGGAAAAAGATGCTGGAATTCTTCAAGGATCTGGATGCAAATACCTCACAAATGATACTGAAATCACCCTCTGCCAGCATTTAGGGAGGTTTTTTTTAGTCTCACTTTATGGATTAAGAGTTGAGTGAGAAATGTCAACAAGGTCTGACAATTCTGGGGAAGCCAAACCTTTGCTCCCCTTGATCTCTGTGCCTCAGTTCAGATCCACACTTGCCACGTGACCCTTCCTCCTCACTGCTCCATCAGCTGGAGCTCTGTGCCAGGAGACACCCCAGGAGCACCAAACAGCAGGAGAAATGCCTGGGCTCCAAACACCTTCGTGCTCTCAGAGATGAAAATGGACATGATGTCATTTGAGGAGGATGCTGTGCACAAAAGCTGGAGAGGGCACTCACCTTGACCCACCTACACCAACCAACCCAGAGCTCTCCACTGGTTCTGTCCCAGCAAAGAGTCTCTGCCCAAAATAATTACATAATCCCACAAAATTTAAGTGTCACTGCCTGATTCAGTGGGGTGATCTCAGGTAGAACTCCCCTTTGGATTCCTTGCCATCCTCCTCACCCTGCTATAAACTGAAAACCTATAGCAAGACCAGCTAAAGAACAAATATCTTCTATTGAATACTTATTTTAATGTATATTCTATATATATTTCTGTAGACTAACTACTTTTAAGGAATATTATTAAAGAACCAGAGCAGAACAGGTATAGCTCAGCTTCATGCCTACGGGAAACCACTAAAGACCAGCTCAGTACTGGTTTGAATGGTCCCACACACAGCAAGTAATGCTGCTTTCACCAGTCAACACACAGGATGTTTCCCTGGAAAGTTCTCAGCATTTAAAAATTGGCTTGCAGTTATCAGCTCAGTCTTGTGGCCCAAGGAAGGAACACAGAGGAATCAAGCATTTTCTATTATTATTTTAAAAGGAATCCTCAATTTTGGGGCCGTCTCCAACACTTCCTTTGAGTTCCTTATTTCCTTTTGAGTGAAGCTAAAATTATGTACTGCTTTTGGACCAGGATTCATGAGATGTTAGGGAAACAAATTCCTGCACAAAGCCAGGCCAGAGGTCTGGTATGGGATCCTGAAAGACTGAGGCAAGTCAACAACCATTCCAAGAAAAAAAACCCACAAGGTATCCAAGCTTTTACCCACAAAAAGAGCAGGCAGCTGGGGAGACAAGCATCCCTTTACCTCCTACTGCCACAATTTCTAATCCAGTCCAAGCATCCAGGCACACTTCTTCCCCTTGCATCCCCAGCAGAGCCCACAGCAGCAGGAGCAGTGCTAATACACAGCTTTTCCAAGAGCACTGGGCACAACTAATGCCACATTAATTACTGTGTGAGAGCCCTTGTTAAATCAATAAAGATTAGAGCACAAATCTGAAAACTGCAGTAACCAAAAACCTGCTCAATGTGCACTAAGTGATGCATTTACCCAGCGTGGCTCAGTCTCTCTTACCCTCCCCTGACCTCTCCTACACTCTCTCCATACATATCATTCTGTAAAACACAAATTAAAATTCAGTTAACATTCCTGGAGACTTCAATCACAGGGCTCCAAACCCCTACATCTCTCAGCAAATGCACTCATCTCCCAGTTCTGAGATGAGCACAATTTTTATTTTTATTATTCTAAATGTTCTTGCCAGTTTCCATTGCAAATCGTGCAATGTCTGGTGAGCAAAATGAAAGGGTAGAATGTTCTCATGCTTTGGGGAGGATATTCAGTGTGGGAGAAAAAGTTTCTTAGAAGAAGTTGAACTCTTTCTAAAAAGAAAAATACAGTACATGCTTGGAATGGAATGAATAGAACAGAAAAGATGACACTAAGACAGGGGCGCAGGGAATATTTTGATGGTGGCCAGAAGAGCTGAAGATGTTTCTATGCTATGCTGGTAACAGAGAAATATCTGGATGGGGAAGGAATCAGAGAAAGGAGCCTTTATTACAAACCCTGGCATGAAATGAGAGTGTTTACTTGCTGAAGAGAATACAGCAAGTTTTTATGTCCTGTTCATACAGAAAATCATGATTGCCATCCTCACATTATGGCTGCCCCAGGCAGATACACTCAGGCTCCAAACTAAACTGAGCTGACAGAAATAAACATCTCTTTTCATGTGTGGCTTTGCACGGGGCTTCAGCTGTTGCCTCGGCATTGTTTGTGCTTCAGGGTCTGGGAACAGCAGCAGTGGCCCTGGGCAGCAGGAGGGACAGGGTAGCTAGGGGTTAAAAAACCTCCTGTTTTCATAGAGTTATGGAATGGTTTTGGTGAGAAGGACCTTAAAGCTCATCCCATCCCACCCCTACCATGGCAGGGACACCTCCCACTGTCCCAGGCTGCTCCCAGCCCTGTCCAGCCTGGCCTTGGGCACTGCCAGGGATCCAGGGGCAGCCACAGCTGCTCTGGGCACCCTGTGCCAGGGCCTGCCCACCCTCCCAGGGAACAATCCCTTCCCAATATCCAATCTAAATACCCCCTCTGGCAATTTGAAGCCATTCTCCCTTGTGTCATCACTCCAGGCCATTGCAATTTTTCTCTCTCCATCTTTCCTGCAGCTCCCTCCAGGCTCTGCAAGGCCACACTGAGCTCACCCCAAAGCTTCTCCTCTCCAGGTGAACAATCCCAGCTCTCCCAGCCTTTCCTCCCAGCAGAGCTGCTCCATCCCTCTGAGCATCTTTGTCTTTTGACTGCTTAGTGTCCATAGCCTAAATTAGACAGCGTTTCTGGATTTTACTAATAAGCATTTACCCCTTTACTTGATAATCCCTGACTCTGCTGAGTCTGGGATTGTAGGAGTTTGTTATCAGGACCTGCTCTGTGGGGCTGATTCTCCCTACTGTTGATAGGGAGTCTAAGTGACACATCTTCACCCTGGGAGCTGCAGCAGAGTCATTTACATTAAAGTGAGTTTAATTATCCACAGTCAAATTTAGAAACACTTCTGCTTTGATGGATGCAACTACTACATGCAGTGCAGCAGAAAATCATGGCTAGAGCATGGTTAGGCATTCAGAGAACAGAACAGCGGGGTACAGGTTTAATGATAATTGTACAGTGGTTTCTAGGACTTTCTTTTCAGCCCCTCCTTATTTATAACCAGTGTATATAACATATACCATGAGCAATAGCCTCAAAAATATCTAAAAGTAGAATATTCGAGCTCTGTAGAAGGTTCAGATTGGCATCTTCTAGCAGAAAGAGAGTGAATGATACAAGTCATGTTTTAGAGCAGAAGCAGGGGCTGGGGATGTGGGGTTTTTCCTATTCACAGCACTGTGATCAGCTTTGGGAGCTAAGCACAGGCTTAGAGCAATTTCACATAAATACAGGAAGAACTGATGACAACACTTGGGAATAATCACAATGAGTCAAATCTGCAGAAGTCTTCCCAATGCTGCAGGATCACTTGGAAAAACAATCTCTCATTTTCCAAAGACAGTAAGTGATGATAAATGAGGACTCATTTATTAAGAGGGAGCTTTGCATCCAATTTTCTTCTCTGAAATCACAGCAGAGGATGGGGGTCTCTGGATGCTGAACACCTTCCTAATGCAATAATCCCAACTTGTTCATAGAACCAAGATGAGAGTTAATCTTATTGATAGCTTTGTTTAACACTTTGAAGGGTTCTGCAGCTCCAAAAAAGACAGCAAGAAGAAGGATATTTATTTTGAACACAACTCATCTTCTCATTTGACCTCACTTTCCCAAGGTTCAAACAGAAGAATAAGCACATCTCAAGGGAAACCCTTAAAGTTGAAAAATGTGTAATTAAAACTGGAACATATGTGAGTGCTGAAGGCTGTCCATTGCCTCTGCCAGGATGGCCATGAGCTTTAGTCAATCAAAGGATTTATTTCCCCCCCCCCCCCCCCCCCCACAATGCAGTAAAAGTACAAACCCACCCAAAATCAAGTAGGCAGCTGAGATGACATCTCCCTCCTGCCATGGGCTGCCACCAAATTCATGCACAGCCTTCATCTCTCTCCCTCCTATTTTTCCTCACTTACAGGACATAATCACACTCGGTTCCCCATACAGGACTGGTGTGAATTGAAATTCCTTCAGGCTGGTGCAGAGATGATGGGGAATGCAAAGCATCCCGACGAGCTGCAGCCAGCCCTGTGCCGAGCTGTGCACGGGAGGAGAATTACAGTCGGGTGGTGGCACAGGGGAAATTATGAAAGCAATTCAGAAGCATTGTAATAAAGTACAATGCACTCTAGTGCTGCTCAAATTCAAACCAGGAATGAATTCTTTCATATGTTAAGTGCTCCCTGAAGTAGAGCGCTGCCTGAAGCGCGAGGCCCTGGCTGGGGGCACAGTGGTACATGCTGGAGCTGGGGCTGGGTGCCTGACACAGGGCTGAAGCTCAAATTCAAACTGACATGCCCACAGCTCCTTAGCTGTCTGAGCCACAAAAGCCAAATTAAACATTGCTTCAGCTGCAACTTACCCTTTGTACCTTCCAAGCCATTATATTAAAGAGCAGTGTCATTTATGAGCTGGCCATGGGGAAGGGCAGGTGTCTAACACTGAGAAATCATTGTAGCTAGGGGTGATAAATCCAGTCTATAAACTGCAAGCAACAGAAATGAGCTCCACATTCGATCCCACCCCTTCCCTTTCGTTTTGCCTTTGCTGGGATAGATGCTGAGCTCCAAACCTGAACAGCCTCCTTTGGTGGCAGTGGCACAGCTGTAACCTGAGGTCACATCAGCATGATCCTGGCAGCTCGCTCCAATACCTGCTGAATTCAATGGAAACCTTTCAATGGGCTTCAGCGAGCTTTGGTTTACTCCCTAGGTGACAATGTATGTCTTTTTTTTTTTTTTTCCCCTCCTTTTAAGCTTCACAGTATCAGGCAGTTAAAAGTGTTATTTAATCTCTAGCCAGCTTGAGTTGTCTTCTCAGCAGGAAGCTCCATCTCACCAACAGACCTTGGAGCCTTCCCCTGTGAAGCAGCAGAGATGAACATGTGTCACTGGGGGCTGCTTTTGTCATCCTTTCCTTGGGGGTGCTTCGAATAGATCCTGATATGCAAACACCACAAGTTCAGCAGGGCACAGGAGGCACCTCCTCGCTGCCAGCTCAGCCCCAGAGAGAAGGTGGATCATTAAAACACTCCTGGCTGTTGTCTCAGCACTGGGGCTTGTCCACACACCTCCCCATGCATTTAAGGGATGGGAGGGCCACCTCGGAGACACCACAGAGCCCCTGAGCATTTTGCCTTCAGAAAATACAGCAGTGATGCTGCTGATAACAAAACCAACAACAACAGGTGCCCTCAGCCCCTCGAGTAGCTCAGCCACTCAAGGTGTTCTGTTCACATCCATCCTCAAGCATTCCCAAATGAAGCCTCGCTTCCAAAGGCCTGACAGCCACGTGTGGCACGTGTGTTCCTCATGAATATACAAGTGCACTTCTACTGCAGGAAGGTTATGAACATACAGAGCTTGCCCAAGCAGAATACAAATTCTCTTTGCAAACAACCTAAAAATTACATGGAAACTGGGGTGAAGAAGCAAACTTAGCCAATTTTTTTTTTTTTTCTATCTAGCAAGCCCGAGGAGTGAAAAGCTTCCAAAGCTGGAAGCAGGTCAGCAGCAATACCAGCCGTGCTTCAGAGGAGTGATTTTCAGTCCATTTCCTGAGGGGATACCTCCCCAGCAGCTTCGTGTTCCTCTTTCCATGGCGCTAAACTGAGGAAGATGAACTTGGCTGCTTGGTGCACCCTGGCTGCCCCTGTCCTGCCACCTGCAGCAGCCTGTGACACTCTGCTGTCCCAGCACCTGCTCAGCTCCTGAAAACACCCCAGCACTGTTTCTTGAACACAAAGCAGGGCTCCATTATCCACAGATTTCTAGGTCCTTCTTTCCTAGGGAGGGAGCTCTCCTCTGGAGTGATCAGTATGGAAAAAAATTATCCAGGTTACTCATAGTAAAGTACATTTACATCTAGAAATAGATTAAAATTTGCCTGCTGCTCCAAGGATGTTCAGCTTGGTGTTGGTCACTCAGATTTTTTCCCAGGATCATGAAGTCAACAGAACCACAAATCTGGGAGTGGATTTACTTTGGTACTTGCCCCTTGCACTTGATATTTGTGGTGCCACCTCTCAGGCTGTCACAAGCCAAGTGCAGAATCCTCTCCAATCCTATCTCACACCCCCTGCATGACAGCTCTTTCTCAGAAAGGTATTTGGGCTCAGTTTAAAATATGCTTTGCTGTACACAGCCTTTCTGCAGAGTGCTTGCAAAATAGTCACACTGCCTGAGCATGGTCTGTAAAACACAAACTGTGTGTCAAACCACACAGTTACAAGGACTGCTGCCCGCTGCTTTGAGTCTCACGGTGTGTAATTACTGAGTAGCATTTTTAGGTGTCACACTAGGCATATATTATGCCCATCTGCATGAGTGGTCTCATTTCCTTACATTTACAACCTGCAAAAACCATGAATAAACTTGGACTTTATGACTTTTCTTTAATTTTTTCTGGTTTTTTTTTTTTTTTTTTTTTTGCTTTCCAGTAAATTTCAGATTTGTAACTTGGCAGAGGGAGCCATTGTATGTAACCACCTGTGCAGACATTAACTAAACACTTGAGCTTTACGACCAAGAAAACACAAAGTGCTAACACTGCTCACAGAGATGTTTGGGCACCTTCCAACTCTTAGCAGGACAAGGTTGGGAATGTGCAGCACCTCCGTGCAGCCTCTGCTCTCCCTCACTGTGCAAAGGGTGGGAGTGCTGCCTCGTGCAGGAGGATTTATGGGGTTAGAGCCATTCCCAGGCAAAAATCTGTTGCAAGGAAAGGTGCAGGCAGGGCTTTGGGGAGGTCACAGCCTCTCTGTGTGCTGTGCTTGCTTGACAAAGGTTGCTCACAAACTGGAAGCCACAGAGGCTTCCCAGCTCCCCCTCCAGCAGGAGTTTCCACTCATGTTATTGGTAATATTTCATTGAAAAACTTCCTCAGGCCTGGACAAAGCAACAGCCTGGTTCTGTGAGGGGCTTCACATGCACTCAGGTCACGAGTGGCCCCATCCCTGTGCTGACAACAGGCAAAGAAAAACTCATTGACCATATTTCCTAGGGGGAAGAGTTGAAACCCACAGGGAATAAATGACTTTACTGATGGCAGCCCAGGTCACAGGTAGAACCAGGGTCTGAATCATTGTACAGCAATTCCAAGATTCACTCCTTAACTCCAGCACCCTCCTTACCTACTGCTGGAGCAGCAAAGGCCACGAGAGCCGGTGCAGAAAAACACCACATTCTTCCAAGCTGGAGACATAACACAGAGGGAAGCCTCAGAACTGCAGGAAAGGCAAATCTATACCATGGCCCGGCCCTTCTTGGACTCTCTCCAAACCCTTGCTGTTGAACACTCCAGGGATTTCTATTTCACAGCTGCCAGGTTTCAATTAATTCTCTCTGTTTTGCTGGGCTCTGGTCTGCCCCATTTCTTCTGCAGAACCCAGGGCAGGGAGTGCTGTGCCCACCTCTGGAGGGCACATGAGCAGCACAACCTTTACACCCAAGCTGATTTGACAGGGACAGCTCTAAGGCTTCAACCAGAGCCCTTTCCTTGGTCTGAGCTGGGCTGTGGCTGGACCTCCCCAGCCCAGAGCCCTGGGCCTGTTGTCCATAAAATCCATGTCATTCCAAGGCTCTTCCCTCGCACAGCAGAGCCCAGAAGCCCCTGTGAAATGGTCAGTTCAGAGTCAGTACAAATAAACTGACATTGCTCCAAAGTGAGATCATTGGCAATTTATTCCTGCCCGAGCCCTACCAGAAAGAAAACAGTGTTTCATGGTGGGGCTTTTTTCCTCCTCTCTCCCGCTCTCATTTCTCATCTCTCTGCTATTTCCATGTGCTTCCCACCACACTGTGATTAATCTTTTCTAAGGCCTAAGGGACTGGAGGAAAGAGGTAAGTCAGACTCTATCAAAGACCCTACACAGAGGCAGCCAGGATCTGCCCCAGCCTTTGTGAGGTTTGCAGCATTCCAAGAAACATTTTCCATCCTCAGAAGTTATAAAGAGTCAGAACTTTTACAGCTCATTAGTAAATCATTAATGAGATATTCCCTTTACCTTTCAACAAGCTCCGTGCTGCCCTCCCCCAAACCAATCCTAAAAATCCTCCTGTGAAAAGGAGCGTTTTGTTTTCAAGGCCCTGTAAATGCCCAGCTCCTCCTTTTCTTCCACTCCCCAGCACAACTTTTTCCAAAAGCTGAATTCTAACCCACCAAAGCTCCTCCAGGGAGGTGCAGAGCTGGAGCCAACCTGCCTGGCACAAGCAAAGGGATTGCCACACATGAACCTACCATGCCCAAATTCTGGCTTTCTAGGAAAAAAAAAAAAAAACAAAAAAACCAAACACAAAATAATTAAGAGCTGGATGGTGGAAGTCTGGGAAATGCCTGACTCCAGCACAGATCCTAAATCCACACAGGGAATTTGCCAGCCTGGCCATCAATGAGGAACAGGAGCAGCTTTTGTGGTGTTTGTCAGTAAAAGCTCCTCCAGTGCAGCCCTAGAAAAGCATATTTCTCAGCACTTCTCGTCCACTGGGTGGTTATCAAGTAACATCAGCAAAAGCAGTTTCTGTCAGTATAAAATATGCCTATTCCACGAGGATCTTGGAAGCACAGGTGTTTTAGAGGAACAGGTGTAAAACAGGTCTGGAGCTCCTGCACTGAGAAACAATTCCAGTGTTTTCAAAGGAGCAGTTGCAAAAGGGTTCTGCACAGCACAAGTGCTGCAGGAGATGGAGACTTGGCTGAAATATTTGAAAAGAAAAAAAAAAACAGAATATCTATCTTCCAACAGATATTCAGCTCCAAGAAAGTCATCCACCCTATCTAAAACATTTGGGGTCTTTATTGGATCCAAACCTCACAATATTGCACTTGGCTTTTAGAAAAAAAAAGAAGTTTAGAGAAATAACTTGTCTTCTTGTTTTGTGGCTTCTAGTTTTCTTAACTTTCTATTAAATAAAAGCATCTCCCATATGTACCTCATGGCATGTTAAGTCTTATTCCTGTGCTTGCCATGGAGTATCTGCAACCATTTACAGCGTTTTGGTGTGGTCATTCTTGCAAAATTATCAATAATCTCACACTACTTGACTGTATCCCTGAAGTCTGAGCTGCTGACACCTTCTGATTGAAACCAGAATTCCCTGATAAAGAAAAAAGGCTGTCCCTGGTTTGAGAGAGGGAAGTCAGAAAGTATTAGGTTGCTGAAAGATTAGAAGGAAAAGCAAAGAACTCCAAGTATGTTCTATATTTCAATATCACAGGGAATATGGTACTTGGCTGTAAAGTTTTAACATATCACTGATAATAACGGGACACATAAGAGCTAAGCCCAAGTCAGAAAGCATCAGGGCCTAGAAGATGATTAGAAATTCAGAGCTCAACTTAGTTTTGTGATTTAAATGTAAATCCAAACCAACTCAATTCCTCGTAGATTTGCCTGAACAATTTTAACAGAGATATTGTCAACACCGGAATATTTCACTCAGGATGGGTTCTCCCATGCCATGACCCCTCTCCAGCTCTTCCAGAGCTTCCCCTGTGCCTGTGAGCTGGGGAAAACATGCTCAGATCTCACCTGGGACAGAGTTAATTTTTTTGGGGGCAGGAAGCACAGCTTTGGCTGCTCAGGGTAGACAGACCAACGTTGTCACAGCAGTGCAGTGACCAAATGCCACACAAACGTTCACTAAATCCCTTTTTAAATCTGAGGGAGGAAAGAAGTCAGTGTGAAGATGAAGTGTTGCCCTACAGTGTCTCAGGAAGGAGGGTCTGGTGCTGAACTGGGACCACATCTCAGTGCCATCACACCACCTTTCTCCAGCTGCTCCCCTGCCCCTTCTGCAGTCCAACCCAGGTCCCAGGGCAGGAGTTTTGCCCTTTTCTCTAACATCAGGTTATCATCTTTACAGGAGCTAAGAGCTGGAGTCCAACCCCAGCAAGGCAAGGTCCTGTGCATCCTGGTAAAGTGTCCAGCACCCATTCTACTCAACATTTAATTAGAGACTAAATCCTATAGACTCCCCCCTTAATAAATGAACACAGCAGCTGTAAGTCAGCAGAGGCAGAAAAACCATTTGTGATGCTTCACTTTGAAGACACTAAGACAGCAGCTGGCAGCCTTTTCTTTTTAAGATACGACTGAGATGCCCCAGTTATTCAATGGAAAACACACAGAAAAGCAAAATATTTCTTTACTTGCCAAAGTGCAAAGAGGGAAACCAGACAAGATTGAAATCAGCAATTTTATCCTGACAGTGTTATCAAATCTTTCCTAATGGAACCACATGCCAGATAAAAGTGATCTATTGTCAGGACAAGTGTTCTGGTTGATTTCAAATCAAGCTAATTCCAAAACCAAAGCACAATTGGTGGAGCCCCTGTTTATGTGTGGCAAGAATTAAATCCAGAACAACTCTCTGTTGGAAACTTCATATTTAGTCTTGCCATCAACACTTTTTGGGGTTTTCACTGCTTTAATCTTTCTGGGTTTTAATAGGGACTGGGTTCTCTGGTGGTGAAGGTGAACTTAAACACTGCTGTGCCAGAAGAGCTAACACAAGGGTGGACTCAGCCTCCCAGTCCTGGTGGAGACAAAAATGAGCTTTTTTTTTTTGGGTAAGTTGCAAGGCCCAAGGCCATCATCCCTGGTCACGGTGCCCAAGGATCCAGCACACAACCCCACTGCCTGTCCCTTTCCCCCAGGCCTCTGTGTTCCTCCACCACTCCTTGGGGGCACGGGGTTGTCGCCTCATCCATCCTCTGTGTCCTTTATCCTTGCAGGGACAGCACCTCCGTGTAGGGACGTGGTTTGGTGGTGGATTGGCAGGGTCAGGTTTGGGTTGGACTGATGATCTAAGAGTCTTTTTCCAACCTAAATGATTCTGTGACAGAGGGGAGGGGACAGCAAGGGGGACAAGCTGCAGGGAGGGTGGAGCTCTGAGCATCCTGGTCCAGTGGAAAATGTCCCAGTCCATGGGAGGGGAGTTGGAATGAGAAGGTTTTTAAGGTCGCTTCCAACCCAAACCATCCAGGGAGAGCAGAAACAAAGAGGTACACGAGGAATAAATAGTTTTGAATTAGGCCATGTTTATGCAAACCAAATGAAGCAAGAACAGCTACAACTATTTAACAGCCAAGCAAAACCTGCCCATTAAGAGATATTTGCATTTTAAAAGGGCCCAAAGGGAGCTATTTTTCTATTTTATTTCTTCAAACATCTTTTTTGAGGGAAAGGGTAATTTAGCTCAAATTTTCCTTAGTTTTTTTTTTTTTTTTTTTATACTGAACACAGTCTGGTTTTTATTGGGAAGAGAATCATCTTTTCAGGAAAGTTATTAAAAAAAAAAGCAAGCCATATATGCTCTATTAAAATTTTAAATAATATATGAATTCATTTGCAAAATGTGAAGCATCAATAACCTCAGCATATTTTAGTCAGATGCACTTTAAGAACAATTCTTTTTCTCCACAAAAAGCATTTTCTATGAACAACTTAAATCAGCTCTATTAGCAGTTTTAGAAACAGGAATGTGGCTAGGAAGACAATTCCAGGCAGAAAAGAGCAGACATTTGTTGGGGAAAATTAAGAGAATGTAAATCATTTTCCAATAAATATTCCATACAGAATATTCTGTTCTGTGATATACAATACTGTCTTTTTCCAGAGATATTGCATTCCCTCCCTGTGGATGCTGAAAGGGATTGCAGTATTAAGTTTCAATTGATTGTTAACAAAACCCCGAGCCTGTTCCTACTTTTGATTCAATCCACTTAGAATGGCAGACTGAGCTCTTCTAATCTCATTTTAATTTTCCATGGGGGACTAAGTGTCCAAAATCCTTGTGAGGCGGTTGGAAATTTCAGCTGTAGGATGCAACAACCTGATTCAAAGTCAACGGAGAAAGGCACTTGTTTGGATTAGGTCCCTGATGGCCTTGGAATGGTTTGGAAAATGCCCTGATTTATCATTTTCTCCTAAAGCAGGACATCATTCTGCCCATATCAAGCCTCCAAATACAGTTAATGCTCAGCCCTTGGAAGGAAAAGGCTGCCAGTGGAATAGTCCCACATTACAGTTCCCTGGACTGGTTTTCCTCAGTTTGCCATTCCTGATGCCAGTTTGGATTCCCCAGTGCCACATCACCTTTCCAGACTTTGCATATCTAATAAGTGCCTGAACCCTGCCCCACGTTTCTTCTGCATGCAAGGATTGCAGGGAAAACACAGCAATCATCCCCCAAAATTTTATTCTTGGCCTGCCTTGCTTTACTATATCATCCCATTCTTCTCCTTTTTTATCTCCTGCCCACCCCACAACCTGGCAAAGTTACAGAGAGTTGCCTGCCTGGGCAGAGTCTTTCTCCTTTCACAGGATTTCACCTTCAAGAAAAACAAACAAAACAAAAACAGCCACAAAAGCAAAACAAATAAGAAAACAAGTCAGCCCAAGCACTTTGGCTTCTCTAGTCCATCCTCTCAGGCCTGTGCCTGTGCATCTCATCCTGGCTATTTCACACAATCTGTGTGGTCCCACCAATCTCAAAAGTGCCAGGCTGGTGTTGAAGGAGGGCTTTCACACTTGGCAGATGTTTGGGGACAGCCAAAGGCCTTGTTTCAATAGCCCACATCCATGAGTAAATATCAAGCCCTTAAGCTGCCATTTCACTGTCCTGCCCTAGCTCATCTCCCTCCCTCCCTGCATCCTCTTCTCTGCATTTTCAACATTGGTGCCATAAATCCAGGAAATTCCTTCTCTGTGTTCAGATGAAGAGGTTTCACAGTAATGGTTCAGGCCATCATATCAAACTAAGGATAAATACATTTTACAGGTCAGTGCTTGACCTTGTACCCAACAAGACACACAACCACCCCAGAAGTCAGTCAACAACTCAAGAACCAATTCCAGAAACCCAGTCCCCAAACCCACAAGCCCTGCTCAGTCCCTCTCCTCAGCAGCTTTATTCTTCAAACTTAATGAGACAGATGCAAACAGCAGGCACTTATTCTCTAATTAACCAATTTGGCTGCCACTTTATGATCATTAACCCAATGTTGCTGGGTCAAGACTGCACACAAAGTATTTCTTCCTTCTCTCCCTTTCATTCCTCATCTGTGCCAGGCTTGGAAATCAGCCTCTTCCCTCCATTCCCCAGTCTGAGTACAAACCATCTTTGCTCACTCACTGCAGCACCTTACAAGATGCATTCCTGAGATCTAAAAATAAGCTTGTTAGATTATTTGACAGTCAAAAATTAAATAAAATTGGAAGTAGTAATTATTTTCTTGATTATTTAATGTGGGCCAGACTTTTATCAAAATATTTTGACATGAGAAGATTTGTGAAAATAAATAGGCAATCAGCAAGTCATTGCTAACGGAAAAGGCTTTTTTTTTCCAGGGAAAGAAGTATATATTACCTGTCAGTGCCATGGGAGACTCTCATGGTTTAAAAGATGATGTGTTAACAGCACTTTATCTAGAAGACAGCCTAACAGACAGCTCAACATCACCAGGTGACAGATTCATGCAGTGCCACACCGAACATGGCAGAAACACTGTACTGCTCAAATATCAGGGAATTGTAAGTGTTTAGGAGCTCCTGGGGGGCAGAGGCTGGAATATGGGTCTGAGCTCAGCTTGATGAGAACCCAAATCATCAGTGTAAAAACACTGGGGAAAAAACCCAAAAATCACCATCATTCCATCCTCCTCCTGTCTTATCCTAAAAACTCTCACAGAGGAGCCACAGAAACGTTTGTGTCAGATGTGAAGGAAGGAGCTTTGCCAGCCTTGTGCCACCCACCAGGTCAGTCCTTTGCCTAAACTCGTGGAGTTTCATCTCCTGGCCCTCTCCAAGATGGGACACCTCCTGCTCAAGCCAGATCTCTGTCGTAGCTGGTTTGCTCATCTCAGCTTGCCATTTGTACTCCGAGTGAGTGAGTGCCAGTGTTAGTGAAACATTTCTTGTTTCCCATCCAGGCAAACCTGACTTTGGAGATGATCTTCTGGAGAGCCCTGGGATCTGCAGCAGCTCTGTTGTTCAGTGTTAATCAGGAATAGACAGCGCCAGGTTTTTATAGCACAAACAGCTGCTAGAATTATTCGCTTCTCCTTTCTTAAAAAGAAGAGTAATAACATATGAAATGGATTTTATCTGCTTTAGGGATAGAATTAATATCATTTTTCTATGCTTGTCTCTTTTTTGGAACTGCTTTACATAACATTTCCTAGAAACACTCTCCATATGCACACGCAGCTCTCCACACCAGCAAGACATTTCAGCTGGGCTGACTGGGATGCAGGGGGAGGAGGGACCCATCCCCACACATTTGTTAGCACCAACACACACCAGGATGGGCTGTGGCTGGGCCAGGTGAAACCCTCCAAAAGAGCAGGACAGCTCCCATCGGACTTCCACAAAGTTGGTCTGCAGAGATTACGTTCAGCACACAAAACACACACACACCTCAGTCTGGAAAGTCCTCATTTAGCATCTGGTGTGGTGTGTCAGATTCCATTTGAGATACTGGGCTCCAGAGAGCAGTGGGAGAAAACAACACACTCCAGAGTCCGTGTGTAACATGAGGAGTTAATCCCACACAGGCATTCATCTTTTCAAAGCATATATTCCTGACAGTTTTGGAAAGCACGCTTACAATTTCCATAATGTTTGAAAACATACAGACACTTTCTCTCAGTGTCACAACATCTTGAACTTCTGAGACCCTTTTCGTGACACCATAAACTTCTCCTTGGAAGCACAGTATGATGTCAGAGGATGTAACAGTACAAGAGGTGAAGAGGAAAGCTGTGGGAGCATTCAAATAACTTTTTCTGGCCTAAAAAAGAAATAAAATAAAAACTAGAGTTTGATCCAAGAACATTTTGTTCATTTGCTATACAGGGGTGCCTTTTGTATGAGCACAGACTGTTTTGTGGACTCTGGTCCTCTGTAGTCACCATGAAACAGAAAATATACAATGAAGCCAGTGATGTGTTATCATCTGAGATTTCTATGAATGCTATTTCTGTCTCATGTTCACAGAGAACTGGTGGTCAAATGTTCATCCACTACAACTTGATAAAAACAGGGGTTTAAAGACTTATCACAGATATTTATAGCTTATTTTCTTTTCTTTCTTTTATCTCCTCTGCACTGTTGGCACAATAATGCTCATTAGTGTTCAGGTTTAACTGAATCATCCAAAATAGCTTTTTAATTTTTTTTTTTTAAAGCGGCTTATTTCTCACACATTCATCAGGGTTAAAAATATCCATATTTTTAATAAATAGATACCCTTTGATATCATCCAGGTGAGCCAAACAAGTTTTACACAAGCACAGCTGAGCTGCTGTATCTGTCACCTTCAGGTTTGACTTATGCCATGGTTCCAACAGATTTAATGAACAAGTCAAATTGGATGCAAACTTTCAGAAGTTTCACAGCTCTAATCAGCAAAATAGAAGTGTGCTAGATAATTACTGGAGTGTTATGCTGATATTTCTCTCTGAAATCCCCCAGATGAAAGAACCAGATTTCACAAGAACAGTCTTTATTTTTAATACCACATGCAAAAATAGACATTATAGCTACTGATGTTAATGAGCACTGGCCTGTTCACACCTCCAGCCCTGCTCACCCCTGTGAAATGCTTCTCTCACATGACCACAGTGGCTGTCACCAGGATCAGGCTCAGGGCTAACAATATTCACATCTTCCTCTGCCCTCCTTCAGAACTCCACTTTCCCCCTTCCTTTTATCTATTCCACACCCATCAGCCTCCATCCTCTGCTTCATCAACAGCCTTTTCTGCTGGAAATCATCCATTTAGAGAACGATAGCTCACAAATTGCACCCTCCTGCACCTCAGAAAAGACCTGCTACCCACTCAGAGAGGGCACCGAGATAGAAAATCATACCCATCACTGGGAGTAGCCTCCATTAAATTAAATTGGAAGAAGAAATTGTGTAGGGCTGGGATTGGCTTCAGACCTGTCCTAGTGAGGCTGAAGCTGTGAATGTTTGTACATCTGCAGGATGGAGCCTGTCACCAGTTGTCAGGGCCTTCTACTTGTTTCAATTGCTGCAACCCCCAAAGTTAAAACTATAATTTTAAACAGGGGCAAAACCAGTTCTCTCTGTCCATGTGACAAATAGAATAGCTGCCTAAAGATTGCTGAAAAATATCCTCCAAATGACTGCCACTTCAGTATATTTATTGGCCTCCAGACACAAGGTACCACTGGTAACAGTATTGAACAACCTTAAAAAGAGCTGATGTTATTTTTTTACTCAGTTTAACCTTGAAGTTTTTCACAGACTCACCAAAAAACAAAGCCCCAGAGGCAGTGAAAACATTTTGGACACTTTAGCATGAGGTCTTCAAAAAAGACTGAGCACGTCAGCTCCACCAACCACCTTCCATTGTATCACTGCATTGATATTCACACCTACACAACTGCACAAACACTGGTGATTAAAAAATTAACTATAACTGAAACAAAAACAAACATCTCAGGGGGAATATATGGACTTCAGCGTTACAAAAAAATGCCTCCATATGCCCAAGGAAGAAAAGGAGAGAACAGATGGCTTCCTTGCTTTGTCTTCATGCTGCTTTCATAGTTATACAACTTCATGCTTTGGGTTAATATTTTAATCCAAACTCAGTGATTAACAATAGGGACAGACGGAGGATTGTGTTTCACTCTGTAATTAGGCAGACACAATGAGGTGACTTCTCAGCAAGGTACAGAGGGAAATAAAGTGCCTGTAGCTCCATTAGTGATATTCCCAATGCACAAGGGAATAACTTTTATTCCACTACAGGCAGTAGAGATGAGATTTTAAAAACCCTCAGATAGACAGAACCCAGGGTTTGCAGTGTTATTAGTGAAACAGAATACCACAAGGCCTCCTTTCTAGACAAGGCTTAACTCTTCCCTAACTTCAAACACGAGCTGGGCACGGGGAACAGAACATGTCAGGAGACCCAGTGACTGACTCGTAGGGAATCCCACATGGAAATCCCACAGTGAAACAGCTCTGGCAAGGGCATAAGGATCTGCAAAGAGGGCACAGCCCCAGGGCTGATCTGCTGAGTTTCCTGGGCTGTGCACAGCTGGTCTGGCTACCAGCACCATGAGAGCATTTTGCTTCTATGGGTTTGCTCATGACTGAGGTGCTAACACATGAGTGGGTCAAGAAAGACCAATTTGTGGCAAAACACTTGAGACTAAATACATAAACAGGAGGGGGAAAAAAAAAATTGCCACAGTAATGAAGATATTTTCAGACCAGAAGGTAAAGCCCACACAGTTGTATGACCTAGTTCAAGAGACTTGGAACACTCAAAGGCTGCACAAGAGTGACCACCCCGGTCACCTGAACTCAGTTTAAAAACTGATGTGTAACCAGGACATAGAAAAACTACCTGTGAAAGGGTCTACAAGACTCTGGTCCCATCAGAGTGCCCACACTGATGCTGGAGCAGTGTCTTGGGAAGCCAGGCATGCATCTCATCTGCTTCCCATGACAGCTTTGCTCTTTAACAGCTCATGTTTATGAATGACAGAAAATGATGGGGAGTTTATTATTGCTAAGACAGAAAAAAACCACAAAGGAGGTGCCAAAAATAACATGAGATGTGTTGTGTGCAATGGAAGTAGCAGGAGCCCACAGCCTGGACAGGGCGGATTCGAGGAGCAGGACCAGATCTGATGAGTCAACTCTTCCAACAAACTCTCTCTGCTCTATTTACAGCAGGAACACAGCAGAAGGACAGAGACCTCTCACGTCCTGTCCTCTCCCCTCCTGGAAGCCCAGGGATTGCCACAGTGGCTGATTGGGGGCCAACATGTTTAATGACCTGCTGTCAGCAGGAGCTGCTGCTCAGTGCTACAGAGGCAAAGCACAGCAGCTCCAGTCCAGAGGGAAAGGTTCCCCCATGTCCTCTCTTGCCATTTGGGATTGGCTTATGGCTTCAGGAGCAGCAGGCTTAGAGCCTGCCCAAGGAAGGGGTTGAAGACAAACACAACATTAAGCATGGGCTTCGTGGGCACGTGCTCAATCTGAGAGACTTCAGTGAACAGAGCATTTCCCTGCACAGAGCCACGGTCCTGAACCACAGCTCTGGGGCTCAGGGCATGAGGGCCTGGTCTTTCCCTGCCAGAAACACAACTCCTGGGTGAAGAACACCCGTTCCTGGCCCATAACAACAACACAGATGCAAAGGCAGCTCGTGGTCTGACTCAGACACACAAATCTGCTCTGCAGAGATCAACAGACTGCCTGGGAGCCGCCCAGTGCAGGAACTGGACATCCCTGCACATGCACTCCTTGCAGAAGGAGGTAACCCACAAAGAGATATTTAAACTGGAGTGGTCTGGGGGTAGAATTTTTGGTGGTTATCACTGGCTTTAGCCAGATTTCAAGGGCTCAGTCTGTGCCCACATGTTTTCCATAGGCTTCAATTCACCAGAAATCTCATCTGGAAACCCGGAACTGTGTGTCCACACCAGCACCAAAGTGACAAACAGCACCGGCCCTGGCAGACACAAGAGGCACCCGACTCTTACAAAACTACTCTGGACCAAGGCTCCTTTTCCAGTGGTGATGGAGAACTCAAAGTCAAATAAAGCAGCATATGGAAAACCCCCAGCACTGCATGTTCTCATAATTTTTGGAACACTGTAAATATTTGAGTCAGTAGATCTTAATCCATAAACACAGCTGGACTCAAGAAACAATGATGGTAACTTATTATAATTTAAACAATTGTGTAACAAAACAAACCAATGATAATCACTTTGGTTTCCTAAGGACAATAGGCACAACCTTTGAACAAAGTTAACATGATAGTACATGTAATTACATAAAAAATAAACTTACATATGCTAAGATAAATTATTCTCAGCTTTTAAAGAGCACTGTGGAGGAACAACTGTGGAAGAGCAAAGCTGTGTGGTGCAAAGCCAGCATTTCATATAATGTACAGAGCTGGGATGGTAACTGCCAAAGGACATCCCCCTTCCCTTGAATCCTCTTCCAGGACACATTAGTTTAATTGCTTTATGACCAGGAACATCATTCCCCCAAGTTCACCCTTAATGTAAGCCCTGGTGCACAAAGTTTACACACAAAGCACCAGTGGCTGATCTCTGCTGTGATTAAGGAGAGGAACATTTATCCAAACTGCATCAGAACAGACCTGGGCACACATCTCACGTTTTATATAAGTTACATGGGGCTTAAGCTCTTTCCTGAAAGTTCAGATAAGTTCACTTTCTTCTTATTTCTGCTTTGCATTTTCACAAGTGTTTGCATTCAGCAATAAAACCCAGAGACAGAAGTAAACACAATATGGTTCAAATCCATTTCAGAATTGTTCTAGGCAGGGTGCTGTTCTCGAGTTTTTACTAGACATGTAAAGTGGATTTGTCTACCACCAAAACACGTAGTCACGACAAAAAGTATTCAAAAACAAAATAGGATTTAAAAGCACACACGTTTTATAAGCAAAATCATGATTATGGCCATAAATTCTTTATGACTTGGCTACATCAACATATATACAAAAAAAAAAAAAAAAAAATCCAGCTTTCATATTTTATACCCAATAATCAAGAGATAAGATTCCTGCCCAAACCTTTAAAATTCAGAGTTCAAGTGAAAAACTTCAAATAAGGCTGAAGTTTTTTAGTCAAGAATGATAAAAATTTGATATTCTATAACAGCAGCCACACCAGAATTCGGCCCCCTCAGAAACTAGTTAAACCTCTACACCAGCAATATAGAAATACTCTGAGCCACAACTTCCAGCTCCTGAAGCCACCAGTGCCATGTAAAATGAGAAAGCTGACATCTGAATTAATTCCTTATACCAGGAAAATCCCTACTTCTAAAATTGTCAGTTCAAAAACGACCACATGAACAACACAGGGTATTTTCCAGCTCCTTCCCTTGCAAGGAGACAGATGAGCCATATTAACTACAGCTTACCAAAAACAAAAAAAGAATCAAGTATGGAAAACGTCAGCTCCTCAGAACAAGTCTGGCAAAGTTATAATCAACTAAAATCAGGTTCTCTTAATAGGAACTGACAGAGAAATTCTAGCTACTTGTGCTGCTTAGAAAGCTTGACATTGTCTGGCAAAGGGATGAAGTTATAAAGCTGACATCAAGTTCTGGGCTAGAACTTCCACAGCTTTTCAGGGAATTTTGATAAAGGAGGTCAGTTTGGTCAAGGTGAAAGTGTATATAAGCCTCAGAGAAATAAATAAAGAAAATATCTAAAACTACAAATACTGTCTGTGCTCAACTTGATTATAGAAGAATATTCCTTTAAAAAAGGGAATAGTAAATCTAGAACAATGACCATGTGGATCCAGAGCCTGTTTGCAGGGGCTGCCAAACAACCACTAACAGGCATTTGACCAAGTTCCAAAACAGAAAACCATTCATTCGTGATGCCACCCTTCAAATGATGGGACATTTTTTACCTTTTGTGGCTTTGCCATCCTATTTCCTCAGGGGTGCCAGGCAGGTAAACAGAATTCCAGTTCAACTCCCTGCAGCTTAAAAAGTTAACCAAAAATAACCTAAAGCTTGTCCATTGAGGCCAGAGATTTAGAGGTGAGTGCTCAGCATTAGCCAACTAAATTTCAATTTAGGAACTGTAACATGGAACCTGGTTTTTAAGTCTTTCAATAAGTATTTTATGCTCCACAGTGTTTTCCTGTTCCATGGTGTTTTTCAGTAAGGCACTCAAAGGGAAGGCAGAGAACAGGGATGTGGTGCTATGGAAATTTATTGTCCTCCAGGATTCAGCCCCTTGTATGGCAGCAGAACTGGCTAGAGAACAGCAATTCTGCTCCCCTAAACCCTCCAAGATTTTGAAATTTATCTTCACATCCCTGGTGCAGAGCCAGGGCAACTGTTCTGCAAGAGATTTAGTGGGAGGCAAGGGTGATTGCAATGGTTGAGAACAGAGACTTCAGTCTGCTTTAATCAGACAAGGAATTGCCTCTTACCCACCTTCCCAGGCCAACAACTGCCACAGAGCTGCACCAAACCTGAGGAAACCCCTCCTGGTGAGCATTTCAGGAAAACTTACTACTCCAAGTGGCTGGATGCTTTCCAAACTCAGGAGACTTCAAGCAGTAAATGATGCTTTAATTAAAGTGTTCTTGGCCATCTCTATTTAAGGGACACAAGCAGATTTCCCAGTTAGGAAGCTCACAGATGCAAGGTGGGACCTGTCAGGAAGCCAGCACATCTCCAGCACTGCCACCACCACCAAGAACTTGGATGCAGCAACATTTTCTCATCATTTTCTTCACAGCAGATCTGTGGTGAGGGCTCCAGGGAAAAGAAAGGAAATTGCTGGAATGCTGAGAGTGGGAATGTCAGAAGCGCTTACCCTACGCCCACTGGGGTCAGGCAGGAGAGTGGGCCAAAACTTGCAAAAAATGTTTGCCTTATTTGTATCAATTTCTGCAGTCAAGAGGCTGGGGAGTGATCAAAGGATGCCTCCTCACCAGGCAAACATAGCTCTGGTGGAAATCCCATCCCTGGGAAATCCCATCCCGGACAGGGATGGCTCCAGACCACCCTTCAGCTTCTGACCACAGGTCTGCATTCCATGCCCCACCTTATACCCCTTCACTGCTCACTGTAGGGGCAAAACCTCTTCCCAAAGGTTCTTCCCCAGAGTCAAGGTGTGCACACCTACCCCATGCCACTTATCTCTCCCAGGACCCCAACCACTGGCACCCAGCAGCAGTGAAATGCCAAAAACTAAATTAAAGCAGATATGGAAGTAATCCTTCTTTCTGCCATGCAAAAAGTAAATATTTCTCTGAATCTATACCATCAGCACTGACCCAGTTGTAAGTATCCAGGCATAAAGCAATGGGGACGTTCCAACTGTCTTCAGTAGGATCAGATTTAGGCCAAGACTAGAACTCAAACAAGAGTTAATTGGGCTACATTAGGCTCAAAGTACTCTCAAGTCAGTTGTTCATCACTTTGTGGTTTAAATGTTTAGTTGCCTAAACCCATAGACATTGCAAATTGCAAACACTTGCAGCTGACCCTAACTTTTGGCTTCTTCCTTTTCACGTCTTGTACTTCTCCTTATTCAGTCTTCCCTCATTATTATTTCTGTAAATTATTCACATCAGGAGTAGCAAGCCACAAAAAAAGTACTTAAATAGCCGCTTATGTTACCGGCCAGAATCCCTCAAAAATTCCAAATCTGTTAAATGACTAATTGCTGGGTCTCTTATTTGTTATTTCCAGAGTGCACTCACACAGCAGCCCAGGCAAACCAAGCTTAGGAAGCGGGAGGGCATTGTTTTTTTACTGAAAATAATCCAAAGCAAAACCTAGCAAAAAGAAACATTCCAGCTTGAAAATCTGTAATGGTGCATTGTCTCAAGTCAGTCAGATAATCAGATGCAATTAAGAAATAAAGTGAGAGGAAACAATGCAGGGAAATCTGAAAATCCCAGGCTGGGTAGCTGAGAAGAAGCAGATTTCCAACTCACACTCAGCATTGTGTGCCCAACAATTTCTTCACATTTCTGTGTTTAAATGGGTCAGTAAAACAGAGTGAGGAGTGTGGTGATCTAAAATCCTGCTTTGGGATTTCACCTCTGCTTAGCTGAGCTTTGCTCTCATGTGCAGCTTTTGTTTGCAGCAAACTTTAACAAGGCTGAAGTTGACCACAGATTTAGGCATTCGCTTGTATTTTATGCTCTGAGTTCCTACATGGTGCTTTGACCCAGATTTCCACAAGAGCACATTTGGGAAGGTTGATGTTCCCAACAGGATGGTCCAACAGGGATCTCCCAACTTTATCTCCTGCTTCTCTGCAGATCACATGGACCTGATGAATGTCAGCCAGTCGGGCCCCTCTAAGGCTGGAGGGGCAGCAGCTGCCAGGATGAGGGCACCACAGCAGCCACACATCCTCCCCATTGAATTCTGAGGATAATTCATTGGATGGGACTGCTGGGCTAAAATCAAAGGGATGCCCAGTCCCCCAGAGGCAATGATGGGATGTGATGGGATAACAGTGCAGTGGAGGCCTCCAGTACCCAGCAGGATTCTGCTCTGACTTTGAAGGGCTCCCTCCCCTTAATGCTTATTCCAAAATGATTTGCAGATTTTTATGGAAGTGCATTGGGGAGGAAAAAATTAAGCATTACCAAAGGAGGGGAAAAAAAGAAGTGAAAATACATTTTCAGTTAAATTTTGAAAAGTCAATGAGACAACAAAATATGGGAAAGTTGTTCCAGATGGCAAGAACATACTTGAGGAATTTCATTTAATCACATTCGTGCAAGATGTTTTGATTTGGATGACATATATCAATTGCATACTTAAATTAACAGCCCTTCCTACTGCAGCAAATGGAAAGCTCCCAGGAGCAGGAAGGGGTCTCAGTGCTTTCAGTTCAAGTGCAAGCACAGCCTGGATGGGGCTGAGATTCTTTTTTGTTGTTTTCTTGAGGGAAAAAAAAATCAATGGTTCCTCTTGACACAGCAAGAAAGTGTCCACTCAGAGCAGCCTTGGAGCCACCTGGGTCTTCAGTTCTTGGGCCACTGAGCTTTACCAAGACAATTCCCATGCACCAGAGAGGTGGGATGGCCAGGTCCCAATGCCTTGGAAAGAATTTGGTGGGCTGAGAGCAAGAAGGAAGCCTAGACAAGTAAGGAAGTTTCACCTCTTATAATCTGATTCACCTTGAACAAGCTCCCAATGCTCCATCCCAAAGGAATTGTCCAGAGGTGTCACCAGGGCAGCCCAAGCCACCAGCTCTCCTCAAACAGACAGGCAGGGTGTACAGGGCCCCTCCAAACCTCTTGGAAAGCTCAAACAAAACACTGAGGCTCCACTTGGAAGGGAAATTTCATTCTTCACACAAGTTTTCCTCATCCTGCTGTTATTTAACCCATTTTTTCAGAAAAAAACCTGATGGTCCCAAGATGATAATTTCAATACACACACATATTAATAGATATAGATGATATGTATATACACACACACTGATAAGGTTTCAAAGGTCCTACTTGCCTTTAATAATTTAATTTCTATAAGGCAAGGAAGGAACACAGCTAAGACAACCCAACATATGAACAGAATCAAAATTCTAGTACAGGTTTTCTACAGTTATTTAAAAAAAAAAAAAAAAAAAAAAAAAGTCTATCTTTGAGGCTATAGCACCCCTCAAACAGAGCATCAAACACAGATTAGTTATTTACCAGGGATTTTTCAACAGGAGTTGAAATTCAGTTTGCACCTAAAGCATACATCAGAGCTTTTTGGGATGTGGAGAATTTCAGCCCCATCCCAAGCACCGCAGATACAAAACTGTTGGGTTTTTTTGGTTTTTTTCTTTTTTTTTTTTTTGCACAGCTTCTTCCTGCAGCTGTGCTCTGGAGGGAGCCATACATACACATACAGGTATGTATATTAGTTATTGCTAAAATAACTGCACTAAGGCCCTTTGTTTGGCGACTGTCTACTTCTGAGGAGTGAAACATGAGGAGCTGGAGCTTGCCAGCTGCACATTTCACTTTCTCATCTCCCCAAACAGAGATTGAAAATAGCCTGTTTATCAGATGTGTATCTAACTCCTATTCCACCGTGAGGTCTAAAAAGGAATTTCCAGCCTTACAAATGTGCCCCTGGTGGGGCGTTACCGTCTGTTCCGATCATTGCAAAGGGTCCCTCTCCCTCTCCAGTCCCAAACCCACTGAGGCATCTCTTTAATGACTATAAAACAAAAGGCCTTCTTGCCTTAATTTATACACAAATACATTACCAATTAAAAGGTAACTGTGGAAAATAAAGCTGATAATTGAAAGCCTTCTGCAACCTGAACTGTAGCATTGCTACCATGACATTACAATAATTAGTTAATCTACCCCCTAATTTGTCTCAATTTGCATTGGCAGGCTGGAAGCCGCTGTCTACATGATTGCTCATTGAAAACTGTGGTAGAAAAGAAAAGAAGGGGGAGTTTTTTCCCACAACCCACCCACTCTGTGCGTAATCTTTCCCCTCTTCTATCCAGCACCACTGTAAATCTGGAATCCATCTCCATTAAGACAACTGGAATTATACTCCAGATCCACTAGAGAGGAGAATTTGGCTTAATACCTCCTGAAGTACCAAACTCATGCATTGAAAAATGCCCTTTCATTGCCCCAGCCTGCTGCCCATGGGCCTGTTGCACTGCCAGGTCTGGCAGAGGGAATTTGCAGAAAACTCCTTCACTTCTACATGCCCATCCCTGCTTGCAAAGGGTTTGATCAGTCCATAAATTCCCTGGTTTTTCATCTTGCCACTCAAAGCAGCAGAGGCAGATCCCCACTTCTCACCTCAGCTGCTCAGATGGATGGAACATCTTGGAACATCTGTGCATCCCAACCACAGGGGGTGAAGAGGAGTTTAAGGCAGGATTCCACACTTAGGGAACACCCTCCTCTGACTTCCACCTATGTCTCCTTCCACCAGGAGTCAACTGCTCTGCTCCCACACCTGTCCAGCCAGATGTTGGACAACAGCAATTCAAGCCATTAGAAAGACATTTTTAAAATCTGTTTGCTTAAAAATAAGGCAGGAAGACAAAAAAAAGATAATCCTTTCCAACTAGCTCAAGACTTTGATAAAATACATCTTGCCTTTCCAGGAATTATATTTACTTATCTGCACAAGACTTGCAATACCCCCTATTTTTCAAATCAAGTTCCATTTTGCTCCCTTCCACAAGATGAAACCCACCATTATATAAAAAAACATGGACAAATTGTACAACTCACAGCAAGCATTTGCCAAAATGTTAGCCCTCAGCACTTCTTTTTAAACAAACATGAGGAAATAAGATGACCTTTAAATCACTTCTTGACATGTACTAAATCTACAGAAATTAGGAGGATTCTCTGGAAAGAGCTGTATAATTTTAGTACTCAGTGTATTTTTAGCTAAGAATATTTTGTATACAAAAGAATGCTGCGTGCAGTAACGCTTCAGGGATTTTTAGGGAGCTTTGAAAGGCTGGAGTTTAGGTTAAAGGGCAGTAGAAGTGGTAGGTGGATGGCCTGAAGAAAGCAGAAAACAACCACCATGAGCTGATCAAAACTTGCATCGCCTGGTCAATACATTTTTATTGCCCCAATCACCTTATCCTTCAAAAGCAGAGCTTGGGGCTTGCATTAGTAAATAAATTCCTTCTTTCACACACCCCCTTCTGCTCCTAAGACACAGAACTCTGTGAGCAGAGTCTGAGCTGCACAGGTAGATTGGAGAGGGTGGCTGGATCAGAGCCCTAAACTGGGATGAGCTCAGTCATCCTTTTTACCAGTGAAATGAATTCTGTAACTAAAGGGGAGGTGTGTGGCAGAAGAACAAGTGTCCAGGAGCTGGGGATGCTGAAAGGAAGGAAAACAGGCCACAGATCTGCTGCCTGGTGAGATATTTGAGAGACCTGTGGCAGGGACAGGCTGAGGTACCCACACATCCAGGATATGCTGAGACCTTTGCAGTTTGTCTCAGATTTATTTCACTGGGAAAGGAAGGATTGCAGCTCAGTCTGAGCACTTGGAGCACTCGTTTTTCTGTACCCCTGGTGGAGTGTTCATTCCCAGCCAAGCTCCACAGAGCTGCACTCCCCCTGAACTGGTCACAGCACCCCTGAGCTGTTTGAGAGAGGTGCAAAGGGGCACCTTGTACCACAACCCAGGACATGATGGTGTGAAAACATCCTGGAATTCCCCACAAAAGACAGAGGAGACCCAGATCCAGAACATTCTTGCAGTCACCCATACTCACTTTCCCATATTCAGCCAGCTCAGACTGAATTAGACAGGCTTAAGAGCACCCCTAAATCAGAGACAGAGCACTGCAAGCCTGAAGGAAGAGAGGCAAGGACAAAGTAGAACACAAGGAGAATTTGAAAGCAGCCACATCTCCCAGACCATGACAACAATTCTGGAGAACTAAAGGGGCACAACAAGCAACTTTCCAGCCCATATCACTCATGCCAGCTTTGTGAAGACTGAGGCCGAGGCAGAAAAAGTGTTAGACACCATTCATTGAATATATAATTCTTAATGGTGAGAAATTAAGAGCTTCCAACACATTTCTCCCTATTTCATGCTTGCATGTGTGTGCATTCCCTGCAAAACTCACACAGACAAAGCTCCTGGAGTTTGGAGAGACAGGCTGGGCTGGCATTTGTTCTTTATAATGCCAGGAATTGCTCTGCTCAGTCTTCCCAGAGCAGAAGTGCTGACACACAGGTTTAGTAATGCCTAATTCAGCCAGTGGCAGCTACAAGCTCAGTGTCTGTTTTCCTCCCTCTGCTCAGTGCAACTTCTACTAACAAACACCAGCAGCTCCCAGCTACTCCCTGCACTGGTTTCTGTGGATCCTCCCGTGGAATGCCTCTGTGCACTGCACTCAGGAATTTCACTTCAGAGCAGATGTTTGAATAGGTTACTGCAGTGGGCAAACTGAACAGGCAAAAACACCAGGAGAAAATAAACAGGAAAGCAAGGACTTAGATGCACCTGACCTGACCTCCCAGGCTGCCACAGTATATGTCCCAGTTGAGATGGCCATGACACACAAAGTGGTGACCACCACACAGCATCAGAAGGCTTCAAGCATCTGCCCACACAGAGTAACACCATAGAACTTCAGAATGCTGCAAGTATCTGCCCTTCCTGTTCTTTAGCCCAGCCTTTTATACCCTCATGCTCATGCATTGCCCCTGTGTGCCCTCTGCTCCCTTTGGTGGTTGCTCAGCACACCTGGGCACTCCATGGCTCATTGCTGTCAGTGCTGCTCACCTGCTTTTCACAGCTGGGCCCGCTGGGGATGGGGCTGGGCCACAGCCCCACCGCCAGTGACCACACACCGTGTGTCACACACAGCCCCATCCCAGTGACCACACACCGTGTGTGACACACAGCCCCACCGCCAGTGACCACACACCGTGTGTCACACACAGCCCCACCGCCAGTGACCACACACCGTGTGTCACACACAGCCCCATCCCAGTGACCACAAACCGTGTGTCACACACAGCCCCACCGCCAGTGACCACACACCGTGTGTCACACACAGCCCCACCGCCAGTGACCACACACCGTGTGTCACACACAGCCCCACTGCCAGTGACCACACACCGTGTGCCACACACAGCCCCACTGCCAGTGACCACACACCGTGTGCCACACACAGCCCCACCGCCAGTGACCACAAACCGTGTGCCTACACCAGGCCTGCAGTGTGCAAAGTTTCATTGGAAGTGAACACTTCAAGCACAATGACAGGAGTGTCACATCTCTGGTTTTGCCCTGCAGGATGACAAATGCCATCCCAAGGCCTCAGCTCAAAGCCCCCATTTCAGAACAGAGCCGGCTCTCCGAGCAAGCAGTGCCTCTGCAAGAGGCATCAATGATGAACATGGGGTGAAGTTAAGGCAGGGAATGTTTTGCTTGTTAGTTCAGGATGCTCTGAGAGCCTCGTGGTGCCCCAGCTGGTCATTCCTGCTCTTGTTTGTCCGAGCAGCAGAACATGCCCAGCTCCAGTGGTTATGAGTAAGCGAGGATGGAGCACTGCTGGTGACAGCGGCTTCCCAGAAATGATCCCCAGTACACACAAGTTCTTTGGAGCTTCCCCAATATGTATACACATCTATAAACCTCATTTGAGGCTTTCATCTGAAATGAGATTTGTTTTCCTGATCCTTTTGATAGCCTCCTGTAGACAGGAGAAGTACAGAAGCTGCTGCTGAACACAAGGTGTGCTTATTGCACGTATTTAAGGGTTGCAAATAAGTGTTCCTTAGCCAAATATTTCCACCCATGAGGTGATGTGTTTACGCACTCTGTGGTTCAGGACCAGCAGTTGCTTGGGATAGACTGTTCCTCATGTTTGGAGCCTCGCAAGCCACATGCTGGGAATCAGGTAGCCTCAAACTGTCTGACTTCACTCACAAACACAGCTCCAGATGTGAAACTGCATCATCCTCCCTTTTTAGAGATGACTTCCCCCGTGATTCCCCTTCTCCCCTACCTAGAAATCTGAAAACTCAAGTTAGCAGAGGAACAGTCAGGAAATAGAAGAAATTATATACCTTGCACAGTATGGAATACATTGGAATCAATCAGAAATAAAGCTATCAAATTAACTACAAAACTTTCAGTTCTCTGGAAAGAAAGGGCTTATTTTTCAGCACGTGGGGGTGAACCAACACATTCCTATGCACAGGGATGCCCAGAGAAGGAAGTGTAAAATTTTAAATTGATTTTGCCATTCCAGCCTCTCTATTTCTATGTCTTTGGTGAGGCAGAGCAAGAGGCATTCAGCTGGTACACATTATGGTACATTCAGAAAGAATTTTGGGAAGAATTCTCTTGTGCCAAGGAGTCATTTGTTTCCACAGCAAGGTGCTCTTCCTTTCCATCCTCTGCTTCCTCAGGGAAGGGGTGGATGCAGGAAACTCCACAAGTACTCAGATCCTGGTTAAAGCAATCACCCAGAGTATTTAACCATACCTCAGTTCCAAGACAAAACTGACACTGGCCCCAAATGACTTGTCTGACCCTACAGAGTTCATCTCCATCATGCTTCCCCCGTCCTCCTTTCCTGCCCGAGCACACTTCTGGGCAGGCCACAGCTCTGTCCTGTCAGCCATGCTGGTGTGTGAACATCAGTGCTAAGGAAAATTCCCTCTCCAGCCATCCAGGAGCTGCTCAGTCTTTTAAAGTCAGCCAGACACCTGCCACCTTCTGAAACCCCAGAGTTCAACCACCAGTGGGTCCTTATCACCTGACCCAGATGCCCAAAGAAACCAACATTTCTGACTCTGTTTTCTGACTCTGTTTGATACAGACCTTGGCACCCAATGCTTATTTAATAATGCTGCTTCAGAGACTTGCAGAAATATCCTATGGTTTAAAAACCAGTGTTTACCTAAACACTGGAGTATGGTGTCCATCACACACCTTAATTGCTTAGAAAGGCTGGTGTTACCAACCAAAAGAACTGGTAATAGGCACAAGAAAGGATGCTAAGAAATTGATTCAGGGAAGGCAGGAGCTTGCAGCACCCCTTGTAATTGTGGCTGGACACTGAGGGCTCCTCCAGAGCAGGCTCAGTCCCTGTGGTGTCCAAGGATGCACAGCTCCACACCAGGAGTCCCTGAGTGGCAGAACAGTCCAAGCTCAGATCCTGAACTCCTGCAAACACAGAGCATGCCAGGATGAGCTGCTGGCAAGCCCAGAAATGTGGGAATGAGCTTGTGAGCCCATCTGCAGGCATCCCAGCACGGACAGGGACATGTCCAGGTAATGGATGGCAGCCCAGCTGCCCCAGATGAGGGGGTTTCCTTTGTGCACCAGTCTCTGAGTTAATCCAGCAGCATCTGGCAGTGATGCTCTTGTTAAGGCTGCTATTTATAAAGCCTGATTGTTCCTTCAGGGACAGCTCTTGGCACAGGAGGCCTCAGGAGAGCTGCAGTGATCTGGTTAACAAAACATCCAGCAAGCTGGGAAATCAAGTCTGCTTTTGATTTATAACCCAGAAAACTAAAATTACGAGTTGCCAGGCTCGTTTTGGCACTCTCATAATTCAACTATAGTTCTGATTATTTTTAAAAAATAATAATTAAAAACCCGTGGAGTTTAATTACCATAATTATGGGAATACTCAGAGTGAATAGGACATGAAAATAATAAGGCAAACGTGTGCAGCTGCAACTTCACCAATTAACAAGGACGTTAAGTTTGTGAGACAAGTCTTAGAAGGGAAAAAACTTCTCCCCTGGCACCGTGGCAGCAGAAGGGACAAACCCACCTCGTGTCTAGGTTTTATGACAAACCTATTGCACCCTCTTGTGCCACAGCGTCAGAATTACTTTGGCTTGGCTGGAAATTAATTGCTCTGCAGCGCTTGACCTTCAAATCCACTCTCCTGGAGCAGAACTTGGGGAAAATGTGCGGTGGTGCAGCAGCAACACATTACAGGCTGTTAGTGACGAGCTGCTTTTCTGTGCAAGAGTGAATACTGCCGACTTCCAGGCTTTTGGGGATTCTCTGCATGTCTGTTTTGCACATGTCACCTCAGGATTTTGTTGGACAATGGCAAGTTGGAGCTGAGTCTGCAGTGCCCTGGAGCCAGGAGGGACATCCCTGTCCTGGGGACATCGGGGACAGCATCACTGCTCAGGCCTGGGAGGGATTGTCCTGCTCTGGGCTGGGGCCTCGAGTGCTGGGGCAGTTTTGGGCACCACAACATAAAAAAAGATCTAAAGCTGTGAGAGAGTGTCCAAAGGAGGGGCACGGGGATGGGGAAGGGTCTGGAGGGGCCCGTGAGGAGCAGCTGAGGGCACTGGGATTGCTCAGCTGGAGCAGGCTGAGGGCAGAGCTCCCCGGGGGCTGCAGCTCCTCCCGAGGGGCAGCTCCCATCTCTGCTCTGGGACAGGGACAGGAGCCAGGGAACGGCTGGGGCTGGGC
This sequence comes from Vidua macroura, assembly GCF_024509145.1. Lineage (NCBI taxonomy): Eukaryota > Metazoa > Chordata > Aves > Passeriformes > Viduidae > Vidua > Vidua macroura. The sequence continues at coordinate 8,314,503 of NC_071591.1, forward strand.
CAGGGCAGCTCAGGCTGGAGAGCAGGAAAGGTTCTTCCCCCAGAGGGTGCTGGCACTGCCCAGGCTCCCCAGGGAATGGGCACGGCCCCGAGGCTGCCAGAGCTCCAGGAGCGTTTGGCCAGCGCTGCCAGGGATGCCCAGGGTGGGGTTGTTGGGGGGTCTGGGCAGGGACAGGGGCTGGGCTGGGTCATCCTTGGGGTCCTTCCAGCTCAGGGTGTTCAATGATATCAGAAACTTTGCAGAATCCCTTGGTAGATCCAGCATCCCACAAATGTGCCTGGCCAGACCTGAACTGGCCCTTTTCTGGGTTCTCTAGGAGAGGAAAGAGCTAAAAACCTACAAAGAGTATCCCAATAAAATATGAATATCTCATCCCCTGCTGAGGGAGGCCAAGGCAGAGGAATTTTTTTTTTTTTTTTTTTTTTTTTTTTTTTTTTTTGCCTCAGGTGCCACGTTCAGTGTTTGTGCTGCATTTTAAGGAGCAAGTTTGAATAAGAATAAGATGTACAGAAAACACTGCCAGAGTCAAGGCAGAACCATCAGGGACTGTCCTGCCTAGGAAAGATCAACGAGTTCCCCTCAGCCCTCAACAAGGCAAGAGGGAACAAAACCCATTTTTTCACTCTGGTCCTGGTTGATAGGACAAGGAATAACAAGGCTAATTTGATCCATGGGAGATTAAGGTGAAATATTAGGATGACAAGAAAATCTCCTCAATCAGTCTCTTCAGGTAGTCCCTCACTGCAAATTAAAAGCAGCTTAAGCAGGTATGTCAGGGATAGAACACATCCTCCGAGCAGCAGAGTGAATTACACGACTTCTCAAGGTCCTTTCCAGGCTCGCTGCTGCTGTGCTCAGCTCTGGAATTGTTCCTCTCTGATTAACACCGAGGTTTGTTTTTCAGGGGATCAGGCACGAGCTTGTCCAACAGCTAAATAACAAAGTGGTTCTCTGGCAGCCACGTCCCCAGCCCCAGCGCTGCCTCTCTCCTGCTGGGAGCGCCGGGCTAACGCGGATCTGCAGCTCCTGATCTCTGTGAAAACACAACATTTCTAAACATTTCACTGCCTCAACTGCGAATTTTAGCCTGAGCTAAAGCTGCTTCTGCTACAGCACAGGGAAAATATTTTAGGTACAGGGAAGTATCTAAATCCACAGATTAAATAGCAAGCAGGATCCTCAGCTGCTGCTGTCAGCACAGCATCAGAGCTTCCCTCAGAGCAGCTTTGGCCCCTTCCTTGCTGAGGATGAAATCTAAAGAAAATATACTGAATAACAAAGCTCAAAAAAAAAAAAAGGAAAACAGGAATTAAAAAATCACCACAATGCCCTGGTTTAACAGGGATAACCCTGCCCATATCTTTTCCTCATGAAGGCACGTGGCTGCAGCAGGAGTGGGGGATCTGCTTGGATGTGCCAAGTGCTGATAGGGAAGTTCCCAAAGCCTGGCTCAGGGGCTGTAGGACAGGCCTGGAACGATTGGAACTAAATTACACTGTGATCCATGAATCAAAGCGCTGGCAATTACCATTTCAAGGCAGGTGAAACAATAACAAATAATGAACAAAGAGATGTTTCAAGCCCTTGGTGATGCACTCCCTGTGCTTGCTGCTCACTGGACACATTTTACCCGGAGCCAAGGTGAGCCTGTGATAGCCCCAGTTAATCACAGCTGAGAAAATGAGGGTGTAATCTCCTGGACTGGAAAGCAGCATTTCAAACCTCCTCCAGCATGCACCCAATAAGGCTTTTATAGCCTCTGCTCAGATTTAAAATGGGAGAACAGAAAACAGGTATGAATTGGGCCAAATTGCACATTGGCTGAGAGGCAGCACAGCCTCTCAAACCCCTTGGCAGGGGTTAAAAACACTCCTAGGCAGCAGCAAACTATACACATCTCATTTTATGTGGGTTTTAGTACGCAAGATGAAGCTCTCTGCATTGAAGACATGACATTTTTGACAAGATTTATATAAAAAATCATATTACAGATTTAAATTACTGAATTGGTTTTTTTTTGTATTATTATTATTATTATTCCAGTTCCTCAAGCAAAGGTTTCGCCCCCACAAGGCAGATCTCTGCATGCTGGTGACAGGTTCCTCTAAACATCTCTTAGCAACTCCTGAGGAGTGGCCACAAACCACAGGTTGAAAACCAGAGGTTTCAGTTATTTCCTGGCCTGTTTTCCTTTGTCTCTCCATCAATCCAACCTCTGGCCACAGCCCATCTCCCACAAATCAGCCACCTTTAACATTCCAGCTTTCTCTTAGCAGCTCCAAAGAGCCACAGTTTGGAAGACAAAGAAGTGTTACCAACAGGCAGCACCATGGGATCCATGGGAGTCATTAAGGCTGGAAAAACCCTCCCAGATCAGAGTCCAGCCTTTGACTAGAAATCCCCATGCCCACAAAACCATATCCCAAAGTGCCACATCCACTCATTCTTTGAACCAGGGCTGGTGACTCCACCGCTTCCCCGGGCAGCCTCTTCCAAAGTTCAACCACTCTTTCAATGAGTATTTTCTTAATATGCAACCCAAACCTCCCTGGCACAACCTGAGGCCATTTCCCCTCATCCTATCACTGGTTCTCTGGGAAAAGGAGCCTTTCAGCATCAGCCAACCTTCAAACTAGGTTCTAAATTCAACACAAATGACAGAGCAGTGCCCAACTCCCTGGCAGATAGCATTCCTACCCTCAGACACAGAAAAGAACTGAAACACAGAAGGATGGAGGAAAAAATGAGCCTTACACCAAGCTGGGAAGAAGGTTCTATGATGTGAGTGGAGCTATTGAGGGCTTCCAGCTGCCAAAATTTGTCTCTGTTTTTACTTCCAGGAGCATTGCAAGGGTGCCTGCTTGCACCACTGAGCTACTGATGCTGCCTGACCCCACACAGCAACTCCTGTCGAGCAGTGCAGGGTCTTTGGCAGGGATGGAGATTCATCCAAACTCAGTTTTTATTGTTGGGCTGAACAGAAACAGCCCCAAGAGTGGGTTTTTGGCAGGGCAGGTACAGACACCCAGGGAGTGTTACCCAGTTCAGGTTGCTGTTAACACCTGCTAAATCCCCATCAACAGCACTGGAAGCCATGCAGATAAACTGGAAACAAAGCTGGGGCCCGTGCAGAGGAGCTGAAGGAATAGGAGTGCCTGCAGGAGAAGGGAGAGGGAAACCAGCCAAGCCTCAGGCTCTAGGGAACCCATGGCTGGACCATTTCTGGGCACACACCCTGCTCTTGTTCTCCTGGACCATTACATTCACACCCATGGAGAGCTCAGGCTGCTCTGGAGCTGGTGACAGTGACTGCCCCTGTGGCAGGGAGGGAAGGGGGGGTCAGGACCCTGACATGTCCCTCTGCAGCCCTCACCCAGCTCCTGGCCTTTGCTGCAGGCTAAGCTCAGCAAGTTGCATTTGCAGCCCCAGTTCTGCACTGGCAGTGTAATTCCTGCTCCAAATGCCACTTTCTCCTCCATTCCTTGAGCACAGTGGGAGGAAAATGGGGAAAAAGGAGGAGCAGAGAGAAAGGGAGGCTGATTCTCACCACAGCTGCAAGCTCCAGCTCTAAACTGCTAACCCCTCTGCTCCTTGGAAAGCTGACTTCCAAATCCCTAGGTGTTTCATTATCTCTTCCACTCTCCCTCCCAGAGTTTCTCTCAGGTAATTGTTCCCACCATAGCATCTGCTTCAATTTGAGCCTGCTTCCTCCCTCACTCCAAGGTTTTTCAGCACGAGTGAGGTGATGGCTTTGCCTCAGCTCCCTCATTCCCTGCATAAGCAGTAAAAGGCCTGAGAAGCAAATAAACGAGTTTGTGCCGGGACAAATCTCCTGCCCAGGTAAGAGAGGGGATCACCAGCCCTAGGAGAAGCAATAACAGGTAACAGGCTAAGCACAGGATCAGAAATTACCTTCTACCAGCCAGACAACCTGAGCAGACACTCATGGACCTGGCCTTTAGACCCATCCTGCTCTCACACACAGATTCCTCCAGCTCCAGGAGGAACAAAGGAATTGCCATTCCCACATCACTGCTGATAAAGTGCTGCTTTGCAGACAAGTCACCATTCCTGCTACGAGCAGCAGTCAAAAGATGCTGCAAAAACTTGCACCTTCAGTGCTGGTTAGGTCATCATTACCCTCACAAGAGAAGTGAGGAATCATGAGCTCATCCTTTGGCAGGAAGGGATTGACTGTAGTGTGCAATATTCAGAGTAATTTGTGTAATTTAATGCAGAGGTGAAGTGCTCAGCCAGGGTAAATCAGAGCAATGTCAATTTTGCACTATGGAAGCAGCTGGGTCAGCCTTTTAACAATAAACTTCACTCTTTTTAAAAATTTCTTCTGTTCACCTTGAAGAAGCCTCCTTTAATGCCATATACTGTTTTTAGGTTGCAGTGACTGTCAGCTAATTGCTACCTGATCAGTGCTGTAACAGCCAAAGTGTTTCCATCATGGCTTTGATTGAACCTGTGTAGATGGAAAAAAGCAGAGAAAGCCCAGTGCAAAGGTATTTCAATCAATTAGGAGCTACGTGGATAATCATGACTCCCATCAGGTAACTAATTACAGAACTGACTCAATAACTGGCTTTTTGAAGTGTAACAAACTTCATTGGGACACATTCAATAGTGCTGCAGGTTCCTGGAAGCACCTTGGTGGCAGAGGAGAGATGGTCTGCCATCTCCAGCTTTTGCCACAAACAGAGACTTAAGAGCAGGCAGGAATAACTTTTCCTTGGTTTCTGTGTTAAGCAAGAACTATTGCTGGAGAGCAGGGCCATGGAGAGCCCAGAACAGACCAGGACATTGACACTGTGTTCAAAACTCTGAGGTGAAGGAGAACCTGCTGCCTTGGGCTGGGACACAGCTGATTCTCCTCAGCAGCTGGCACAGGGCTGTGCCTGGATTTGTGCTGGGAGCAGAGTTGGTACCTGAGGGATGTTTTGGTTTTGCTCAGAAGTGCTCACACAGAGTCCAGGACTTTTCTGCCTCTCACCCCAGCAGGGTGGAGGCTGGAGAACAAGGAGCTGGGGGAACACAGCTGATCCAAGGGGTATCCCACAGCACAGGGCTTCATGCACATGTATAAAGCCAGGGAAGGAGGAAGAGGAGGATGTGCAGAGTGATGGGATTTGTCTTCCCAAGCCACCACCGCTCATGATGGAGCCTGACTGCCCTGGGATGGCTGAGCTCCTGCCCGTGGGGAGCCAGGAAAGAATTCCTTGCTTTGCTTTTCTTGCCTGAATGGCTTTCACTTTACCTATCAGTCTCCAGCTCAGCCCACGAGTTCTCCTTCTCACTCGTCTGATGCTCACCCTGTCCCACTGAGGGAGGCTGAGCTGCCAGCTGGGGCTCAGCCATGGCAGAGCCTGAGCAATGCAGCATGTGCTGGGCCATGAACAAATCCTCCCTTCTGGCCATTCAGGCAGCATTTCTCCTGCTACAAGGCAACAAATCAGGCTCTGCTCGTGGGTGTGTACAAGTCCATGATGTTCCCCGAGTCTGGGCGAACATCACTGAGTTTGGACTTGGGTCCCAGTTGTTTCCTTCCCCACCCCCCTGCTCAGACAGGCTCCTGTGGAAGCCAGAAGCGTTGTTTCCTGACATGCAGACATGAGGAAAGCTCCGTTTCCTCCTGGACTGGCTTGTGGGAAGACCATACTCTGGGCCAGCTCTCTCGGAGCAGCTTTAGGATCACCTCCCAGTGACACAATTCCTCCCACCCCTGCCATCAATCCAACACCAGCAGCACTCCAACCATGGCCAAACCACCTCCATTTCCACACAAAAGGCTCAGCTCCAAAGGTTTTATACCAAGCCCAGGCCCTACAGCCACCACCGTGCCTGGGAGCAATTTGCTTTGGTAGAAGCAGGATCTGCTTTTAAACCCAAGTCCAGCAGCCAAGTAGGTGGTCACTTAATATCTCTGGGCACTTTCAGGGAAGATTAGGTGAAAGTCCAAATCCAGGTTGACATTCCCTCTCTCAGAGAAACAGGCCTGCAATAAATAAGGCTGCGTGCAAGTTGTTGTTCCTGCTAAACTGCTCCACTCAGCCACTTACAGGCAATATGTTCCTCATTAGCACCGGGGAAGCTGTGAGTGCACAGGGCTCTCTGTGCAGCCCCGATCCCATTCTCCTCCCAAACACATGGAAACACTTTAAAAGTAAGAGCCCTGGGACCTGTGCAAGGGCGACAAGTGACGAGATGAGGAGAGGAGACCAGAGCCAGCCCCTGACAAATTTGAACCATCCAGGCTTTAATCCACAACAACCCCCCCAAAAAAATGATGCTAAACAAACTTTGCCTTTTCCAGAGAGGAGATTACATGTGTAATGGAAAAATTATGGGTATGGGGAGTCTGGCCTACAAAAATTGGGTAATATTAAGAGCCTTCAGTTTTGCTTTCCATGATTAATGGAACTTCCCCTACATGTAACTCAGTCAACATTTCCATCCCCCTCAGAGCCTATTGAGAGCCCCCTATTTTTTTAATTTAAGGAAAATGGAATTTTAAGACTTTGTAGCATTTCCATAACTTGCTGGGAGCAGGTGATTGGCCATTTCCCCTTTCAAACACCATCCCCCTCAGGAGGCAGAGCAGGGCAACAGAGGGGTGCTGCCTTCACATCTCCTACCTGGGACAGCATTTAGGGCTTTTCATGATTTCCCTCATTGTAGCGAGGGGCAGGAACAACTCACAAAGCCAAGCAGAGCTGAACTGGCTCTCGGGGAAGGGGCCATCCCAGTGCTGCTGGATCTGATGGATCACGAGGATGCCCAGCTCTTCTCCAGAAGTGAGGAGGCATCACACAAATGTCTAATGAAACAGTTGAGCCCCAGCACTGGACAAAGCAGAAACAGGCCATTAATGCCAAACCCACAGGACTTTAAAAGTTAAAGCTGTTGGAAGAAATGTTTGTGCGTGTTGCTTTCATGCCAGTGGAAACATAAGAAAAAGCTGAAACTCTGCACTGGCATAGGAGGTTCAGCTTTGATCTCTCAGGAGGTTCATTTCCTTCATTAGGCTTTTCTTAAAATCCACTTTTATGAACCCTTTTAATTTCCCCCCTGCATCTCACCCCCATAAAAGCCTTTTCAGATTCATTTGACAAAAGGGCAGGGTGGGGGAGGAGAATCTAATTTAATTGCCACCAAACATTACCTGAAGATGCTGGTTCTATATGGGGATGCTGGAGCTGTTCATTGTGAGAGTCACAGGCACTGAAGGAGGGAAAAAAACCACTAAGGCAATAATAAATCATTAAAAGGAGCACAGAGAGGAGAGAGAGGAGCACATCCTCAAAGCACCAACACAAGGGAAGATAGAGAACAGAGAACAGCAGGGGCATGTCCAGCAGAAGGTGGCTGGTCACTGCTGCAAAACATCCCCCCCATTCCCTGCTTGATCTCTGGATCCCTGGGCAAACCAGAATTTGGCCACTGTTCTGGTGTCCACTCTGCAAATACAGTCCAGTGGCACAGCCTCTTCCTCACAGTGGGGCTGCAAGGCATAAAAATTACAGATTAAAGGAGTTTAAAGGGGGTTCAGCATCCTACTACTCAAATTCCACCATCAAGCTATCACAGCCTTTGAGCAGGTGCTTTAGGGGTGCTGTTCCTATAAGGAGAAGGCATGAGAGGGGCACTCTTTGAAATGCCTACAGTGGGGAGAATTTGAACAATGCATTTATTTCTCATGGAATCTTTGCCAAAAAAAAACAAACAAACCAAACCAAAAAATACAAAAAAAAAAAAAAAAAACACCACCAAAACAAAACAAAAACAAAAAAACCAAACCAAACCAAACCAAAAAAAAAACAAAACAAAACAAAACAAAACCAGGGAAAAAAAGGTGCACAAAACAAAATTTGTACATATCAGTTCATCCACCCTATATGCAAGCCACAGGTAACTGTGTTGAGTTCACTCCTCCAAAGGGAAATTTGGGTCCTTCTCAACATCAGGTCACCTTACGCCACAAAAGCCTTCAGCAGCAAGGGCTGGACAGGTGTAGCCTGGGTTGCTGAATGCAGTCCCCACTTATGCACTGGGCTGGGCTGTGTCATTCTATCCATGAGGAGCTGCTTCATTTTAACAGCAGTTTGTGGGTTTTAGCCCCATTTTTCTTATTAAGCTTTAACTTACAAGTAGCCTCTTACTTGGAGTAAATTAAACCATGAAACAACCAGAGCAAACTGTAACCAGCTCATCTGTGTAGATGAACTTGCTCAAGTCCTGGGAAGCAGACACTCCTCTTAATGAGAAAACTGTGTCCAGATCCCTGCTCAGGCTGCGCTGGACCCTCAGGGGTTGTGTCCTCAGAAAGGAGAGAGCAATCCTCACTTTGCACTCTCAGCCTGCTCCTGCTAGAGAAAGTTGTCATTTCTAGACAATTTCCAAGGGACAGATTCTGACCTCGCATAAAACACGAATCCACACAAGGAAGGCTCTTCAGTTATTCTCATTTTAAGCCTGGCATGTCACAGAAGAGATTCTGCCCTGCCTTTTCCTTCCTGATGTTCACTTAACTCACTGTAACATGAACACAACTGGATTTAACAGGACTCAACAACTGCAATAGCTCACACTATTTCTTTAGTCCTGGAAGGACAGGCCACCGCTTTTCTGCTACGTCAACCCCAGGCCTCCCCCAGCCCAAACTCAATTTCAATTACATTTAACCAAGCTAGGTGGATGGACAGCATAAAGTCAGATGAAGTTCAGTGCAGACAAATGCCAGGTAATGCACTTAGGAAAGGATAATTTGAACTACACAAGGAAAAAAATAACAGAATGCTTTTGCAAGATAATCATCTGCTGTGCACAGAGAGGCAGGGAACTGAAAAGACTTTAATGGGAAGGGATGGCTGGTCCTTCCTTGGGAAGCTGCTCGTCGCAGATCGCAGCAATCTGAGCTCAATCCCAACTCCTGCAGCACTGCAGCAGCAGCAGAGCTCTGAGAGATCACTGAGGCTCTTCCACAAGTAAAGCTTGAGTGGAGTTGGAACCTGGTGAGTGCAGGAAAGGATCCACAAACTCTTTGTGCACCCCTGAGTCAGAACACACAGAGCTTCTGGGGACCCAGCTGCAAACAGCAGGGCAGAGAAACTTCTTCCCCAAAACCCCCTTGAGCTTTAATCCAGGCTTTCTGAAGCTCTGTACAGACACATTCCCCACGGGTGACAGGGGCCATAAAGGACCAACAGTCATTTCACAGGGCGAGAGCCTGTGCCGAGCAGATTCCCCCGTGACACCCTCTGCACCTGCCCTGCCTTTGCACATCAGCCCCCATGGAATCCCAGACTGGTCTGGGTGGGAAGGGGCCTCAAGGCTCATCTCATTTCACCTGCTTCCATGGGCAGGGACACCTCCCACCAGACCAGGCTGCTCCCAGCCCCATCCAACCTGTCCTGGAACTTCCAGAGATGGGGCAGCCACAATCCTAACCCTGTCCCTCTCCTTTCACAGGAGCCCAGCTCTGAGACTCAAACCTCTGTGTGCTGGGGAGACCAGGGCACCCAGAACAGGGCTGCACCTCCAGTGCTGTGTCCAGTTCTGGCCCCTCAGTTTGGGAGGGATGTTGGGACACTGGAGCGTGTCCAGAGGAGGCAGCGAGGCTGGAGAGGGGCTGGGAACACAAACCCTGTGAGGAACCACTGAGGGAGCTGGGGGTGCTCAGCCTGGAGAAAAGGAGACTCAGAGGTGACCTCAGCACTCTGTACAGCTCCTGAAAGGTGGCTGTGCTCAGCTGGGCTTGGGCTCTTTCTCCAGGCAGCACTGACAGAACCAGAGGACACAGCCTCAAGCTGTGCCAAGGGAAATTTAGGTTGGATATTAGGAAAAAGTTTTTCACAGAAAGGGTGATAAAGTTCTGGAATGGCTGCCCGGGGAGGTGGTGGAGTCACCATCCCTGGGTGTGTTTAAAACAAGCCTGGATGTGGCACTGGGTGCCAGGGTTTAGCTGAGGGGTTGGGGCTGGGTTGGACTCGATGATCTTGAAGGTCTCTTCCAACCCAGTGATTCTGTAAATTCTGTAAACAACAACTCCAGCCTGCACCCTGCAAAACAAAACCCAGCCTCAATCTCAAAATCTGTAATCCCCATATAGGATCTAGATTTGCTGGAGAGAAGCAACCACAGGTGCAGCCTCTCCCAGTGAGCTCAGCTGCTCCCCACTGCTCCCTGCCTGTGTCCCTGCTCCAGGGGAGAAGTTCCATCACTGGCTCCCAGCTCTGCAGCAGGGAAAAGGTGGTTGGCAGGGGGTGCTGGCACTGCCCAGGCTCCCCAGGGAATGGGCACGGCCCCGAGGCTGCCAGAGCTCCAGGAGCGTTCGGCCAGCGCTGCCAGGGATGCCCAGGGTGGGGTTGGTGGGGGTCTGGGCAGGGCTGGGAGTTGGGCTTTATGATCCTGGTGGGTCACCCCCAGCTGAGGATATTCTGATTCTGCGGTGGAAAACAGGCCCAGCTCCTCCCTCCCCCCACATCTGGTGCCTTAAACACCAAGACCTTCCCTTCCACACACCTTTGGAGGACAAAAACCTTCGGCACAGATCTGGGAGATGCAGCACTCCCTGCCCTGGGCTCTGCCAGCCTTTCCCGACTGTCTCCATGCTGTCAGAGCTCACAGGAGGGATTGCAGACCCCACGGAGCACCTCGCAGGCTGGAGCCGAGGCCGGGAGCGCATTCCATGAAGTGTGGGGCCATCTGATGGCAGGAGCAGGCAGCGCCAGGCTCAGCATCCCGAAGGCTGCTCTGCTTTGCTCCATTCATCTTCAGTAATTGAATGCGTGCCCTGGGGGGGAGCGCCGCGCAGGGCGAGAGGGAGGGGGGGGACAGTATTTATATTTGTCTTCCCAGATTTAGTTTGTCTTTATCTCGAGCTATTTTGAATGTCATGGGGAGTTAATGAAGACATGTTGTGCATCTGCAACGCATGGAGCAACTTCTCTCCTGTCTCAGCATATTAAATTCTTCCTTACTTACATTAGGAATTACAGGGAAAGAACAGACACAAACAAAAAGGGAGGAAAGATAAAAGGAAAGTAGAAAGAGATAAGAGTGGCAGAAAAGGAAGAGGAAGGGCTTTTTTGTTTTTTTATTTAGCTCTCAAAGTTGCGTCACAAGACGTTTTCCCAACCCCTTCACCATGTCTGTCCTGACCAGAGATGCCAGCCCTTGAAGAAATGTCCTAGTCCATTTGGGATGACACAGGAACAGCCTCTTAAACAGCCCCTTCAATATCACTCTGCCCCACAGTGCCCATGACAAATACAAGGTGAGGGGACACAGCAGAGATGTCCATTCTGAGCTGGAGCATTGTCCCCAGGGGCAAGTGGCACGTCCCCAAGCCCTGCTGTAACCTACCTGCAGCCACCAGATCCCCCAGCACCCAGGAAGGGCATCCCACACAGCAGGACCTCAGGGCCCCACCACAGGCACAGGTACTGCTCTGCTGCTGGGTATTTTTAGTTTCTTTCTCTTCACCACAGACAGGAAACTGAGGCAGACAGAAAATACAGGCTCAGATCTACAAAGGCTTTTGGCCTCCAACCTCTGTTTTTAGACAATCCCTGGCTTAGATCTCACCAGTCCTTTCCAAGAGAAGAGACAAGGCAGTGACAGAAAAAGCCCTTTCCCCAGGATATCCCTTCCTCAGCTCTCCTCTCTCCCTTCTGGGAGAGGCAAGAATACAAAATTGCCTCCGTCATGGGGCTGTTCTCTCAGAAATTAAGATCTTCCCTTTCCTGGCACTTCCCATCCTCTCTCTTTCCCTGAGGCAAGATCTGGCACACCTTAGACATTCTGGTTTGGCCCAGAGTTTTATTTAGACTGTTCCTTGCTTAGGGGATTCTCTGTTTATATCATTGGAGGGTGTTAATAAGGGCAGAATGGTTTCCAGACCCACACCAGCTGACTGGATTTCCTGAACCCACGCCATCTGTAAAAACAGAAATGTTCCCTTCTCCTTGTACACACAGATAAATGCATTAATGCTAAACCTCCCGGGGCAGGAGTGCAGGAGAGCTTGGGACTTCTGGCCAGCTGAAAACCCAGCAAGTTCTGGAATGAGGTACAGAACCACCATTTTTATTATGGGGGCTCAGCTGAAGACATAAAGATCTCCTCACCCTGTGGAACAGACAGAAGAGCTTGACATTTTAAAAGAGCACACTGAGGAGCTTCTGGCACCTCTCTCAGACACATCTGGCACTGGCCACCCTCAGAGACACCAGAATGTGCAAACTGAGGCCTGGCTGGTATTACAGCACTTGCATGTGCCCACCAGTCAGCTCGTCCATCTCAAGGCAAGCTCCTCTGGAGCTCACAGAGCTCTGATCCAGATCCTTCCTGACACAGAGAGGCAGCACAGCAAGAGGTGCTTGGAAGATGGGACACTTGGAGACCAGTGCCTGGGGTCTGTCAGTCAAAAGGGTTTGTGTCTTGTGAGCCTGACGCCAGCTTGATAACAAATTCCCAGTTTGGACTGAGCTGTGCACACCAAACTGAACTGGAAATTCCATGTCTCAGCCGAGCCCCTCTCACCAGGTTCACACAGGAACTGTGGCATTAGCTGAGCCCTGCGTGCAGAGCTGAGCACAGAGCTGACCCAGCTTCACATGCCCACTCTCTGCTCTCCCCACCCAGCACAGCCAAGGAAATGCTGCACTCTTCAGAAAGAAGTGGCAGCTGCCAGTAGAGCCAAAAAAGTCATCATTCTACAGCACAAAAATCATTCTCACAGGAAAACAGGCTCAGGCACCCAAGGGTTGGTCTGGCTGAAGCAGCAGCAGCAGCAAGTGGCTGTGAAATACCCACCAAGAGAAAAACCAAGGGATCAAGGAAGAAAATCCCTTATCCAGGGACATCCAGAATCAGTGTCTATACCAAGAGGGATAATTTGGTTTGGTCAAATACCCCAAAGAGTTAAAATTCCCATCCCAATGCACCTGATGAGCTTTCAAGGAAGGGGAAGACTTTAGAACCAGGAGCAAGAACAGAGATTCTCATCCACTCTCTGCCTGCAGCAATGTGTCCTTCAGGCTCAGCCACTGCATGTCCCTGCCTTCACTCCAAGTTCTTCCTGTGATAAAACTCTCCCTGTCTCAAGAAATGATGAAGATACAACAGCAAAACTGGAATAGGAGTGAGCAGCCAAGGGACCTTGGGAGTGCTCCAGGCCATGGGGACTCCTCATGCACCTGCCTCTGCACCTGCCCATGGCACCAGGGCACTTCTGTTCCCTCTCCCTGAGCAGTGCTCATGTCTGAAATGTGATTTGGGGATGGGACTGGCCTTCACTGCCCACTTCAGAGACACCTCTCAGCTCAGGAAGCACCACTCACCTGGAAGGGCTTGTTTGAAATAGCAGAAGCCCTGACCACACCATATCTGCCTAAACCTTTGAGCTCCCTGGCAGGTCTGACAGCTCAGACCATTTAATGTCAAGCCTCTTATTTAATCACAGTGGAAATGAGGCTGTTCCCCTTTGGAAGCTTCCTCCCTGCCCCAGCCCACTGGAACTCAAACACCTGGTTATTGTTTTCTCTCCTGTGACTAGAAATGCTTCCTACAACATCCATCCCACACAGCTACAGGACTGCAAAGGGCACAAAACATTAACAGCCCGATTCACTCCAGTTTTCACTGTTCCAACATTGAACTCAGGGCATGAGAGCTGGCTCTTGGCTTGACTTCCAAGTGACAAGAATCTGTGTGTGTTCACAGCAAACCCAGTCACCAACGTGGTGCTTCTGAGCAATTCTGCTTTGTGCTATCAGAAATGCTGCAATACTGAGGTTTTCCAAGGTTTTTAATCCTTGGTATGTTCAGGACTGCAATTTGGGCCCCAAAATAGAACAATACAGTTCACATTATGCCAAAATGACAACTATTTACCTCAATTAAAAGGAGCAATTTCCTACACATTCTTATTAGAGTCACCAAGCTCTGGGAGAGCAGCCCTGCAAATACTGGCCAGAATCCAAAAGCACTCTGCTATAAACATTCTTATAACAGACCTACACTAATGCATATACATGAGGATTCAAAACAGAAATCCATATTCTTTTGCCTCCATCCCATCAAATTAGGCAGAGCTGACAAATGTAATTATTTCAGATTGCAATGCAATAAATGATCCTCATTATAACTTTGTGCTTTACCTTCAGTAACAGAACCCCTGACCTCCCAGTTTGATCTCAAGAATTCTGAGATTCATGACACTCCAGAAGCCATTCATTTTTTTGATAACTCAGTTTGCTGCTCTCCATTGTGTGTTTGTCATAAAGGGCCTTGGAAAATTGTACTTATCAAAGTGCATTCAGTAGTAATGGACCATCTAATCCTAAAAATCCTCTCTCGAACAAAAGCCAAGAACAAGCATTCCCATTTTCAACTTCTTTATACTTCAGTCAGCCTCCCAAAAGTCACTTTATATGGTTCACGGTTTAATAGGAGTTTAAGCAGCATTCCCTTCTGGGGGTTTTGTTTAAAAAATTACCAAGTTTATTGCCTGTGTCAGAAGCTTCCTTACCCTGTTTTTATTATCTACAGCAGTGCTATGATTTAATCTCTGCCTCAGTTTCCCCGGTGCACAAAGCACTCGGGTGATCTCCCGGTAATTGCTGTGGTGGCAGATCCAGCACTCCCCGTTCTGGCCATTAAAGCACCTCATTGTTTCACACCTCGGGTTTGTCCTCCGGAGTAATTAAGAGCATGAAAGACAGGAACGAGCCTCATTAGCTCCCACAAGCACGGACATCCTCCAGCTCCTCCGTGAACCTTTCCAAGGTGCAACAACTCTCTGTGGGTACCCACGGGCGTGTCAGGCTGAGCAGGGAATGCAGCTTGCAGCTTTTCTCCAGCTCTCCGACGGATGATTTACATGCAACACCAAGCACAACAGCCCTGACCGCTGAACTCGGCTCACTCGATGATATCCTAACAAAATTCCCGTGTTCCAGCCTGCACAGATCGGAAAGATTGGTTGGGAAACGCGGTGAGAGCTACACAGAGCCATCAGCTCCAGCTTCTCTCCCTTTCCCTAAAGCCCACTGACAGTCCCTCAGAACAAAGCAAGCCGTTCGCTGGATCTCCCTTATCTTATTGTACATCAATTTGCTGAAACATTCATGGGATCACTACTCATTTCATTTACCCTTAAGGCCAGCCCCTCTGCTTATTAAATTAAGAAGATGAATGAGAGATTTTCTCTCTTGCTAGCAGCCCAGGGGATTCATTAGTCAAGTAAATGATTGCACTTGCCTCAAGTTATGCTACTGCAATGTTTGTAATGTGTCTTCTGATCTCGGCTCCCCATGCAGTATTTGGAAATAAGGTTGGCTTTCAGACAGGTCACATTTAATTCCAGTCATCTGGCTTCAGCAAGTGGAATAAAAAAAGGCCTCAAATTCACTATCCTACAGTTCCCTCCCTTCGCTCAGCCCTCCAAACGTTTCACAGAGCAGACACACGAGGGGAATCAGGAGCTCCATGCAAGGCACCAATATTTGTCCCATTTATGTCGGTATCAGGCACAGTCACCACTCTAACACTGGCAGAAAGCACTGATTTGGGGACAGTGACAGAGCTGCTCTGGGCAGGAGGGAGCAGTTCCCCCACGACGTTGGATCATTAATTAAGCACAAAGGTAGCTGTTAACAAGCTCCCTTTTGCCTTCCAGAAAGGAGCTGGCTCTGTAACTGCTGCCAGAGGACAGCAGCAATTCTGAGTGCCATAGCAGGAAAGCAGGAAGGAAATGGCATTTCAGAAAAAGGTTAAAGTCTACATCCCAATTAAACTGCACCACGGTGTGGATGGAAGGAGGCTGAGCACAAATGAACTCCAGGAAATCGGTGTCCCCAATTCCACAGGGCTGCTCCATGAAAAGCAGAGCCTGCATGAACAAGCCTCACCAGCACGGCTGGGTGAGCACTTCAGAAGTGGATGAGCAGCACAGAAGAGATTCCCTCTGGTGAGCTGCAGATTGCACACCTTGGAAGCGACTTCCAAGTTGTGATGTCACATCTGTGGACTCAATAGGACACAACCTGCCACCTTTAACACCAGGAAAACTTCACAGCAAAAGCAGTTTCCATGTAATGATGCTGCAATAAAGCATATTCCCTCCTTTAGGAATGGCAACAGCAAGAGCCATGGTTCCTGTCACCCACTACAACTCCTAGACATGCCCAGGTGACTTCACACTCTGCCACAAAGCTACACAGACGAGTCTGAAACATCAGGCATGAGCAATCTGCCCAGCTCCTGAAGGCTTCCCAGCAAGCCTGGAACCAGTCAGAAATGAAGGATGCTGCTCCCTCCCAGCATTGCACCTGAGCAGAGCTGCACAGCAGGCAGGCACTCAGAAATGCTCCCTCCCGTGAAATGTATCACAGCTGCAGCAGCAGATGAAAACACCTGAGCTACAAACCAGCCTGCAAAAGGAAGAGCCAGCTCTAACAGCAACAGCTGTGGGAAGGGAATTAAGATGTCTGAGCCAACGCAGCTGTCCTGCCTCTCCTTGCCCATGAACCAAGTGCTGATTTTCCTCCCAGCTTTGCCACAACTTTCTCACCTGACCTTCACCGAGTCATTTATACCCTGTCTATAAATAGCATAACGTGACAATTCTGCTGCCTCTGCAGAGGGGAGGGTGTAGCCAGCACTGATTTCACACGGTGACCGTGGCCAGGGTTCACACGGCTCCAGGCACGCGGAGCTGCTTTGCCCTGGAGCAGTACCAGGACACACTCCACGACAAAGAGCCGCTCCAGGGAAGGGCGGCAGGCAAGGCTGACAAGTTTGCGTGTATAAGTGCTCCCATTTACCAGGCAGCATAATTAGGACAAAGTTAACCTTGGAGTAGCCTGTTACACAGCAGAGAACTTTACGGTGGCCACAAATGGCTCCAAAATTCCCTCACGTGCTGCTGGATGCTTGCTTCAGAAGAGCTCATGAATTGCAAAATGGTTGGGTTGGAAGGAACCTTAAATACCATCCAGTCCCACCCCTGCCATGGCAGGGACACCTTCCACTGTCCCAGGCTGCTCCCAGCCCTGTCCAGCCTGGCCTTGGGCACTGCCAGGGATCCAGGGGCAGCCCCAGCTGCTCTGGGCACCCTGTGCCAGGGCCTGCCCACCCTCCCAGGGCAGAATTTCCTTCTAATATCAAGCCTAACCCTACTTTCCATCAGTGTGAAGCCATTCCCCCTTGTCCCATCAGTCCATGCCCTTGTCAAAAACCCCTCTCCAGCTCTCCTGAAGCCCATTTCAGTATTGAAAGCCTGCATCCTTATTTTTCGTGGTCAAATTAGCAGCTAATAGCCCAGCAGCCCCTCCCAGGAAAGGGTTCTTACTCCTAAGTGGAGAATCTGCCTGACAGAAGGTGAAGAACAGGAACAACCCAGCCTGTGTAGGTTTGGGATGGAACAACATTCCTTGCCCTAAACTGATGGGATTTAATTATGCTGCCACAAATCTGGAATTAGTCCTCAAGTGTACTTCCCACTCGGGCTGCAGCTACCACTGATAACCCAAAGATTAATCCTGACCACAGCAGAAATCACAGAGCAGCAGCTGGGGCTGCTGGAACATTTTGGCTGCAAGCTGAGAACCCAGGGCTGGTCCAGCCCTGCAGAGCCCTGGCCTTCCTGGGTGGAAACCACACATACACACAATATTCATACACCTTTGATCCTTTTTTAAGGGCTTTAAGCTCAACTCCTGCACAGCCCAGACCCCCAGTAAAGCCCAGTCTGGAGGAGCAGGGAATGCTCAGAGCACTCAGAGACAGCGCTTATTTGAGAAATTACACATTTCAGGTCTCCAGCTCACGAAGGAACCCCTCCAGGAGCAGCTTTTAACCGTGGGGACACCCCGGGCAGGGGCTGCCCCAGGATGCGGGGAGCCCCGGGAGCCGCAGCGCTCAGCTCCTGCCGCAGCTCCCAAATGGGAACCCCATCCTCCGCTTTTCCCACGCCAAACGCACAAATTTAAGGAGCTGCCGCCATCTAGTGGGTCTGGTAGACCCTGTGATAGATGAGCAATGCATTGGTTGACTCACAATTAAAAGGCAAATATCATGGATATATGTTAGGAGAGGTTTTATATATTTAGAGTTATGCTTTATCACAATTAAAAAGCAAATATCCTGGATATATGTTAGGAGAGGTTTTATAGATTCATGGTTATTTTTTATCACAATTAAAAGGCAAATATCCTGTTCGGAGAAGTTTTATATATAGTTTTTATATATAGTTATAGTTTATAGTTTTTATATATAGTTTATATATATACATATAGTTTATATATATAGTTTTATATATAGTTATGTTTTATCACAATTAAAAGGCAAATATCCTGGATATATGTTAAGAGAAGTTATATAGATCTATAGTTCTGTTTTATCACAATTAAAAGGCAAATATCCTGGATATATGTTAGGAGAGGTTTTATAGATTTGTAGTTATGTTTTACCCCCCTTGTGTTGTTATCGGGGTGCCCTGGCTTTGGGACATTTGGGAGGGTTGGCTCATTACCATGGCAGCAGCTGAGCTCCAAAAAAGATGTCAGGCAGTGATCTCCAGCACTGGACAGCAAAGGAGGAGTCGATGGACAGAATTCTGGGGGGGCTGAAGGGTTAAAAGGTGAAACCTCCACTGTGTGAGTGAGCACATGGTGAGAAAAATCCTCTGCTCCCTGCACCATAATATTTTCTGTATTCAGTCTTCTGTTGTATTTTTGATAGGGTTTTAATAAACCTTTTAAATGTTTTGGAAATGAGTCTCATTTCTCACAACCCCAATGGGCTCTAAGCCCACTGTGGGTCCTGGTGCTGCTCCCCTCATCCCAAACCACTGGGGTTTACCCCTCCAGGTTTGTCACCCTGTCCAGCCTCACTGGTGTGACCCACCACAGCCCCACACCCACCAATAAACCCGAATGGGCTGGGCTGGGCATCTCCCACACCTGCTCCTTAAAGGAGCAAATGCCCTGATTCCTGTGGTAAGGAATGTGGAAGGTGTGGGGCTCAGGGTGGCCAAGGTCAGGGTTTGATGGCAATAGGGAGAAAAGGATGGAGAAGGCGTTTCCTGTAAAGCCTGAGGAGGATGGTGGGTGCTCCTTTTCCTTGTTTCAGGTTAATGTAATCCCAGGCTGATGGCCCGAGGAGATGGTGCAAGAGGAAAAGCCGCATCTCAAAAAAAAAAAAAAAAGGCCACAGGAGGTAATTGTGTTGCTTCTAAAATGTGGGATAATACAAGATCCCTTCCAGTACCTGAGGGAGCCAACAGGGAGGATGGACAGAGGTTCTTTACAATGGTCTGGAGGGACAGGACACAGGGAATGGCTCCTTGTGTCAGAGGGCAGGGATGGATGAGAGATTGGGAATCAGGAATTGTTCCCTGGGAGGGTGGGCAGGCCCTGGCACAGGGTGCCCAGAGCAGCTGTGGCTGCCCCTGGATCCCTGGCAGTGCCCAAGGCCAGGCTGGATGGGATTTAGAGCAGCCTGGGACAGTGGGAGGTGTCCCTGCCATGGGAGTGGCACTGGATGAGCTTTGAGGTTCCTTCCAAGCACAGCCATTCTATGAATCTTTGGTCCCCAAAACTGACTGATGTCACCAGAGGAACCCAAACTCCAGGGCTCCATGGCTGGGCCCAGGTAAGTGCCTGGTTGTCCTGGCTAAGCTAGACAAGGTGTAAAAGAAGCCAAGTCTACCCGTGGAATTTTAAAAGAAAGGCAGATGCCAGAGAAAAATGGATTTAATTAAGAGCCTGTGCTTGGTAGTAGGATTTTAGAGAGAGCTGTATGGAGAGGATGTTAAAGATAAAAGATAAAAGTGCAAGAATTATGCAGCGTAAATATGTTATTTCTGCTGCAAAAGCAGATTTTATTTCAGGCAACAACCTGTCTCTGCAGTCTTGTACCAAGTACATCTGCAAGGGCTCTTATGTGAGCCTGAGCCCTGCACAGCACGGGCTTATTCAGAGGGTTTTGGAGATTACTTTTTTGTCCTGAGAACAAGGAAGAGATTCATTATAGGTGAGGAGCTTTAGCTGCAAGCCCCAAAATTCAGTAGCTGGTATTGGTGGGACAAAGTATTTCTAACAGGGTTAATGCTGCTAATTTTAGGATGTCTTCTGAAGAGAGACACAAAAGGAACTCCAAGGATTTAGACTAAAGTCTCCTCTGCAGCAAATGGAAAATTCCAACAATTTTCATTTGTGTTGAGTTCAGTGAAAGCCTCGAACAGGCCAGACACCACCTGGGCCAGAGTGAGCAGTCAGACAATCCCAGCTGTACTGGGACACAGGTGATGCCCATTCAGGCAATTAACTAATTAGGGGACACCTGCAAATGGTGAGGTTGCTGTGCCACGGTCTGCTGTGGATTGCCAGGGCTCTCCTGGGGTTTTGCTGCAGACATCAGTGCAATTTTGCAGGGCAAGGTGGCTTTTCTGTGGGGTCAGCTGTTTGATGGAGCTTCAGCAGCAGTGCCAGCAGGTTTAGAGTGGCCCTGATTCTGAGAGGTGTGAAGTTGGCTTCAGGTTCATGTTGTGGTGGCCTGACAAGCCAAAGGGACACCTTGATGCCACTGCAAGGCACTGAAAATATGAGTCAAAGCAGCAGTTGCTGCTCCAGGTGGTTACACTGCTGCATTTACATGGGTTGTATCCTGAGATTGAAGCTTATTTTGTGGGAGAAAACCCAAAAGCTGCCAGTCTTGGCTAGGATTGATTGCATCTTGCTTCACACGCCCTGCTAAAAGGTGAGTGATAACAGGAACTGCCTGTGCTGACAGCAGGCAGCAATTTGGTGATCACTGACAACAGCACTGGGAGACAGATATTCAATTCCTGCCTACTTCAAAAGGGAAAAACAGCCTGGACCTGATGCAGCAGTGCCCAGTGACAGCAGCTGCATTCTCCTCCTTGATCAGGGTGCCTGTGAGCCTCTGATGGGTTATAACCAGCTCACACAAACCTTTATTCCAGCTGCTCTCAGAGCTGTGCAGGGTGGAAAGGACCCCCAAAGATCCCAGTTCCAGTCCCTGTGCCATGGGCAGAGCTGATGCTGGGGGGTTAATCCCCAGCCAGGAGGGGATGCTCAAATCACCACCTGGCCCGGGGACTCAATTTTTGGAGTCACCTCACATGTTCACATTGCCCTTGGGCTTCCCTGCCCTGCAGCACTCTGGGCCCTGCCCCATGTGCCCTCAAGCTTTCTGTGGCTTTGGAAGGCAAAGAGGTTGATGGCAGCGCTGTAATTAGGGTGATGCCAGCCCAGATTAAATGACTTCCCTCATTTGCATTCGTGGTGCCTCCAAAGCTGATGGAAAAGCTCTGCTGCTGTTGGCTGTGCTGGGAGGGAGGGAAGTCCTGGTACCCCTGAGGGATGAAGGCAGCTCATGCCACATCCCACCTTGCTGACACCAACAAAGGCTGCAGGAGGTTCAGGCAGCTCTCAAAGGCCTCAAAAAGACCTGAGAGGTTGATGCTTGTTCTGAATCCCAGAAGTTGCACATCCCTGGGGACTCAAAATGCATCTGTTTGTATAAACGTTGTCTTCTATTTCTCATAGGCAAATTTGTGTTTGCTCTTTGTTTTCCAAAATGTGGCCCTTCCATGTGCAAAGCCAAGAGCAAAGCAGCAGGAGAGGGATAAAACAACCTTCTGCTCTTGAGGACAAATGTACCACCCCTGCATCTGAGAGATCTGAGGGCAATTTCTGCCACTCCACCAGGTGAGGAGGAGGAACTAAATTAATCTGAGATGCCTGATCTGAGTTTCAGGCAAGTCAGGCTTAACCAGGCCAGGAAATAAATTACTTGTAGTGTTTAGAGGAATTAAATCATATTGTATTAGGGATGAGGTTGCATCCTATATGATGCCTGTACATGTTTTTTAAATTCATGCCTAGGTACCAATAACTGGGGAGATGCTGGATGCAGATCCTGGCTCCAGCAAAAAAGTCAAAGGAGTATTTGTTGGCAAAGGTGCAACAACCTCCTTGGCTTGCTGGCTGCTTTCTATTTCCATTATTGTCTTCTGCAGGATTTGAAAGTTTTTTGAAGCTTGCAGGAGTATGTTACTGACCTTATTTTGGAATAAACCCCATGTTTATAGCTCCTGTCAGAAAGAAGAGCAGTGATTTCCTCTCCAGTGATCCACTGACTGTTCCACTGAGCCTGGGGCTTCCGGGGCTGTGTCTGAGAGCAGTGTCCCTGTGCGAGCCCTGTCACTGCTGTGAGCATCCAGTGCATGTCCACGGAGTGTCACTGAGCCCTGCCACAGCTACAGGGACACCAGCTGCTCACTGCAGGCCTGGTTCCTGCTCTGAGAGTTGAGCTCCAGGTGAACGGGGTGAAATTCCAATTTCACAGAGCAGGATTGGGAGCCTGGACTGATTTGGGGGACTTTGAGAGCTGTTATCATACAGCCAGACCAGTGAAGCTGTACTGAGACTGCACAAATGGCTGTTCAGACACCCATCACAAATGATGGGCTCATCTAAAAGAATCCAGATAAAATAAATAAAATCACAAATATTTTACTTTGTATGCTGTTTTGCTTTGATTTCAGGTAAAAAACCCGGGCAGGTTCCCATCATCTCAGCAATATTATTCACTGCCAGCAGAAGGATTTGTTCAGGAAATCTGCATTTCCTAATTCAGAGGAAAAGCTCTGAGCAGGGACCCTGCTCTAGCACACGTGCCTGTGATGCCTCAAGTGCCCAAGGTTCAGTCCCTTATGGAAGCCCCATAGTTACAGCATTTTATTTTTTTTTATTACCATGGGATTTTGGTTTCCCATTACTATTTATTAAAAATCTATGCACAAAAATTTATTAAAAACCTATAACAAAATCTAAAAAAATGATAACACCCTCAGCCTGGGATCTCCTGGGCAGGGGCATTTTCCCCCAGATGTGGAATCTGTTGCTGGGAATTGTGCAGGGAGGGGACAAGATAGCAGCAGTGTTTAGGTGGGGCTGAGAAAATAGAGGAGGGATGGATGGATGATGGATGGATGGATGGATGGATGGATGGATGGATGGATGGATGGATGGATGGATGCTGGCATTATTGGTATATGCTGTACCATGACTTTCACAAGCTCAGCACCACACACAAACATAAAGGGATAAATTGAGCAGCCCAGCCTCGGTGAGGTTAGGTCAGAGTGCTGCACTCTGCAATCACATCCCTTCTCCATCCCTCTTTTTTGCTTTTTCATCCCTGAAGTTCGTACCTGGGTGTCGCCCTGTTCTTTCGAGACTTTTTAAAGTTTTTCTGAGTTTTCTCATGCATGTTCATGTAAATAATGATTGTTTTACATTTTTCTTCGTGGGTGGAGAGAATTGATGGACTGTTGGTTTGACCAGTGTGGTTGGACAGGTGGCAGTTTCACCCTCCCATCCACTGTCATATATAGTGGAGTCAGTAAATATAGTTTAATTTTTTGGGTTCTTTTTCTTTCCTTTTACATCTAGCCTGCTTCTGTGAGTTATTTGGTGTCGCAGTGTGACACCCGGGCACTTCCACACGCGCTTTCCCAGCGGCAGGCACAGCACTCGCCGTGTCCAGGAGGTGGCAAGCTTTTGATTCACATCGCGCTCTGCTTCCACTCCGCTCCCAAAGCCCAGGATTCGCGGGAAGAAAAGGACCACGGAGCCCTGGTTGTTCCAGGGGTGGAATCCTGTGCCCCAGCGAGCGGGAGTGAGACAGAGGGGCACAATCCCCCTGCCCTGCTGCCCACGCTGGGCTCAGCCCAGGGCAGGGGGTTCAGGGCTGGGGCAGCTCCAGCTCTCACCCACAGCACCCCCAGCTCCCTCTCCAGGGCTGCTCCAGCTGCTCATCCCAGCCTGGATTGGTCCTGGGGGTTGCTCCAACCCAGCTGCAGCACCTTGAGCTTGGTCTTGTTAAACCTCAAGAGGTTGATAAGGAACTCATGGACTGCGGCTCAGGTTGCCTCAAACACACATTCAAGGAAAACACCATGCCAAAAATCACATTTACACATTCCTGCTCCCTGCATCATCCAAAATGAGGAGGAAAAATACAATTTGCCTTCTTTTCCTGCCTCTAACCCACTGCAAGCTGCTGGTCACATCACTGAACACAGGAGTGCAACTGGAGACACTTGAAAATATTAGCACAGCCTTTGAGTGCATTTGGGGGATGCATAATTGCATTTTTCACATGGTCAGTAAAGCCTGCAGCCCAGGCTGCTCTTTTTCCCTTCGTGCAGCCACAGAATTTATTTTCATTCAATCTTTATCCTTTCCCTCATTCTATGAAATCTTTCTCAGATGGAAGATGTATTTAAATACACAATTCAAAGAGATAAGCAGGGAAAGGAAAGGAAAAGAAATAACTGCTAACTGGCAGGGAATCACCCTTTGGATTGAAAATAAACCAGTGTGGGGCAACTTTAACCGGAGCTGCTCCAACAATCCCAGCCTGAGAGCTGGGATTATTCACGGCAGCAAGACACTGGTTGTTAATTGTATGAGACACTCGGGAGCAGCCCTGGCAGCCCTCCAGCAGCTCTCACATTCCCTCCTGTGCCTGCAGGGCTCCCTGCTCCCTCTCTTACCACAAACAGCAGTGTGTGAGCCAGAGGAAACAGCATCACCCAGGGGCTCTGAGTGCCATGGGCCCTCTTCTGCCCCAGGAAACCCAGAGCAGAAAGGGGGAAGCAAAACCTCAGCCCCTGAGCAGTCCCTCCACTGATCCTCACTGAGCTGCTCCCCACTTTTCTATCTGGATTAGCCATGGAAGGAGTTAGCCCAAAACTCCAGAGATGAAGCCCAAGTCCTGCAGAACGCAGTGGATGGATCTGAAAGAGCTGTAAGGTGAACCCTGCTCAGGTGACTCTGGCAGGAGTGAGAGGAGGGACACAAAGTCAGGCTTCTCACAGCTCTGTTCACATTCACTCGCCCCAGAGGGGCTGGAAAAAAGAAGAGAAGAATCCATGGCTCCAGCCGTGCCAGTGCTCCTGCCATGTGCATTTGCTAGGCTGCAAATTTTGAGTTTTACCTACAAAGGGAGTAAAGAGTTTCAAAAAGTTTATTTGCCGTTTTAGCCCTCAGTAGTTTCAAATTCAGATTTCAGATGAATTCAGGTGCTGCCCATGAAACGTTACAGACGGGGCTGCTGGAGACTGCCTGCCTGGCCTAGGCTTGAACCTCTGTTAAAAATCTGCTCTTCCACATTATTCAGCAGAGAATTAAACACATCAGCAGTCCTTTTCCATCTGCATTCCAAGGTAAAGCTCAGCAGCAGGCTGGAGTTCATCTGACAGCTGGCATGGAAGGCAGGGTGCTGAATGTGCCTTTTCCCTGCAAATAACTGAATTTGGGGTGGATCTGAGGGGGTGGGGCTGGTGGGACTCTGCCCTGCTATCCCCCAAGAGTGTCTGCACTTCTGTCTGTCCTTAGGTCTGGCTCTGTGCCTGGGGGAAATGAACTCGGAGCTTTTTCCTGACAGACATGGAACAGATCCAAGTACCAGCATCAGCTTCTGACAGACTCATCAGGGATATCAGCAAATGATTGCCCCCAGAATTAATTGTCCTCAGTGAAAAGCCAGTCCAGCCAGACTGTCCATAGGAAGCCAGTGCTGCCTATTTATAGCAAGTGAAAAATTTGGACTGACCCAGATGGGGAACTTTGAATGTGTGGGTTAAAGGCAGCAGCTGAAATGTTACCCAGGGTCTGGGGAAGCCTGACACAAACCCTTCCTCTGCCTCAGCATCTGCCCAGGCACAGGGACACTGGCTGGCTCCAGGATTTCTCCCCAACTCACAGCTCAGGCAGGACAGTCTGAGAGCAGCCTGGGAGTACCTGGAAATCCTGGAGAAAGGCCCCCGGAGCCCCCTCAGCTGAGCCCTGGTGTTTGTGCCAGGGGAGATCCCTGCCCCCTGCTCACTGGACTCAGGTCAGTCTGTCTGGAGGTCCCAGCTGGGATTATTTGGTGTCCTCACTGCCTCATTCCTTTGGCAGTGATCTCCAGGGCACAGACCTCTGCTCCCCACCCTTCAGCCAAGGGCAGCTGGGAACTTCCCTGTGCAGTGAGCAAGAGGATTTAGTTAAAATGCCCAGGACACCTTTCCACAGGCAGGGATTGCTGTCAGCATCTCCCTGCACATTGCTGGGCCCAGAGCCACAGGGATACAGGGAATGAGGAACCAAATCCCAACATCTGTCACTGCCTGGAGTGAAAGACACAGCCCAAGTCTCTGGAGGGGATTTCTGACAGCTGTGACAAAAAACATGGAATTCTCTTCAAAGTGGGACCAGATCACTTCTATTTGCCAGTCTTAAAGTGATATCCAGGAGCTGAAACCAGCTCCTGAAGTGCTCTGAATTTTATAGTCTAAACTCAATGACTTCATGGTAAAGCAGCATTTGATTCCTGCATGAAATATTACAGGATGCTGTTTTGGTAATTTCCTCCTCTCTTGATCGTGATAACACAGTCCCTGAGGCACTGGGGAGGCAGAGAAAATCTGCCAAGTGGAGGAGATGGAAATGGGAGAGTCGCCAATAAAACAAAACATCATTAAGGAAACAGAGTTTGGGAGAGATCACTGTGTGATAGGGAAGGGTTTCTCTTATTCTCCATCGATCACTTGGAGTGGGAAGTGGTAATATTTTTTTTAAAGCTTGGAAGCAGTTTTGGGGTCTGCTTTGAACCAGCTTCTGAGCTCACCCTGGAAACCCCTTCCTTTCTAAAGTTCTAAATGAAACAACAACAATAATAAAAAATATATAGAGAGAGAGGCCTTCCCCTATCCTTGACCATTCAAAATCGAGTAAGAACAGAAAGCACAAAGAATGCCAATGTGGTTTAAATGTTGCTCTGCCAACAGTGAAGCATAAGAAGGGATCCTGCCCTCTCTGCCCTGGCCTGCTCCAGGACTGGTTGATGTGTTCCTTTGCAATGAGTGCAAGGACTGCAGTGTTTGACTCCAGCTGCTTGCAGGGATAATGGGCTCTGCTGCTGGAACCCAAAATGCTGGGAATTCTCACAACTTTGGGCCTGGAAGCCAAAGCTTAGAATTAAATACAGGATTTGATCTGAGACCTTGGAAAAGGCTTCCAAACTCAGGTGCTGGAAGCAGAACGTGGATTTGTAGTTTAAAGCACAGAGACGTTAAGCTAAGGAAAGGAAAGTTTACAGTTTTAGAGTTTAAGATATAGAAAAAATAAAAGTAGTTACAAAGGTAAACAAGGAGTTTAGAATGCAGCACTGTAGGTTTGTGTTTCATAACATGATTGGCTAAGAAAGCTCCCGCTGTAGCATGGGTCCATAAGATGAAATATTTAAGGACTGAGTCAAAAACAGAAATATCCTTGTTAGCAGTGGTTTATTGGTCAATAAATCCTTAAAAGGTCTTGTAACTGAGGGTCTTGTGACCTTCTGAACCATGGGGTAAAGATGTGAGCCGAGCTCACCCTTCCTGCCTATGCAGAAGATAAGAAAAATAAATTGCATCATCAAAAAAACTCAGAGGTCCCATCTCTAACTCATTCTAAACTCCTTCAAAAATCCCCATACTCTGCTAATTACAGTTGGTAAAGAAGATGCAAACTTCCTGTCCGTGAGGAAGTTTATGCACAGTTTAACACCTTTCCCAGAAGAGAAGAGCACACATTTAGTGCACAGGCTTTTCTGAGCAGCTGACTGCAAACACACCTGAGGCTGCTGCAGTGTTGTTTCTGCAGAACCATTTATATCAAGGAGAGCAGGAGCTGGGAAAACAGAGACCTGCTGGCATTGCCTGGGGCTGGGAAACAACCTGGGGTAGTGGAAGGTGTGAAGTGGAAGTGGAATCCTGCCCGTGGAACGGGAGTTGGAGCAGGATCACCTTTATGATCCCTTCCAACCCAGGCCATTCTGTGATTCCATGATCTCAGAACATCTCCAGGTGACCATGAGATGCCTCCAAACCTCAATCTGAAAAAAAAAAAAAAAAATACCCTTGCAAGTGCAACTTAAGCTTGATCCACAATGTTCAGCCCCAGTTTATCCCAGTTTCAAGGGAAGTCAGTCATCCTGTGGGGTGCAGTCTCCCATAGGTAAAGCACAGAGGTAAAGCTCTTTGCAGCAGATTCCCACTTCCCAGATGCCCAAAGGCTGGGTTTGAGAGGAGCTAAAGCATGGAGCAGCTCCAGCCTGATCCTCAGGAAAGCTCCAAGGTTTCGCCCCAGTGCTGGCAAACACTGTGTGAGGATTTAGGAACAGTGCCAGTGTGAGTTTGTTGTGCTTTGCATTTCCTTCCCCTCAGGCTGGTGCATTTCTCTGCATTACTTCCCACTCTGGGAGCAGACAAGAACCTCTGTGAAATGTCACATGTTGGAGTTGGCCTGGCTGAATGGCTGGTGTGAAAAACCTGCCAGGGATGAGCACATAGCCAAGGGTCAGCCTATTCTGAAATTATTAATAAATGCTTTCCAATTCATCTCTCTTTGCACATGCAGTGATCCAGGCCTGGCTGAGACCCTGGAGAGCTCAGAGGGTGAATCACAAGACTGTGCCTTGTTTTCTGTAGTGCTGCTCTTCCAGGGAGCCCTTCTGAGGAGGTGGCAGCTCTTTTTCATCCCTGACAAGGCTCATGCCTGCTCCTGTGGGTGGCAGAGGAGCCTTACCAGGGGAGGAAAACTTAATTAAATGTGTTTTCAAATATTTCTTCAGCTCTGGGATATTATCACCTCTGGTGGGCTCAGAGAGGGTTCTAGGCTGGAAACCAAGCTTGTATTAAGTGAAGAAGCCGTGACTGTCTGAACCAGGCCTGGTTCTTCCCCAGCCTGGGTCTGCCTTGGTGATAATCCCTGGGAATGCCAGCAAATGCCTGCGGCCTCCCAGAACATGCAGCAGCTGCCCTGAGCAGCTCAGAGCCAGGCACCAGCCGTGGCAGCAGGAGATGTTGTGTTTTACAGCCAGGGGAAGCCAAGGCTGTTCCAGACACATGTTAAGTGCCTCCTGTGTGGAGAAAGCATCAACTTCCAGCCTTTGGGCAAATACACAGAGTAACAGAGGTGTTTTCATAGAATCATGGAATGGTTGGGGTTGGAAGGGATCTGAGATTCAGCTCATCCCTGAGCTGTCTGTCATCAAACACCTCCCACTGTCCCAGGCTGCTCCCAGCCCTGTCCAGCCTGGCCTTGGGCACTGCCAGGGATCCAGGGGCAGCCACAGCTGCTCTGGGCACCCTGTGCCAGGGCCTGCCCACCCTGCCAGGGAACAATTCCTGATTCCCAATCTCCCATCCAGCCCTGCCCTCTGACACAAGGAGCCATTCCCTGTGTCCTGTCCCTCCAGGCCCCTGTAAACAGCCTCTCTCCATGGTTCTTGTCAGCCCCTTCAGGTACAGTGCAGGTGGGGTCTCACCTGGTCAGGGCAGAGTGCCTACCCTGTGCTTCCATCGTATTAGATACCTAAAGAAACAAAATGCTGAACAATAGCATCCATTCCCTGTTCTAAATGCCCGATAAACTGCACAAGGAGGAAGGTAAAGAAGAGCTTCACATCCAACAGGAGCTCAGGGATGAGAAGAGAGAGCTTCAGACTCCTTCTTGCCTGGATCATCCCCATCCTTCAGGGTGTTATTCAAGAAGGGATTTATGGTGAGCCTTAGTGAAGTGTGTTAGAAATCTGGCATTGCCTCTTTGGGCTCTGGCTGCTCTGACTTTTCTCCTAATGCAGCAATTTTTATAGGAAATCAGGAACTCATTTAGCAGCTTTAGGTTGGTGTTTTGGAAAGAGAAGTGGAACTGCTGGGTTAAGTTGCTGCTTTACAGGCAGGAGTTATGGGATCTGGGATACTGGTGTTGAGGGACCTGACCCCAATCCCCAACCAGGAGCAGGGGGGTTTATAGGGACCCCGTGCAAACTTTACAGGAAGGGACTGGCTGGGGAGCTGGGATGGAGGAGGGTAATTCCTACAGCACAGCTTCCCACAGTAATCCGGGATTGACTTGGAGGTGGTCCATGAGAAAGCAAACGTGGTGAGATCACAGCCCCAGCTGAGCTGATAGAGAAGAGGGAATCCTTCCCCAGCTGGAGACTGATCTATACATGTAAATATGTGAAGTCACAGCTTCCACTGAAGTCTGTCCATCGGCAGCATCTTGGCATGGGATAACTGCTCTCAGCCCGGGTGATTCATAGGGCTGACCCGGATTTCAGCAGCCAGGGAGAATTTGCAGGATCTTACCTCGGCAACTGGCAGCACCAAGAGTTCAGCAGAGGGATGGAAATTATGGACCAAGCAGACAAAAATGTGGGGGAGGATGTGTGCAAAAAAACAGCTTGGGAGTTTAGGAAAATATCCAGCCTCCCACCAAGTTGCTACGGGATAATTAATGAATGTTTAATTCTCTCCATTTTTGCTTCCAATCTTCTCCTCCCCAGGGCCATGAGCTATCATCAAAGAACGTTTGGGTTTGGTGTGGTGGGTTAACAGTGATGGATGGCTACAAAGGAGCAGGTTTGGAACCCATCTCACCTCTCCCTGTAGGAAATGAGTCACAGCACAGGTGGCCAAAATGCAGATACAGAGGGACCCAAGGCTCCCTGGGCTGTTGGTGTCACCTGGCCCACGAGGGCACGGCACAGGGACAGCCACAATGGGACAGGAGCGATGCCATGCAGGCATCAGCCCCTATTTGATACCTCCTGGCTGTTTTGTGGGAGCTGATGGATCACCAGCCAGGCTGCTCACACCACTCCAGCTGGCAGAACTCCCCGGCTGGAAGCACCACACATCAAAAAAGACAGGAAAATCAGCTGGAAAAGCTCCAAAGCAAAGAGAAAGGAGTGATCTGAGCTCCGGAGAATGTGACCTGTGATGGAAGATCGAAGAGACTCGGTCTATTTAAACCTGGAGAAGGCAAAGGGGAAGATGTGATAACAGTGCTCAAATATGTGGAAGGGAATTGCAAAAAGAAGGGAATAAAGTGTTTCCTGAATAATTTAGGGAAGCTGTAGATTTGCCAAGGTTGCAGTTTCCGAGCAGGTTGGGCTGTTATCAGAGAACAGTTTGGATATAGCAAATTCAGCCCTGAGCATGGGGCTGGTTAAACCATTCCTTGAGGTACCTTTCAGATTTTTCTATGATCTGTATTTAAAAAAACATGTGTTCTATTGCTCCAAGTGAAGAACACAGAAGAAATAAACCCAACAACAACAGTTAACATGGCCAAACAACCAGATACTTAGAGCTGAAGGACAGCAATGCCCAAAACATCTTCATAAAATCATATTTTTTTAATGGAACCTGCAACTTAACCATCAGCACAAAACATATAAAGGGTTATTTGTGGGGTGACTTGAGGCTGGGGCTAAAGGGAAAATAATGTTCCACTCATTCATTTTAGAAATAGCCTCATTAGTAATTGCCCCATTTATAGTCAAAAGAAAACAGTGCACTCAAATTCCTGGCAGCAAAACACTTCCCCTGCTCTAGATAAATATTGATATTGGCCTTAAGTCAGTTTACAAAAAGAAATGGAAAGAAAACAACAGCTCTGGTGATGCCTGTCAGGCTTTGAAGCATCTTTTGAAAACTGTTTGGTGAATATCGTTGTGCACAATAAAGTCAAAACTATTCACTATTAATAGTCTGGTGTGAGGAATTCAGGAGAAGGACCCTGTGGAGCTGGGATGTGCCTCAGCCCCTGGATCAGCACAGGCAGCAAAACTACTACAAAATATCAATCTTCAGCCCACTTCAGCAGGGCTCCGTGAGTGCTCTCCATTTCCAGAATTGAAGCCTGGCCTTTGGTTGGGAAGTTGTGGAGACTGAGAGTGGAAATGTGGAGCAAAGCAGAGAGATTCTTCCCTGTGAGGGTGGGCAGGCCCTGGCACAGGGTGCCCAGAGCAGCTGTGGCTGCCCCTGGATCCCTGGCAGTGCCCAAGGTCAGTTTGGATGGATCTTGGAGCAGCCTGGGACAGTGGAAGATGTTCCTGCCCATGGCAGGGAGTGGGATGAGATGAGCCAGAAGGTCCCTTCCAACCCAACCATTTCATGATTGCATTACACAATTCTACAGGCTGTGACTTCACAGGCACTGGTCCTTTGGAAAGTTGAAATGCATAAAATTCCGAGCAACTTCAAGTTCAATTAACTTTAAAACAAGAAAAAGAAAGTGCCTTTCTGCCAAACAGAAAAGAAGGATGAATGCTGAGGTGATTATTTACCAGATATTATTTGGCACTGGCACTTCATTTGTCAGTCATGTCTGGCAGCTTTCACTCGTGAGATATGGGAAATGGCTGCAAAGAAAATAGAAATGGCTTAAGTCATCCACAAACTCACTGCAAACTAATCCCAGGTCTTCAGTCATGGTGGCTTGTAAAAGTCTGACTCTTCTGTCCCCAGCTCTACTCCTTTTACAGAATGAACTAATCACAGAATGAATTAGGTTGGAAAAGACTTCCGAGATCATCAAGTCCAACCTTTCTGCTGAGGAAGTCCCAGATTTCCTGTCAGGATCAGGAGTTAGGAGATATCACAGAAAGGCCCATGTGAAGGAAGTGTGCAGATGTGGGGAGGACCTGCTGTAACAGCTCAGAGAAGTCAAACATTGTCCCATGCCTCAGTTTCCCCACTGGCTCTGTGTCAATAAAGACCCACAGGTGCAGCATGTGTTGCTCTGACACATTTTCTGTCACAGCCAGGAGCAGCCCAAGCTCTGTGAGGGTCACTGGGGGCTGCCAGGGCTGCAGATCTGCAGGAATCCCAGCTGACCTTCCATCACCATCACGTGATGTGATCATCAGCCCAATACTCAGGATTTTCCACTCATTGTAAGGACAGGATGGCAGCCCCATAGCTCAGAAAATCATCAAGTGAGCAGGAAACTACCTCAGCCCTTCTGGCTGATCCTGATGCCTTGAGAAGGCTGCCCTAGAGCACAGGCTGGACAGAGCTAAAGAATAAAGCAGGGATTTATTCAAAGGCCTCCATGGATCCACCTTGGGCAGCACCAGAGCCCAGCCAGGGCTGCACCCAAGAGGAACCAAAATGGTCCCAAAATGCACGAGCGCTCCCGGGGGCTCTCACTGGGATCAGCTCTGCTCCATTTGCACCTTGCAGTTCATTGTCCCATTCCAGCTTTAGCCCAGGCAGCCCCATCCTGCTTGTTTTTCTCTCTC
Source organism: Vidua macroura (assembly GCF_024509145.1). Lineage (NCBI taxonomy): Eukaryota > Metazoa > Chordata > Aves > Passeriformes > Viduidae > Vidua > Vidua macroura. The sequence goes on from NC_071591.1 coordinate 8,347,671, forward strand.
CAGCCCACGCTGTTTGTGCTCCTGGGCCTGAGCTTTGGATCATTTGTCCTTGGTGCCCAGCTGGAGCAGGAATTGTTTTGTCTCCCTGCTCTGTGCACAGAGCTCACCATCCCCTCATGTGAAGCCCAGACCCACAGACTAAAGCAGCTCAGAATGTGAAAAATAGAAAAGCTCAAACCTGAGGCATCAATCCCCTTCACTGCCTCTCTTTTTCAGATGTGTGCAGGAGAAGATGCAGTTTGAAAGCCAGGGCAGCACACAGGGGAGTCAGGCAGGAGGAGACAGAGGCTGGGGTTCCTGTGACCTCAGGCACATCACTCAGCCTCTGCCCCCACACCCCCTCTCCATGCTGTGGGCAGCCACAAAGTCCTGGTGACCAGGGGGACCACTGGATCACCTACTCCCACACTTCACAGGGGCCAGGCACTACATTTCACCTCATTATTACAATAAAACAATTTGTTCTTGCCTAAAAGGTCCCTTCCAGAAAGGCTTTGCATATAAACAAATCCAGCAGCACAGAATTTCTGAGACAAATTGATTCAGCTTCAGATCTATCTGCTCTTTCTTGCTTTGCTGAATAACTGAAGAGCTCCACATAGCCCAGTGTTTTATTTTTCCTCAGTAATATACTTAAATATTTATTTAACCTCTCAATATTTTCTTTTACAAATTAAATATATTTGAACAATATATATTCTTGTTCTGAAACATTTTCTCAGCCCTTATGTAACTTCTGTACATTCCTTTACAAGTTTTTGCATTTCCTACAGAGACAGACTGATGTCACAGTAGCAGAGCTTTGGGGATGTGATGACAAAAGACACCACAGGTTTGGTGGGAAGGAATAATGTAATTAATTAGATGAACTGGAGTCAGAAGGAAAAGGTTTCACAAACATGATTTTTTTAGGTTTTCAAGTTCCCCACTGCTGCTGTAGAGAGGAACTGAATCATCCTGTTAGTCCTGCTGTGGCTCCAGTTGTGCACAAGCAACAGGATGAAGTCTGTCCCTCTGGAGACACTGACAGATCCTCTGCTGCCTTATCTGCCCTGCCCGTCACGCTGGGTACAAGAAAAGCCAAGGGCACAGTGCCCTGGGTGACGTGGGAATCAATCACAATAACTGAATGATGGGAGAAAGACTCCTGCAAAACTCCCTCTGCTTTTCAAAGGGAGAAAGTTTGTCTTGGCAGAAAAGTGAGATCTGCGTGGAAGATTTTAAAATGTGTGCTGAAGAGTTTTGACAGCTGCTTTTTGCCAGAAAGGTTATTTGAAATTCTGCTATCCAGAGCTGTCATGTCTTCTGTGCTTCTTAAACTCTTGTGGAGCTCCCTCTGATCTCTGGCATGTCCAGCATTCCCTGAGTTATTCTCTGAGCATTACTTTTCTCCTTCTGATTCAGCTCTTGGACTTGTCTTCCAGCTGAGGCTAAAAATTGTTGTACAATGGATGAGCTGCTGTGCGAGGCTGAGCAAGCCCTGAGGGCTGGGCTGAAATATCCAAACAAACAGAGGAACAAACAGTAATTCTGGGAGCACACACGGCAGCAGAGAGAGCACCACCAGCCCTGCCCAAAGCCCTCTGTGCTCGTCTCCATGGCCTTGTGCTGCAGGACAGATGCTTCACAGAATCTTGGAATAGTTTGGGTTGGAGGGACCTTAGGGATCACCTCATTCCACCCCCTGCCATGGGCAGGGACACCTTCTACTGACTCACAGGGGATTTATTTAAGGAGAGGTTTCCCCAGTTAAGAACTACAGAATGAAATTAAGGAATTGTTGAACTGGGTGCCAGGGTTTAGGTGAGGGGTTGGGGTTGGGTTGGACTCGATGATCTTTAAGGTCTCTTCCAACCCAGTGATTCTGTGAATTCTGTGAATTCTCCACTTGATTAACATTTTGGATCCCATTATTTCTTTGGGTTTTTTTTCAAATTTATCCAGGAGTGAATGCATTCCCATTCTGTCAGGAGTGGGTATAAATTGTTATCAAAGGGGATGAGCTATTGTTAAAGTGGCTATAACTGTTCTAAAACTGAGATGAACTGATATAACAGTGTCATTGTATTGTGGATGGGCAGGGATGCCTCAGGTTTGAGCTTTTCTATTTTTCACATTCTGAGCTGCTTTAGTCTGTGGGTCTGGGCTTCACATGAGGGGATGGTGAGCTCTGTGCACAGAGCAGGGACACAAAACAATTCCTGCTCCAGCTGGGCACCAAGGACAAATGATCCAAAGCTCAGGCCCAGGAGCACAAACAGCGTGGGCTGGAGAGAGAAAAACAAGCAGGATGGGAGTGCATGGGCTGGAGCTGGAATGGGACAATGAACTGCAAGGTGCAAATGGAGCAGAGCTGATCCCAGTGAGAGCCCCCGGGAGCGCTCGTGCATTTTGGGACCATTTTGGTTCCTCTTGGGTGCAGCCCTGGCTGGGCTCTGGTGCTGCCCAAGGTGGATCCATGGAGGCCTTTGAATAAATCCCTGCTTTATTCTTTGGCTCTGCCCAGTCTCTGTCCTAGGGCAGCCTTCCCAAGGCAGCAGCAGCACAGCACCATGTTCAAGCGATCCAACTGACCCAAAACTGTGAGCCCTAAGGAGACTCAGAAAAATGATTGGCAGCTGAAAAACCACAGAACCTCCAAAGGATCTTCCCAGAGGCATCCAGCACTTTGGCACTATCTGATTATACAGGGGCTGGAAAAGTATTTTTTTTTTTTTTATTTACAGAGACTGTCAAAAGCTGTGGGGACAGAAAAAAGGTGACTTGGGGATTTTGTCAGTTTTGTTTTGTTGTGCTCTCAATCTGGGCATAATCTTTTGATCTGTCTGTCTAAACGGATTTACTCCTAATCTGAAGATGAAATAAAATATGTTCTCTCTTTCCTAGGCTTGGTCTGGCACTTGCCATGCCCTGTGCGACTGCCACATCAACACACGCCTGCAAATCCAACTACTCCAAACTTTGTCCCAGGCGCTGGAACACTTCTGCAGGCTCAGAAAGTGCGGCTTAATAGGATCCATCTGCTCTGGAGACATCCTTAATTCCCGTGATTTACTGGTTAATTTTCCCCTGTCTAATTGCACGGCAGCGCAGGGCAGTGGGAAAGGGGAGGAGGGAGGGAAGGATGCAGCTGCGAGGGAAGGAGTGCATTTCGTGCAGCAGGCACTAGCCGGCGTGGTCCCCACAGCCATCACAGCTTGTCCTGGTCCCCAGCTCTGCCTCAGACACACGAGGGAAACGAGGAGGGTTTTTCAAGAGGAATAACAAAAGGGAGAATCCTGATGGTTGGGGGAATTGTGTGCGAAGAGAAGACCCAGAGGTGCTGTCAAAGGGTGGATGGGCTGTGATTGAAAGGCTCTGAATTGTACAATCACAGAATGGTTTGTGTTGGAAGGGACCTCAAAGATCCTTTAGTTCCACCCCTGCCATGGGCAGGGACACCTTCCACTGTCCCAGGGTGCTCCAAGCCCCTTGGAGACTTCCAGGGATCCAGGGGCAGCTCCTGGCTGCCTCTGGCACAATTACAAGACAATTACTCTGACAATTACAAGTCTTTAGGAAAATTTCTTCAAAGCAGGGCCTGTTCAGACAGATTGAAGCCCTGCCTGTGATGCAAGGAGGACACAAACTGTCTCTAATTCTGAAATATATTCCCCATCTGGTCTATCACTGTGCCTCTGTCCTGCAGCATCTCGCCTTTGCCTACTACACCTGAGGCACCTCTGTGCTGCCCCAAAAATGACAAACAAACCTCCCCCATGGCCTGGTTCACCCCACACCCCCTTTCTGCCCCTCTGAGCTCTGCATTTGGTTACTCCTTGGATTCACCTTCCCCGGCTGCCCCAGTAAGGAACCCCCAGCTCCTCCTGAAAGGTGTGGGGAAGCCACAGCTGCTGCCTCCCCATGGGGCTCTTTGAAAGCAGGAATGTGGGAAAAGCTGGACTACCCAAAGCTGAGCCTTTCCAGGAGCTGTGGCTGATTGCTGAGGGCATCACTCACTTTTCTAAACCTTCACCAATGCAGCACAGAACAAGGTGTAAGAGGGAAACAGCAAGCATAAATCACTTGTATTCTCATCCTCTAAGGGAATTATTCATCCATCTCCAAAAGGTGCTAGGCAGATCTGATAGTCTAATGAATAATTATTCATCTATCTCCAAAAGGTGCTAGGCAGATCTGATAATCTTCAGAAAATTACTAATTATGAACAAGGAAAGTTTTTCTCTCCAGATGAACACGTGGGCCCACCTTTTAGCACCAAGTCACACAAAATAAATCACACAACCTCTTTGGTGTTGCATTACTGGCACTTGTTATATATCCCTCTTTTTCTTTAATGTAGGTCAAACTTATGAACTTCATGTTAATTCTGAGGAAATAATAGGAAATCTTCATTTTTTTTCCAATAGGAAACAGAGAAATAACCAGTCTAAGGGCTCAGACACATCAAGAAATTGCTGTATTGGCTGATATGTGACCCTCAGAGGAAGGTGACCCACAAAGGTTTCCTCAACCACTCTCCTGTTACAGCACATGAGGCCAGGCATCATCCTGCAATTTGCTTCCTTGTAAGGAATTTAAACACCTCATTCCCATGGAAATCCACCTCAGCTCAGCACTGAAATATTGTCTGAGCATTACTGAAGTCACCTAAATCTCCAGTGAAATCTAGAATTGAACAGGCTCTTTGCAAGCACCACAACAGTGAAACAGCCCCTTCACCTGCCAGCTCTAGAAAAGAAAGGAAACAACCCAAGGGTGTTTGTGGGATTTTAGGTTACTGATCAAAATACCTGATAAATTAAGTGGAGATCATGAGCCACAGTGTTTATGTGGGACAGCCATTAAAAGAGATTACTAAAAGGAGGGAAATATAAATTTTTATGTAAAACTTTTTTTTCTTTTTTTTTTTTCTGGGTTTGTTTTGTTTACCTTTAAAATATTGAGGGGTTTTTGTTTTTCAGTATTTCATTGGAATGTTAAAAACCTCATCAGCACCAAAACCAAGTAGGACCACACGGAGTTCGCCTCTGCAAGCTTCATCCAAACTGTCCTGCAACCCAGAGACCTGAGGAATCCCTCTCATATCACTCCACTGGATTTTTAACTCCCTCACCATGACTCAGGTGTGAATTCAGAAGGTGTTTGATGCAACAAACAGGTTTATGGGGCTGTGGTTAATAATCCAGGCAGTGCTGCAGGATCCAGGAACGCTCCTGGCTCTGAGTGTGAACACTGGCAAAGCTCCCACTCTGTGAGGAACCCAGCCTCGACCCTGCTCAGCCCTTCCAGCTCCAGTTTCCATGTGGAGAAACCCAAGCCCGAGGCTGGGAATGCTCTGAGCTGTGCCTTACAGGCCCCCAAGGGGGACAAGAAATGCAGTTTATTGCTGCAACAGTTTATTGCCGGGCACCAAACAGATGCTGTGACATAATCGGGGTGTGAGTGACATTAACACCATTTCCTCGGGGCTGCCTTTCAACACTTCCTCTTCCATCTGGAGCTGGGAACAAAGGCAGCGGGGTTAGCCAGGGAAATCTGGGGGAGAGGAGGGAGGGCAGGATGTCTAGACACACTTGAGCACACGCTCAGGGCTGCTCAGTGGCAGGGAGCTGCCTGTTCATTCCTACAGGTGCAGAAATCGGGTCCAAGGCAGGAGCCCCAGGCAGCTGCTGATCTCACCCATGGGGTTTCTCACCCAAAGCATCCAGGATCTCTGTGCAGGCCCTGCTTTGGTGCAAGACAGCAATGTGAGCTCTGGGGACAGTGGTGGCTCCCAACAGATGCCAGCAAGGAGTTCTTGCCAGGTACCCTCCACCTGCAGAGCTTCCTGATTGCTGGGTGAGCAAAAGCCAAACCTTTCCCTTCCTCTTGAACAGAAATCTCTTGCTTGGGGGTCTCCTACATTTTCTATAATAGGTACTGAAAACATTTTGGCTCTCTCTCCTTTAGCAGCCAATGTGTTTTCAATCCTGCATGAGAAGGAAGGGATTTATTTTTGACAAGTCTTCTTCATAATGGGTCATCCTTAGCACAGACAATCTCCTGGAGTTTAACCTATAAGGGTTTTTTCACCCCATTCTTCTTCCCATGTGCAAAGTAATTTGGCTCTGTAGAGGCCCTTCCATGGTTATTGATGCATTCTGGACCTTTCAATGGATAACCATTTTAATAAATAACCATGGTTATTTTTGTCTTTCTTCCCCATCCCTCTCCCATCACAGCTCGGTTTGCCATGGGAGCATCTCCAGGCAGGAAACAAAACACTCCAAAGAAAAGACACCATGATGTTGTTCCTCCTCCTGTAGGAGCTCCCCAGGTGGACTCTGTGAATTCTGCACAGCTCTTGGCTGAGACTCAGAGCAGTAGGAAAATAAAATCCCCACAGATTTCACATCTACCCCAAGAGACTTGCTTTTCAGGGTTACATTTTCTCTTCATATTTCGATCCTCCTCTTTGTGCCTGGAGAATTCAGCCTCAGAAGAGGATCTGGAACTTGTGTCACCTGTAGTTGATGCTGGACATTCAGCAGTTTCTGGCCTCCGTGCACATGCAAACCCCACATCCCATGGCCAGGCACAGAACATGCTCACAGGGAGCATTCCCAGCACAGAGACCACTGCCCTGATATCTGAGGTGAAGGTGATCCCTTAGGATTTGAGCTTTTCTATTTTCCATATATTTGCAACCCTGCAGTTCTTTAGTGTAGAACTCTAAACTCCACACACAGTGGGAGCTGCTGCTTTCCCAGTTTGGGCAGACACAACAATTCCTCTCCAGGCCTGGCAATCAAGGACACCTCACTGCCTCAGGCCCCCAGAGATGGAAACAAAAGTGACTTGGGGGGAGCAAACTTGGGGTCAATGACTTCATTAGCTGAAGCTGGAATTGGCAGATGAACCCCCAATATGCAAATGGGCCAAACTTATAAAAGTGTGAAACCCGTGACCCATTGTCCATTTTGGGTGTAGCCCCTGGGGGGCTTTGTCTGCCTGAAATGTACCTGAAGGGCCTTCAATAAATATTCCTGCTTTTTATTCCCTTAATTTTGCCTGGTCTCTGTTTTTAGGCAGCCCTGAAAAGGCATCAAAAGGAGAATAATCGTTGTCCCAGCCCAAGCACTCCTCAGGTCCTAAGGTGTCAACACAAAGCGTGTGTCAGACATTCTGGGTGGGTACAGTACCTGAAATAACAGAACTGCATTTCCTGAAGGGATTTTTAGGTGTTACCACACTATAAATAATAAATAGCAGCAACAGGGACATTTAGAGAAACATATAACCATGCTTCACTTTCTCTTAGATTATTTATTCATTATGATTGGGCAGTGAACTCAGCAATGAAAAACACAATTACGCACACTCTGTATTTTGCCAAAAATATCAAAGTGCAATGAATTTCTTTGTCTATTCACTGCTATTTCACTCCTGTTCCTACTGAATTAAATTACTCAACTGATATGTTTTCATCATGTCTTACAGGCAAGGCAAGTGCTTTCAGTCTCTGTGTAGCACTTGGATTTTAAGAGCTGGAAGACTCAAATCATGTTCCTGTCATTAGCTATTAACTATCCATCTGCGTCTGGGAGCCTGTGAGTTGAAGCAACAGAATTCCTTCTGGTTTTGAGTGAAATATCTGTGACTGCCACAGTCTGAGTGATCTCAAAAAGTTACATTTTCTACAGAAGAGAGAATAACATCATACCCACACCTGCCACAGGTAACACAGCACTGAAGCACAAACAACGCTCACTCAGAGCATACACAAGTTTTCCTGCTTTTTTTGCATCATGTGACAGGATGAACGTGGTCCCCATGAAACTGGGAGAGATTGATACTCCACTCACAGGAAAAGGCAAAATGGTAGGCTCTCCCCTGCTGGAAGTCTGTACTGAAAACAAACTCAAGTCAGCGAGTCAGTTGCTTGAATTTCTTTGTTCAACCACTCATGGGGATGTCCCTGTGCAGCTGCTTCTCCTCTCACACTTTCCCTGTTAAAAATGCAGAACTTCCACAGTGGTGATGGTGTAGATGCAATTGTGAATCACAGAAGGGTTTGGGTTGGAAGGATCCATAAAGATCACCCCCTTCCAGCCCCAGCCAGGGGCAGGGAGATCACCAGATCAGGCTGCTCACGGCCCCATCCAGCCTGGCCTTGGACAATTTTGGGGCTGGGGCATCCATAGCCTGCCTGGGTAAGATGAAGATGAGATAATTCTGGATTCCACAGTGTCCTCCAACAGGACACACTGTGCAGCATCTGCTGTCTCTCATGTTTTGGAGCCCTGAGACATGAGGATATTTAGTGTTGTACATCCCCATTTTGGAGATGAGATTCTCTTTTAAAACTTGGTTATAATCCTCCAGGAGAGGATGCAGAGCCAATCATGTGGATGTTTATTCTCCAACTCCTCCTTGGCTGCTTTGCTGATGGCCTTTGGAGGCTCTGGACGTTGGGAGGTGCCGAGAGCTCCCTGCCTGAACTGAGTGCTCGTGGTGCCTTAGAGCCATCACCAGTAAGGAAGTGGTGACATGAGGGATGCAGTATCTGCAGGGCTCTGCCTCTGCTCAGCCCATCCATCACCACGGCCTCCCTCACACAGCTCCCCGAGGATGAGGAAATCCTCGTAATTATTGTATTAATGAGAAAGCAAGTACCAGCTTAGAGATGGAGGTGCTAATTGCGGCCCATCAACAGCCAGAAGAAATAGTTCCTGTAGGATCACACCCATTAATCTCCCGTGGCTGCCGGTCAGAGGGAGAGGCATTCCCTTAGTGGTGCTGACAGCTGCTAATGAGACAGAGAAACACTCCAAGCCTGCCCATTAATGCTGCCAGCCGAGGAGCTGGGCATTCACATCTCTGGCACAGCTGGGTCTGCGACATTTGTTTGCTGGAGAAGCAGGAGGGGAGACACTGGCGTGCCTTGCAGGCAGGAAAGGGGATAAAATGGCTTTCCATGCATGAATTGCTGGTGAGAGGAAGGCCTGGAGGAGCAGCACAGCTCTGAGTGGGTCACTTCTAGCCCAGAGCTACCTGGAGGTTTATGGTCAGTGCTGCTGAAGATCAAAGATAAAGAATAGCCATCACTGGTGTTATGATGAGGTTGTTGGAGCAGGGATACCCCTGCTGGGTACCTCAGTGCTGATACTCACTTTTCAGGGAAAGAGCTCTGCCTCCTGGTGTCTGCACCCTGGCCTGGCCAGCTGGCACTGGCCATCACAGGAGGGGTGGGTGGAAAGGATTTGTGAAGGTTCTTGATCCGAGCTCCCATTCAGCTGTTGGATTATTGCCAGAACTAGGTCAGGGCAGCCAAGGCTGAGCCCTGGGGACAGCAGTGGCACAACCTCTGACTTGCTCAGTGCTGCAGCATCTTCTCAGTGAGGATTTTCCACCCATGCCCAACACAATCAGCCACACCACAGCGATCACACTCATACAGAAAACCAAAGAAAGCAGATTTGGTCCCCTGACTGTGCCCATTTATCTGAATTTAGGACCTCAGACCCAGCTCTGGGTACTCCTCCCTGCACCTCTGGTGCTTCCCCTCTCACAGCAGCCACAGCAAAAGAGAGATGACCTGGGGACTGAACCCTGCACAATGCCAGAAATGTGTGCCTTGCAGAACAGCCGTTCCCAATTCCATCCGAATGTCCTGAACCTTTCTAGGGACAAACACCTCCCCTCCTCCACAGCCCCGGGCCTGCTATTGTCCCTTAAACTCCTGACAATGTCTGGGGCTGTGTCAGTGCTTTTCCAAGCTTCACCAGCAAAACCGAAACCGTGGCTAATGTCCTCCTTTGCAACACTTCCACTTGGGGATATTCTGTCACAAGGAGCTGATATAAGGTGAGGAAAAAGCCCAGACTGCTGTGTCAGGTGCTGGGGCACATTATGGATGCACAGAGTGCACAAACACAGCTCCACGTCTGGCTGGAATCAGAACACATTCCTGCCCTGAGCTGGCAGCTTCCCTCCGTCTCCTCCTGCAAGACCCTGACTGACCCCAACCCCATCCCATCTCCCTCCTTGGCTTTATCCAGCTAGTGTTTTGAGACACAAATAAGCTGTCTTGTGAGTTGGAGGTTCCAAAAAGAAGAGAGAAACTTGCTGCATCAGTCAAATTCCTGCACTCCTCTTTCTCTAAGTCGTAGCTGGGCAAGCATCCATGGAGTCCAGGAGCAAGACAGCAAAAAGGAACAGGGAAGGAAGGAAGGAAGGGGCCAGGGGAGGACACAAAAAGTTATGAACTAAAATTATGAAATGGAGAGGAAAGGGTAAAGTCTGGTGAAGGAGGAAAGGGAATAGGAAAAAAGAGGGAAGACAAGGAGAAACTCTGAGAAAAGTGGCACATGGTGTCTGCCTGGAGAGTTAGCATAGATTTAGATTTCAGTGTTAGAGGAGGGAATCAATGGCTGGCCCCACGCCTCATGCTGGCAGCTTCTGCTGTTCTGCTCTCAGGACCAGCATCTGTCAGCAATTTTCAAGAGGAACCATTAGAAATCACAGTGTTTAACAGTTTGTCTTGGCCCCCTGGAATTTTACCACCCCCATCAGCTACTGAAAAAAAGAAAAAAAAAGCAGGGGGTTAGAAGGAGGAGAGGGGAGGAGGGTGGAAGAGAAGGAGGAAGGGAAAACAAAATGGTACTTGTGAGATTTAATGTGTGCCTCCCCCTTTTTCCCCCTGCTTGTTTTCCACATCCGCAGAGGTGATCTATGGATGGTGGGGCTGGCCTCATTCCTGGCTGCTCCACCGGGTGCTGGATGGCAGGAGAGCTGGCTGGAAACTCCCTGTGAGCAGAACCCCGGCCTCTCTGCTGGGGAGCCTTCCCGGAAGCACAGCAGACCCCGAGATTTACAGCACTTTGCAGAGCAAATTGCTCCTGACACCAGAGTGACTCCTGGGCACCTCACACACAGACCCAGCAGAGAGAGACGCGGCCTTTCCCAGAAGTGGTTCCGTCACTTGGCTACCAGCAGACGATTTATTCCATCTGTTCTTCCCTGCAGATCTCTAAACAGTGAGCCACAAAAGGCAGTGTGGGGAGTGAGGGAAGGGAAGAGCAGTTTCTCAGAGGGTTTTGGCAGGGCTGGCCCCGTGTGGTGCTCCGTGGACAGCTCTGGAGGGGACACCCAACACTCACAATCAAAAGGCTTCCAAAGGAAGTCTTCAGAGGGCTGGTCCTGCTTGGCACTGGTAAAACTGGTAAAAACAAGACTGAATGAAGGAGAACAAATCATTGTGGTGAGGTTTGAATGTGTTTTCTGCAGTGCCAGTGGTGTGAATCAAAGCCAGTGTGCTGAAGGAGAGACTGAGGTGGCAGCTGAAGGCTGGGCTGTCACAGCACTGGGGGACTCTGTGCCCAGAGGCTCACAGGGACCACAGTCAGGCAACTGGGCCACTTTCCTGCCTAAATCCAGCCCCAGAGCACCTGGTGCTGCAGGGACTCCAAAGCACATGGAAGGCCAGGTGGGATTTCAGGTCCAGACCTGAATTTTGATGCTGCCTCAACTTCTACATGAGCTCAGCTGTATAATTCCAGGGAGGTGAGGTCTGTTTGTGACCAGTTGGATTGTGCAGTATTAACCTCACGTTTCAGTTCTTCCACAGACATAACCATGGTCTGGTTATGACTATTGGTCTTTAAGTATGTGATTTATATGGTTCTGGGAGATATTTTGTGGTTTATAGACTCAAAGACTCCAGTTTATACAGGCTCCATCAGGCCTTGCCAGGAGAGAATAGAATTTGTAGAGTTAAGATGAGCCTCGCCAGCTGGATATGTTGATTTTAAAGGTCCTTTCCAACTTAAATGATTCTGTGATACAACATTACCTGTGAAAAGAGGAGGAGAACCTGGATTTTGACTCACCCTCCTCAGAGAGAAGGAAACTGTACCTTGAGCTCCTGTTCCATTCTACACCAAAATTAATTTCCTCACAGAACCAGTGACTTTCCAGTGATAATTTGCTAGGAAAAAAAAAGATCAGGTTAAATACAGAGATTTGGGAAGTTACTCCTGGGCAGCAGGCCACATTATCAGTGTAATTTGATTTCTTTTTAGAGAAAAAAAAGAGTCACTCTGCTACTTCTTGGATTCCCTCTACAGGTCTCAGAGCCACCCCAGGACCCCTGTCCAGCACCTCTCTCCAGCTCAGAGATGAACCCAGGTGGGCAGGCTGAGCAAGGAGTGACAGAGACACCCAGGGCAGAGATGTCCCTCAGCCTCTGCTGAGTTCACAGTGACTTAAAACCCTTCCAAACACAAAAGCCAAAGGAGTTTTGAGACCTTCCAGGCAGAAGAGAGCGAAATGAGTTTTTCAGATCCCTGGATGCTCAAAATGTGTGCAAACACAATGTGACTTGCAGCATTTCAAAGCCTGAATTCCAGCAACACCATAACAACATGCAGGTTATTTGATGTCGTTCACACCAGGCACAGGGTGACAGACATGGGCAGAGAGGTTTAATCAGACTAAAACTAAGTAGTTGGCATTGTCTTGGCTGTCAGATCTTGATTTGCCTACACATAGCATTTGCAGTCTAGCCAAGTTTTAGAAAATACCTATAATGAGCTAAACCAAGCTTGGCTACCTTTGACATTGGACTAGATTAACAGAGAGAAGCTGTAGGGTTTAGATTACTGAAAAGATAAGTCCCTATTTGATGCATTTGGCTCATATTTGAAAGATTGCACCAAGTTTTATTACTCAGTTCTATCCCTATTTTCACAGTCAATCAGCTAAAAAAGTTATCTTTTATTTTTTATTTTCTTTGGAAGAAAAAAAATGTTTCCTGGTTAAAATGGCTTTCAGGATTTTAGATGATTCAGGATTTTAGAAAGAAGCAGGGGAATCTTAGCATCTGTTTTCACGTTGCCTTGACAGGGACAGGCCTCAATTAAGGATCTTTTTTAAAGTGTCTCCTCCTGCATTATATCAAATCCTGGTGCTTCTGCTGAAAGTTGAAAATGTGCACACATGGCAACCACAGACTCAGAGTCCAAAGGTGATGGAGCTGTCAGGAAAGCAAGGAATACATTCTGGATTAGCTGCAAAGGAGATGGATCCTGGAAACTAAAAGAGACTGTGGCAGCTTGGCTAGTGCCTAGGAACACTCTGGGTCCAAGTCTATTGGAGTGTTTACTGGGGAAGTACAAATATTCTCCAAATCCCAGCCAGCGACTTTTAAATTAATCTGTTGCTTTTTCCATGTTTAATTTGCTTTAACTGCCTTGCTTGATTGAGTATGGCTTTTTTTATTTCACTTGTGGGTATCTCTGACATTCCAGGTGCTTCCCACTGCTGCAGTTGGAAGAGTTATAGGTACCTTTGAGAATCAATCAGCTTATTTGGGCACATGGAAAAATCCAAGAATTAAAAAAGTAAATAATAATTGTTTTAAAAAATAAAGTTTGGGTTTCCCAGCTTTGTTTTTGTCACCTCAAGAAGGTGTGAAAACATTTGCAGGAGATTTGTATGAACAGAGAGCTGGATTATCTATCCCAGATCCCTGGACCTGGTGTGTTCACCCCTTGCCCTTGGACCAGCCCTTGAACCCTGAGCCACCAGGGAAGGATTCCAGCACAACAACCCTGCTTTACTCCAGGCAAAACCTTGGCCCATCAGTTTTTCCTGCACAAACTCCTTGTTTAAATCGTTAATCCCCCATAAACACGTGCCCTGGTTTCAGGGGTGTGCAATGCCTGCAGTGTTTGCAGCTCTCACCCTGCACAAACCTCTCTGTCCCTCTGGAGCTGTAAATGTTTGATTCCTTCCAGCAGCTCATCCCTGGGACCAGCTCAGAGGACATTTCTGGGTGATGTTGTCATCTTTCCTGATGCAAAACAAGTCATTCAGAGCAGAGGATTAATTAATTCTCCTTGGAAGTTTTATGTAAGCCTTGGTTTGGAGGCAGCAGCGCTCACAGGGTGAGCCCAGGAGTGCATCCAGCATTCCCTGCTGGGAAGAACCAAACCATTTCTTTGGGATTTCCTCAACTTCCCCTCCTCAGAACCACTTACTGAACATTTTGGTCAAGCAGGTCTTTCTCTGGTGCTGTGAGTTTGAGAGAGAGGCCTTAAAGAGCAGAAACAAACCTGCAGCAGAAGTCAGCAGATGGAAGATGAATTTTCCCCATCTGTACCAAGGCCCTGGGAGGAGTCCAGGAAAAGCAGGTGTATCTCATTTGAGGAGCATTCAAGTAAATAACAGCCCCACTCTGGAACAAAAAGAGGGCTCCACAGAGCTGCAGCTGATGCCTGCAGAGTGTCAGGAGCTGATTTTTTGACCTTCCTGGATCAGTAAGACCAAATATTTATTTGGGTGTACAGGAATTAAGTTCCAGAATATCACTGGAAATCAGGCATGCTGGTTAAGTTTTCTATCCTTTTGAAACTTCTATGAATTCCTGGCTGTATAGGATAATTTGTTTGGTCATTGCTTCAATCTATGTGTACTTCTAAAGGTTTCAAGCAGGACATTCCACCTTCCACCACAGGGATGAGGTGACTTACAGTGGGAAAATCTTTTCTTTTCACATCTTAGGCTGAGGATGATGAAAACAGCAGGACAAAGACCAGCACCACATGATTCTAAGTGTATTCCAGAGTGATTTTTGACTCAAACAGAATTGCAATGTTTTCAATATTTTCACAATATTTTCATCTGTACAGGCACATCCTCATTATGTGGTTAATGTAGGTGAGCAACACCAAGGTTATTTTAGCTTTGGTAAAAAGAGTTGCCCTGACAAACAGCCTGTGCATTCCCATGGGTGTGTGTCTGGGATAACTGGAGGCATTTCCTGGAGGTCTCCACCCCGCAGCCAGTGGGTGCTGCCGTGTAGGTACAGCTAAATGCCGCAGTGTCAGGTTACAAGATGTGGCTGGGGGTGTGTGTTCTATTCCCATCTGTCAGAGCTGGGGCAGTTCTCCTCTGTGCATTGGGCACTTTGCTTTATCTCTCCCACAGCCAATCCTCCCTCCAGGAGATCTCTGCTGTTCATGGCCACTGAGTGTCCCTGCATGGCTGAGAAAATTCCAGCATCCCATGGGGAGAGGCTCTGCCCAGGGCAGGAGCCAAGCATTCCTACCTGGATCCAATCTGACCTTGGAACAGCACAGCAGCCTTTGCCCACTGCATTCCCAGAGGAGCAGCTTTCTGCCCCACTGCATTCCCAGAGGAGCAGCTTTCTGCCCCACTGCATTCCCAGAGGAGCAGCTTTCTGCCCCACTGCATTCCCAGAGGAGCAGCTTTCTGCCCCACTGCATTCCCAGAGGGAGCCCAGGCCCATCTCCAGCAGCCCTGGAGCTCCAGAGGAAAACTCCAGCCTTGTCCAGGATCCTGCTCCAGCAGAAGCACAGCTGGCACTGCAGGAGGGCTGAGCCCCCATGGAATGGCACTGCTGCCACACCCTGACCCACAGCCTGCCAGGGCCTGCTCTCACTCTGGCAGTGTTGTTTTGTATTACTGCATTTTAATTTTTAATTTTCCTAGTAAAGAACTGTTGTTCCTACTCTCATATCTTTACCCAAGAGCCCCTTAATTTCAAAATTATAATAATTCAGAGGGAGGGGGTTTACATTTTCCATTTCAAGGGAGGCTCCTGCCTTCTTTAGCAAACACCTGTCTTTTCAAACCAAGACACACAACCTCAAATCTCACCAAGCAACAGCCAGTCGCTGGATTAGAGTAGGAAAAAAATCTTCACCAAAAGGAGTGTCCCACTCTGGAAGAGGCTGCCTGGGGAAGTGTTTGAGTCACCATCCCTGGAGGTACTTGAAAGCCATGGAGATGTTGCTCTGGGGACATGGATTAGTGGTGGACTTGGCAGTGCTGGGGGAACGGTTGGATTTGATGATCTCGATGGTCTTTTCCAACCTAAACAATTCTATGGCTCTACGACATTTGAAAAATATGTCTTTGAGATCACAAGGCTTTGCTGTGCCCCACTCTCACTTCTCTTTTATGGATTCAACTCTGAGTGTGTTGAATCACCAAGACATCCTAAAACGATTTTATAACATGCTCAGAACATTCAATGAAAGGAAGAAAGCATCATGGCAGCATGAACCACAGTTTAAGTTATTCCTTTTCCCTGGAAATTTTGGGTCAGGTTCTGTCTCCCAGACAGAAACTGTGCTGTTGCTGTCCTGCTCTTCCCAAAACCACAGCGTGGTCCCCATACAGAGGAGACTTGGATGGGTGTGAGAGCAGGGGGCAAAAGGACCCTGGAAAAAAAAAAAGAACATCAGTTCTGAGGGTAAACTGCACTGATTACTGAGTCACAAACCATCATCAAAAATTAACAAATCTCTCCTTTTATTGTGAGAATAAGAAAAAAAAATCACTGGACAGGATGTGCTTAAACTCCTCTCTGGTTGTGACTTTCATGCCTTCCATTTCCCCACAATCCCTCCCTGCCCCCCACCCACAGAAATCTTTGCTACATTGTGGTGTCTAAAAATATAGAGATGAATTGTCAGATTCTTATCATTTAAGTGGAGATCATGATTTCCTTGTTGTGGTCACAACTATAAGCATCTCTAAGAAAACATTTAAAGCTCTGTCTGAGGTTTGGATCTGAAATGAAGGAACTGGAAGTGAAGAGAGTTCCTGGCCAAAGTCAACCAAGACAAGAGGGAGTGAAGGAATGTAAAAGAGTCTGGAAAAGCTGAGTTGCATTGAGCTTGGAGTCCAGAAAGTGCTGGGGATGCAGACTGGGATCCTTTATACATTAGACAGTTGAGTTAAAGCTTCAGTTCTATCCTCTAAACCCTTTTTGCCCATTTAATGATGAACAGCAGCACTAAAGAAGTCTAAATGAAAGCTTTTGGAGCTGCCCTAGGGAGCGTGACCCCTACCAGTGCCCAGACTTGGAGCAGTTTGATTTCTGAGAACTGCCCACCATAATTTGGGCCACAGTGGCACAGAGGAAGGAGAGACACTGCCTTGTCAGCCCTGAAACATTGCCAGCACTTGCACACAGCATTTTTTGGAAGGGGAAAACACCACAGCACAACCGCGTGTACCCAAAATTGTCATTAAAGAAATCCACCCTGCTGGCAGCCAAGAGCACAAACCCAAAATCACAGGCTTGACTTTGAGTCAGGGTGTTTTGATAAAACATGAAAACCAACTGATTTCTGCAGAGGGGGAAGCTAAAGATAGATCTGACCAAATTGACAACATCAGCAGCACTCAGAGCTGGACAGCTTGGCTGGAAACCTCCTTCCAGGGAGAGACAGAGGTGTAGAGAAGCTCAGTTCCTTCAGATTTACCTCTCCCACAGGCCCCACTTTCCAAATACCTCTAAGAAAAGCTGTCTGTGAAATGCTTTGCACTTTGGTGCTGAAGGATGGCACTGCAGCAGTGCTCCCAGACAGGCTGGCTTCAGAGAGTCTCTCTGAAAAGCAAATCCTTCCCAGGGAAGACGTGGAGGAGGGCATTGGAAAAAGTTGTCTATAGAAGGAGCAAAATTAGACTGACACAGTAACAGTCTTACTGTAAAAGAGAATGGAAAGGAAAATCTGCAAGTCAATGAGAGAATTCACAGGGATAAACAGAAAAAGGCAGATGTCAATGAGTCACTGCTCGCTCAGAGAAATCAGCCTTTTGCCTTTTCTTTGAGTCACTGGCACACCCTGAAGCAGCAGCAGAGGCAGCAGCGACCTCTTGACATGAACCATTTTTAACAATTCATTACTCATGTGATCCTCCAGCCCTTTAAAAGTTCTGTGAAGCACTGAAGCACATGACATCACCCCTCACCCATGCTATGCCCCACCTGGAGCACTGGCTGGGGGGCAGCCCTGGGGTGTGAGGGAGCCTGTCAGAGGGCAGGTTTGGGGCTCACAAGGATTCCCATACCTGCAGTCCTTGGTGGGTGCATTCAGGAGTCACCAGCAAAAAAAAAAAAAAAACTGCCTGGGCTAAAAACACCTCCAAAAAACGTGTGAAGTTCTTGTCAGCTCCACCATAAAACACCAACTCCTCGCTTTCAGTCCACTGCAGGAGTTCTTAATAAAGCTGTGAAAAATATGTTCCTCAGTGGGATACAAACAGGCATCCAGAGGTGCTCTGGGGTCCAGATGTGAAGCTATAGGGTCATAACAAGGGAACAGAAAAGCACACAGCTTGAAACATCACCAAAAGCTTCCCAGCTTCCAGGCGAGGTGGTCTGGCCCAGCAGCCTGGTGCTAAGCCCTTAATCTACAGACTGCAGTTTTACATCTGTGAGTGCTTCTTGGGGGCTCATTTTTCCTTGCAGGATGATTTCAGGCTGCAGGATAAGTTATGTATAGCATGTGGAGCTGTGTATGCAGCACAGAATCAAGAGGCATGTAAAGAATGCAGCCAGGAGAAGGAACTGATTGGAATCACATGGGATTTTTAGATTGCATGTTTCCAGGCCAGCTTCCATCAGCCCCACTCCCTTACTTTTCAGTCTGGTTATCACAAACCATCTCAAGGTTCCTCTGTCTGCCAGATTTGTGCGTGACTGTTCCCCTCCACATCTTGCTACAAGGGACAGTCAGTCCCAGGGCATCTTTGGACTACAAATGGATTTAACCTCAAACCAGTGTAATTTCTTTTTTTTCAAGGCTTTTTCCTACCCTTCAATCATGCTTAGTTTCTTTCCCAGGACCATGACACGGTGATGTCAGAGAAAGGAGCAATTTCTGATTCACCAGGGCAGGCAGTGGTACCCACCAGCTCTCACACTGCCATCGCTCCAGAGGCACTAAAAATGAAGTCAGGATGAAATCCTGAATGCAGATCCTCAATTTAGAACTGTTTCCATTCCAGGAGTCACTCCAAAACTTGTGAGAAATGAGCAGAGGGTGTCATAGAGAATTAGGATAGAGGATTGTTCTGTTACTGATTTGATATTGATTTCAAGAATGAGGAGCCATAAGAAAGAAACAAAAGACGTTTTGTTGCTCCTACATGAGCTGGACCTGTGTTTTGCAAAGGAGAGGGCTTCAGTCTCCAGGCTTGCTGAAATGAGGCATTTCTGGCATTTATTTATCAGTGTTGCTTTGCACAGTGAAGCAGTAACAGCTCCTTCCTCTTACATGGCAAGCTCTGCTTATGGGGGAGAAATATTGACACAGAGAAAAGGTGATTCTAAAAAGTGACATGGGAAGGTGAATAGAATAAAAGTTAAGAGTTGTTTGCTACACATTCTCAACCTGTCTAACCATCCAAATCCAGCCATGGCTGTCAAACACATCACCCAAATGACTTCTGAAATGAAGGGGTGATAGCAAACTCCTTTGAAACCCAGTTCTAAATTCAGGAATAGTGCTGTGTGCCTGGTGAGGAGGTCATTTGTGAGACATCCTGGGCAAAGACATTTATTTGGACATTTCTCAGAGAAGGCAGTGTTATAGTTGCTATTTCAGAACTAAGGTTTGGTGAAAACTTACAGGGTAGAGTTGGATTCTCTGAAAGACTCTGGGAGAAGAAAACATGAGGCAGAAGTTGGGCAAAAGAGCTTCTTTCCACCTCAGAACTGCACCCAAACTCCTGGTGCTCACACTGGGTAAGCAATTTCACCCAGAGAAAAGGATCTGCTCCCAACTGAGCCCTCCAGGCACAGCAAGGGAAGTGTTGTTAGGGTTAGCACTTAGTTACTCCCTCCTACAAACTGACTAACATCAGCCCAGACTTGTAATTGCTTTCAAACTTCAGCCAGCTGCCATGGGGAAGGGGTTGGAAGACCATAAATATTGGCTGACAAAACACTGGAACGGATCCAAGCTCCTACGCAAAGGAACATGTTGGGTAAGAGCTCCCTGTGACTTGGTTCTGACTAGAAATGAGTTTTATCCTGATTTTTCAAGATCTTCACATCCTTGGGTACTGGAGAAAATAGAATAGGTTGGAAATCTTGCAAACAGTCAAACATTCCCAAGGTTCCTGGGGAATCAGCCACATTTGCCCATGTGGGTTGCTCAGGATTTATGGACTCAGCCTCTGCAGACTCTGCAGCTGAATGGGCAGGAACTTTAGTCAGGTCTTCACACTAAGTCTCCATTCTCAAGGAGTACAATTTTGCATGGAAAGATGAAAATGAAACTAAAACAAAACCTTGTCTAAGTCATGGATATTATCAGCCTCACTGAGCTGAAACCAGAAATTATTCTACCAGACCACACCATCATCTACTGTGAATCAGCACCTCGAAGGTGAAACTTTCCCCACAGGTCAAACCACTTGTGAAGATGGATATTTTGAAGATCAAAATACAAACATTAGCCAACTAGGAAGGTTTTGCATCCAAATGTGGTTGGAATACCTGGTTAGAAAAGCAGCTGTGCAAACACCGTGGCTGTGATTTGGAAATCGGTCTGTGCTCATTAAAGCACTCTCTGGAGACAAGGATCTCCATGGCAGGATTGTCCCTAACAAATCCTTATCATTTGTGGAAGGAATGGATTGCAGGAGGGACAGGTAGCAGACACAGCTTTCACTTCTAAGTAACTGTACAGACTGTGCATTGGAAAATAATTGATTTGCTGAACAGTGAGCCAAAGGCCTCCTTGTGCTGTTTTGGGGGAAAATACTCACATCAGCTCAAAGGCCTCAGTCACAGTCTCAGAATATATTTTGTTAATCAATGCAGAGGTGACCTCTGGGCCAGCATGGAATGAGCTTCTTGGGGTGAGCAATATTTTATTAATACCCAGTGATTTACCCCTTCTGCAAACAGGCAGAGCTTTGGGTCTCCAGGATTAGCCCAACACCTTTGATCTTACCTGAGTGCAAAGCCAACAAAAACCCTTCCTGGATTTGGAGTTGTTAGCTTTGAACAAGGGAGTGTCTGAGGCTACTAAATACTGAACCACAGCTGAAAGCACTCATCTCTCATCTGCCCACAATTTAATTGCTATTTTAGTTAAAGCAGATTAGTAGCAAATTTGAGTTTAATTTAAGGTTACCAGGGAAAGAATCAACAGCAATCAGTGGTAATTTATAAACAGATTAATTGCTCCATTGATATAGCACTGCACAACATATTCAATCCAGTCTTGCCTCATTGTGGCTCCTATTTACCAGTAGTTTTAAACCAAACAAAACACAGGTTCTCTGAAGAGCTCTTCAGGCTCTGCACTCCCACCTTTCCAGTGTTTGAATTTCACTCTGTTTCCATGGCCACCGTTATCTCTTAAAAAAATCATTTTGACTCATCAGTTCTTTCCCACACAGGAGCCCAAACACTAAAGAGGTGGGTTAGTCATGGGTTTAAAGGCTTAGGAATTAAAACCCCAAAGAGCAGACAGCAATGTGTTATCACAGAGGGGAACAGTGGGACTGCCACTGGGATATGGAACCAGACATTGCAAGGCACGGAACCACAGGCAGGATTGTTACCTTTCTGCCCTATTTGTTTTGTTTTGATGTCCAGACTGAATACTGGGATGACTCACAGAGCCCCTTGCTATCACAGCATATGCTACAGTCCAGACAGCCACGATACACAGAGTATCACCATACAATTTCAGAAATCTTCAGCCCACACAGTAACACCACACCTCATCAGAAGGCTCCAGGTGTCTGCCCATACAGAGTAGCATCCTGTCACTTCAGAGTGCTGTAAGTGTCCACCCTCCTTGTTCTTTAGCCCAACCTTTTATACCCTCACGCTCATGCATTGCCCCTCTGTGCCCTCTGCTCCCTTTGGTGGTTGCTCAGCACACCTGGGCACTCCATGGCTCATTGCTGTCAGTGCTGCTCACCTGCTTTTCACAGCTGGGCCCGCTGGGGATGGGGCTGGGCCACAGCCCCACTGCCAGTGACCACACACCGTGTGCCACACACAGCCCCATCCCAGTGACCACACACCGTGTGTCACACACAGCCCCACCGCCAGTGACCACACACCGTGTGTCACACACAGCCCCACCGCCAGTGACCACACACCGTGTGTCACACACAGCCCCACTGCCAGTGACCACACACCGTGTGTCACACACAGCCCCACCGCCAGTGACCACACACTGTGTGTCACACACAGCCCCATCCCAGTGACCACACACCGTGTGTCACACACAGCCCCACCGCCAGTGACCACACACCGTGTGTCACACACAGCCCCACCGCCAGTGACACAAACCGTGTGCCTACACCTTGCTGGTCAAAAAAAGGACAGAAAACTCAAAGCTGCTAATTCATGTGCCACATGAAAGCAGACACTTTAACGAGTATTCATTCAAACTTCTGGGAGTATTCTTGGAGTGAGTGACCAACACAACCCCATCACTACCTCCAGTCTTTCCTCAGGAAGCATTAGACTCACCTTGTTCTGCTGACATCTTTGCAGAAGGAATATTTGGGATACTTTAGTAATACCTGAAGAAAACTTGTAGAGCTGATTTCTTACAACAGCTCTGAGCCTGGTGATTAGGAGGAGTCTTTTTAAGCCATCTTAAAAAAAAAAAAAAAAAAAAAAAAAAAAAAAAAAAAAAAAAAAAAAAAAAGGAGCCTTGTCATGTCCTACATTCAGTTCAAAAGATTAAACTTGGGAAAACAGACACAGAGAAGGCAGGGAGGAGAAATTTTATAGGGACCTTTCTTATTCTCAATCCTTTACATAGAAAGGGAGTTGCCTCTTATCCTTGTCATCTTCTGGCTCTCTGTCCACACATCTCTCCATCCTTTTTTTGAGAAAAACCTTTGTAAAATCACTATGGTGGGAATGAGCAAAATAGCTCCTCTATTTCTTTCTGGACTTAAACAACTGGGAGTCACTGTGAATGTTGTCAGTGTCACTGGAAGTGTCACTGTGCTCAGTGAAACATTTCCATGTCCTTCACATCAGCATTTGGTGGTGGGAACAGCATAGCCAGGGAAATAAGGAATTGCAGGAGCTGGTGTGTGCTGCCCTTGGCTTTTCTCTGTCTGGGAAGACAATTATGGTCCTAGGGAGTGTTCCAGAGCCCTCCATCTCTGAGCACTGATGAACCTTCCCCCCTCCCCCCCCAAAAAAAAGCCCTCAGGAAGAAGGACTTGGTAGAAAAACCCCAACATTAACGAGACAGAGATCATAGAAGATCCTGAGTTGGAAGGGACACACGAGAGATGAGTGAAAGACTTCCTTCCTTCCTTTCCTTCCTTTCCTTCCTTCCTTTCCTTCCTTCCTTTCCTTCCTTCCCTTCCTTTCCTTCCTTTCCTTCCTTCCTTTCCCTTCTTTCCTTTCCCTCCTTTCCTTCCTCTCTTAGCAAACCCTAGTTTCCTTCTTTAAAGCTGCAGAGTTCCCTCTCACTCTGCCATGATCACACCCCCCTCCCTCCCTACTCCAAAATATTTCATTTGGTTTAAAAAACCCCCAGACATGCCCTGCACTGAATTAGTACTGCACAACAATATAAACTTTTAGGCTCCTACTTCATTTCTAGGAAGACTCACATGCTGCATGAGGAAGGATTTCCTGGAAAAGAAGAGATGAGCTCATAGCTCAGGCAATTGGATGCAGACTTAGGCTGGAATCAGCTTCTGTCACCACCAAGCTGAGCTCAGTTATTTCAGCCAGGTGGCCGCTTTTTTGTGCTCCTGTTGTACCCCAGCTGAGCTCAGTGGGAGCTGGGAATTAATAAATGCTCCAGACTGCTGGGAAAAAAACAGCCCTTGGGGATCTCTCAATAAGCAGCCAAAAGTTATTCCAAGAGGTTATTCCATCCTGTGTCCCTGCTTCCTCATCCATCCCATTGTATCCAGCAACAGGGAAAGGAATATAAGAGGGGTTTGTGTTTGCTAAAACGTTGTGATGGGCACAGTAAGGAAGCAACAAACAGAAGAACTCAGAATGGATTTGATGGTTATAAAAAAAGTACATGACTTACCTAAGGTAGAAAGAAAAATAAAGTATTAGAAAGATAAAAAGACAAAATTCAGGTTGCTTAGGAACTAATTCCCACTTCTGCCAACTTCTGAAAGTTTGGCCTTGCACCTTTTAATGCACTTGCATACAAATAGCTCAAAAAATACATGTGCTGGTAGAGTACTTTGATGGTAAGAGTAGCTGTAGTGTAGCTAAATCTCTTAGATAAATCTTAAATCTTCAGGCTTTAACACTTTAGGAAAACAAGGAAAGATGTCTCAACTCTCTTTTGTAGGTTTTACAATAAAGTTTTTCTTTTAAAAATATTTTTTTAGGCACAGTGGACAGAAGAGGAAGATGCTGACTGGGAGTGGGGCAGCTAAGTACTTTTTAGGCCAGGAGGGAGGCTTGATTCTCTGTTCCATCACAGATTTCACATGCAGCCTTCTGAAAGCCAGAGTACCAAAGGCATAAAGGGGATTTAAATGACAGAGTTCAGGGTGAAGAGCTCTGTAGCCCCAGCAGCCTCCTCCTCTCCCTCTGCACAGCTCAGGCCATGCATCAGTGTTGTCCTCAGGTCCTCTCCTGAGGCTTCAGGCTGGTACTGCCTTTGGAAATCCATCCCCACCCAGGACAATCCAAGGCAGGGAACCCTGTGAGGGATGTTTTGAAGCACAGAGTGTGGGATAGCTCCTGGTCAGTGGTCAGAGGACTGCAGGCTGTCAAAGAGCTCAGTGCTGTGCCTGGAGAGAGTTGAGTCCCTCTTTCCCATGCTCTGCAGAGCCTCAGGGCACAGAGGAGCTCAATAAACATTCCCATTTAAAAAGGTTTTTGTTCTCTCCTCCCTTTCTGGAACCAACACCAACACCTTATAACACAGTCTATAAAGACCCGAATCAATTTGAGGAGCTTTAAAGCTTTTCAGTGTCTTAAATATGAATCTGTAGCAAAACTGAGAATCAGTTCAATCCCCACATCCACACAGTGCTTGTACTCCTGGCCTGCCTTCATAACACATTTATAAACCATTTTCTGTTTAGTAAACTCTGCTTGACAAATCACTTGACTTAAATTCCAGCATCTGAAATAACCAGCAGTAAGAGATAAGGTAATGGCCTGAAGACAAGGATATTAATCCTAATTATTTCTGATAACACCCTCCTTTGAAATACATGTTAATACTTAGCCAGCTGTGGTTAGTTTCCCAAAAGCAGAATTTCAAAACACTTCCTTACCCAAATCAGCCCCTCTGACCTCAGATCTCTGCATTCCCAGACAACTTCCAGGATGTCAGTCCAAGCAAGTCTTCCTAAGCACACCTCAGGGAGCAATTCCTAGATTGGTACTTTCCATTGGAAGTAGTCTGGGCTCTCTCTAAGGATCTTGAGGGAGCACGTCTTTGCTTTCCTCTCTCAGAGTTAAGGAAGCTCATTAAAATATTCAATGAAACCCAAGAAGTCTGTTGGTCACATTACTTGCCAGTTAGTTGGGGGGGGGGGGTGTTTGTTTTTTTTAAATTATTTTTAATTTGTTGTTTTGTGTGCAGCAATCTATCAAAGTTTAAAACCCCAAGTGCAAACATTTTCTATGCTGGCAGAACTGTTTTCTCATGCTTGTGACAGCTGAGTGACCTACTTTTGTTTGCTGGTGTGTCAGCCTCTGTGGTAGGAGGCCCAACTGGGATGTCAGCAGTGCTTAGAGGGGGGTTGGGCTGAGTGACTAAACCTGGGTCACCTGTGACCAGCTGGGATTTAGAAGCCAACAGTTCAAGTTACAGGTGACAGTGCAGAGCCTGGGCTCAGATCTGGGAAGGCAATGATGCCACTTGGACCAGGTGTGGATCATCCTCCTGGATTGTCTGTGATGGTTAATTTAAAAAAACTCATCTTAGAGAACAGCTGCAGCTTCACCACAGCAGGAATCAGACTTTCACAGGTTGCCAATGAGGTCTTCTACTCACTGCTTCCAGAGGCTGTCCCTTTTTAGCTTGAGAGAGTGAAGAACAAAGCTTTCAGCCGCAGCCAACACTGCTCAGGAAGCACTTTAAGAAAGTCCAGCTTGACCTCCACATTTCTCCCCTCCCACATCTTTGCAGAATCCCTGCAGGCCTTCTGCATGCCTTAAATTACCCCAAATCCTGAACTCTGAATAGAACACTTTGAAGAATTGCCACATCTCTGAGAAAACCATCTTCCCATCCTTCAGAGAAATATATTGTACAACATAAATATTAACTAAGAAGGAGCCAATGAAAATACAGGAGGACAACATGATTAATAATATGGTAGAAAGTGCTTACAAAGAAACAGGAGTAAAAGATTGGGCAGATCTGCCCAGTGGTCTCTCTCCATAGTGGTCACATCCTGATCTCTCTCCTACTTGTAGGCAATTTTCTCTCAGTAATTAACAAATGGTGATCACCATTTTCTTTGTTGACAACATAATTTCATTGAAATCCATGGATTTATGGAGGCATGACTTGGGATCACTTTGTGGCAAACACACTGCTTCCTCTGGGTAAATATTATTAGAATGGTTGGGAGGAAGGAATGCCATCTGAAAGGCATTCCTGCATCCAGGAAGAGGATTTTAAACTTGGCAGAATAACCTACAGGAAGCTGTTAGTTGTGCCAGACTTTATGCTATTGATTCAGTAAGGCAAACAAACGTTAGTTGGGTCTGTTCTCCTCACATCATGAGTTTCAGCTCAGGAAGACCAGTATGTCCAAGAAGAAAGTGCAACAAGCTATGCCTCACTTGCCTTGTTCTGGGAAAAAATCCAGGGCTAGGAAATGTTCAGAGGCCAAAGCAGAAGGTTCATCTAGAAAGGAGACTCTCTCCATCCCCATTAATGTCACTGGGAATGCTGCTGCCAACAGAGACCTGTATTTGGCTCCTGGTAATAATTACCAATCCCTCAGCATTTACTGCAGGCTGGAATATCCCTGGTTTATGCCAATTATCCAGACCAGAAAACATCATCCTTACAAGGCTGGAATCAAGAGATGCACTGGTCAGGACCCATAATATACTGAAATATTTCCAAAAGACTCCTTCATAATCCTATTTTCTGCTGTTCTTCAAAGTATTCTTCCCCGTGTCTACCTCTTGTCTGGTGTTTGTGAATTTGTAATGAATCTTCCTGCACCCAGGCCCTGGGAATGAACAGCTCAGCTTCAGCTGGGCCTTAAGCAATTGGCTTTGGATGAAATCAAAGCCCTTCCCCATATCAGCCACCAGATAAATAACCTGCAAAAATGCCAAAATCCAAAGTTCTCTGAGTCCTCTTGAAGTAAATCATCAAACCACTACATTTGGTAGTACTTCTTCACTGCTTGTTGAGCTTGAGTTCACAGCTCTGTGACATCACAGCTTTTCCAAAGTATTAAATAGAACAAAGAACTTTAAAGACTCCACAACACAGCCTGTGGGAGCTACACCCCCCAGAGGGGAGCAGCACAAAGGCTCCTCAAATCCCTCCAGTCCCACGGCATCTGCAGTGCCATGAGATACTGAGGGAGGGGGAGCAGACCCTTGATTGGCTCAGTTACTGCAATTGCTACGAGCACCTGGAAAATACAACAGGCTCAGATTGCCAGATCACCACAAACCTGCACTGATATCATTTGAGTGACCTCCATCACCCCAAAGGCAGAGAGACAGAAGCTTATTCAGTAGTTTTGTCTATGATAAAAAAGAGTAGGTACAGCTCAGATAGAAAGTACTGAAGCTCTGAAATCCTTTTACACATATTTTGGGATAAGAGGTGACAGCTGCAGCCATTCAGGTGAAAAATGAATTGGCTGCCAAAATTTATCTTGTAACATAATCCACTGCTGAACAAAGAGATGTTTTTCTTCATTTCTGTATAGCCTTTCCCCATTTTTCTTGAGACCAGGGAATTCTGCAGGAACAAGACTTTAAAGAGAAACTTTAATCTCCTTCAGAAAGTTTCAATTGTCCTGTCTTAACATACTGAAAAGCCTTTTTATTAGGTTTTTATCATTTGTCCTGGTTATTCCTGTGATAAAAGACTTTAAGATTCTTCCCACTTTACCCTTCAGGTAATCAGCACAGCTTTACAGAGCTCTTTAGGGAATTAGATAGGGCCACGCATCTGCACTGGGGAGCCAATAGCTAACTTAGATGTTTTTCTGCTTCTCTAGATCACTCAGTAAGTTTCACCTTCTGCTTGATAAGTTTCAGTTCCTGGTGCAGTGAAAAAATGCCATTTCACTGTGCAGTGTGGTTTACAATTGTTCAGTAGAGAAATAAGATAATTTTAAAAAGAGTTTAATCTGCTTTCATCTGGAGGAGTATTCATTTCAAAATGAGAGCTAGTAAGAATTTCTGGCTAAATAGATGAATATTTTGGTAGGTTGTAGCTAAAAAAACCCCTTTTTAGATCGCAGAATAATGGAATTGTTTGGGCCAGAAGGGACCTTAAAATCATCTCATCCCAGCCCTGCCATGGGCAGGGACATCTCCCACTATCCCAGGGTGCTCTGTCCAGCCTGGCCTTGGGCACTGCCAGGGATCCAGGGGCAGCCCCAGCTGCTCTGGGCACCCTGTGCCAGGGCCTGCCCATCTCAGAGGGAACAATTCCTAATTCCCAATATCCCATCCATCCCTGCCCCCTGGCAGCTTAAAGCCATTCCCTTTTCTCCTGTCCCTCCAAGCCCTTGTCAATCTTTGCTCTCCATCTTTCCTGTAGCTCCTTCAGGCCCTGCAAGGTCACACTGAGCTCACCCCAAAGCTTCTCCTCTCCAGGTGAACAATGCCAGCTGTGCCAGCCTTCCCTCCCAGCAGAGCTGCTCCATCCCTCTGATCCCCTGGTGCCTGCTCTGGATCTCTGCAGCAGGTGGACATTTCCATCCCTTGTTGACGTGTCTTCATCAGAGGAAATCTTTTCCTCTCAGAGAGTCAGTTTTACCTACAAATCCATCCCCTTTCCTGCTCATTGATTGGGCCTCATCCCTCCTTACAAAGGAAGACTTTGGTAAAACAAAGGCTTTGTTACTTTGCTTAAAAATGCTGGAGTCGTGTCCTCTCCCATGGGAGTGGCTTTCCCAGATGGCTCTTGACAGGCAAGAAATGTCCCTCAACTGCCCCACACACCATCCTGGACTTCACCAGCACTGAAATTTTCAGTTGTGTGTTATTCCTCCCACACATCTTTCCCCCTTCTCCATTTTTTTTTCCATTTTGTAACCCAGCTCTGACAAGGACATCGTTGTTTGCAGGAAAACCGCCGGCCACTGAACCGCCTTTAGGCAAAGCAATTCCTCGCGCTGTAAACTCATTTCCTCTTTATTAATTTTTCCATATCATGATAATGATTTGCTAACCTGAGTGACAAAGGGGCCTCTCTTATGCACAAACAGACACTCCCAGGCTCCTCCAGCACAGAATTCCCAGGGGAAGAGCCATGTTTACCCACACAGGCTGACTTTATTTCTCTTCTGTCTGGAGTCAAGCGAGGCACGTTCCAGTTGAAGTCAAAATAATCCCAAGAAAATCCCTGAAACTTTAGACTTTCTGGAAGAGTTTTGGAACACCCCCAAAGGCAAATGGAGGGATTTTATGAAGCATTCCAATACTCATATGAAAATGATTGTGGGGAAATACACACAATGCAGATCACTCCAGGGATTAGGAGTCTTCCAGCAAGGAATTCCTTCGGCTTTGCATTTCTTGGATAAAAGTATTTAAAAAACTGGCAGAGCATTATAATCTTATTTTCGGGTGATTTGTTCTGACTGATGGGAGGTTTGGTGCAGTGGCAGGTGAGGTGACTGTGCTGAGGTCTGATCACAAGTATTTCAGGGAGTATTGGCTCTCTAAGCCTATTTTCCTGCTTTTTTCTTCCCCTCCACATGTCTCTGCTTAACCAAACATCACCCATCTTGACTCTTCCCTCAGAAAGAGCAGGATAAGTCAGGAATAATCCTTGTGAAATGACTAACTTAAGTCAGCCTAAGTAGAGAATCACATCTCAAAACCCAGCAGTGAGTTGTGAACCTGCCTTTTCTGTCACAAGTACAAAGGGCAATTGAGACACTCCTGGATCAGAGGGAAAGTCTCTTTTCATTGTAAGTGATTAACAAGCAGAAAAAACAGACCTCGACTTTTTCACTGGCCTTTTTGCCCAACTACAGAGCTCTGTAAACACATTAAAGGAGAAGAATTAACAAAATAAGGCACGCTCTCAGTGAATTTATTACAGGCAAACAACACATGAACACTGAAACGAGCCAACAGTGCTTTGGTGGCCTATTGGAACTGCTGGCTTCACTCTATTTTCTCAGTAGATAAAATGTGCACATTAATTATGTGCAAAATTCTCACACAGAAATGGGTGTAGGCCTGTAATTGCAGGATTTTTCTTTTTATTTTGATTATCATTCTGAAGCCCAGTCCAGTTTGGCAAAAACAATCCATTCTGTATAAAAATCTGCTTAGGAGAAATGGATTTCTTTACAGCAAATCCTGTGACTCTCCCACAGGCCAGCAGTGTGTCACAAAGTGACCTTCAGCACTGGTCTTTATTCCTAATTTACCAGGAGGTTCATATTTTAAAATAGTATTTGGGAGATAACTGGGGCTAAATAATGGCATGCTTCCTAGATTAGGTCATGCATGGCCTTTCTGCCAAGCACCTTATCTAAATAATTATTCTTTTTGGGGGAAGACACCACCATGTTTTTTCATTTCTAATCTCCTGTTTGTCTCCTTCCTTCCTGCACACTAAATAATGAAAATTTGAGATATTCTTCAGTGAAAGGAAAAAACTTAGTGATTTGAATCTCACTTTTATTCCCAAATTTCATTTATCTTTAGTTTTCAGTTCACCTGAGCAGTCTGAACACCAGAGATGTCTCTCCTTAGGGCAGTGCCTGAAACATGAGGCTGCTCCACAGTGGAGAGGCAAGGAATTTTCACTTTCCTTCTGCTTGAAGGTTTCCACTTTGCAGATGACGTTTCCAGTGCTTTGATCCCCCAAACGAGGGGGTGAGGCTGAGCTGTTGCCTTGTGGCTGGAGAAGGAAATCAGATCTCTATTGCAATGTCCAATCTGAGGACACTTTAAGTTAAGAAGATAATAATAAAAAAAAATTAAAAATAATAACAGCTCATTTTTCCTGGAAAATACTTCCTTTCAAGATTTTGAAGGGAATGAGAGTGAAGCACAGCCTGTCCCCAGTGTTTCCTGCCATGTTGGTGGAGAAAACTCCCTGCTCAGAGCTTTTTTTCCCCCTTGCTCAGTTGTGAAGCATCAAAGCCTTTCCATGCTGTGAAATACAGAGCAGCAGCCCTTAATTCTGCATTCCCAGTCCCTGCTGGAACTTGGAGCACAGGACCTACAGACAGAAATGGCTTTGGAGGACAGAGCTGGCAAGAACAAGGAGCAGGAGGCAGAGGTGAGCTGCTTTCAAGTGAAATTTGAGTTGTTATGATGTCACTAAGTCTGCTCTGGCTCCCAAAAGCCATGAAACACTTCATCCCCTGGTGCTGAGACATGACACACGTTATCCAAAGCCTCCTTTAATCAGCTTAGCAACCTGAATAAGGCTAACAGCAAAACCAGCTCCTGCCAATCCCCTCTCCAGAGTTTTTGCTTTCTAAGCAAGCCAGAGTTATTCCCAAAAATCCCATAATCTCACCAGGAAGAATTTATCAAACACACACTTTTAAAGGGGTACTTCTCAATATAGTCAGTGCCCTCATTTCACTGGGCATTTCTTTAGAATATTCCAGGTAATTCAGAATTTGCCTTCAGTACATCTGCATGTGCTTTTTACCAGCATTCAGCCAGGAAGGATCAAGGCTGGTTCCCTGCTACTGCAAGCAAACTTTTCCATGTGTCCACAAGGTGATGGCCATGCTGGCACTGGTATCCAGCGTTTTGTAGCCCTCTCTGGAGTGTCAGCTGCTCCCAAAGGGATGGGCAGCAGCAGGGATCCTGAGGCTGGAACCTCCCCATCCCTAAGCAAGGGGAGCAGGACAGGCCAGGGCTGGTGGCCTGGTTCTACCAGGAGTCCCCAGCACCACAAATCCATCGTGGTGGATCAGGTTTGAGGCCATGGCAGGAGCAGGTCCCGGCCAGCAGGGCAGCATCAGGGCCAGTGGTGGGGAACAGGGTCACCCCCAGCCCATGGTGACAATGCAGGTGACTTTAATGACTTCCCAGGATAAGGAAAATGAAGATATCACCATTAAAGTCACTGTGTTATGACACGTTTCTGAGAAACCACTTGCTCAAAGTTGCATAAGGATGAGAAGTTTCCAGTGTTGTCAGACAATGTGGGGTTTTTCTGGACAATTTGGGAAGGTCTTGTGTTCACCCAACCTGCTCCCTGCTGCTGCCTCCATCCCATTCCCACTCCCATTCCCACTCCTGTTCCCATTCCCATTCCCATTCTCATTCCCATTCCTGTGGCTGTGCAATGCATTCTGAGACCACAGTGACCTGGCTAAAATCTGAAATTTATTTTAAAATTATTTTTAGGCCAGATCACTTCAGCATTCTCCTTCAAAACCCCGTGCACACTTTTCTCAGCGTTACTAAAAGCAGGCAAACTGCACTATGAATTTGAATTCTTCTCAATGAGCTTTGCTGTTGGAGAAGACCTGTCTGATTATTTTTCCCTTTCCAGAAATGAATGAGAAATTGGGTCTTTCTGCCCTGATCCCTCCTTGCTGCTCATTCAAAACATTAAATGAATTTCACACTCTTCCTATTGAAAATTAGAAAGAAAAGCACAAATCTTAATTAATTTTTGGAACCTGGAGTCTGAAAAGCCCCACTGTGTTAGGTCAATCAGTTTTGTTCAGATGTCAGGCGCTGTGCTGGATTCATTTAATGTGTTTCAAAACCAAGAAAAGAGGATTATAAAACCTATAGGGAAGTACTGTATTTAAACTTTAAAAATTTGGGGGGAGGGGTGGTTTTTGCATTTTCAAAGCTAATTTTTACTGTCCACAAACTCCACGAAAATTTATTCTGCAGTACATGATAACACACAATGGCTTGTAAGCAGTTCTACCACAGGCCAGTTGTGTTTTTATGACTCAAGTCCCAGCCAGACTTCAAGTGCCTTCAAAAGAAAATTTAATTTACCCAATTAACCCTTTTTTGGGGGGACATGAAGGCACATTCAGCGCTGTCCAACATTTGGCACTGTGTTAATTTGACCTTGTGCACATAAAGACTCCACATCAGAGGACTGATGCTCTACAGCCCTGCTCAGACCTTCTGCATCACTCACAGCCCATTATTTCTGAAGTGCTGTTAGCAAGGAAACCCAAACAATCCTTTTCCCAGGCTGTCCTTTCACCCTTGGCCTTGGCAAGCTCTGAGAGCAGAGCGATCCCAAAGCCTCTCCAGCTGAAGTGGCACGTCCCAAATGGATATCCAATTGTTTATGTCAGGGTGATGATTCCCTTCTCTTGGATCTTATTTAGATCTCCTGGTAGAATTTGC
The DNA here is from genome assembly GCF_024509145.1 of Vidua macroura. Lineage (NCBI taxonomy): Eukaryota > Metazoa > Chordata > Aves > Passeriformes > Viduidae > Vidua > Vidua macroura. The sequence continues at coordinate 8,380,981 of NC_071591.1, forward strand.
GGTACCCAGCTGGTTTCTACACTGAAAAGGACTTTCTGCCCCTGCTCTGTCTGCCTTTGTTTCTCCCCTCCTTTTGAACTCGTGAGGGACTGAGATGGTGCAAGTGACAGTGTAGAGGAGACGGCATCTCCTGGATGGAAGGAGCTGGAGCCAAGGCACCCAGTTTGCTCCTCCTGAGACTGCTCTGTGCAGACAGACACCACGAGGGTGCCAGCAATGAAGTCAGCAGCTGTACAGATGCCTTGGGTTTGGGGCCATGCTCAACACATCAAGTTTTTGGAAGGTTCCTCCGGAGTGGGGCTGGATGGTTCTTGCCTCATCTACAGGCAAACACTGCTCTGTCTCATTGGCCAAACTGGCACAGTGCCAGTCACTTAGGGGACTGCTGCCATTGTTACAGCAAAATTGGTCCTTTCCACAATGAACGTCACTGCTTTTTGTGGTTATCATGAATAAATAATCATTATTTTACTTCACAGTTACAGGAGAAAAAGATGGTCCACATACCCCTAAACAACCACATTTCTCTTCCCAAAGAACTCATTGAAGACAATTACAGAGCCACAGAATATCCTGAGCTGGAAGGGACCCCAACGATCAGCCAGCCCAGCCCCAGTCCCTGCCCAGACCCCCCAACAACCCCACCCTGGGCATCCCTGGCAGCGCTGGCCAAACGCTCCTGGAGCTCTGGCAGCCTCGGGGCCGTGCCCATTCCCTGGGGAGCCTGGGCAGTGCCAGCACCCTCTGGGGGAAGAACCTTTCCTGCTCTCCAGCCTGAGCTGCCCTGGCCCAGCCCCAGCCGTTCCCTGGCTCCTGTCCCTGTCCCAGAGCAGAGATGGGAGCTGCCCCTCGGGAGGAGCTGCAGCCCCCGGGGAGCTCTGCCCTCAGCCTGCTCATCTCCAGGCTGAACAAATCAGGTGACAATAATAATAATAATAACAATAACAATAACAATAACAACAATACTCACAAAGGGTATTCGTGTTGAGAGGCTGCTCAGCCAAGGTTGCATAAGATGTCACTGTCTGAGCCATGAATCCAACTGTGTTCCTGGGTGGCAGTGCAGCTCCCATCCACTTCAGCTGTTCTTTGTTCAGATGACATGGACTATTTCCTAGTCATTTCTAAGAAGTTCAATCTTAGGGATTAAAAGAAATGGAGTTTGACCTTTTCATTATCCCCACTAAGGCAGCCTTACTGACCACTGGAACTTCTGAGAGCTGTGCTGGTAAGTTGCTTTTTCTAATGATGTGAAGCAAACTTGTCAGAAGGATGAGGCCTCCTTAGCTGCACAAGATCAAGGGACAGTTTTAAAGGCAGGACTATTTGCAGCCCCACCCTGAGGATAAACAGTCAGAAGCAGACACCTTGCTGCTTGGCTTTAGAGAATCGACTCACGCAGGAAGAAATCTGCCTCCTCCAGCTTTTTTTCAGAAGGGTTAAATTTGATTGAGGGTCATGGGAACCACTCTTTCACAAGCTGGATTTTAAAGGAAACTTTGATACTTACAGATCAGAGTTCCAGTTCAGTTCAGTTCCCATTACATCAGTAGATCTCCACTTTGTTACCATATAAGAAAGACTCTCTTCCCAAACACTTATTTGGCACTTCACTGTAACAGCCACTGCTTTTTTACAGAGCTGCTCCTTTCCCTACTGCTGACACAAGCTAAAATGTGAGAAGAAAGTCACACAATTTTGGTAAATGAAGGCCAGATTTACTTTCATGATTATCACTGAGACAGGGAATTGCATCTTAACCTTTCAGGCTGCTGCTGCTTCTCTGTAGGAGCCTGGGAGGGAGTGTGACCTGGGCACGCTCCAGACATCTCACACAGCTTTGGTTCCTTCTGCTAAAAACCAAGGATGCTCCATTCCTGGCTGCTTCCATCTGGTCAGAGAAGAGCAGTTGTCAAGTTTAGTATCACGTCTTTACTATATGTTCTATTAGATAATCTTTAAAGATTATCTTTACTATTCTAATTTATCAGCTGTAGTCTCAATCCTGTGGCCAGGATTATCAGGGTTAGGACTGGAACACGATTTGCTATGAAGGTACAAACCTGGAATGTCCCGTTAGAGGATAATAAACCACTGAGAACATTCTTCCATTTCTCTGGCCAATTCAATTTGAATCATTAAATGTTATTGGCAAACACAAAGAGACAGTCAAGGTAAATAACATCGTTTATACGTGCGTTAATTAACTGCCTGAAGTACCACCCATGAAGCAGATAAATCAGACTATTCTTCTGAGCCCCGACTCAAAGGAGGTTAAAGGAATTATTTCACCATTACCATAATCTAATATGTGACCAAATGTTCAGATGCTGCATTCAAGAGAGCAGAAACAGAATAACTGCACTGCTGTGGGGAGGCTGGCTGGATAAATGCCAGCATGTTCACTGCCCTGAAAATAGAAGACAAGAAAATACACATATCAAGTTAAACTAATGATTTATGTGTCCCAAAGGGCAGTACCAGGAGAATGAACCCCTAGAAGGCACAAATAATGAACACATTGCCTGTAAGAGAAGTGTTTATTTCTCTTTCTAGTAGGAGGCTCTTTCCTAACAGAGAACATGAGGATTTGATATTCCTCCCAGCATTTTGAGAGGATCACTGATGCTCCCCAGGGGACTGTCTGTCTGCAAGGAAGCTGCTCAGTGAGGGCAGCAGGTACTCCCAGAGGCAGCTTCATTTGTCAGTGGGTGGGCTGGGAGCAGAGATCAGGGCTGGTAAACTCGAGAAAATGGTGCCTGGAAGCATGTGCTGGAAAGCAGAACAGTGCAGGAAAAACAGGGCTGGAGAGAGATGGGAATAAGGTGACTCAGTGGAGAGAGGTCACAGCAAAGCACACAGGAGGAGTTTTCAGAAACTACAGAAGAGAGAAAGAATTTACAGACCCCTGACCAGTGAGTGTTGTTTTACTGTACAATACAAAGTGTCAAAAGAAAAGAAAAGGAAAAGAAAAGGAGAAAAAGAAGAGGAGAGGAGAGGAGAGGAGAGGAGAGGAGAGGAGAGGAGAGGAGAGGAGAGGAGAGGAGAGGAGAGGAGAGGAGAGGAGAGGAGAGGAGAGGAGAGGAGAGGAGAGGAGAGGAGAGGAGAGGAGAGGAGAGGAGAGGAGAGGAGAGGAGAGGAGAGGAGAGGAGAGGAGAGGAGAGGAGAGGAGAGGAGAGGAGAGGAGAGGAGAGGAGAGGAGAGGAGAGGAGAGAAAGGAAAAGAAAAGAAAAGAAGAAAAGAAAAGAAAAGAAAAGAAAAGAAAAGAAAAGAAAAGAAAAGAAAAGAAAAGAAAAGAAAAGAAAAGAAAAGAAAAGAAAAGAAAAGAAAAGAAAAGAAAAGAAAAGAAAAGAAAAGAAAAGAAAAGAAAAGAAAAGAAAAGAAAAAAGAAAAGAAAAGAAAAGAAAAGAAAAGAAAAGAAAAGAAAAGAAAAGAAAAGAAAAGAAAAGAAAAGAAAAGAAAAGAAAAGAAAAGAAAAGAAAAGAAAAGAAAAGAAAAGAAAAGAAAAGAAAAGAAAGGGGGAAAAAGAAAAGAAAAGAAAGAATGATGATGACTTAGCTTGGCAAGCTCCTCCTGAGCTCAGGGCAAGGTCTCTGCGGTGCCATTGCCCAGTGCTGTCAGCCAGGGTCTGTCTTTCGCTCACAAACCTGACGTGCACCCCAAAGCACAGTGTAACTCCAGCCTCAGGAAATGTCCCTCTAGGACCACGTAGTCATCAAGGTTGAAAAAGACCTCCCAGATCATCACATCCAGCCTGGAGCCAAAATCCAGAGCTTGCACTCACCCAGGCTGTACCCTGAATCCTCACTCTGGTAGAACAAAGCAAGGTCAGGACTTCAAATGCATGGGCAGGATTCTGTCCAGGTGTCTGGTGCCTGTGTCACAATCCCATGGTCCTTCTAGATGAGGTGGTTCTACACTGGTCTAATTCTGGAAAAAAATAGAGCCTCAAGCAAATTTCAGCTGTGATTGTGTGAGTTTCTAGACAGAAGGGTCATGGATTATTCTCACTCCATCCCTAATTTCTTCCTCAATTTAAACAGATGCCCAGAAGGAAAAACCCTGCCCACCAGCAAGTTCCTTGCCTGGAATGGTTTTTCAAGGAATGGTTTCTATACCTCTGTGTTACATCAACTTGGAATGCAACCTTACATTTGCACTGATGGATGTGTTCACGCCTAAAGCTGCTCCTAGGAAATCCACTAGCCTATGGCTGTCAGCAGAGCTCTTAACAGAGACACACAACAGCCCTGAGCAGGCACATCCCAGACTCACACGATGGCCCTGAAATCCCATTAGGAACAGCTCCATGTGCTGACATAATCACAGAGAAAGGGACGTCCTTCACACGTGTAAGAGATCCCAGAAACCAGCAAGGATGTGGGTTGAAAGGAGGAGAGGGGAATAAAAGAGCTCTTTGAATAGGCATGAACCTACTATTTATAGTAGAATGAGTTCACAGGCAAGGATACTTATGATATCAGAAACCAGCAGGACATCTGTTTATTTTAGTAGCAAAGAAGATCTTCCCTAGGGAACATCTGAGTGTGCTTCAAGGACTCCCAGGCCAGCAGGAGCCAGAAAGCAGGAGGCAGCAGGATCCCATTGTTCCCTCCTGGACTGCCTGCAGACAGTGAATCAGATCCTGCAGGGTCCCCACTCAGCAGCCATGGATGCCACCCACTCTCCAGCCCTGCAGGTGGGAAAGCCCCGGGGTCCCCAGACTGGAATGTCCAGGCTGTGACCCAGACATGGAGCCAGGCACATGAATTAACACCAGAATGCTTGCTGGGTTTCTTTAATGAGGGCAGAGGGATGATAATTGTGGGTATTCTGCTGCAGGCTGGTCTGGGGGGGTGAATTCTTACTGGTGCCCACATAGATCCATTCTGAGGGGTAGCCTGGAGTACTGAGGGACATTTAGGGTGACCAGAGGGGTGTAAAGTCCCACATGACATCAACATCCACATTTATCCAGCAAAAGTCAAAACCAGGACAGTTTATTCCTTTACCTTAACAATCCATGGACTTTGGGAAATAAACTTCTTATTTCCAGGATGGCAGAAACACATCCCAGCAGTACAAAGAAGAAATCCCACTCACCTCCAAAAAGCAATCACAGTGGGACATGTTTTACTTTAAACTGGAATACTTAAGGCAGAATTGAAAGAACTCTGCACAGGGCTGAGAGTGCTCAGTGTGTTTTTCTCTCATGAAAGATGCAGTAACATATTTGTTTTTTGAAATAAGCTGGGAGATCAGTGAATCCACAGATCTATGATGGATGAGCTTCCAGGATAGTGCTGAACTCTCTGATACTGAAAGACTCACAAACAGCACGTCATTAAAATTCAGAGGAAGCAGTCATGGAGTGTATCAATCCATGGAATAACAACATCCTGAGAAAGAGCTGCTTGTAGTTTTAGAATCTTGAATCACCTGGAATAAAGGTAGGTGTTCCAAAAAGCAGTCAGACATTGTATTCTGCCACAGAACTCTTTTGAAGCCCCATCAATGTGTTGATGTTTTCATTGTCCTTGTCTCCATTGACTAAAAATGTCAAGTGTTTTATGAAGGCTAAAAAGCCTCGAGTTTCAAGGCCAAAAGTCATGGTAACTGGAATGAAGGCTTGGGAATGAAGGCTGCTTTGAACTTACTGGGAAAAGAGTCAAAAGAGAAAAATAGTCAATAAAGCATTGGATAAGAAATGGTATGAGAAGGAGGCAGCTGAGGGGGGAAAACCTGTAAGGAAGTATCTCACATCAACTTTACAGAGGGTTTTAACCAGCAGAGAATGTGACTTGGGTGCTCTCAAGCCTAAATGAGACCAGCTCCTCCAGCTTCAGGGAGCTCCTGACATACTACCTGTGTTTAAAATGTTAAAATGAGGTGAAAATGCTTGAAATCCTTGCTCCACACATGCCAATAGAATATTCAACATTGCCTTTTCCTTGGAGATTCACTTGCAAGTTAAATGTATTTGCAATCACCAATAGAAAGGGGAAACTGGCAGCAGAATGAATGATGTGTCCTGTAGCCTGATGTAAATCATCCACTTCCTCTCCAGCTGGGACAGACAAGTGTATTCCCTTGGAGAGGACATGTCAGAGTAGACTTAAATTAATGAGGACAAGACTTTGGTCGTTGTTTAGGAACATAACAAATCCTTTGGGACTTGAAGATGTTGCCACCTAGAGCACAATGAACACCACCTTCAGAGGCTGCTCAAGGCGCTGCTGTGAAAAGAAGCACAGGTTATCCCAGGCAGTGTGCCTGCAGAGTGTGAAAAACGCTCAAACTAGAAATAAAACTCACAGTGCAAAAGACTTCAGTTATCAAAATACACCTGGGGCTGCAGATAGGAAGTCGTGGCTGTTGCTGTCACAGAATCATAAAATAGTTTGGGTTGGAAGGGACTTTAAAGATTATCAGGTTCCACCCCTGCCATGTGCAGGAACACTTCCCACTATCCCAGGTCCCTGTCCAAGTGTCCTGGCCTTGGACAGTTCCAGGGATCCAGGGGCAGCCACAGCTTCTCTGGGCACTCTGTGCCAGGGCCTGCCCACCCTCACAGGGAAGAATTTAATCCTAATATCCCATCCATCCCTGCCCTCTGTCAGCTTAAAGCCATTCCCTCTTGTCCTGCCCCTCCAGGCCCTTGTCAATTGTCTCTGTCCATCTTTCCTGTTGGCTCCTTCAGGCTCTGCAAGGCCACACTGAGCTCACCCCAAAGCTTCTCCTCTCCAGGTGAACAATGCCAGCTGTGCCAGCCTTCCCTCCCAGCAGAGCTGCTCCATCCCTCTGATCCCCTGGTGCCTCCTCTGGATCTCTGCAGCAGCTCCAGCTCCTGCCTGTGCTGGGCCAGGGCTGGGGCAGCTCTGCAGGTGGGCTCTCACCTGAGCACAGGGCACAGGGCACAATCCCCCCTGCCCTGCTGCCCACTCTACTTTTGAGGCAGATTTCTCTTTCCATTGAGAATGGGTTCGTTACAACAGGAACTGAAAGAGGAAAAGAGCTGAACAGGAGCAGAGTAAACACACAGAGCTTTGCCACAGCAATCTGAACAATCCAGAGTGGGCACCGAGCTGGGCTCCCCCCGGGGCTCTGGAACACAAAGCCTCAGGAGGACAAAGAGCAGAAAATCAGGGTGATTTCCTGTAAACACCACCTTTCATGTGGCTGCCAGCTTGAGTAACTTCCCAGAGACTCCTCTTTGCTAGCCTGGCTTGATCAAATGTTTCCCAGCATAAACCAGGGCCTCTCTAGACAGATGGGTCATCCAAGACCGTATGCACAAAATGAGGATAATATCTCCCAGAACTACCACAAGACTAAAAGCATTAACGATTGTTTGTAATACTAAAGTGAAAGGAAATGCAAAGGAAAAGATCCATGGGCAGCTCTCCCAATTTCCAGTCCTGGTGAGTTTTCTGACACGCACCCTGTGTCTCAGTCACCTCCGAGTGCTTTGCTCTGCAGGTTCTTACCAAAAACATCCCTGCTCTGCTCCTCAAGATGCTGCCCCAGACAGCAGAGCAGCTGCCTCTGGATGTTGGATCCTGCCTGGCTCAGCACTAGATCAGATTTAATTAAAAACTCCAGGCCAGCACACAAAGCAGTGCTGTGGAGTGCTCCCAACTGCACACACCAAGCTCTGCAAGTTGAGCTTTGTTACCAAACCTTTTCATCTCTTCAGCCCAGTAAACAGCTTCATTTCCAACCTATTTCAGGAATCACTGCAAAGAATTCAAAGGAAGGAATAGGGAGATGGGGTAAGAAAAGAGGGTGTCAAGAAGCTTTCTGTTAAATAAGAGTGTGTTTTGAATTGATATCTTGAGTGCCAAAACAAATGGCCTTCAGATGTCACTTTACAAATTACAATATCAGTAGGGGAAAAAAAGTCTCTTAAATGTTAAGTTTTCCCTCAAGATTCAAGTGAGTATTCATGCTGGCTTCATTCCTTCCCCTAACTTCCAAGCTGAAATGTCAGCTCAAACTCTATTTACAGCCCCTACTTTAGACTTTCCTATGGCACTGTCAAAGTAACATTTGAATTTCCATTTCATCAACTGAAAGAAAAACAACCCCAAACTTTGGATGGAGTGGATGCAGGGATTACAGCTGTGTACTTCTTACATGTCTCCTGTTGTTTTGTCTAAACCATGGGGTTTGTGCAGGATTCTGACATGTGTGCAATATCTGAGCCATGAACTAATGCTAATGGGGCTAGGGCATGCTGAGAAAGTTAATTAAGGGTATTTTTTCTGTAGAATATTTAGCTGCAATCATGGCCTTACATGCTCTACTCCTTTCTGATTATGGTGTAAATCATATCAAGGCTAAAGCACCAAGAGAAACATTTTGTACCTTCTTTGCAGACGTGTTCAAGGTCGTGTGTTCTCTAAAGCAAATAAACGAAATTATCTGGGTTTAAGAGCATTTTAGTAGCTTCTATTTAAAAATCACTTCCCTGATCCACTCCAGAGAGCTTCTCCCACATCTGAGAGGTGGCAAGCTTTGAACTTGTTTTGTGTTCATTCACCCCTGTGTGTCTGAGATCGTTATAAAAACAAGCACAGAGGCTCCTGAGTAACTCTGTTTTCTTCAGAGAGCAAATCACTACAAATAAATCCCAAATCACTCTTGGGGTGCCTCTGTTTGGATGCAGAGCAGCCCAACTCTACCCCCTATTCCAGAGGCTGTGTTTGTTCTGCTAGATAAGGAGCACCAGGAACCAACACCCAGCTCCAAACTCAGATTTTCTCCCTGGCTTGTGCCCACCCTGACGACAGCCAGGCCTCTGTAGGGCAGATTTATCTCAGAGCTTAATGAACTGCTCCAAAAGAGATCCCAAACGAGACTTACAAGGAGTCCTTGCTTGCTTGGCCTCCTCCTTTCCTGCACCTCCTTTAACTGAGCTGTAGATTTGCACCAACAGAGCATTCTGTGCCCTGAGACCTCTCCAGATCTGTAACTGAGGGGTCAGCAGCAGCTCCTCTTGCAGAACAGCTCTGCTGAAGATTTTATTGGGATTGATTTGCCTGGGATCATGTCAAATCACATCTCCAGCACCAACCCTCTTAGCCTCAGCCTTGTTAACTGCTGAGTCTAAAACCTGTTCTCTGCAAGTATTTCAGATTGGGGAAAACCAAGTATTACTTGCAAAATAATCTGGATTTAAAGTCTTTTCCTATTTTCGTTGCCTGCTGAGATCAGACTCATTTTGCAGCCTTTTCTTCCCTCATAGACTGAGTGGTCAGACATCAGACTTCAATCCTTGTAGCTGTTTTGTCCTCTGTTTAACTGTCTTTTTTTTTTTTTGAAATGGAGAGAAAGGTGGAGAGAAAGGAAATAGGGAAAACTAGAAAGATTATTTCCTTACATCACTTGCTTCTCTACATCCCTTATCTCTATTAGCACAAGGCTAAATTCTCCCCAGGGAAGAGCTGGGACCTGGGGTCCCCTCTGGGGATGTGTGAGGAACTCTGCAGAGGTGGGGAGAAGGTGCCATCACAACCAAACAGTGGCACAGCAAGAAAACCCTTCAGCAGAGGAAGCTGCTGGTGTTGTACCTGGCCTGCCACTGTGCCTGCTGGAGTTTCCTCTCTCTGTCAGGATACAGAACTCCAGACCCTGTGGAAGTCAGGACAAGCCCCTCAATGCTATTTCAGGTCAGAGCAGCTTCCTGCTGCAGACACACAGGACTGGTGCTTGACCCAAAAAAAAAACCCCAACAACCGAAACAAAAACAAAAACCAAAAACCCCCATGTTTTTTTCCACCCCCTGCTGTTTCTTTTCTGTTTTGGCTTCTGTGGCCTTAACTGGCATGTGCACTTGCACCATGCTGTGATAAAATGTTAATAAAATGAGAAACTGGCAAACACCCCTCCCTGGCAACTTCTACCAGTGAGTCATTCCTGCTATAGGAGCCATTTCCTTTAAAGTGGAAAAAAAAAAAAAAAAAAAAAAAAAGAGAATATAACACAGAAATAAGGAACCAGTCAGTGAATTTTCCATAAATAATGTTTCCTCCTTGTGTTCTTTCACCAATTGACTTCATTTTTGTTCTTTCCTTTTGCTGCCCCAGTTCCCAGCTCCTGGTTCTGGTAATTTGTCAATGAACTGCAAAAGGGGCAGAGTGATTCATACCAAACCCAGACAACCAGCAGCCTATGGGGAACCTTCCCCCACTCCAGAGGGGAAGATTTGATTCCCTGGTTAAAAAACTCTGTGCAATTAGAAGGGAAAAGGGAAAAAAGCTGTTCCAAGCATGATGTCACTGTTTCCACTGCTTCATAAGGAAAGCATGTCCCCTTCTTATTTTAAAGATGACATATTAGTGCTTATTTTCCTGTCAGTCCTCTTTATGTGAGGAAGGGGAGGCAAAAGGAATAAGGGTTTTCTGGCTTCTTTTACTTAACTCTGAAATTATCAAGAGCCTGCATCAGCTAAGAAGTGGGAAGCAGCTGAAATATATCTGGAGAGAAGAGAGCAGCCAAGCAAGCTCCATGATGGAAAGCTCCCCATGCTGAGGAAATCCTGAGGTGGGTTGAACTTCAGAGTTCTCAGGGAGCCCTTCAAAATGCCCAAAGTGTGACAAGAAATGGGGACGTGTTCAGAGGCTAGTCAAGGGTTAGATGAAAATTGTGCAGGTGTGGAATAACTATCACTACAGACCATTCCACATTACAGTTATGGCTCTTTTCTATGCCCCTGAGCCTGGTAAAAATTGCTGTCAGGGCTGTGCTTAGGCTAGAGGTGATCAACCTGCACTAGCCCAATCTGAACGCCCTGTTTGTTACAATTTAAGGTGCAATAGTAAATAGAGTTCTCTCACATTTGCTCCCCAGTACAGGTGTATGATATAATGGAATATTTGGCACAAATCTGTTCATGAAGGTGCACGACAATGCTGCCATGCACCAAAATTTGTACAGCAGGATGCTGGTAGATAACCCAGTCTCAGGTACCCCAAATCACTGCAGTATCTTCAGTCCCCCCTGACTGGTAACACTAGGGGACTCCAGAAGTCAAAGCTGATGGAAAAGAAAATCCAACAGGTCCACAAACATTCAAAAAAACAAATTTTTGCCTTCTCCTGAGTGTAAGGTTGTGGATTATTTACTCTTTTATTCCCAGGGCCATCACTCTGTCTGTTAAGAGCAACTGGTTGGACAAATCTGAAGTGATTTCTGAGTTCCAGCTTTGTAATTGACCAAATCACAGAATCGTGGAATGGTTTGGGCTGGAAGGGACTTCAGATCCTGCCATTCCACCTGTGCCATGGGCAGGGACAACTTCCACTACCCCAGGCTGCTCCAAGCCCTGTCCAGCCTGGCCTTGGACACTTGCAGGGATCCAGGAGCTGCTCTGGGCAACAAACACCTCTCCCTGTCAGCACTGCCTTCAGCACACTCTGCTCTTCCCACGCTGGCTCCCACCCTGTGCCTCCAGAGCATCTGGCTGTGTCCAAGGGGAAGCAGATCTGTGGATAATCCCCTCTGTGGTGCTTCAAACCAAGTGCAAAAGTGCCAATACCCATCAGTTCCAGTGCCCAGGCAGAGTGCCTGCAAGCAGCTTCACCTTTGTCATCATTTTCCTGCCCTTTTTCTCTAGAAACAGTTTAACGCTGAAATTCCCATCCCCACCTCCTCCCTCTCATCGTGCAGAGTTCAGCATGAAATGTGGTTTTGTTTATAGATGTAAGGAATTAAATCCATGTCTTGGCTTGACCCTGTCTGCCCCACTCCATTAAAAACCATTCCTCAGACTTTAGAGACAAGGAATAAAAGGATAAAACCTCTCTCAAGCATATACACCAAATGGCAATTTCTGTTTAAAGATTTTGCACTCGGAGATTGCTCTTGTCATTTTGATAGTGACTCTTCTTCTTTGACATAAACAATGCTTAATAATCCTCTGGGCTTTTTTCCAAATGGTGTTTAAAATCAGAGGTGCTGCCCCATCTCCCAGGGCAGGGCTGGGCTGTCGTGCCCACCTCAAGGAGTGACTGCAACATATGATTTTCACTTCATTATACTACAAGTGATGAAGTCATGGAAGACTCAGAGAATGAGACACGTGTCCTGGTGATGAAATCCTGCCCCCACAGCCATCCCCGTGGACACTGCTACAGGAAAAGGCTTGAGAAGAGGGGGGAAATGCCTTTCCCACCAGCAGCTGGGTTCAGACACTACCTGTGGCTCAATCCACAACTGACTCAGCTTTCTCTTGTGGTTACAGTGAGGTAACCCTAGCTAAGATAGTGCACAGGGGACATTTAGAATTTTGCTCAGAAAATGTAATCAGGCACAATACAACCCATTGTTCTCTGCTTGCTTTATGTTAAGGAAAATCCAAACACGCTTACAACAGAGGTTAAAGAATTGGCATTTTGCTCATTCACATAGCCATCACCATCACTCAATGAAATGAAACAGCCACGTGGAGAATGGCACAGAAACTTGGGAAAATGCTTGCAGTTTTAGTCTTGTAGTGAAGGGATGGATGAGCTTGTGGGAGGTGGCACTTTCACCCTGCTGAGATGTCACAACCTCTCCAGGGACAGAGCCAAGCTCAGCAATTTCCAGCTCTTCAAATGGGGATTTACATCTTCCAGGAGACAAAGCCTGTGCTGGGAGATCACCTCTACTCTCATTTTCTTCCAGCAGACATCCCAGGGAGCTCCTGCAGTGCCCCTCGAGGCTAGGACAGTTTTCCATGTGTGTTTAGCTCTCCTTGCACAGTTCTGAAGAGAAAACCAATCTGAAATATGTTCGAACAAAGATCAGCCAGAAAGGGCACTGAAGCACAAGACTGAGCAAAAAAACCCAAGTGGAGTTTCTGGAATGTGACTTGGGGTGTGGGCAAGGGAGCTCTCAGGCCATGGGGAATGCAGTGGGAGAACTGAAAAAAAGAGAATGATGAAGAAACCATAAAGAAAGAAGAGGATCTTAGAGCCAAGAGAGAAAGAAAAATGAGGCACAGGGTAAATAAAGGAAATAGTTATGAATTCCAAACACTGAAACCCCTCATGCTTTCCCTGCTCCAACAAGTGAGCCAGAAATCATGGATTTCATTAACCTTTTTGTGTTTACTGCCACTCTCAATTTGTCTCTCAAACAATGGTTTTTACTACAGCTACAAAGAGTCATCAGATGGAACATTACAGGAAGTAAACCAATTCTTATCCAGGACAAATTAGATGTTCTTCTCCTGTTCTTTTATTTCCAGGAGCTGCAGTTGGAAGAACAGCTTGTAGGGGCTAGCGTGGCACAAAACAGGGGCATTAAATGCTGCAGTCTGAATGCTTAACCATGCACTCAGTTAAAATCCTTTGATGCTGGTGTGGGAGCTGTTGAATTCCCAATTCCTCAGGAACATCATTCAGATTTGATTTCTCCAGGAAATCCATTTTCTTTTTCAAGCAAACATACGTGTGTTTGCTTGTGAATGCTGCCTCTGATCATCCATCCTTCCCATCCTCTGAGCTGCATCCACATTGCTCCTGGGAGCTCTCCAAGGCCCTGGGGCTCGTTAGGAGCTGCACTGTGCAAACTGATCTGTGGCAAGCTGTCCATGCACGAGGGCAAACAGCTCCCTACAGAAACTCCTGCTGACCCATTAACGCAGAGCAGCCCCATGCAGAAGTGTAATTAATCCAGAAAACCCTTCCTGGAAGCTCTTTTCCCAGCAGGCTGGGAGGTTTGGGAAGACGTAACAAAGTTGTAAAGCATGAAAAAGCCCAAGATGAAACTCTGCTTATCCAACTCCCTGTCCTTGAGGGTGCAGACAAGAGAGTGGCAACCCAGCAAGAAACCAGGACTGGCTGAGCAGAAACCAACCTCGAACCATGTGACTTTTCATCTCATACTGCTGATTACACAACTGCTGGGCTCTTATATAAGTAGGCAGATGAAGTTGCCTGCAAATAATCAAGTTAAAATAATGAAGGTCCAGAACTATAAACATCCTCCCCACTGGGAGCCTTTTGTAAGAAGCATGGATCTCATTATACTAAAAATATCCAAAGTGATTAGATTTTGTTGTGGGTAACTTCTTTGCGGAATCTCCTTTATAAAGCTTATTTTGCTTTTAATGATAAACAAAATCCCCAAAATGCCAGTCTGGTACATATATTGCTTTCAGAAACATGGGCACTATGGTGAAAGTCTTTTTTTTTTCCTGAATTAGAACAATTTAATTTGCCATTTAAAATTGTTGGAGACTTTATTTTATCTTTTTTCCCTACAAAATGAACAACACGTCCTGTCCAGCTTCATCTGAATCTTGTAAAATACAGCATGAAAGAAAGCAGATAGAGTCCAGTAGTCATAAGAAAATGCCATTTTCCTCTCCTTTGCTGCAGCCCAGAAAGTTGCTCTGAGAATAAAATGCTGCTGATCTCTGCCTAAGGCAGGTAAATGCAGCTTTTGCATGGAGTGACCTCAGTGCATTCACATTCAAATAAACCTGGAGAGAGTTCAGAATTAAAAAAAAAAAAACCCAAACAAACAAACCCCCCCCAAAAAAAAACCAAAACAAAAAAAAAAAAAACAAAACAAAAAAAACCACCAAAACCAAACCAAAACAAAACAAAAAAAATCCTCGACAGACATCAAAAGAAGCAGTATTTTGATTTCCTAGATGAAACATCAGGATTCTGCATATCACTGATATTCAAATAAAAAATCTCCCTTGTAACAGCTGGTCTCAATTCAGCTGTTTTTTCTTGAGAACAATCTAAAAATCCTGAAATGGTCCTACTGATAAAGAAGCACCTCACAGCCTTTCACACCCCTCAGGTAGGACCCACCATCCCACTGGGAGCTGAACTGAAGCTGAGAGGTGAGAGCTCATTAGGGCTGGATCTCCCTCAGCCTCATTCCTACATCTCATCCCACCTCAGAGCCTTCTTGAGCACCTGGAATTTGGTCTCTGTGCAGACAAAAACAATGCAGCACCTCTGCAGGATGATCCCAGCAGGATCCCAACCACATAATAATGGAAGTTTTATCCTGAAATCATCACTGACATCAGCTCAGGAAGCACAGAGCACCATCCCCAGATTTTCCTTACCTGTGACTAAAATCAACAGCCTCTGGATACCTAAGGACTCTGTGGAAGTTACAAGACAGCTGGAAATCAAACACAGCAAGGGATCTTTACAGAGATCCCATTCCTCAATATTCCCTCTTCTCTAAACTGAGAAAAGTCAAAATTAAAATCCAACCTGGGCCACCCTTCCACAGATCAGTGTGCAGAGTTTGTCAGGCTCTCACTGATCTGGTCAGTGACCCCAGGTGAGCTGCTGGAGGTTGACTTCAGGTTTTTGAGATTCAGGCTGATCCATTTGCAGTTCCCCTAAATATACCCATAAAAAGAGCTTTCCAAAAGCTGTACTAGAAATCATGAAAGGGGTAAAGCTCAAATTGACATAAATCTCAGTAAATGTGTCTGGTTCAGGTGAGCCTGGACTTGAACATTGAGCCAAAACTGTTTAATCTGGAAGTGATGCTAGAAACCACATAAAGTCAGGCTTTCTTGAAAGATTTGTAGTGCTTCCTTATTTTCATGTGGTCAAAAGTTACTATAAGAAAAAATGTCTTTTCATGCTATTTCAGTATTTCGGTTTTATGTTCAGGCAAAAATTGAAGCTGCTTTTATTTCATTTTCAGTAAGCTCTAAACAGTCTATGAAAAGAGGGCTGCAATTAGATTTAGGGTGAGATATAAAGGTTTGTCCTACATTCCTGAACACAATATTGATATGATTGCTTAAGGGTTTCTTATTATTAATCAAACAATCATTCCATTTTACCAGCAAGATTTTTAACTGGTATGGCCAAGGGAATCCCTTTCTGTCAGGATAAAATACATACACAAATTTTAGCACCCCAATTTACCAGGGGACAATTCCCACCTGACCCTGAGACATATCTGAGGAGACACCCCGGGACTACCTGAATCCCACGGAGCTCAAGAGCAGCTCCCACAAAGAGAACCACAATCAGCAGCCTTTTCCTCTGAAACAAAACTCACAGCCCCAGTTTCTGATGTCAGTTTGCAGGATGTGACTGGGACTATGAAAGCAGCCTGAGCTGGAAGTGGTGGCAGGTAGGGTCTGGGACATATCCTGCATTTCAGAAATTTGGGAGGCGGCCATCCAGTCAGAGCCACAGGCCCCTGCACACGAATGACGGCCCTATTCCCTGTGAAAGAAAACTCACCAGCCCAGGTTCCTGATGTCAGTTTGCAGGATACGCTTGGGACTGTCAGGGCACCAGGAGTTTGAGGTGGTGGCAGGTTGGGTCTGGGACACATCCTTGGTTGTTTGGATTTTTTGGAGTTGGCCGCCCACTCAGGGCCACAGGCCCCTGAAGACAAAGACTGGCCCTTTTCCCTGGGAAAGAAAACTGGCCAGCCCAGGTTGCTGATGGCAGTTTGCAGGGTGTGCTTGGGACAGTCAGGATTGCATAAGTTCAAAGTGGTGGCAGTTTGGGTCTGGGACACATCCTGCGTCGTTCAGAGTTTTTGGAGGCAACTTTCACAAATTTCAGCCCTTTTTCCTGTGAAACAAAACTCACCACCCCAGGTTCCTGCTGTCAGTTTGCAGGGTGCGCTTGGGACTGTCAGGGCAGCACAAGTTCGAAGGGTGGCAGGTTGGGTTTGGGACACATCCTGAGCCGTTCGGAGTTTTTGAAGGTGGCTGCCCACTCAGGGCCACAGGCCCCTGAACACGGTCTCTGGTCCTTCTCCCTGTGAAACAAAACTCACCACCCCTGATTCCTGACATCAGTTTGCAGGATGTGCTTTAAAAACACAAGTGCCGTGTGTCTTTGATGGAAATTATTTCAAATGCAGCTCTCCTGTGCCCATGGACTTCCTTCCCTCTGCCCCAAAGAAAAAGTGTTTTCTGCCAAGTCTAAAACCCAAGTGGCTCTTGCCAATTCCAGATCTAACTCGAGGAAAGCTGCATTTCCCAACCCCACCATAAGAAATTCTTCTTACATTATTCACACCAGTGTTGTCTCCCCCTGTGAGGAGCCAGTCTAGGCACGGGAAAAGCCAAGGTTAATATTTGCACAAGCCAAGGCAGGCCAGAGCTGGAACAAGGGGGACAGTGTGTCCTTGGATCTCAGAGCACAGACTGAAGAATGGGAGATCTCCACCTGGCAATGCAGGGGCTCCCCAGGACCACAACTGGTGAGAATCCACAGATATTTGGAACTCCAAATCCTGGGATCTGGCCCATAGCTGTTCGCCAGCAGTGGCACAAGGTTCTGCTGGGATGTAGGCTGGATGCACACGAGGATGGAGCCTGGCTGGATGCCACATCCAACAGTTGGGTGCCAGGAATCCTCCAGCACCTTAAATACACCTGGAACTCCACCACCAGGTCCTGCTGTCCCTCTGATGCCTGATCCTGGTGGATATTCCCTCTCTGCCATGGCACTCGGGTGAAGGGATGGGAAGAGGCTGTTCTCCCACATTTCCTTCCCCAAGGAACTCTGTCGCTTCCTGAGGAGGTGGCAGATGTGAGATGGAGAAGCTTCTCCTACAATGTGGTGCAATAAAATGGAGCAGAAGGCTCCCGGCTCCATCTGCCATTCCATCAGGACAAACTGCATTTGGATTCTTCCTCTGAAAATGCAAAGTGCAGGCAAAAACCCAAAGGGATCTACTTCTGTTGAGAAGTGCTCTGGTGTAATTGTAATTCCTCCTTGTTAATGAGAAATCTTTGGGAATAAAGGCTCACATCAGAAGCACGTTGCCCACCTTAATACAAATTACCAAATATTGGAGGGAATACTTTGGAGAAAAACTGAGAAAGTGCATAAAAACCACTTTTTTTTTTTTTTAATAAAAAAAAATCAACAAAATGAAACACTTTATCCAGAGAAGATACAGGATATTCTGGGAATAACAAATAATATTTGAAACTCTGGCCTAAAGGAAAATAAACTACTCCAGCTTGATGTAACAGTGGCAAAGAACTCTAGAAGTAAATCCAAGAGACTGAAAAATCCAGAATTTCCCAAGATGCTGGCAGCAAACATCACAAAATCTTACCTTTGGTGCCAAAGGAATATTCCAATTAATGAAAGACACAGCCTGGAAGGATCTGCTAGAATTTGTAAAAGATGCCTTGAAGAAATTCATCGTTTCTAGCAAAATTTCCAATTTAAGAAAAAATTACTGAGCAGGAGCTCTTTTTACATTGGAAAGGAATTTCTCCATCCCAGAGGACTCCTGGAGATGAGCTGAGGAAAGGGGGCAAACAAGTGACTCAGAACCAGGGGGAGTTGGGCTGGCAAAACCAGAGCCAGAGGAATGTGATAGGGATACTTCATATCCCAGAAAGGAGGGCCTGGAACAGACCACAAACAGATGAGGAAAACACGGATAGAATAAATGAGGAAAAGGGAAAAACAAATTTTTGGAGAGGGTTAAAAGCTGTTTTCGATGGGAAGGCAGAGGGAAGAGGATTGTTGTCCTATTAATCCACTTCTCTGGCATGGAATGCCATTTGGCAATGGAAACTTGGTGGCAATATTTGGAGTGGCATTTATGAGTATAAATGTCAGTAAGGGAGAGAGCCAGGTAAAAAATAAAGGCTGTTGGCACAATAACTTAATCTTGATTAAATGAAGTTTGGGAGCCTTGCTCAAAGCCGTCATTAATACATAGCCATAAGCTGGGCAACACCAACAAATTGGTGATGAGGGAGAGTTTTAACCATTACAGATAAGATTTTAAAGTAACAATCTCACAGCAGCAGCAGAATTCAGCATGGATTTGAAAATCTTGATGTATTTATGGGTGCCATTATGATATGGATGCCTGATAGAGACTGGACATGACCTTGAGAGACCTTTCCAGAGCTTTTCACTCGTTCCTCCAGCAGCATCCTATAAGTCACTGTCTGTGTTCACCCCAGCACTGTGCTCTTCCCAGCTCCCCACACTGAAGCCTTGATGTGATGCCTTAGGGATTTGAGCTTTTCTATTTTTCATGCATTGGTAACCCTGCAGTTCTTTAGTGTAGAACTCTAAACTCCACACACAGTGGGAGCTGCTGCTTTCCCAGTTTGGGCAGACACAACAATTCCTCTCCAGGCCTGGCAATCAAGGACACCTCACTGCCTCAGGCCCCCAGAGATGGAAACAAAAGTGACTTGGGGGGAGCAAACCTGGGGTCAATGACTTCATTAGCTGAAGCTGGAATTGGCAGATGAACCCCCAATATGCAAATGGGCCAAACTTATAAAAGTGTGAAACCCGTGACCCATTGTCCATTTTGGGTGTAGCCCCTGGGGGGCTCTGTCTGCCCAAAATGTACCTGAAGGGCCTTCAATAAATATTCCTGCTTTTTATTCCCTTAATTTTGCCTGGCCTCTGTTTTTAGGCAGCCCTGAAAGGGCATCACATGTCCACCAGCTGAATAAAAAGCAAAATCATCTTTACAGGAAATGCACCAGCCCTTCTTTCATGTTTGGATGCAAGACCCAAAGGCCTCTCGTCCAGCAGCCAGGGTGCCTTTGCTTGAAATCTTCCCTAACCCAAACTTTAGCAATGCTTTGGAAAGGTTTCCCCACCAGGAAGGGCCGAGTTTCAGATGTCGCACTCTTTCCACAGCTTCATTTCAATTTCTCTTTCAGCAAAGGTCACAACTGTTTGGTTTCATAGCCTTGCTGCTGCCCATCCCAGGAGGAGGACGATTTGTAAAATTTGGATTTTGCAGCCCTGTGGGCTGCAGCATTCCCCAAAAGGACTGCAGTGGAAGTTAAGTGCCTCATCAAACCATGCACAAACAAACCTTGATGCTTTGGAGTGTCCTTACCACAATCAGGCAGAGAATTCTTCTCTTCCTTGGGTAAATTCAAAATAGATTTGATTTGATTTCAAGATATATTTTTACCTCTGCTAAAACATCAAAGAGTTAATGAAGAGCACCACATGTCAGCTCTGAGCAGAGCCTTGCAGCTTATCCTTCATGCCACAAACACTGGTCAGGCATATAGCATTTATTTACATTGGGGCTGAGTCAGAAGCCAGACTTTCTAACCCAGTGGTGTGCAAAAAATAGAATAGAGTAGAATAGAATAGAATAGGATAAAATAAAATAAAATAAAATAAAATAAAATAAAATAAAATAAAATAAAACAAAATAAATAAAATAAAATAAAATAAAATAAAATAAAATAAAATAAAATAAAATAAAATAATAAAATAAAATACATCTTGGCTTTTACAGATCTATGGGACCAAACAGGAGCTATCACAGTTTCTGCCAACTGCTCACCAACCTTATCCTTGATGGAAGAAAATTCCTTCTTTGCTGAGCTGTTGCCCAGAGCAAGTACAAACAACACACTGGTCCCAAAACCAAAACTAGGGTTTGGGGTGTACCCAAAAGTGGCTTGAAGACAAGGATTCAGCAACAGCACTCTCATCAGAGAGAGCATTAAACGCTGAGGGAAGATGGAGCTTTGGTCTGGAGAGTTTGGCCAATAGCCAGTTATGTTTGAAGGAAAAGAAAAACAGGGTTTTTTTCCTTTTCTCTTGGTCCTTCTCTTTTCCTTTCTCTTGGTCCAGCTTCAGATCATCCCAAGCCAAGGGATATTTGGTGGAACTGTGTCAGTAGCTCACCCTGCAAGATCAAGACCTTGACCTTTGGAGCAGCATCCATAATCCAAGTCCCCTTAGGCCCAAGGCTGGGTTTGCTGCATGAAGATGACCAGCACATCAGAAAAAGCTCTGCTTGGTGCTTCTTCAGTCAAACACTGATTTTTATGCACCAGCACGAAAGAACACAGGACTCTTTTAAATTCCAGTGCTGTTCTTAGGCATGAAGAGAGCTGGAAAAGACTCTTGCTTCCCATTGGGATATAAACCCAACATCTATTTCAGGGAGAAAAGAAAAAAAAAAAAAACAAACCAACATTATTCAATTGTCACCAAAAGCTGAAGAATGCAAAAAAACACCATCTTTGTGAAGCTTGAAGGGATAATATATGACAATATTTTAAAGGGCTTTTTGCCATTCAAATGTTTTTATTATAGTAAATTCCTCTGCTTAGCGTGGGGAGACTGAAAAGGAAAACCACATGAGGATGTTCTTCATAATATCCCACTGATTTGAAAGGGTCAGATTTTCTCCCCTCGAGATTTGGTACTGGAGTTAATTAATCTCATCTCCAAAGAGTGTCAGAGTTTTCTATTCTTAAAACTGTGCAATGACAGCAATGCCACCCACCCCACGGCAATTCAGTGCTTCAGTCTCCTCAGAACATTCTGTTACAACATTTCCTTTGCTGTGATTTAAAACTTTCACTACTGTTCTTATTTACGCTGCACATGGGGAACATTTTCACATTTCGCCTCTAACTTTTAAGTATTTTAAGAACATTATGTGTCTCTCATTGCTCCTCTCCACATTTCATAAACCCCATTCATACACCAAAGGTCATGGTTGTTTTTAAACCTTTGATCATTCTTGTTTTCCTCTTCCAGGGTGCCTCCAACTGCTCTTCATCGTCTCTCAAGTGCATCCCTGCAGCCCTGCCCAGCAGGAAGGAAGGAGCCCAGGAGATGGGAGATCTGAAGACAGGGGAGCAATGGGACAAATAAAAGCTCAGAACGAAACGGTGCCATCAGGAGGATGTTTGCTCACAGCACTTCTCCTTCTGGTACATCATTCCTCAGGACTATGAAGGAAAAGCTCAGGGTTCTTATCTTATCTGAATGTTTGCACATTTTTAGCAGTCAGCCAAACCTTCTTTAACCAGAGTCCAGCTCTGTGAGTTTAAATTCTTTAAAGTCAACAGTAGATAGGTCTGGGTAAGTTGGCCTTTTACTTTTGGAACAAAATCTATCCCATTATCTCTTCCCTTCCTCTCCCCTTTTGCTGCTTTAACCAAGCAATTCATCTTTCCTGAATTCTCTTTCCTTAAGAAAGTAGAACATAAGACCAGGTTTCACTGATTTTCTTTGCTATAATGGGTGTGGAGAGGCAAAAAACAAACTGCATAGTAGCATCAGGATTTATGAACAAGGTGTATGAGTGAATAACAAAGACAGGAGATGCAAATAGAAGTAAATAAACATAGAATGAATAAACATGAGGCAAACAAGGTGATCATCTGGTTTTTATTGATTTTTATGAGATTTAAGAAATGTAGAAGACCTGCAAGGTCAAACCCCACTATATATACCTAAAGCAAATATCAGCAGATTTCAGAGAAGGAACGAAATGTGGAGGCCGCTGACCACAGAACGGGTTTTTCCTCACGATTTCCTATTTGTTCCTCTTCTGAAAATAAAACATTCTTCCTCTAAGGAGACAAAGATGAGACAATGGAAAAGGAAACCTTGTTTAGGGGTAAGGAAATTGTGGGCATCATTTCCCAGCAGAGATGTATCCATTTACATGAGAGGAATTGCTCAGATTGGGTGACATGACCCTGTGGCTCTCCTGCTCCACAGAGACAGAGTGGAGAGCAAGCCCTCACATTTAGCATCAAACCAATCACACTGAGCTTGCACTAGAAAAGAGAAGGAAGAGGGACAGAAAAATACACTTTTCACATCAAATTCAGCTTTTCTTCTGCTAAAGACATTCACAGAGGCATCATATCTTAAAACCACTTTTGTTTGTGTTTTTCACAGAATGATTTTTACCAGACTGTGCCTGTTCAGTGGGGTTCTGTGTACATCCACACTCCTGCAGGAATGTTTCCTGAAGGGAGGACTACTGCAGACACTTGTGCAGGCTCTGGTGGTGCAGCCATTCACCTTAACTCACCAGGCAGCCTCAACACCTCCCTCCCCACCAGCCTGAGTCCTGTGAGCTCCCTCTGCACAGCTCCTCATTCCCAAGTTTCCACTCGCTGTTCCCAAAACATTGATATATTGACTAAACTGCAAGGACTGTGCTTAGTTCTTTTTCTGAGCCAGAGCAAAGCTTGCCTTCAAACTGATTCATTGAATCACCTTTTTTTTTTCTTCCCTTCCCTGTGCCTTCACCCTGACCACTGCAGTCCTGTCCAAGATTTTCTCCTACACATCTCCCTGCCAGTTCTCCCGAGCTCCTCTTCACAGCCTCCAGCCAGGGCAAGGTCACTCACAGTTCTTTGCTTCTTCTCCCTGGGCCTCTGTTTGCCTAAGCTGCTGACAAAGGCCAGCTTAGTTTAGTACCAGGCTTGGGGGCTTTTATCCCTCAGCTTCTCAAAGTGAGGTGTTCCATTTCAGGTTTTTCTGGCCCATATATGAGGGATGTATATTTTATAGTCGTGGAATGGTTTGGGTTTAGAGGGGATTTAAATCTCATCTTGTTCCATCCCCTTCCACTATCCCAGATTGCTCCAAGCCCCATCCAACCTGGCCTTGGACACTTCCAGGGGCAGCCACAGCTTCTCTGGGTACCCTGTTAAGGACAGTGAACATACAATTGTATTATGCAAGGAGCAATTAGATCCATTTGCATCTCGACTCTCAAATTAGATCTTGGACACTCACACAGTGATGTGGTAAAGTCTCACATCCATTTGCACTTTCTATTGCATAGGAAAAAGTAAATGGTACCAGGCAGCAGAAAATGAAGCCACTTCTGTGTTATTTCTATGCATATTTATTACAAACACATTAGAAATATTTAATTGTCATTGACGAGATGCTGATCAATCATAGTAATAAAGAGATCTTTTCTAACCTTGATGATTCTGTGATTTTATGATTTTATGTGAATGCTGAGGTGGAAGCTCTAAGGACAGCAAGCCTTGTGAAGTCACCTTGCTGCATTCTCCCACTCTACTCCTGGTTTTTGCCTTTCAACTTCCACAATACAACAGTCTGAGGACTCTCTGTTTCCATCTTACAGGCAAGAAATGCACCTCCAGTAATCACAGACTTCATCATATTTTACATTTCCTTCAGGAACTCTGAAGTATTTGGTTCTGGGCCTTTTGTGCAGCCAGCAGGACCTGGAATGAGTTTTGATTGCAGAGAGGTGTCAGTTATTGCTCAGATTTTGTTCTCCTCACTCTGCCCTGCCTGGTGGATGCTCCTTCTCTACAAACTCCAACATTAGAAGAACTCTCAGTTTTAAAAATAGCTTTACTTATGATTTACACAGAATGTAATTAAACAAAAAGTGGGACCCTTCAGAGAAATTCGAGCCAAAAAGCTGTTGCTGTGAACATGCTGTGGGATTTCTGCCTGCAAGTCTGAAGCCAAGCTGCTTTATTTGCACACTAGGATTCTTAAACCCAGATGTACCCTTAAAATGCACATCCAACAATAGGCTAGACCCTGGTCCCTGTGGGATCAAAGTGATCCTTGAAGAGGGGTTTATATTTATCTGTACATTTGGAAATTAAACCAATGAGACATTATTTCTTAGTGCTGGATAATCTGCAGCAGAAAACTGCTTTTTGTTGACTCCTATTTAATGTAGAAGTGTGAGTTCAGTGTAGCTGTTCATTCTTTTAATGGACTTGTTTCTTCACTGGCAGGAACACAAACCTGACATTCCACTTGGGCTCAATACCTGACTTCTAGACAACAAACTGAGGTTAATCCCATCTTGTGCCCCAAAAATCTGCAGTTCAGGGTTCCAGCATTTGTGGAGAATCTATTTTGGGCTGAGGGAGGATGCACAGCTTGTGCAAATGTAAACCAAATGAACATGCAAAGGCACAAATGAGCAAAGCTAGAAAAAATTCCAAAGATATCTCTGAGTTTTGCAAAAATATCCATGAACATGTTTTGGAGAACTAAAATATTGTGGAGATGAAACAATTTCTTAATGATTAAAGTGACTGTGCTTATCTTGGTTTGTCTTTGTGTATGGGGAAGGATTGAGCGTAAACCTTGTTCTGGCCTGGAAGGGAACAAACAGAAGCATTTGGACCATGGAAATCCATTGGGACAATCCATTTTACAGCTTCTCCTCCTGATTTTCCCCAGAGTACCAAGACACTGTTGTAGACTGCTGGGATTTAAGAACAGGGACATGGGAGGTGGAATTGATGCCTTGTGAGGGCTGCCCTAGAACAGAGACTGGGCAGAGCTAAAGAATAAAGCAGGGATTTATTCAAAGGCCTCCATGGATCCACCTTGGGCAGCACCAGAGCCCAGCCAGGGCTGCACCCAAGAGGAACCAAAATGGTCCCAAAATGCACGAGCGCTCCCGGGGGCTCTCACTGGGATCAGCTCTGCTCCATTTGCACCTTGCAGTTCATTGTCCCATTCCAGCTTTAGCCCATGCACTCCCATCCTGCTTGTTTTTCTCTCTCCAGCCCACGCTGTTTGTGCTCCTGGGCCTGAGCTTTGGATCATTTGTCCTTGGTGCCCAGCTGGAGCAGGAATTGTTTTGTCTCCCTGCTCTGTGCACAGAGCTCACCTTCCCCTCATGTGAAGCCCAGACCCACAGACTAAAGCAGCTCAGAATGTGAAAAATAGAAAAGCTCAAACCTGAGGCATCAGAATCAGATGAGACAGGAACCATCTTAGGCTTCATCTTTTAAAGATCAACCACTGATGTTTTACACTTGGTCTTGGCAGTGAAAATTCTGCCAAATGTTACCAGTCCACAATGCCAGAACAGTGAATTTCACACTGAGGCAGCTTTGTGATGAAAACCTGACACTGCCTATTTCCCGGGGCTACCCCAGAATACCCCAAGGAGCTCCAGCCACAGCTGAAAGTGCAGAAAGATTCCTCTTATAAACTTTATTTTTGTTGTGAATTGTTCTTGGGTTTTTTTCTCCTGCCTGCAGTTTGTTTCGCTCACTTATTTTGGGGAAATTGTAGGAAAATCTTTTCACCCATTTTTCAATTAGAAGCAACGCAATTATTGCCACATCCTTCCCCCACACAAATACCTCGTAAACAGCTGGAACTTTTAAGTACAAATCTTGGCCAGGCTTTTCAGGGGTGTTTGGGGATACTTGACATGGCTACAGTGAGTCAGCGTTACTTTGCCCAAGCTTAAAACAACTTAATCACAAGCCTGCCTTAATCATACCAATTTTTTTTCTTTTAGCTTCTGAAATTTTAGGATTACCATGTTCAAGACTTTTCCCTATAGCTTTAATTCCTAAAATCAGAAGAAATGTTCAAATATTCCAACAGTTGGGGCTGGAAGGAAAATATTCAAACAGCCAATGTGGGATAGATTATGGGAGCTGGGAACTTAGATAAATTCAGGAAAAATAACTTAAATCCTGAACTTTAGAATGCTGTTCTTGCCACACTTCCAGAAGTTTGCCTGCTTATGTAGTGGTTTAGTAATAACCTGTCACACCCATTCTGCCACACAGCCAATCCTTCAAACCTGTGAAGGACGGAGGGAAGAGTTACAGGAAATCCTTCTGCAAGGAAAACAGCTCAGGGTTTATATCTGGCTGGGACAAGGACACTTGGCAACACATTCAAGGGTCCTCCAACCAAGGGAAAAATGCTGTAATAATTAGGTTGACCCAGCTTCAGCGTGGAGAGGCTTCCAGTACAAATTACATTTTCATAAACTCTCCGATAAACACTTTTGCAGATAACAAGAAAACTTTTTATTTGATGCCTTTTGCTGGTTATAAATTCAATAGTTTTTGTTTTTTACTGTCTTCCCTTCCAATCAGATTTAGGAGGAAAAGGCTTTGAGAGGATTTAAAATTTCCATTTGCAGTGGTTGAGCTGGAATAAAGACCTGCCTTTGACACTGGTTAAGTGAGGGGACCAATATTAAAGAAGAAAAAGATCTTCAGGGGATGCTGAAGCTTTTTGCCAATGCACTTTGAATTTTACAGGTAGTTTGGGTCAGGAAAAACCTTAGAAAAAGATAGAAATGTTGTCAAGTCATGTGTTCACCCTAATTTGCTTTCCTTTGTTTTCTAAACAGTATTTTCTGTATTTTCTGCTTTGAAAATAAATACATATTGACTCATAAGAAATCCTTTAAGTCACAGTTATGGTTTGGGTTTTTTGCATTCAAAAGAGGAAATAACTAAAAGAAACTGATTCAAGTCTGAGAGAAGTGGTGTAGATTGATGCAAAGTGAATTTTCTTGAGCTGGTTGGAAAATAAAAATAACATTTTTTAATCTTTGTCACCTTTTCCCCTGTCAGTTTTCCTGACAGTTGGTCACCTCCTGGGAGGGCCCTTATCTGTGTGTCCATGGTTTCTCTCCTCTCCTGGCTCTGGCTCCAGGCTCTGGAAGCCTTTGGTGCCTGTGCTGTATCCTCATTTCCAGGCCCATCTCTGACCCTTTTCCTTTTGCTCCTGGCTGTGCTGTGTGGGGTGACTGACCCTGGCTGCTCCCTGACACACTGAGGGAAATGTTGGCTTTGGAGGTGGATTCAGGGCCTCTCTTAGGGTGATATTTTGAAGATTTACAGTGTCCATCAGGGTGATGTGATGCTGCATTTAGCATGGCTGCTGCTCATGCAAAACAACTCTTGAGGCATTTCATTTTTCCTCTCTGGGGACTCCAGGGAGCTGTTTTTATGTGCTGCTCCTTTCTGCCTGGATTCTTTTTCATTCCTTCCACATTACATGAGACAGTAGGTGGGAATGTGCAGCCAGATAATGGTAATTTATTACTGATCTGTCAGAGTTGTTCAAAAGTCTTTCCAGCTAGAACTATAAATTTAGCATTTCTGTCCTTGCCTTGCCTTTAGTGATCTGAGAAGCCTTTTGGGGGAAGGCAATGCCATGTCTAAATTTCTTCCAAATATTTAAGGAGCATATACTGGAAGATGGCATATGGAGAAGTGTTTTTCTCTCATAAGATTGGATGTTTAGGTGTTAATTATTGGTGTAAGTTTCTGCACTGTGCCTTCCCCAAAACAGGTTCTTCTCTCCTTTATGTCAGGACTCTTTGTGATCCTTCTTCCTCCTACTTTGGGAATATACAGTAGAAATCCTTATTCTCCTTATTTTTGCCTGCTGCTTCCTCTGTTTGTCTTGAATAAAATGAGTTGTGAGCATTAATTACATGTTAAAAACCTCCTAGAACTGTAATTCTGATACATTCTCATTCTGGTACTTTCCCAGGTGTATCAGGATATCATTTACAACCAAGCTGGGATGACAGCAGCTATTCTGCTTATTCTTAATTACTTTTGCCAGAATTGGTTGTGCTAAATCGTATTTCGTTGGGTCTGTGGTTCAAGTTCTGTTGTTGGTGTGTGCAAATTATGTAAAATAATGCATCAGTGCATCTGAACATGGCTCAGGGACGAGTCTATTATCCAAAGCTATGACACTGTTATTATTAAATAAACCAAGAAACTATCAATGAGATTTTTCTTTTCCCAGTCTGTCTGACTCTTTCTGCTGACATTAAACACCAAGGATTAATCCGGCAGGCAAAGTGACCATGAATTTGCAGCTGGTTTCAGAGTAATTCATTAGCTTTCAGTTGCAGCACTTTGGGGGACTGTGCAGTCCCTTGGGGTGGTGTCTAAACTCTCTTTCCAAGGATTTGATTACATTTCACCTTTTGGAGCATTCTGAGGGAGTGGCAGAAGGCACAGCAGACTGTCAGCTTTCCCTGGGTAGTCTATCATCCCATATGTTCAGGTTGTACTTCTTCTCAGGAATTATCACCTAAGGTCACCTCTTCAATCAGGACTTTCCAAGAAATCACTGTGCTGTTGGAAGCGTTCCCAGCTTTGGATTCCATATTTCTACAGTTCCCTGTTGGATAAAATTCATTCTGTGTCTGACATCACTTAAAGGTATAAACACATTAAATAAGGTACAATGCTCAGGCTGATGGAGTTTAATTGAATTTGAGGCACCCCAACACCAGAGCTGGGCAGCAACTTGCAGAAGTCACTCTGCTGCATGTAGAGCTTTCATTTTCACCAGATATCAGTAGGATAAACCCTTAAGTGTTGCAGGAAAACTCTTCAATATTCCACAGAGCATTGAGCATCTGTGAGCCACGTGTTCCCTCCCACCCCTGCCTGGTGCTATTTTACCAGGCAGCTCCATGTAACGCAGCTTTGTGTTTTGTTTTCAGAATCTGTGTCCTGAGCCCTGGCCTGAGTGAGTCCTGTGGTG
Source organism: Vidua macroura (assembly GCF_024509145.1). Classification (NCBI taxonomy): domain Eukaryota; kingdom Metazoa; phylum Chordata; class Aves; order Passeriformes; family Viduidae; genus Vidua; species Vidua macroura. The sequence goes on from NC_071591.1 coordinate 8,410,047, forward strand.
ATTTATTCTCACAATGTGTAGCCAGCACTGAATTCAGACAGGAACAGAGGAGTTGTGTGCTGCCTGCCTGCCTGGGCTCATTTTTCTCTCCTGTTTATCTGACAGGACCAAGGGGGTTTGTCTGCTCTTCTCCAGCCTCAGTGGGGCACAGCCTGAGGATGTGCTTCTCCCCAATGCATAAACATCTCCTTCCTGGAGTTTTTATTAGACCTAAACCTTCAGAGCCACAGCAGTTGCCAATCAGTCTTTCACATTCATGTGCTGATGACTCTTTAGCTCTGAATGATGTTTGTTTTCACTTCAGAGAGTGATGCTGTGAGCATTGCTCAGCACTGAAGATTGTTATGGGAGTGTTTCAGGGGAGAGCAGGATCCTCATCAACTTTATAACAGTCTAAAGGAAGGATGAAGTAGGTGCAAAATGTTCTGCCTGGTAGCATTGGTGTGAGAGTTAAATGACAACACGGATTCCAGGTGACAGACTGCAGCATCTGTGCTGGAAATGCACCAGGTTCAATTGTCTCCTGCATTATTACAGTTACTCTGACCATGAGTGTAATTAATATGCCTGTTCTGTAAATAGACTCGCCCAAAAAGCAAATTGTCCCATCACCCTGGGCACTGAACAGCGATAGAGCCCAGGTGATGGCCAATCTGTCTTCAAAAGAGAGCTCTGGCTTTGCATGTTCCTTTCAGCTCGTGCTGGGCCTTGTGCCCTAGCAAGAGCAATGAAAACTGGAAGTATTGAAAAGAAAAAATACAAGCAAACAACAAAAAATCCACAAAAAAAGAGAGGAAATTTATGTCAGTGATCCGATTTTGTTTAGACAGGACAAATCAGAGACTACATCTTATAGAAGTCCCTGCGTGTGGCCTCTGTGTGTGCCTTGAGCAGCAAGAATGAGGTTTCAGACTTGCACCCTCAGAGTTTTTGCTGCATGTTGCATTTCTAAAGATCTGGTAGCACTTGCTCTACTAAATTAAATGAGGCTGAGACAACCAGCTGCATATAAGGAGGCCTTACTTACATTCACTTACTTACCTTACTTATATTTATTTACTTACCTTACTTATATTTAGCTTCTCATAAACTTTAACATATCTAATTATCTATGACACGTTATTTTAAATCCTCTTTTTCTATTTTCTAACTGCCAATGTATCTTAAAATGTCTCCTGTTTTGTTTATATTCCTGGAAATCAATGTCTTCCTTCAAAAACTTCAGGGAACAACTATAGTAAAATGCAGTGTCCAACCAGCAGGAAGAATGAGCTCTGAACTCCAATGATTTAAGAAGGCTAATTAATTACTTTATTAAACTATATTACACTAACAAGAACTATCACTAACTAGAAAACCCATGACTCTCTCCCAAAAGTCCCAACACACACGTGGATCCAATTGGTCAATGAATCCAAACACCATCACCAGAATCCAATCAAGCAATCACCTTGGGTAAACAATCTCCAGACCACATTCCACATGGCACAAACAGCGAATGAGATAAGAATTGGTTTGATTCTCTTTTTCTCTGCTTCTCTCACAGCTTCCCTCAGGAGAAATCCTGAGAAAGCTAAGCCTCTCTCTGTCCAGAGGGCATGTGAATACCACAAACCTGTCTACCTTATTATCAGGACACTGCTTCTCTGTTGTCACAAAACAGCATTAACTGAGAAAAGCTCAGTCTCTGTTTGGTTGTCTGGGGTTTTTGTTTGGTTGGATTTGTTTTTAAAGCAGCTCTGGATGAGCATTAGTTGCCTTGTCAGAGGTGAGAGGAGATAACCCCGAAGTTTGTGAAGCTGTTCTTCTCTCACACACTCCTGACTCTAACAAGCAGTGCCTGATTCCCACAAAGCTGGGAAAAAACTCCTTAATTCTGGCATTTCTAACCCCTACACTTCCTGACTGTGTCATTTCTACTACTGTGATATTTCCAAAATGCCCAATATTTTAAAATTTCCTTTTTTTTTCATTATTATTGCACTTCAGATTACTTTGTTTAAGTTGGATAATGCAAAGCTGGCTTTGTGTGCCTGCTTTTACTTATTTTGATAGATAGATTTGAACTATCAGAGCTGATAAACCTGCTGGAGATGTTCTTTATTTTGTTGCAGTGAGTAGATAGATAGGTTTGCTTGCTCTGTTGTGTGATGGGAGAGTCACAGCAAGAGCAAAGGTGACAGAAACCACAACTTGGATATATTAATTTAAAATTACCTTATCAAGCAGAATATTACATAGAGTAGATCCACAGATGTGATAAGCTGGACTGGCTGTAGGACCTTACATAAAATATTGAGCTCAGCTCACTTGTGTGCCTTGGAAACTCCTGATTTGTATTTCAAAAGGTGCATGTGTGGTATTTTCTAACTTTCCAGGAGGAGCACAGAGTGTTCTTTTGGGACCTGCATGTGTTGGAGGCTCCTTAGTTTTAATGTTATTTACTTGGTTTCTTTCATTGTGTTGATGGCAGTTTTGGCACAACAAAACCCACATGCAGCTGATTTATTTTTTAATATATCCATATATATAAACACGAGAAGGTGGGAATGATTGCTTTTCAGGTTGTGGTTTCTCATGCTCATCCAAGGACAGTGCCTGCCCTTGGAAAAACTCTCTGGGCAGCTCAGTGCTGCTGGCTGCAATGCAGGAAGGTTCAGCCACATGTGAAAAATGCTGGGGGTGGGTTTGCTACCTCCTCTCCCTTTTGAGAGGTTCCTGCTGCTGCAGAATTTGGGATTTGTGTATTGCACAAACATTCCAGGCAAGGGGGTTTGCACATGTACACGAGACAAGGAAAAGCCTAAACTGCTCCTGCAGGTGAAGATCTGGTTTGAGGCTTTTAAAATCTACTTATTTATTTGTATTTATATTTATTTTTTATTTAATGGCAGCTGAAAGACTGGTGCTGACAGCAAATCCACTCAGCTCTTTTTGGGCATACTCACATCAAGCTGCTTCCACCAAAACTAAAAGCCAAACTTCCAGGAGGCAGCAGGGTGATGCTCAGTCACTGGACTTACAAGAAGTCCTGCAAATGTGCTTGTTCATGTGAGAGGAACTTTCATCAGCTGCTTGCCCAGAGGAGCTGCAGAAAGTTCTCAAGTTCAGAGAATCTTTTAAGGCTTATTCCAGAAAAAAAATTCAAAATATTATTCACTGGATCCCAGCTCACCTGACACCTTTGATTTTTTCCTTCTTCCTCTTTTTCTCCCATCCCCGTGGCACATCCAGATCCTCCCATGGGCACAAGTAGCTGTGAGCTTCCCTTCTGCCCGGGACTCACAGCTCACTCAGGAGGAGCTCCTGGGCTGAGGGGGAATTTGCCAGCTCTGTCAGGAACTCACCCTCATCTCTCCAAGAGCAAATCACCTCCCCCAGGGTGACCTGGTGGAGATATGAAGGATAACTGCAGTACTTTAGACAATTATTTGCAGGTTATTTATGTTTTCCAGTGTATTATTTGTGAAGGGGTTTGTGGAGGACTGTGCCATTATAAAGTTAAGGAGGTTTTTCAAATACTGTTGGCCCAGAATCAATACATTCCCCTAACTTGATTATACAACTGTTTTGTAACGAATTGTTTTTCAGGTAGTTAAGATCTACATCTTTTATATAAATAACTGTGAATGTGGACTGGAGATGCCTTGATCTCAATAGCTTATCATTTGCAAGTAAGAAGATTATTATGTTTAATCAGTTCTATCATCAGGTCTCAATAAATTCCATTTTTTCAGCCAGAAGGTCTGATGCAACTGAATGGTCACATTTTCCAAAGATCTGTGCTTGGGAGCTTTATGTTGATGTTCTTTGGGTTGTTTTTTTTTGGACGGTTTCTTTTTTTTGGGGGAGGGATGGGGTAGGACAGGGTCAGTTCTTTTGGTTTTTTTGTTTGTTTTCTGGGGTTTGTTTTGTTTAGTTTGGATGGGGTTTTTTCTGCCATTGCTGCAGTCAGTAAGTTCCATGTATTTACAAGTTAACTACTCAAAGTACTTTCCATCCTTCATGTGGTCTGTGAGGATTCCTGTGTTACTGTGTCGCTCTTGAGTACTGATGGAGATCTTGCTTTTGGAATTGGGTCCGGCCTACAAGGCCCTGCTCTAGGCTGCAAACCCTAAACTCTGCCTTAAAATGTTGAATTTCTGTTTGTTTCCAGGCTATAATTATTTATAGTGCAGAAACCAGTAAGATCTTATGTGAATACTTAGAAAACTCAAGTGTTTTGCTCTCATGTAAGGTTAAAGCTGTGTAAGTGACCTCAGTGGCCTCACAGGGATTGTTCCTGAAGTGAAGCTCATGTTTTGTTTCATGCAGAGGTTCCCCCACCACAAGATCAGCTCCTGACAGAGCATTCACCAAGGAAAGGTTGCCTGGATTCCTGGGGGAGCTGGATATCTGGATATCTGTGGATATCTGGTGAGGTTGTGCAGAGGGTAAATATGGCCTGAGAAAAAGGAGTGTGAGAAAAAGCCCATGGCATGTGCTGCTCTCCTCCCTTGCCATGTGCTCTTGGCCAGCACAGGACTGAGGATGTAAATTCACATTTCCCTGTGGAAAGGTTGGTGTTGCTCTCTTTGGTACATTTGGGTTTTTGGAGTAATTTAAAGTCATTTTAGTTTGGGATTCACATCACTTTTTACCTCCCAGTGGGATGCAGCCCTACAGCACTTGTGGGATGTCACAGACACCTTGGGGCTCCCCTTGGCTTGGTTTTTAAGCCCACAAAACACATGTGTGCTCCCCTTGCTTTCCCAAAAAGTGATCCTAGTGCAGCAATGAAGCACCTGGTGTAGAAGCATGTCCAGTGTTCAGTATCCCTCATTTTTCACTGGTGTGGAGGAGGTGATTCCATCTGGTTTGATACTTGATGTGCCCACAGCTGCTGCTCCCACAGCTCCAGGTTCAGCCACGGCAGCGAAGGAAAGGACAAGGGCAAACGCTGCTCAGCAGGAAGGACTCGCTGGGCTCCACCCATGGCAAGGAATCAGAGGTGGTTAGTGGAAAAAAAGAAAAGGTTTGAACTATAAACTCTGGATGAGTGAGTGTTGAAAGAGTTGTTTTTTCCATGTATCTGAGCTGGCAGGGTTTGTGTATGGATAGCAGTCACAAGACATGAGAGTTCCTGGATGTGGCAAGGCAGGTCACATTTTAGAAAGGCATAATCTCTGTTTTCTCCATTCAGATGATGCCTTTTTCCCTCCTTGAGATTGAGAAACTCCTTCAGTGAAGGTGGTGTCTGCCCTTGTGACCATCTAGGCCACTGTGACCTTCTAGGATCTTAAGGGAGCTATAAAAAGGAGGGAGAGGGACTTTTTAAGATGGACAGATAGTGACAGGAAAAGGGGAATGGTTTTAAACTGAAAGAGGGCAGGGTTGATAGGATATTGGGAAGAAATCATTTATTCAGAGGGTGGGCAGGCCCTGGCACAGGGTGCCCAGAGCAGCTGTGGCTGCCCCCGGATCCCTGGAAGTGTCCAAGGCCAGGATGGACAGAGCTCTGAGCAAACCTGGGACAGTGAGTGGCAGGGAATCAGTGACTCGGAGCTTGTTGGAATCACCACAGAGGCTTAAAGAGTTGCTTGTTGGGCTTCTGCTCTGGGCAACAGTTCTTAGTTCAGCTGTAATGTTTCAACCCAGTTGTAAAGAAGACTGAGGAGGAAGGGGAAACTCAGGCTGTCCTTGAGGATTTCAAGTCATAATCTGAAGCAACACATTTTAAATGAAATCTGCGACCTTGAGAACACCTGAGAATTTAAAGTCTGGGTTCAAGTTTTCATGGCTGCTATATCCATGTTGAGAACTTGAGTTCTGTTGGAAGTGCATCTGCTTGAAACTTGAGGTTCTTGAGGTCTCCATTAATGGCAAATCTTAAATAAAAGTACAATAAATTGGCTTCTGTGTGTGTGATGCAGGCCAGCTACTGGAGCAGGCTGTGCCAGCATGGGCTTCTTGCTGCCTTCAGGAGCTTTTTCATTTGTTTGGATTCTTTTGCACACTTAAATACAAAGTTATAAAAGTAGGATTGAAAAACCTTTTGGACCAGAGATTTGTTGTGAGGAATTTGGAAGGGCAGGTCTCTTCAGGCAGGCTGGTTTTCCACCCTGATGCATCAGCTGTGCTTCAGGTGAGCTCCACAGAGAAATGGGCTTTTGCTGTTTCCTGCAATCCGTGGAGGGAATGCAGCAGCAGAACTGTCTGGATGCTTTCAGGTGAAGGCACACGTTGAAGCCTCAGGTTTGAGCTTTTCTATTTTTCCCATTCTGAGCTGCTTTAGTCTGTGGGTCTGGGCTTCACATGAGGGGATGGTGAGCTCTGTGCACAGAGCAGGGAGACAAAACAATTCCTGCTCCAGCTGGGCACCAAGGACAAATGATCCAAAGCTCAGGCCCAGGAGCACAAACAGCGTGGGCTGGAGAGAGAAAAACAAGCAGGATGGGAGTGCCTGGGCTAAAGCTGGAATGGGACAATGAACTGCAAGGTGCAAATGGAGCAGAGCTGATCCCAGTGAGAGCCCCCGGGAGCGCTCGTGCATTTTGGGACCATTTTGGTTCCTCTTGGGTGCAGCCCTGGCTGGGCTCTGGTGCTGCCCAAGGTGGATCCATGGAGGCCTTTGAATAAATCCCTGCTTTATTCTTTAGCTCTGCCCAGTCTCTGTTCCAGGGCAGCCCTTACAAGGCATCAACATCAGGTATTCATACAAATCCATGTATGTAGCCATAATAACAACAAGTTTCTCCTCCAGCCAGTGGAATAATGCTCAAAACATTATTTTATAGATATTATTGGAGGCCAGGGGAAGGCCTAACTCTGCTTGAGACACCAAACTCCATATTTTTCTCACCTATGTTTCCTTAGGAAGTAACGAAAACACAGCATGATCAATGCTTAATTTATTGCCTCAGCAGTAGCCCTGGAGATATGGCACTGAATCAGAAGTGAGGCAAGGGACAGTGGTTTAAGCTTAACACAAGTGAAATTATACTTACAATATACGTGTGAAACAAGAGGGAGAGGAAAGCTGGAGTCTCCGTCAGCCAGCCTGATGATATTTTCAAGAATCAGTGTCTGGCAGACCCATTAGCTGCTGTTAGAGCTTTCAGGAACTCTTAGGAGGACTGCTGAGACATCCCAGAGCTCTGTCCCTGGAGCACACAGCATCAGGAATTGGAGTTCCTTTGCTGGAGAGAACAATTCTCCCCCATCCTCTTGCTGAGGGGAAAGTGGGAATAGCTCTAACAGCATGAAAGGATGTCTGGAGCTCTGTGTTTCTCTCCCTCCTGAATTTTAGGCAGGGTATTGTGTAAATGGGATTGGCTGGGAAATGGTCACATCCTCAGCATTTGTCCCAGATTTCACTTTCCAAGGACACGGTCACTGCTGACTCAGACAAATGGGAGTAGGACATCTGTAATTATATTATAATAACTTACAAGCTGATTAAAGTGTTTCTGTGTGTCTCAAGCTTCTGGAAAATCATCCCCGGATTCTTCACAGCTAATTCCTTTTTTTTGTTTTAGGAGTGAGACTATCTGTCAGCACAGAAATACTTCTGCAGCAGCATCTGAGTCTGAGGGCAACTGGCATAGCTCAGGTGGGCATTGGCAGAACCAGAGGTTTGCATGCCTCTTGTTCCCATCTGCAGGCACACATTAGGAAGTGCTGCAATGCAATTTGGGTCTCAGGGAGCCAAGCCAATAAATCAGTTTGGGATGTGGCCCTGGGATACTCCCAGTGAGCAGTTGTGTCAAAGGAATACATCTCCATGGAGGCTGGTTTTAGGAAAACTTAAAGTCATGTAAACTATTGCACTAAACACCAGGTGTGGGTCCAAAACCAAGCTGTAAATTTGGATTGTTTGGCAGTTCTAAGCATCAAAGAGCTTGATTCTAATATAAGTTGTACATGTTCAGCCTCTCTGCCTCCCACCTGGATCAAGATTTACTCATTACTTCATGGTTATGAAATACTTTATGAAGAAACCTCAACACAACCAGTTTTTACCCAATTAGTGAAGAATTAAGGGCTTGATTTGTAGGAATCCTCTATGGATGGTATGAACATAGCAGGCTTGAAGTGTGAATTGGAGATGCAAGCAGGGAAAAGGAAAAATTGTTTCAAGCTGAAGTTTAAAAGACACTTACTGGTTTTGAGCCTCTGATTTAAAAACTGGGGAATTCTAGAACAATTTGTCTTTGAAGTCTGTAACAAAAATAAGAAAATAGCATTTACTGGATAAGTACAAGGCCAAGGAAAACAATGATCACTTCTCCCAAACTGGAGATGAGCACACTGGGTAAGTGGCTGCTGTCTGAAGAGGCAGAATTGGTGCTTCAGAACTATTTTATCATTTATTTGCCAGACTACATCACTGCTACTCTGACCCAAATGCCTCAGGCTTGTTCACACTTTCTAGATGAATCTTTAATAAAAATTCAGCCCATGTGTGTGTTTTTGGGCAAAAATGAACTTAGTCATAAAATGTCTGGTTAAAATTACCAGCTAGAGCTCCAAGGTCTCAGCTATCAGAGTCCCAGAGTAAATGACATGGCTGTGGCAGGGAGGAGATAGCTCAAGTTATTTCCAACAGACCTGAATAAAACTTGGCTGCCTTTGCCCCCCATCACTAGCAAAGGATGAAGCAGAAGAGATGCATAAAAATGAGCAAGGCTTCTTTTAAGTCTTCAGAATATTTTCTTGGTGGTAAATCAATTTTGAGAGAGGAAAGAGTGTAATTTATTTCTGCTCATGGCATTTGCACTGGCTTATGAGAAGAGTGCTAGTTCTTAGGGGTGTAATCCTGCTTTTCCTTGAACTGTATCATTTTTTTTCTTTTTTTTTTTTTGAACAGTGGGGGCTGTGCAAAGAATTGCTACATTATCTTGTGGGTTTCCTTACTGCCCTTAAATCTTGTGCCAGTTGTTAACTTTCATGTTACTCACATTTTTCATTAAATCTGCTTTATTTGGCATAGGGAAGAGTAATTTATCCCTTTAGTGAAGTCATTCAGAAAGCTGATCCTTAGAGCTCAAAGAAGCTGGCATCTCTCAGTGTGGGTACACCTAAGAATTGCATTTCTGTGCCTGCTAACTGTGGTTGGTGATGCCTGGGCAGGGAAGGAGCAGGGAACCATCCCCTGTGCAAGCAGAACATTTCTAAGTCTGAAGAACCACATCTCTTGCTCCCAGTGAAGGCTGTGGAAAGCAGTGACAGCTGCTTCTCCTCTCACAATCAAACATTTTGAAGCCCTGGAGGCGAAATATTTATGCTACTGGACATTTTGTTTATTCAATGGGTCTTTTTGGATTTCTCTTTTTTTACCAGAGAACTGCAAATGAGTGACGTGTGTGTGCCTTGGTGTAAACAAGAGACTCATGACTCCTCATGGCAGAATTAGTAATTCTTCATGCTGCTCTGAGGGGCTGAAGGAAATACTGATGTGTGTGAACCAACAGAAAAGTAAACATCAATTAGAGGGAGAAACAAGCTGCTTAATCTTCAGTTTTACATAGAAAACTTCAAGGAAAAAAGACTCTAAAAGTGTGCAACTTCTGGGAATAACCTCCAGTACAAACACATATCTTCACTGGATTCTGAGGAGCTGCAGAGTGAGAAGAAAAATAGTTCTGTGGAAACCAAAAGCTTTACAAACATCATTCCCTTGTAAACAGCCTGTTTGCAGAGCAGAAGCCACAATAATTCAGCAGCAGTGTGAAGCAGCTCAGGGGGTTTGGGCTGCAGAAAGCAGCCTGTGCAGCTGGCTCATGAAACAGCAAACAGCGAATTCCTGAGGGGAAAACAGTTTAGATTTTGGATAATACTGGGGAAAAATGCTATAAGGGTGTACCTTTTTCCTTAAGTGCCTGTGGCCTCACTTGTGAGCATGGTGGAGATGTTTTTATCTCACCTCCCAATTTCACTTGTCAGAGCTCCCTTCCCTTCTGCTTCTTCACCTGACTTAGACAATGTTTCATCAGCCCCAGCAGCACCTCACCCCTCATGTCTGGCAAACTCCCTCTTGAAAAATGCTTCTCTTCTGAACACACCCAGGAGTTAAATTCTAGAAGCACTCACCAAATCCAATATTTTTGAGAATTGAAATCCAGTGGCTGACTCATCACTTTGCACAAAGAAGATGTTGCTTCCAGTTACTTTGTTTGGGCTGACTGCAGGTTTTTCAAACAAAGCAAGTCATTTCTGGAAAGCCCTGTAAAACTTGGTGCCAGAACAGTGGAGAAGTTATCCAAAAGGCCAACACCCAGCTTAGTCTGAGAGAGGGAACTACTGGAAAGCCCTGGGGTTTTGCTGGTATCTCTTGTGTCAGTCCTTTTGGGGCCTGGAGCATTCTGGAAATGCTGGATTTATCCCAGCCAGCTCCTGGGCACCTCAAACCTCCCTGCTTTGCCTGTACCTGGTTTGAGGTGTGTTACAATTTGATAGGCTTTTCCTTCTCCTGCCCAGCCCCTTCAATTAATTTCATTTTTAAGTTTGGAATCCTCAGATGGGATCCTGGCAAAAGAATCCCTGAATACCTTCAGAGGATGTTTCATGGCAGAGAAGAGCTTCCAGGGTGGTATTGTTTTCCCTCTGCCTGGGTGAGCCTCTGGTCTGAAGCAGTGTGAAAGGTTTTGTGGGTTTTGAAGAGCAAGGACTGAACAGTGTGAAGATCAGACTTTTACCTTCTCTAGAGTTATCTTGGAACAAATTACATGCTCCAATAGTTGTTCCCAGTATTTTTGGGCAGCACTGGCTTGTAAAACTCAGGTGTCAGGACTCGCAAAGGTGGGGGCCTCTGTTGGGCAGCTGCTGCTGTGACAACTGTACCAGAGGATTGATACTTGGGAGGAAGGAAATCGAGATGAAATGGTAAATGAATGTGTGTCCTGCCAGCAAATCCTGTTTTCCTTGGAACCAGGGATCGGAAGGTGGCGTTGCAGGCAGGTTTGTGAGCAGAGTGTGCTCAGGAAGGGCAGCAGTGCTCTAGGGCTGGACACACGGATTTGCAGTGGCACAGCTGAGGAGATCTCTCACCTTTTATAAACTTCCCTTTATTTGTGCTCTGCCTATTGAGCTGGAACAGCCCATTGCTTCAAAGGGGTGCTGGGTGCAGAGGGGATGCCTGACTTAATTTCAGATCTGATAGAGCTGAGAGTGTTGGAGGGACCATTGCTTCACTTCAGAAATGCCCCAAAGCTCTGGCTGAGTTCTCCATGTTGAAATCATGCATCTGGCCCCTTTTCCTGTTACTAAAACCAATAAATATTAAGACCATCTTTATAACCTTTTCTTAAAAAGAAAATCTTCCTTGTTAAAAGCCTTTTTAGAGTGGCAGACACTCTGCTCCAGGTTCTAAATTTAATTCAATTATTGGTGCATTTAGGTTGCTTCTATGCTGTAAAATGAAACTGATCAGTGAAGAGAAAGCAGTGAGATAAAAATCTAGGAATGTCTGTGTTTCATTAAATGGCCAGTCCCTGATGTTTTCAGAAAAAAACAGGAGTATTTAACATTCATCACGTTGTGCTGAGTGTCGGTAACTCCTCTGCAGGGCCTGGGCAGTTAAATCACTGCTGTCATCTGTGCATCTCTTGCCACTGTAGGGGTGGGCTGTGCTCATGGTTTGAGGTTTGGGGTTCCCAGCTCAGTAACTTGGCCAGGGATGGCCTTGCCCAGACCCCCCAACAACCCCACCCTGGGCATCCCTGGCAGCGCTGGCCAAACGCTCCTGGAGCTCTGGCAGCCTCGGGGCCGTGCCCATTCCCTGGGGAGCCTGGGCAGTGCCAGCACCCTCTGGGGGAAGAACCTTTCCTGCTCTCCAGCCTGAGCTGCCCTGGCCCAGCCCCAGCCATTCTCTGAGGTGAAATCTTCCTCCCTCACACATCCAGTTCTCTGCCTTAGATTTTTTTTGCCTCTTCTAAGATTGATTGGGAGCTTTTATCATCTTTTGAGATTCTACTTGATTGGTCACCAGTGTGAGTGCAAAGAATTGTTGCCCAGAGCAGCTGTGGCTGCCCCTGGATCCCTGGCAGTGCCCAAGGCCAGGCTGAATGGGGCTTGGAGCAGCCTGGGACAGTGGAAGGTGTCCCTGCCCATGGCAAGGAGTTGAAACTGGATGGTCTTTAAGGCTTCTTCCAACTCAAACCATTTCATGATTCCAGTGTTCTTTCTCCCCTTATACAATGCTGCCATTCTTTCACATCCAACATTAACGTCAGACCCTGCAAGCAGTGCAAGTCTTCTTCTGTGCTTTACCCACTCTGATATAGTCTAGAAGAGAAATTAAGCTCAGAACAAGGTTTTCCCAGTTCTTTTTCAAGGAAATTATTTCACTAATCTTTGGTCATAATGTGGATTTTAAACCTTGTCATAAAAGGTGAGATCTGAGCTTTGGGGAGTAAAGAGCATCCAATACGTAGCACTCACCTCATTCTCCTGGAGGTGAGTTTTGCTTACCTGTTCCAAGTCCTTTAGACTTTCACACCACCTCTTTTCTGTGCTCTCAGGGATATGTGAGCCCCTTGCATGCTCTTGCAGAAATAAGCAGAGTTTTATGAATAAAAGACAGCATTTGACAACACTAAAGGAGACAAAGCAAAGAGAAACTCTTGATCAAAGAGGGCTTGCACAGTTTCAAGGGCAAATACAAAGAAAATGCTGGTTTTGTTCCAAAATAAGAAAAGAAAAATCCCCCAGCTTTACAGGAAGATCTCTGTTCATTTCCCCACCTTGCCAAGTAGTTTTGGATCTGTGAGTGCTGAAGACACCAAACACTTTCTTTTTCCATCAGGATCCCGGGAGCCTTCCCTGACCATGCTGCCCCTGCTTCTGAAAGGTTTGTCTTTCTCTCCCTCTGCTTGCAGAGCATCTTTAAAACAACTCTGCCTTGTTCAGAATGTTGAGGTTGGCTGTCTAAACTGCAGCTAAATCAAAAACATAGCTGATGATTTGGACAGATACAGGCTGGGTGGGATTCCTGCCAACGTTATATTTGCTTTTGTCTTCATAAAGAGCAGTCCTGGGAGATGTGCACTGCAACCAGGAAGAGTCTGACAAAGGCATGTGCCTTTATAAAGGGCTTTTTTAGAAAATTTATTTTTTGAGTCAGCCAGCTCTGTGAGCTATTTCAGGCCATGGTGTGTTGATCAGCTGCAGAGTGTAATAATGCCTTGAAAGACAATGCCTTGTTTCTGGCCCCTGCAGATATTTTGGAATTGGGTGCAAGGGTTAAAGCTGTGCAGAGCCCACCCTGGGCAATCCTGTCTGCCATGGATGTGCTGGATGTGACCCCACTCTGGGAGCAGCCTGTGGATTGCTCCTGATCCCGATATGGGATCCTTTGCAGCAGGAAAAGTTGCCAGGTGCCTGATTGACAGGAGTTTGTACATTTTTCACTGCCGTTTAGGAAAATGAAAAGTGTGAAATATTTTGGGGTGTCTCTTACCACCAGCTTTGAGCATGTGGCTGATTTTAGGCCCCTGAGCAGTCTGAAAGGATTCCATATCTGTGGATATCCATACCTGTGAGCTTGGAGAAAGTGTGGCTGTTGCATAGGACTTAAATGACTTAAAGTCATTATTTTGTGTGTATTTCAATGGGATTGAGGGTGTCCACCTTATTCTCCAGCTTATTCTCCATGTCTTGAATTTAATTTAAGAATAAATTAAATTTATTCTTAAATTTTTTAAGAAAAAAATTATTTTCTGCTGGTGAAATTGGTATGAGCATTTAATATTGCAACACATCCAATACTGTGTTTTACAAAGCCTGCAATAATAGAGATGGTACAAAAAAATAACAGAAATTAAACTGGGGGTAATCCCTGTGGTTTGGGGCCAAATTTAGTTCAAGTCTAATAGTAAGAAAGTGAAGCTGATATGGGAGATGCAATTTGCTGAGGCAGAGGAATGGCTGGGCTATTAATGACCTTGCAGAGAGATCACTGAACATGTTGTGGACACAACTCTGCAGTTTTCAGGGTTCTCCCATGAAAAGGAAGTTTTCAGGGCTCTCCTATGAGAAGGAAGGCAAGCCAAGCAACCAGAGACCAGGAATTTAAGGAAGTTTTTCTTTAAGACAATATAGGGATGAAGCATGATGTAAATAGGAAAGAAAAAGAGGTGCATTCACCAGCAGCCCATCTTAGCACTGTCCTGAGAGGAGTAGGTAGTGCAGTTCCTTCCAAACATGGATAGAAGTTGGGGTTTTGTGAATGCCAAACCCCTGTAAAACCAGCCTCACCAGCAGCTCTCTCCTCAGCACCTTGTTACCCGTGCTGTGCTTAGACTGCCCGTACAGACAATTCAGAACCTTCTGAGTGCCATCAGTCTGTTGCATTTCACAGCTGTTTTCTCCTGCTTGCCTTTACCTTACAAGGCAAACATTCCTGAGCAGCATTGGGAAGAAACATTTTTATGGACAGATGGGCTCTAAACCTGCCATCCACTGAGGGCCAGCTCCAACATCCCAGAAGAGGGACGTTAAAATTTCATACTCAGTAAGACTTAGGGGTTGTTTGACAATGTCTGCTGGTATTTAATCCTTCACTCTGCCTGCAGTGGTCTTGCTGTTCCCAGGATTTTGGTTTTACTTTCATCACCTCCATGAGGTTTCTGGCCTGTTCTGCCTGCCTGGTACCTCAGCCTGGAGCAAAGGAGGCTCAGGGGGGACCTTGTGGCTCTGCACAGCTCCTGACAGGAGGGGACAGCCGGGGGGGGTCGGGCTCTGCTCCAGGGAACAGGGACAGGAGGAGAGGGAACGGCCTCAGGCTGGGCCAGGGCAGGCTCAGGGTGCACATCAGGAGGAATTTCTTCATGTAAAAATTAATCAGGTATTGGCAGGGGCTGTCCAGGGAGGTGGTGGAGTCCCCATCCCGGGAGGTCTTTAAGGACACTCAGTGCTCTGGGCTGGTGCCAAGGTGAGGATCAGTGTTGGACTCAATTATCATGGAGATCTTTCCCAACCTCAGTGATTCTGTGATTCTAAGATAAGAATTTGCCTTTGTGTCATAGATCAGGCAGTGGCAGAGTAGGCAGAGAGGAGACCTTGGTTCTCCTCAGTGTTTCTGATCTTTTCTTATCGGTGCTAAACTGGTGTTGACCCTGCTGCCTGCCAGCTAAACATCCCTGCTGGTCTGTCCCTGGCAGAAACAGGTCTGGGAGCTGTAGGATGGAGCCCCAGCCAACAACCCTGCTTAGCTGTGCTGCCTTGGGCTCTTCTCTGAGATCACCTGTAGAGATGTTTTCCCTTCACTCAGGGATCAAAAGGCCCAGACATTTTCTCAGCTGCATCATTTTTTGTCTTAAACCCTTCTAAAGCCCCACTCATGTTTTTGACAGCTCCAATCTGCCTGCAGTGCTGCAATATTGCACTTTTGGTGAAGCTGCAATGAGGTTTTACAGCAGTCCTGTATTATTCCCCCAGCTGCTTCACTGTCCCGACCACCAGATCAAGTGTGAGTCTGGTTCCAGTGCTCCTGGCTATGATTTACCCTACTGCTACCTCCTCCCTCCTTCACTTCCTCCTTTTTTTTAAGACCAGCAATATTTGGACAGTAATTGTAGCCCCAGGGCTTGTATAAATTCATTAAAGTCCCTGCCTTTTGAAGTGGAATTAGTGCTTTGTTGAAGCTGTTTGTGTTCTGGGTCATGAACCATCTGATGGGAGGCCCGGGTCCATCTGGGCTGTGCTAATTAGAGCTGCCTGCCCTGGAGCTCTGGGGCTGAGGCTGCAGCTCAGTGCAGGGAGCAGCTCAAGGATCTGAGCTGCAGAACCACCTCTGGCTTTCATGCTGGAAGCTGATTTTCCCTGGACAAACCTCCAGAGTGGGAGCTTGTGTCTGCTTGTGCAGTACTTTCCTATACCCCACATCCTCACTAGGAAACCTCTGGAGACTTTTTACCTCAACGCTTTTTTCTCCTAAGAGGTAAATTCCTTGCCAGAAGCCTGTTATAATAAATCCCCCATCTAGAGATGGAAAATCATCATCTTCTAGTCCTGTAGATCTTTACCAGTTCCTTCAAATGCTCTATCCCTGGCTCCTGACTGTATCCAGGGGGTATGACATGGGGTATTGTAGGGGATAGCTTAGGATTTTGGCTTCTTAAGCACATGCTTCTGCTGTCCAAGCTTAACTTTCTTATTAATAAAAAATACAGCTCAAATTGAAATTGTTGGTCTAGAACTCTGGCTCAGGGTTTTTCTGCTGAACCATGATCAGAAGTGACGTGGTAACAATACAGCTGGAAATCCTGGAGTGGCTAAAGGTGCATTAATTTGTGGTTTCCAATGTTGACATTTGCTCTCAAGCTCTTTGAAATCTTCTAAAGAGCTTCAGTGTTATGTTGGACACCCTAAAAGGGCTTGGGACCTTAGCCAGGTGTGTATAGACCACTCTGGTGTGCAGACAGAACATATCTCAATTATTAGGTAACACTTTTTGTTTGCTGCCAGCTCACAATTTGCTCACTTTGGATAAAAATGCAGCACAATAAATAGGAAATAGGAGTAACTCTGCTTAGATCACACTTCAGTCACTTAGCTATCCGAGCTAACCAGATATTTCCAAGGAAAATTTATTTGAATTTTTAAGTCTGGATTCACAAAAATATAATTATAGTACTTTGGGCAAGGTCTTCCCAGATGAGCTGGATCTGAGGTGCTCCTGGGCTGTGACAGCCACTCCCAGCTCTGCACTGGGCGTTTCTGTAGGAAAAGTATTTGGCATTTTGGCACTGTCCATATATCCCCTTGAAATAGCCAGATTAATCCCTTCTTTTAGGCAAAGGAAATTTATAAATAATTCTCGTGGTGCTGAGCTTACACAAGGCAGCAGATGTCTCACAGTCCCCAAAGGCCATGGCAAGTCCCTCTGAGCTTTGTACTGCACAGTTGTTCACATCTCACCAACAGCTGAACTTTCAACTCTTGAAGGTTCAAAAGAATCTGACTTTGGTGAGAAATGCAGAAATTCTGGAGAGAATAGAGGCTGCTCAAGGAGCATGATGTCTTTCAAGGGTGTTGCTCAGACGTGCAAGAGGTGAAGGAGCTGTGCTTGGACAATTTGCTTCCCTGGTTCTGGATGGCTTGGTGAAGTATTTGAGCTGTACAAATCACTTAATTACTTTATGGCTTATTTCTCAATTGAAATGAAAATCCTTTGGGATGAAACTGTTCTTGATAAACATCTCAGGCTTTTAAGAACTCCTTCTGGGTTTATTGCCCTTTAAATTAGTGTGCTGTCTCGTTTGGCTTCAGCTCTCAAACCAGAGAACAGATTGACATTCTGAATTAAAAATAGAATTATCCACAGCTACTCCTGCAGCTTGGCATTATTCTGGTTCTGGTTGGTCTTGGGCTCCTTTTCTTTTTGCATGGGGAAAAAGCCAGTCCAGGTCTGGTTATCAACAGCAAAGTCCACTGTTCAAGACCCAGAGGCATCTGAAGTCCCTGCATGGTGTGAGGCTTGGCAGAAGCTGACTTTGATTAAATACAAATCAACCAGGAGGTATTTTTTCCCCTTTCTCAGCATCTCTTTTGGCAGAGCCTCCATCTGTGGTTAGGTTGGAGAGCCCAGCTGCTGTTCCAGGCTGAACAGAGTGCCCACGGTGGGATCTGGTGAATAGCTCTATTCATAAGTCATCCTACCCTCCCTCTTTCTCCTTCCAGCTTGAAGCCTTCAGGATACTTGTGCAACCTTGGCCATGCCATCCTGAGTGGGGAAGGGTGGGAACAGCCCATCCTCAGGGTGGGAGCAGCACGTAGAGCCCGCTCATGGGGAGCATCAGAAAAGGAGCTCAGACAACTCCTGCATTTCCCTCTTGAGCACAGCCCGCCAGTCGTCTTCTCCAAGGGCTGATTCTTCCCCCTTGAGCAGCTTGGCTGTTTCCTGCCCTGCCAGTCTGCTGGATGTGTAAGGCAAAGCCTCATTCCCCTCTGGAGCTGATGATATGAGAAGCTGAGGGAAGTGCCTGCTGTGTGCCTCTTGTTACCTTGCTTGGCACAATAATGCCTGCTGATCCCAGGCTTGGAAAGTTTCTCCAGGGATTTTTAGGTTAAAAAAGGTTCTCTTTCATTTTGGACTGTAATGGAACTCGAGTGTTGGAAAGCTTGACAAAGTCACAAGCTGCTCTGTCTTTTCTTGTTTATTTTATTAGCAGAGAAGAAAATACGAGACTTAAGAGGGAAAACAAGCCAAAGGTGGGAGGGGAGAGGATATACAGGAGTAGAAACAAATTTGAAGAGGTAAAACGGAGACTTCCTGAAAAGAACTTTCATAGAATTATGTAAATAAATATTGACTCTGAAAACAGCGACTTCCATGGCTTGGCCAGAAAATGAAACATTTTTGCACTGGTGGAACAGCATTGTTTGACCATGATGGAGGCCTTGTCTGGTCAGCTTTGTCTCTCCATCCAAAGTGTTCTTGTACTTCTTGTCCTGATTTACCAAGCCAAAAGGCTTCTCTACATAATTATCCACAGCTGATGACCAGCTGGGTAAGGTGACAGAACCTTTCAATGACTGTAATGACTCAAACCTCTCAAAGTGGGATATATTTTGCTGCGTGACCACTGCATGCATTTGCAGGGAATCTTTTAATTCAGGAGTTAACCTTCAATAATCATCTTTTCATTTAGGAATTAACCTGATTTATCTATGCCTAAGTTCTCTCTCCAGGTGAAATATCTGGATTGCACCAGCTAACAGCAGAGCCCAACAGTAGGTGCAGACACAAGGATCTGTTTCACGATTTTGGGGAGAGCTGCAGGCTGTTCCTAGTCAGCTCAGCTGCTCTGAATTCTTCACTTGCAGCTCACTGGTTTATTTGTGTGTTTTTCTGGCCACACAAACCCCTGTCACAATATTATTAGAAGATTTAAGTGGTACTTAAGTGGAAGTAGCAGGCTTCTGTGCTGCACAAGTTGTGTTTTAACAGAAAATTGATCCAGACAAGTCCCCAGATAGAAGCAGTAATTTACTACTCATGCTACTTCTTTCTAGGACAATGGAATTAGTGGCTAAAGTAAAGTCAGATTAGTTTTGTTTTCTAAAAGCAACCCTGAGAAGGCTCTTAGAGAACACCAGTAACACTTTCTCCGTGAGAAAAGCACAGAGCTCCTGTTGTTAACAGAAATGCTGTTTTTTTACTGATATCTTAAGTAGAATCTGAATGGGAAGAAACTCTTTGATATTCTGTCATGCATATAAGTGCTGAGTGATACTGACCCTCAGAGAATAACAGTAGACTGTTAAATTGTATCTTCTGAACAGTTTCATAGTTTAAATCTGAGTTGCTTCATAACTTAAATCCATCACTAATTATGTGTCTGCAAACCTATTCTTCTTCCTTTTGTCTTCAACTTTTCTCAACTACAAGAGGAGCTGTAAGTGCTGACCATCTCTGAAAGCCCAGTTTTGTGATGCAGACCACAGTCCAGAGGGTGCTGGCACTGCCCAGGCTCCCCAGGGAATGGGCACGGCCCCGAGGCTGCCAGAGCTCCAGGAGCGTTTGGCCAGCGCTGCCAGGGATGCCCAGGGTGGGGTTGGTGGGGGGTCTGGGCAGGGACAGGGGCTGGGCTGGGTGATCCTGGTGGGTCCCTCTCAGCTCAGGACTTTTTGGGATTCTGAGAGACCATGGCTGTGTGTGTTTGCTAATTAGGGGCCAGTGGACAGCTGGATGTGAAACACAGAAATCCTGAAATAGGAGCAAAACCCGGGATCTGCATAGCATTAAAGCTGGAGAAAAACAAAAACAGACATGAGGAAAATCAGTGTGGACCAGAGAGGGTGGGCAGTGGGTGAGCTGTAAGGCAAGACTGGTGGCCAGAGCTGCTGGAAGTAGTTGGGTACTGTTGAAAGAAACCTTGTTTTGTTGTGGGAGCTTCATAAGTTGGAAGTCACTAAGGAAATAGGAAACCTTGGCTCCTTCCCACTGGGGAAGGCAGTTTGTGAGGGTGCCTTTGTTCAGGGCCAATTTGTTTTCACTTGAGTTAATGCTTCATTAGTGCTGTCCTTGAGACCTTGGCTGTTATCCAAGGAAAAAAAAATAAAAGAGAGGGGGGAAGAGAGCCCCTCCAAAAAGCTTTGAAATAAAGCTGTTGGGTAGTTTAATGTTATCACAGAGGCAGCAGGTTAGAATAAGCAATTTCAAGTGTCTGAGCTGTTGCATGTTTGGGCCCCTTTTGTGTGGATTTCTGAGCTTGCTTTGGGCAGTCTCAGATCCTGAGTGCACGCTGTGGTCCTTCTGGGCTGCATTGGGAGTGGAATGGTTCTAAGCATATTTATGGCCACTTATAAATCCTAGGGATTTTTGATCCTCCTGGAGCTCTGCAGAGACAATGGAGATAAATTACTGCCCTTCCACAAAAGATCTCTGTAGAAGTTCTTGCTGGCTGCCCAGTCACCCTCTCATTTTGGAAAATTATTTATCTGCATGGCAGGAGCTTTCCAAATATAGAGCTGTTCTTCAGCCCTGCTCTTTTACAAATCTATTCAATAGCTCTGATTGAGCTTAATACACGTTGGAGTTAAAAATTTGCTCCTTAAAAGAGAGAGAGGTTTTCAAGGTGGGGGTCAGGCTCTTCTCCCAGGTCACCAGCTCTGGGACAGAAGGAAACAGCTCAGGCTGGGCCAGGGGAGGGTCAGGGTGGACATCAGCAGGAATTTCCTCATGGAAAGGGTGCTCAGGCCTTGGCAGGGGCTGCCCAGGGAGGTTTGGAGTGCCCATCCCTGGAGGTGTCCACAGAAGGCCAAGGTGGCACTCAGTGCTCTGGGCTGGGGACAAGGTAGAGATTGGGCACAGCTCAGACTCCAGATGGTCCTGGAGGTCTTTTCCAACCTCAGTGATTCTGGGATTCTGCAAGTTTAGGTTTGGGCCACTTGGCTATCCAGGTTAGGGCCCAGTCCAATGTAAACTGGGTGCAGAAAGTCACACTTCCATTTATTTTAATGGGAGTTGAATCACTACTCTGTTGCTTAGAGACATTTTTTCTAAGTAGATCTTGAAAAGGACAGGCTCAGTAGGAGCTTCAGATGAGAGCTGAAATTTGTATTTCCTTTCATGATTTGACTTCTCAAACAGCTGCATTTGTGCTGAACAGGGGGAATGTTCAAATCCATCTTAATCTCCAGGTAGTTGAACATCCTTTTCCTGTACTGGAGTCAGTTACTGTTTCCATCCTGCCTCCAGGTTCGTGGTCTGAAGGTGAAACACCATCTCCCCTGAGGGCTGAATCAGCTCCAGTTGGTTTCACTGGCAGCAGGACTTGAGGTTCAGTCAATCATACCTGAAACCCCTGCCCAAAGTTTTTGTTAAACTCTGGGAGTATTTGTTCTTGAAATCACAACTTCTGTGCTACAGTTGCCTACCTGCTGTGCTTTGGGTCTAAAATGCTTCACTACAATTCTTGAGCAAAAATCTCTCTTGTCAAATGCGGTTAAAAAAGAAAAAAAACCAGGATTGTTCTTAAAATCTACCCCCGAATCTAAGATTTCTTTCATGTGTCAGCAGGACTAATCCTGTCAGAGCTCAAAGTTCTTTCCAATATGGTTTAGGTGAGGAGCAGGAATTTAGACTGGGATCCTAATGGGTCTTTTCCAGCTTTAAACACCTTGTGATTCTATTCTATGATAATGTCTCCCCTGAGCTGAAGGAAGTGTCTGCATTGATGCCTTGTGAGGGCTACCCTAGAGCAGAGACTGGGCAGAGCTAAAGAATAAAGCAGGGATTTATTCAAAGGCCTCCATGGATCCACCTTGGGCAGCACCAGAGCCCAGCCAGGGCTGCAGCCAAGAGGAACCAAAATGGTCCCAAAATGCACGAGCGCTCCCAGGGGCTCTCACTGGGATCAGCTCTGCTCCATTTGCACCTTGCAGTTCATTGTCCCATTCCAGCTTTAGCCCAGGCACTCCCATCCTGCTTGTTTTTCTCTCTCCAGCCCACGCTGTTTGTGCTCCTGGGCCTGAGCTTTGGATCATTTGTCCTTGGTGCCCAGCTGGAGCAGGAATTGTTTTGTGTCCCTGCTCTGTGCACAGAGCTCACCATCCCCTCATGTGAAGCCCAGACCCACAGACTAAAGCAGCTCAGAATGTGAAAAATAGAAAAGCTCAAACCTGAGGCATCAGCATCTATCAATAAATAAGGAAAGGTCTAAGGTAGAAGTTGGCAGCAATTCCATGAATTCTGTGAAGCTCTCAGTGCCCAAGGTGACTCTGTCCCACAGGAACACATGCACTGCCCTTACCTCCTGCAGGCAGGAGTGATGTGAGAATCTGGGATGGTTCAAGCAAGTTTGAAGTCGCCTCAGCAGCTTTGCTTTGTTGTGCAATATATGTTCAGGCCACAGAGGGTAGCCCTTGTGTCTAAGCAGAAAACTGGAATGCTGTGTGTTCTTGGAGCAGGTAGGGCACAATACATATAAGGAGAAAGCAGTGACTTTTTGAGAAGAGAAAGCAAAATCCATTGCCCTCCTGGAGTGAATGAAAAGCAGTATCATGTGTATTACCTGAAAGTGCTAATGGACAAAAAGAAGAAAAAAGTAATCAGGTAGGTGAATGCTAAATGAAAACTAATTAATAAATGCACATGGAACAATTGTAAGCACACTGGTCTGGCTGCACTGGCTTCAGGTTTTCAGAATCTCCTGTTCTGAAGCAGATGGAACATGGAACAACCTGACTAGTATTGACAAGTTCTGCCTCTTGTAAATGGTGACAAAACGTGGATAAACACAGCTGCAAGAGGCAAGATCAGGAATCCCTTTTTACTCCTGTTAGCTCAGAGTGAGCAGCACCTACAGGACGTGTGCAGGTGTCACAGGTGTTTGTCATGAGGTGTAGAACACAGATCTGTGTCTGAGGTGCCTTTTGTGGGGTCTGGGGCTGGTGACAATCATGTTCCACCAGCACTGTGATGCAGCAGAGCTGTGCTGTGTCCCTGGGTGCTTGGAGACTACAGCCAGTGTTCCTTTGTTAGCCTGGCAGCACTGGGCACTCAGAACAGCTCGAGAGGATTGCATTATCTGAAGTCACATTTAGGCAGCCACATCGATACAGCTTCAATTTAGCTCAAGAAAATTTTCCTTTTTTTAGTTTTTTTTTTCATTATGAGCTTTTAGGAGGCCAGACCAAAGAATTCTGCAAAAATGAACAAACTGTGCTATTGCAATTCAACTTCACTGCTGCTGTCCAGCTTGGAAGCTGAGGTGAAGTGCTTTCCTTTCCTCCTGGTTTCTCTGGGAATGTGCTTTCCAGCTGTGGGCACGATGGAAATGTGTGGGCACGGAGCTCTGAGCCCAGCTGACGTGCAGGATGTGCACAGGAGTGGCCAGCTGGGAGCCTGGCCAGCGAGGCAGACACGGGAATTGCTGATGGGGCTGAAATGGAAATGCCAGCAAGAAGGTTGTCATTTAGTTATGGCTGGCAGGGGACATGGCACCAGACAACTGGGCGGCTTTGGGAGCTGCCCAAGGACAGGACAGGGATGATTAAGAAGCATAACTTGGCTGGCAAAGCCTGAGGAGGTGGACTTATACATAGTGTGGCCTTCCAAAGCTGACCAAATCCTCAGGAAAACCGTAATTGCTGCTGCAAAGCAGGGACCAGTCCTTGGTTTGGCCAGACTCATGTTTGTTCAGTTCATGACTCTACACCCTTCTTGTCCAGGCTTTTCTTTCCAGAGGCAAATGCCTGAGCTGGGAGGGAAGTCAGCAGAAAGAAGGAGGACAGCAGGAAGGCTTCAGCTCCAGGGAGCTGCTGCAAGAGCTCAGAGAGGGTGCACGTTGCAGGCTGGGCATTTCCCTGTTCCTCCTGTATGGAATCTTCTCACCTCTTTTCCTAAAGCACTTCATCTCTATAATTTTTTGATACCCCATCCCTGGAAGTGTTTTAGGGGTGGGACTTGGAGCAACCTGCTCTAGTGGAAGGTGTCCCTGCCCATGGTGGGGGTTGGAATGAGGTGATCTTTAAGGTCCCTTCCAACCTAATCCATTTTGGGATTCTTTATCAAGGGATATGCTGACCTCACCCCAGGAGCACTGAGGCAGTAATCCTGCCTCTTGTTTGGATGTGATGTTCTGAAATTTATTCACCACCTCTACTAAGAAATCATGTTGTCTTTTATTAAACATTCTTTTTTTCTCCCTTAATATTTAACTCTCAGTTCTTGTAGCAGATTAAAGCCATTTAGCACATGGCAGCTTTTGCATTAAGGTAGTGGAATTCACTCAGGAATTAGAAGGACCCTGGTGCAGAGTCAATGCTTTGGAGGTTTAGTCCAGAGGGAGGATCTGAGGAAGAATCCAGCTGGATTCAGTTCACAGGTTTTAATTTGGAGCATGTCCAGGCTCGGGAGGGACAGGGGATGACAAGAAGGTATCTGCGCTGAGTTTCTTTGCAAAACTGAGTGGAATAGGTGAAGAATTTATTCCAAGGAGATTGGATATTTCCTACTCCTCTGAATTGTTGTGGAAAAATACCTAGGGCTGCTAAACAGCTGCTGCCCTGACAACAGGGAACAGAGAGCTTGGGCTGTGTTCAAGCTGTATCATGTCGTGGCTTCAAGGGACGTGGCTCAGTGCTTGTCCTGATGTACCCCTGCTACTTTCCACTTGTTACTGCTTTTACATAACAGCTTATTGTTGCTTTGACTCTTTTTTTCCACTGTCATAACTCTGTTTTAGCAATATTACTTGAAATTGTGAACGTTTTATGGAAGCATTATGCCAGGATTTGCTTTTCAGTGCTGTATTTTGCTTCCCAGCTGTGAGTGCACAAAGGCAGAGGTGCTTTGGCCTTGGTGGTTTTGCTGAGGAGTTGAATATTCAGGTTATTCCAATTAAGCAATGTGCTTGCCCCAGGAAAACACTGTTCTCCAAAGACAATTGGTGTTTATTACCACCAGGGCATGCTGCTAAAGCTGAAGGGAGGGCGAGCTGGTAAAAATATTGTGAGAAAGTGCTGAAACAGCACTGCAAAGGCACAGGAGAGGCTAAGTGGCCTTGTGGATTTGACCCACTTTGCACTTTTCTTGCCTCAGGCTGCTCAGTGCCTCTCACAGAACTGTAACATGTCACCTGGGTAGGTCTTTGTGCTTTTTTTACTGAGCTCCTACAAGTTGTAATAATCATTGGGCCATTCTACTGCTGCTATGGGCTGATCACACTTGCACTCATTAATTTGCATTATTTTGTAACACATTGCTTGTTTTTTTAGGGACATTTTCTTCACAGAAAGGGCTGTAAAGCATTGGCCCAGACTGTCCAGGGAAGTGGTGAAGTCACCATCACAGGAAGCGTTGAGAAAACGTGGATGTGGCACTAGGTGACAGAGTTTAGTGGCGGACTTGATGATCTTTAAGATACTTTCCAGTCTCAGTGATTCCTTGATTCTTGCTCTCCAGCTCTCCATCCCTCTCACTTTCTTTTCTTGCTGCAATTCTATTTTTAAATGAGGCTCTCTGGGCCCTGCACTGCCTGGGAGGTGAGATGGACTCAAGTTAGATCTACTTTAGGAAATATTTCCAAATAGAATGAATCTAGGAAATAAAAGACTGGATTTTATGTGCATGTATAGAATTGATGGACCCAAATTTGCCTCAAAGCAGTTTTAATACTTCAGGTTACAATTGTGGATGGGAGAATGGGGAATAGCACCGAGCTGGCTTTGCTGTTATCTGTTGGAAATTCTTGTATGGGTCAACTCTAGAAATTTTCCACCACCATATCCCTCCTGTAACTTGCTCTGACTCAGGTGGCATTAAAGAAGTAGCACTGAGATCCCTTTTTGCTGCTTTGCCATCCTTTAGCCCCAGACACTCTGCCCTAAGAAGAGCTCTGGGAGACAGAGCTTCCCTTCCACTCGGTTGGAACAAGCCAATATTTGGCATCAACACCCAGTAAAGGAATTTTCAAGAACCAGAACTCTTGAAGAGTAAGAAACTTCTCTTTGGGAATTCTCCCTCTCTGAATTCCATGTCTGTGTTACACACTGATGAAGGATAGATCCAAACTGTCCCTGCCCATCAACGAGCTCCAAGAACCAACGTTCTGACAGCTCGCCACACCTCATGTGCTCACAGCCACTTGTCTGCTCAGCCTGCATATCCTGGACCCAGTCTGCTTATTTTAGTCCTTTTTTTCCTTTTGGGATGAAAAATGAAGAAGAGTGACCTTGTTTAGGGACAGCATGTTCTCAAAAGCAAGTCCAACAGCTTCTTTTTGGTCCACTTCCACTCCTGCAGTGTTTAAGCAGTGTCACTGCATTACATGACAAATGACTCTGGGATGGTTTGCTCTTTCATCCTCTCCCCAGTGGCAGCACTCTGTACACACTGGAGTGTGGATTTTGGGAGTGTTTCCTGCTCTGTTTGCATTATTTAAATACAAATATGATGCTTCAAAGAGCAGGCTGCACAAAAAGGTTTTTTCTGGTTTTCTAAGGGTGTACCAAAGGCTCAGGCTGCTCCTGGGGCTGCAGTGTTGACTGTACAGGGTAGTTTTACTCTTCTAGCTAAAACTTTAGGTTAAACCTTTGTCATGTGCACTCACTTCACAACAGCAGCTCTATAATTACATCTAAATCTTCACCTTTTTTTCCTTTCCTCATTCTATCTTGACCCACACTGACTGTAAAATCAAAAACTTCAGAAGTCAGCGGAGTGAGACCACAGCCCTTCAGTTTTCTTTGTTCTTCCTACAAAGGGACATGAAACTGGAATTTGCTTTGTAAAATTCTGTGTATTCACTCTTCCCAAGCAGGTTTCCTCTGGTCATTACTCACGTGAGAAATCTAGCATCATTCTGTCACTGCATCTTAATTTATGTCTAAAAGCCTAAGATTTGAAACAGAAACACAGAATCCATCAAGTTAGAAGAGACCTTTGAGACTGAGTTCATACTTCTGTGGATATGTGCAGCCCCTCCTGAGCCCTGGCCATTTCAACACAGAGATATCTGTGGATTGGGATGTCTCAGAACTATTCTGAGTTCAAATATCCCCTAATTGGGGCTGGTACAGGAATATTTATGAGTTGGAGTTCAGGAATTACTGCATAAAAGCCCCAAATTTGTAAAAATAATCCCCTTTTTGCAATTACCCTTTTGCACTGTAAAGTTCTTGTATTTTGGACGGAAAATGAGGTTTGCTTGTCTTTTTTTTTTTTCCTTTAGGCAAACAGGGTCTGATCTCAAACATCTCATCAAAGGACAACACCTGCAAATGGCAGGAGGCAGAATGAGGGGGAGCAGTGTTCAAACAATGTTAACTTCATTTCACAGAAGGAAGCAACCCATGGAACATGCAAAAGCAATGAGCTTTAATAGCTTTTAATATGTTTTTAAACATTTCCATCACCCCTCTACGTTTTCAGACACAGCTTGGCAATAAATCAAAGTAAAAGCAAACACTCATCTGAGCTGGTCATTAGGGTGAAACAGGAATTAAACATTGAAAGGGGGGTGGAAATAGAGAGTTTACATCAGTGAGGTTAAGGAGCAGACACACAAAACACTTGGGAGCAGCAGGGGGATGCATCCTGCTTTCATTTGGGCCTGAGCAGAAGCCAGGATGAGAACTGGGAATGTGCTGGCTGTGGGAGGCTGCTGCAGGCACAGGAGCTGCAGGGCTTGGCTGGTTTGCTCCATGCTGGGAGATCTGTGGGGCAAGTGGTGGTGCTTGGACTCAGTTTTTGAAGGCAGGCCTCTCAAAGCTCCTGCAAAAGCCTTTTGCTGCCTGAGATTTGCGTTCACCCCTGTTTGCAGGAGCAGGGTTCAGGGCATCTCTTCTTTGCTCTTCCTGCACTTGCTCTGCTGGCCCTTCACTGGTGCTACTCAGACCTTAGTGCTTGCAGGGCTATTGTCTCTCTCGC
This sequence comes from Vidua macroura, assembly GCF_024509145.1. NCBI lineage: Eukaryota > Metazoa > Chordata > Aves > Passeriformes > Viduidae > Vidua > Vidua macroura. Next base: position 8,437,906 of record NC_071591.1, read on the forward strand.
TTTGCTTCAGAGGAGGATTTTTAGGTCTGCACAAATCCCCTGTTTTACTTCAGTGTAGAAAATCAGTTCTATGTGACCCTTTAGATTTAGCAAGATGGAGAAACCATGAAAATTTAAGTTACAGTGTGTTTTCAGGAGGTTGAAGTGTCACTCACCATTAACTTTCTGGGCACTGTCCTTTTCCTAAGAGCCTAATTTTTCTTTGACAGCCCATACTTATGATTTCATTTAACAGCTTCTGGATCTTCAGTAGCCTAATGGTCCTTTCTGTTCCTTAGCAGCTCTTCCCCAGCACAGAGCCATGAATCAGTTGGATGCACTTACAAAAGTTGATAAGAGGCGGTGAAGAAGAGCAGCCCAATCATTTACACTTCTTATTTTTCTTAACAACTCCATTTTTCTTAACAACCCCATGTGATAATCTCCATCTTTGGAAGGATTTTTGAGAATGTGGAATGAGAGAGTCTTGGTGAAAATGGGTTCAGGGCCCAGACAGGATGGGCAGAATGTACCAGGGACTTGAGACTACTAAAGGCAGTTCAGGAGATTTAAATTAGGCTACACCAGGTCAGCTGAGCTTCTTCTCATTATGATTGTCAATAATAAATGCTGTTAATTAGTCTGCCTTTATATGTTCTTGCAGCACTGGCAGGCTGGGCTCTGGTGGGTTCACCAACGTTATTTTGCTCATCCTTTGTCAGTGCAATCCCTTATCCAAGGAAGTCTCTTCTCTTCCAAGGGCAGGTGATTGGGATGTCTCTGCTGTCACAGTGGAGCAGCATTTTCATGTCACACTGTCCTCAGCTGATGCCTCAGGTTTGAGCTTTTCTATTTTTCACATTCTGAGCTGCTTTATTGTGTAGGTCTGGGGATATGAGGGGATGGTGAGCTCTGTGCACAGAGCAGGGACACAAAATTCCTGCTCCAGCTGGGCACCAAGGACAAATGATCCAAAGCTCAGGCCCAGGAGCACAAACAGCGTGGGCTGGAGAGAGAAAAACAAGCAGGATGGGAGTGCATGGGCTAAAGCTGGAATGGGACAATGAACTGCAAGGTGCAAATGGAGCAGAGCTGATCCCAGTGAGAGCCCCCGGGAGCGCTCGTGCATTTTGGGACCATTTTGGTTCCTCTTGGGTGCAGCCCTGGCTGGGCTCTGGTGCTGCCCAAGGTGGATCCATGGAGGCCTTTGAATAAATCCCTGCTTTATTCTTTAGCTCTGCCCAGTCTCTGCTCTAGGGCAGCCCTCACAAGGCATCACATCAAGCTCAGAAACTCTCCAGGTTCCCAGCAAAGCTTGGATCTCCCAAGGTTCCACCCAGAGGTGCCTGTGCTGACCTTTCCTTGCTCAGCACCACCTGGGCCACTGTGGGAATGTCAAGTGAAAGGCACTCCCTGGTTTTATGAGAGCTGCCTTTCAGACTGATGAAAGCTTTGTTTCCCAGATTGGAAAATATAAAACCCCTGGGGTTTCCAGCCACAACCGGTGCTATATTTAGAAAGTCTTAAATCATTGCAAGCTCTAGGTTTGAAGGGGTTGTTATAGAGTGTGTGTGTATTTATATATGTGTGTGTTTGGGTTTTATTGTGGAAGATCAGTCAACAGGGATTTTGTGGGTCTGCTTGGCAATGATGGAGTAATTAAAGTGCATTTTGAGGAATGGTGGGGGAAAAGAAATGCTGAGAGCCAAGAGGAGAAAAAATGGAGGAGGTTAGGGAGTTACTGAGAATAGCTTTACTAATCCCTCTTGCCTTGCTGCTCTTGCAGACCTCAGTCTTTACCTCACAAAGGTGGAAGGCTGCCAAGGGAAAGAATCTCATTAAGATTACACCAAGCCCTCCAGTCTTTGCTGGAACACATTAAAAGCCAGAAGAGCACCCAGACCGCCCTGGAAGGTTCTAAGCAGTGCCTGCAGTGACTCATCCAGGAAGATTCCCCCATTGTCCTGTATTTTCCAGCCTGCCAGACAAGTGAGGGCTCTGCAGGATCTAAGTGTGTGTACCTACACGTGTGTGTGCCCTAGCAACAGGATCCATCCTGGTTTCAGGGTTTCCATGTCAGCCAACTCCAGTAAGTGCAGAAATCAGTAGTGACAAGATATACCAGAGATACTCCCAGCACTGCCAGCTGAAATCCTCAGTTTAAAGTCCCCCAATTTTGGGAACTTGTCTTCCTTCTCTGAAGTTTTGAAGTTTTGAATCTGGCTTCCTATAATTAGGTGAGATGGTGAGAATCTATTTTTCTTTCCAGGCTTATGATTTTTCAGCCAGGTTCACTCCTTTGGGGAGGGAGCTTCCCGAAGTGACTTCCCCTTCTGCCAAGCACAGATACTTGAGAGTGTACAATCCCAAATTAGCATATGCTTGTATTTATGTGTGTATTTAGTCTGTCTGGCCGTGTCCCCTGGAGGCGAACACAGAACTCCCACACATGTGTAGCAGTGTCCCTTGCGGGCCCTGCCAAGGGCGCAGTGGAACATCAGGACACTCAGGAAGAACATGTGCTGCTGTGGAAATCTGCAGTTACTGGACATGCTGGAACAGCACGTAGGTGTGTGGGGAAATACAGTTTTCCAGCAGTAGGGAGGTTTGTGGGAAAAAGAGTGGAGTTCAAACTTCACTTTGGATCTGACTCTGCTGGGATGTGATTCATTTACTACAAAATCACTGCTGGAGGTAGAACGGATGAATTCTGTGCCAAGGTGTTCCATGTTCATTTCCATCAGGGAGCTGGTTGGATTTTCAGGTTCATCTCTTTGTTTTCAGACACCAGCCCAGGTCCAGCTCAGGACAGCCAGATTTGGAGATCGCTTGTCAGTAGAACCTGAGCAATGAGGCTGCTCAGCGTGCTGCTGTGGGTACAGAAGCTCTGAAGAGAATTTGCACAGCCCTCCCGGAACAGCTTCAGCTGTGAGCACACTGCAGGGAACATCATAAATCATGGAATGGCTTGGGCTGGAAAGGACTTTAAAGCTCATCTCACTGCCATGGGCAGGGACACCTCCCACTGTCCCAGGCTGCTCCCAGCCCTGTCCAGCCTGGCCTTGGGCACTGCCAGGGATCCAGGGGCAGCCCCAGCTGCTCTGGGCACCCTGTGCCAGGGCCTGCCCACCCTCACAGACAGGAATTCCTTCCCAATATTCAATCTAAACCTACTCTATGTCAATTTGCAGCCATTCTCCCTTGTCCTGGCACTCGAGGTCTGTGTAAATCTTCTCTCTCCATCTTTCCTGTTGGCCCCTTCAGGCTCTGCAAGGCCACACTGAGCTTACCCAAAAGCTTTTCTTCTCCAGGTGAACAATGCCAGCTGTGCCAGCCTTCCCTCCCAGCAGAGCTGCTCCATCCCTCTGGTCCCCTGGTGCCTCCTCTGGATCTCTGCAGCAGCTCCAGCTCCTGCCTGTGCTGGGCCAGGGCTGGGGCAGCTCTGCAGGTGGGCTCTCACCTGAGCACAGGGCACAGGGGCACAATCCCCCCTGCCCTGCTGCCCACGCTGGGCTCAGCCCAGGGCAGGGGGTTCAGGGCTGGGGCAGCTCCAGCTCTCACCCACAGCACCCCCAGCTCCCTCTCCAGGGCTGCTCCAGCTGCTCATCCCAGCCTGGATTGGTCCTGGGGCTTCTCCTGACCCAGGGGCAGCTCCAGCACTGCTGAAACCTCCCCAGGTTCCTGTGGGCCACTGCTCGAGCTTGTCCAGCTCCCTCTGGACATTATGACTGATGAGAAGAACAAACACATAATTAGTAGAAAGCTCTTCTGATGTTTGGTCGGCGAGTTCTGTGTCCAAATATTTCTTTCAGGTTTGGAATTTTTGCGTCCTTGTCTGCGAGTTTTGCTGCAATATCCCGAATATTTCGTATGTGCTGCTGCTGCACTTGGCTCCTGGCATGGGAAACTGTGACAAGCTCTTGCTTCAGCCACACATAGTCAGACAATTAGCAGGAAGGGAGAGGGAGGGGAAGGAATAGGTGTGCTGAGCCCTGGAGCTTTCCGTGCTGCGTTCACAACGTGTCCTTCCCTTAGCAACGGGGAATTTACACACAGACACCCCCTGGAATCGCCCTGTGTTTGTAAAGGTATCACCTCTAGCAAAGGCTTGTCCCCTAAATGAACAATTTGCTGCTTTTTTATTTATTCTGTGCGTGCCAAGGGCGTGAGTCAGCGCTGGGCAGTCAGGGTCCCCTCGGCTGGGTCTGATTAGAGCCTGAGTGATGGAGCAGAGCCTGGAGTGGCTCCAACTGGATTCCACCACGTCTCGACTTCAATGCAGTTAAAAATCCCAGACCCACTGGTTTAGTTTATTGCAGTGGACTTTTACCTTGGCTTTGGAGCTTCTATATCTCCCTAGGCAGGATGAAAATTGGAGGCCAGATTTCCCCATGCCATTTGCTAATACATACTTAAAGTCAAATTAATTGCCCTGATTCATTTCAAAGTTAACTGCATTACATAGTATATTATATCCATAATACATATATCACATATATAACATTATATATTACTAGTTGCAGTAATACCACAGACTGCTTCTATCCAGAAAATCATGATTTGTATGAGTTCATTAATGCACACTGCCTACCCTTAAGATTAAAATTCCTCTAAAATAGTTGGAGTCACATCAGATGTTCCCAGTATCAGCCACATCAGATGTTATTACAGTAAAATTATCTGAGACGCTGAGTAGATATTAAACAAACTCATTCCACCTATTTCCTCTCCTAAAATTTTGATTCTGCTTTTTATGCAGCTCATCAATTGACTCACTGTGGCTGCAGATCCAAGTTTTTAAAACACAACACCAGCCAAAAAAATGAAAGTCCTCTTTGTTTGTTCTACCTAGAAATTTATACCCCCCCTATTTGTATGTTTAAACTATCTTTAGGATCCTCTTAGATGCTGAAAAAGCCTTTTAGCAAGCACACAGTTCATTTGAATAAAGAAACTCTTAAGATTCAGATAGAATTGATGGTTTAGGAGTTTAAAACTATTTGACTCTTAGACATAAATCAAAAGCTGCATTTAAAAACAGAATTCCAAAGCAGATCATGACAAGCTGAGATCAAAAACCAATCTGAGATCAAAGCCAGTACTAGTTTTAGTTACATATTTTGGTTTTGCTAGTCTAGTTCTGGTCTTCTGCTTTGGATGAGCCCAGTCTTTCAGGAGAGAGCCTGCCTGCCTTGGTTATCATTCCTTCCTCTTGTTTCTTGCTGCATAAATGACAAGGTCACTCGGAGTCTGTTTTGTTGGAGGCTGTTCCTGACACATAAAACTCTCTCCAGCCAGTTCAGTGCTCCCTGTTCCATCTAATACATTTCAGAGTATTCCCCTCTGACCACCCTGAAAACCTGATACCCAGGGGTTGATTGCTGTCTCTGAGTTTAAAAGTTTTAAAAGCTTGTGGTGGGGACTTTTAAACATTTTATACCATCATGAATGCAGGAATGAAGTATATTCACTTTGTAAATCCTACTAATGCACCAAGGGCTTCTCTCCTCTGCAGAGAGGATGACATTGAATTGTGGAATTGCTAGAAAGAAATCCTTCACATATCTGTAAGGTGAGGAGATTAAAAGGAGAAAATTCCATTGAACGTTAGTCAGAATTTTTTGTTTGTGACTTTGAGCTACAATTTCACCTTGAAAACAGACACATTTCTTCGATTCCTGTTTCCTTTGTCTTCAGAGTCAGTGTTAAATTTTAATAGGGCAAGTGATGGCCCAGTTTGTTGTCATATAGTGAGACACCAGAAATACATTACCCAGTCACTCTGAGGATTTTGGGTATTTAGAACTCCAATGTATATTTTCCTTCCTGCTTTATAGAAGCAGTGTGGAGATAGTTTTTCCTTAGAAATTGTGTGGAAAAAGAAGAGTACAGCTGTGAACTCTTCGGTCACAGGAGTACACAGTGGTGTGGAATGCAGGGGTAACAAATTTAGCAATTTAAATCCAAACTGGGGGAGCTCAGCAGTGCTCCAGTCCACAGCCCTGCAAGATCAGGATTTCTGAACTCTCTATTCCATTTATCAGAGACAAGTGGTGCAAAACCACATAGGACTTCTTTTATAGCTGGTAAAATAATTTTCCTTTAATAACTTGAGTTATTGCTCCAAATAGCAGGAATTAAAAAGCATTTTCATAATTCTTAATTCCTAATGTGTGTCCTGTTGATTTTTTCTTTTTTTTTAAGAAAAAGGCAGTTTTTCTTAGCATTGAATGTAATTATTATATCAGAGATGAAGCTTTTTGCTATTTAGAGCCATGAAAATATGCCCAGAGCCATTCCACTGGAGCAAAAGGAAAGGGAGCAATCAGGGTCACTCAGCTGTTGTGGATTGAAAAAGAAACAGCTAAAGAATGACCTCCACAGAGCTGCCATTCTCAAGATAAAAGAAATGCTGGAACCTCTGAAAGACAAAAGTAGTTTGGAGGCAGAAATTTGAAACAACTTGAGTGAAGTCAATGAATTTTCAGGATCTTTGGTCTCTGTAAATGTGTGCAGTTCTGAGGATGTCCCTGAGTCTGTCACTCCCTGCCACCTGCACTGATGTCTCATCACAGCAATGCCACCAAGTACTTTCAAAACTTGGCTTTTGTAACCTCAGCCTGTGTGGTTTTACTGCCCTGAGAAACTGGAAAATGTTTTCCAGCTCCTCTGAGCATTGTCACAATGACCAATGGCTAAATATTTTGTAACACCTCAATATTAGTCCCAGGCAGGAAAGATTTGGTTATTGTTTGTTTATTTTGGTGTTGCTCTAGTGGGATTTTTTTCCTTTTGTAGGTTAATCAAGAATTACTGTGTTTCTTAATCAATAAATTAAGAAAATACCATTGTAAATAAAATACCGTTGTGCCAAATGACAAGTTTTCTTATTCCACAGAGTGGCTGAAAGCCCGACATGGAAGTTTGTAGGAATTATTTACACCCATGACTGTTTGCATTTCCTTTTTTCCCTCCTGTCTAATTTAGTGGCTCAATTGAACATATTAAGGGCATCAAGCTTGGTCACCATAATGGATCTTTAATTAGTGTTCTAAAAAGCTGGGATCCAAGTCATCATTAACTGGCTTCTGGGAGCTGTGGCCCTTCAGAAAATCCTGGAATCGTTAAGGTTGGAAGAGATCTCCAAGATCATAGAATTCAACCTTGCCTGGTTTCGAGGCAGCCATTTAGCAGAAAAATCCAATTTTTGGATGTACAGAAAAGTCTTAGTGCAAGTGGAGGCAGCTTTTATCTCAAAAGTAGAAGTTTGGGATGGAGAGATGAGGTGGGGAGAAGAGCTCATAAAAAGCCTTTTTTTTTTTTTTTTTTGAGGGGGCAGGGATCAGCTATTTTGAGTCCTGCATGGTTTTGTCAGGAGCTCTTGTTGTATAAGAAATATAAATGTGCATTTTCTGAGGGCAATCTTCACTAGAAGTTCTTAGGCTGGAGTTTGATGCTGTGGGGTTTTGCCCTGGATGCCACAGGATTTCTTCTCTAGGGAAAACAACAGCAAAAAAAGCAAACACTCCTCCACCCCCGTAAAACAGAGGAGGCAAATTTAAAAAGCCCCACAGGAATAACTATTTATAGGGTTTTTTCTACCACAAAGTTATTTCTAGAGATGTCCTCAAGCTCTGAAGGCCCGTAAAGAGCAATAAAAGTTGATCCTTGTTTTTGACAATGTTGTTTGGCCATTTTTAAGCCCTTTTGGCAAATGCAGCTTTGCTGCCTGGGCAGCACAAGCAGTGCCCAAGTCAGGAGGACACTTAAAGAAACCACAAATACTTCATATGTGTGAGGTCCTGGAGATTGTGTGGTTATAACCACAAATGTTATCGTGAAAGGGTTCATTTTCCCAGTCAAAACTAATTTGGGATGAAGTAAAAGCAGTGATTTCAGTGGTGTAGATGAAGTCCCATAAAACTCCTCACTTCTGGGTGAGAAGCTGCTGTTTATCAGAAGATAACTGGCTTGGCTTCCAGTTGATACCTTGCCTGTGGAAAAACAATTATTATTGTTGGCTTCCCAGCTCCTCTCTTGCTGTGGGCCAGCACACCCAGGACAGACTCTGGGATTTGTCTGCCAGATTATCTGGTGAGTAATTATTGTGGCAAATGAACCAAGAGGAGGAGGAAGGGGATGATTAGAGAAATTAAACAGTATCTGTGCTTAGGGACACAGCTGAGAGGTATCGAAAGCCTAACCAGTGAAAGAGAGTTTGGAAAATATTTAGGGGGTGTAGAGAGAGGGATCTACTTTGACTCTTATGAAGGAAAGTAAAGATATAAAGGACAAAAAAAATTTGAAAATATAGAATTTCAGTGGGGCTTTGTTTCTTCACAGCACCCGCAGTTCTTACCTTTGAACCTGGACAGAAATTCTTGTCTAGCACTCTATAACTCCTTTCCTTTTACTGTAAGAATTCTCAACCATTCCAAGTGTGTGGGACTGTCTGGGGTATAAGTGAGATCTTAAGAATTGATAATTAAATTGTTTTCCTCATCTCTGGGACTCCGATTCTCATTGTAAAGTTCAAGTAAGAGAAAAAAAAAATGCACAGATTTACAAAGGTACCACAGAATTATGTACAGATTTATAAATGTACAAATTTACAACTGTACCACATCTATGACATGTCAAACATGTGACATAATCAATTCCATTCCTTCCTGACCTGCATATATGTGTATATATGTGTATATGACTAGAAAGAGTTTTACACCTGAGAAATCTCTGTTTTTCCAAAAGGTGTATTTATTCTTGGAGAGGGAGAAGAATCAGTTTCAATGGCATTTCATACAGATTTTTTGTTTCCTTGAAACACTCCTGGCAATCTCTGCATGACACTGGGATATTTTGCTATTGCCTTTTTTTTTTTTTTTTTTTTTTTTCCATGGCATTGCAAGGTTTATTTCTGCAGAGACAGATGTTCAGGTGGTGCAGTAATGAGAGGGTAAAATGGCTGGAGAAAGAGAACATAATGAAATTAGGTGCAAATGTAACCTGTCAGATAACAGATGTCTTCACCCCAGCCCTGAGCATGTGGTTACCACAGCAGGAGCTCTGTTTTCTTTGGTGACAAAAAACTCATTAGAATCCCTATTTCATTTCTTCAGAGATTCTCATTTCAGTGGTTCAAGCCTCTGAAGGAGTTTCTGTCTTTTAAGATCGACTTCTTGTGTTTAAAGCCCCTTTAAGTGGTGCCAAGGGACATCGAGGAACAGGAGAAAGAGAGGGGGATCCTGTTCTGTTCAGTTGCTGGAGCCGTGTGATGATGTTATGGTTAAAGCTCTGCCCAGCAGAGCCCACAAGAAGAGAAACCCCTCAGCAGCGTGTGGAGCCTGTGGATCCACTCAGCTGTTCATTTAAATCATATTGAAAACAGCCTCTCAGCAGTTGTGATATAAGAATATATAAAATCCAGCTTAAAGGCAGAGTTCAGAGAAATTATTTGAACTACAGAGGGCTTGGCTGGCAAACAGGGAAAGAATTAGGAACAAGCTGTTTCTTGCCTTTCTATTTTTATCGCTGTGAGCAGATGTGAATTTTCCGTGAATGGTTTTAATGAATCTTTTTCTCAAACCACAGTTGCTGCAGTGTCAAAGTGTTTGTGCTTGGTCAGCCTCCTGGTGCTTTCTCTGGAGTGAACAGAAGTACATTTTAAAGCTGCCTTGTGTATCTGCTTGAGCCGATTTTCCATCCTGGATTTTTGGGTTTTGCTCATTTTTAGTCCCAACAGACGTTTCAGCTGTAGAGCAAAACTTTAAATATTTATCACAACATGGAATGAAAACAATTTAAGTTTTTAAGCCAATTAATAAAACTCTTTGTTTTTAGTTAAATCTTGATGCTTGTGATTAGATTCATTAAGACCTTTGGTAAATTGGGAGTGTTTCCATAACTACTTCTACTGTTACAATGTGAACAGTAGTTGAAAAGCTGGATTGGTTTTAGTTTCTGCTTTCCTCATGTTGAAGTTGCATCAGACAATTTCATTTGTTACTGATGCTCTTATGGCCCTTGAGGCGTCATCTCAAGTGTCACACATTAAAGCTGACACGGATAAATTTCACACTGAAAGAACATTCTGATGTTGTGAGCGATTCCCTGCTCTCAAAACCACTGCAGGACAGGGGGGAAATAGGGAAATGTGAGTTTTAGGTGCACTAGCTCAGTTTGGGGTATGGAGGAAGCTCCAAGACTCGGTTTTACTTTTGGCGATCAGTCCCAGGAATCCCTTTCTAGATATGACAGGGGGAAAGACAGAAAAGATCTCATCTCAGCAGTTTCTTTGTGGGCAAATGTTGGGATACAGCTCTTTTAAAGCTGGAGTGGACTGGACACATGACTCAGGGTCACGGTGGGTGCAGGTGAATGTTAATTAATGAAGATTAATGAATATTAATGAAGAATAACGAAGACTGATGAAGACTGACGAAGGCGCCGCTCCTGGATGTGCTGTCGGTGCCGGGCCCGTGGCAGCCGCGCTCGGTGTTTCAGCACCGCGGACAGCGCCCTTGGCCGGCGCGCACGGGTTCGGACAGAGCCCTTTTCTGACCCGGATTATGCCTTTTCTGACCCAGACATGGGGCATCTGAGAGGTGTTTTAAAAGCTTTCATTCCATTTTCAGTCTCATGTGAAAGGTGACACAGTACAGATGTTATAATTCACGCCATCACAATCAGAAGCCAACTATTTCCTAATTATAAAATATTTTAAGTGTTTCTTGGTCTATCACCTTTAGCCACACCATGCTGTAAATGCCTTAAAGACAATCATCTGAAATTATCCCTCATGGGTCCTACTCCAATGCATCTTTCACAGTTCTATTTCCCTAAAGTATCCAGTTTTATTTGCAAGGCCATCCTTGGAAACTTGTTTCTAGTTCCATTTCTCTCTCAACAATGTCTGTCCTATTCCATGGCATTTCTAAGTCAGTGTTTCTTATCTCAAAGTTTACATACAGATGCACACTTTGTGAGCCTTCTGTTAGGCTTTGAGAATTCTCTACAAATTCATTAACCACACACAGGGGCATTGCCACTTCTGCCCGTCACATCCACAGCTTCTGCTCAGCCCTCCCCACAAAGCAGGCTCTGCTTTCTACTCTCTTGAAGAGATTTATGGATTATTTACCTTGTCTGGTGAACCCAAGGTCTCATTTTTTTTTTTTTTTCCTGCCCCTGGCAGCAATTTTATGCTGAACATAGGAACTGGGGGTTGATAATTGCCTTCAGAGTGCAGCTGGAAGGTGCAGTGAGGTTGGTGTCAAGGTCTTCTCCTCCTGGGTCAAGTGACAGGATGAGGGACAGTGGCCTCAAGTTGCACCAGGAGAGACTGAGATTGGATATAAAGAAAAACTTCTTTGCTGCAAGAGTGGTCAGGTATTGTAACAGGCTGCCCAGGGACGTGGTGCAATCACCACACCTGGAAATGTTAAAAAAAAACACTTGGATGTGGCACTTGGACCTGTGGCTTAATGGTGAACGTGGCAGTGCTGGGTTAACAGCTGAATTTCATTTTAGATGTCTTTTCCAAAGGATTCTATGATTTAGGGGAAAGGGATACAGGTAGAAGAATGGACATTCCTCAGGGTGTAAAATCTTATTTGGAAAGAGTTCACCTGCAGGGGTAGTTCATGAAGTAAAAAGGTTCATGTACAGATGGAGGACTAACCTGCAGAGCTTTTCTTCTGTCTAATTAACCTCATCTCCATTTAGCTGTGTGCTGATAGCTGTGGGGTAATTTGGGGTTGTTCATGACTGAGTCCTGAATTGACCCATGAGAAATTTAAAATCCTTGTTTAAAAATGACTGGCCCTATGGCAAAGCTCCTCATTATAGTTCTGAATATTCTCTGTACCCGTCAGTCCAGCCCTTTGTTTGAAGCTCTTTCTCTGAATGGGAAAAATTAAGGACTTATCTATGGAAAAAATGACTTGGATATGTAAAATGTTTTGGTTGGGAGTGGAAGGACTTCAGCTTGGTCTGAAGATAAATCCTTGCAGTATTTAGTGGTAAAATCCTACTGCTCAGTGGCTTTGGGTAAACTGTGACCACCTGGGCTGAAATGCAGCCTGAGGAACCAGTCAGGGCCTCCCATTAAACAAGGAGTGTCCTGATAATCAGAGTTTGTCATAATTCTGTTGTTCAACACGCTGATTCTGCATTCATGTGCTTCCCAATTTATCAATGGCCTGGTACTACACAGAAGTCCATATATTACCACATTTTGGAATTCACCAGGCCCAGCTGCAGAGTATTTTTGTCTCAGTAAAAAGTTCCAGCCCTTCTTCATGCCTCGCTCTTCCAGTGCATCCATTTCCCTCAGCACTGCAGTCCCAGCTTTTGTGTGGCTGCTTCATGTGTGGCCTCTTTTGGAAAACAACACAGCCAAAAAGTTAAAATTCACTTTCAGGTATCATCCATGTCCCTGCTTTGTACTGAAGATGTGGGCTTTGGCTTATTTTTCATTAACTCTCCTATTTCCTTTTTGTCTTCTTTGGCAGCAAATGGGAAATACTTGCTGTGAAAATGAATCTTGATTTTTAGGTCCAAATTTTCTCTTGTGTTCCAGGACGCGATGTTCCAAAATGATGAGGTTTTGGTTCTCTTTCATTCATTTTAATCCCCAACACATGTCACTTTCTCCATAAAATTCTGCTAAAAAATTGTAATGGGCTTGTTTTGCCATTTGGTAGCAAAATAAATTAAATGTGGTTGTTGGATGCAGCTGGCAACCAGCTCAAGAGGGAGACTCTATTTCCATCAACTCTTCCCTGTTATTGTAGCTTCTTTAAAGCTCTTCCAGAACCATCTGGACACAATCCCATACCAAGTACTCTACTGGAGCAGGAATGTGGGACCAAATGCCCTTCTGTGGTCCCTTCCAGCCTGTCCCATCCTGGGATTCTGTGACTCTGTCATGCAGAGCTGGGATCTCGTTCCCACACAGCCGGGGCACAGGCAGGGAACAGATCAACAGCGTGCCTGGGGGTTCTGGTCCAGCACAGAAGTGCAGGAAAATCTAAAGCCCATGTTGAATTCTGAAGAGGTAAACTGAGGCACTGATGGGGGATTTCAAGAACAGCCAATGATGATAATTCAATCCTACAGTTTTTACAAAGAAAATTACATTTTTAGTATGGTTTTGTGGCTTAAAATCCCTGTGTGACTTTGGTTTCTTAAACTGAATGCTGACTTCTGGATTCCTGTTCCTTCCTGCACTCCTGGCGATCCTGCACATGGACAAGGGAGGATGCAGCCCAACCTCTGTGTGTGTGCTTTGATCCCAGCCTCACCAGTAGCCATCCTGCTCACCCTGTCCAGCCTGACACATTCCTGGATTCCAGGAATCTCCAGCTCTTGGCTCTCCAGGTGCTGTGCAAGCCAAAGAACGGCTCCAGGGCGAACCCAGTGCAGTTGTAGAAGGGAAACTTTAATTAAAAAGCCTGAAGCAAAAATCCTTTACTCCTATGGGCTGGAAAGTGGGAAGGGAAATTAAATTTAGCTGGAGTTCCTTGTGGTTTCTTGTTTTTCATGTAGGGAGATGCACTCAGGCCGCTGAGCTGGCACTGGGGGTTTGCTGCCAGGTAAGAAGCCCTGGGTTTGGCCAGGTGCCATGGGAGCTGGCTGTGTTGTATTTGGCCACAGCAGCAGAAAATAGTATGTTCCAGGCAGAAAAAAAGCTGACCAAACATCTTCTGGTGTGAGGTGATTGAAATCACTGGCATTAGGTACAGGATCAACTCGAAGCAAATTTAGAATATGTGAGTTATTTGAGCTGGAAGTTTGTGAATGCTGAGCAAATGTTAATGTGTCAGCCCAAATCCTTCCTAAGGTAGGCAAGTATTACTTGCTGTCTTCATTTCACTGACTGGAAAATTGAAATTTCAAGGGCTTCAACCTCTGTAATCTTGATATAAACTGGAACTAATTCTGTTTTTGTGGTGTTGCTCCTTATTGGTGCTGATGTAGGTGAAATTTGAGAGCAGCTTTCCCTTTCCTGCCAGGGAGAACTGGGACAGCTTACACAAGCAGATGAATCTCCAGGAAACAATGGTGTGGTACCTGTTGATACTGGCAAAAGTGCTCAAGTTTCATTCAAAATACGGGGTTTTATTCACTGGTGCTTATTCTGCCCGTGCAGCCTCTGCCTGGGTGATTACTCTCTGCCAGCTTCAGAACTTAGCAGGTCTATGAAAGCATCTGTCAGCAAATAAAAAAACAGGCTCTAAGGAAAGTGTTTTAAAAGTGCATCTGAAGCCTGCTGGAATCAGCCTGCTGGAATTTGCATTAGATTTTTTTTTTTAGTTGCATCAGTTGGGAATATATTGTGACTGCCTGACACTTCCCATTTACTGAAGCTGAATGGAATCCTGATGGAAGGGGTTCTAATAGAGATGTCACTTATTCAAAGGATAGCATTTGACAAATGCTGTCAAACGTTTTTTACAACAATTATTTTGTACCAAGCTTTTTATGCAGACAAATCCCAAGGTGCTTTACATTAATCTTTTTTTGAGGGAGGGGAAGGAGGAAGAATTGTGATTTGTTCTTGCCTTTAATCATTTTAAACCCTTTGACACTCTGTCTCATGATAAAAGGCCTCATTTGAGGTGTGCCAGGAGGAGGAAAAGCTCATCTTATGTATGGGGTGTTGAGGAGCAATCATTTACTCCATAATGCAGCCAGGTAGATTCTGTTGGGTTCTTTTGCCTCTATTCTTGATTAAAAATAATAATATTTGTGCTCAGAATGAACAGTGGATGGGGATATGTGACTTTCTTCCGGAAGATGAAATTATATATACATTTACATTCATAAATTTTACTATACATTGTGTTCTGCTTAAACACATCAAACACTAAAATCACTTTAAAAAACAACTCAGTGGAAATGGCTATAAAATAGAGCAGAAAACAAAGCAGCATCATCCACCACCCCCTGAAATTCAAATGTCACTTCTAATGAGGAACACACTTAGAGCCTGTGAGATCACAATGCTCAAGATGAATAAATGAGCAAGTTTTTTCTCCCAGAGCTGTGACTTGACCCATAAAAACTCACAGGCAAGAGTGGTCTCAGATGAATAAGGTGTTCTGGGCACGTCTCTGAATGCCAGCCCAGGGCCCTGGAGATATTTAGGGGCTGAATTTGCTGCTTTGAATGGTGAGAAGGTGATTAAGAACTGTTTCAGCTCAGGTTGTTGCTTTGGGGGAAATCTTAGCAGTGCTGCTGAAGAACTCAGTGGAGAAAGCAAGAAGGGATCAGTTGTGATCAGAGAGGTGAATCACTCCAGCAGTTTTTACCTGCTTATTTTAATCCGTTCAGTGCTTCTTGCAAATATTTGATGCCTTTTTTTGCCATATAAAACATAACTCTATCAGAGCAGGACTTGAGTAGCAGTAGATTCCTAATTCCTGCAGAGACAACCAGAGAAAAGTAAAAATTACCATGTGAAATGACTGTTTTCTGGAGAAATTTGAATTATGATTATGTTTTATTGCTATCAGCAGGGAGCTGACTGTTTCTGTGCCTCTCCCATGGGGAAGGAAAGGGTTCATGCATTGATACACAGGGGATTGTGTCACCTTACCTGTGTCATGTAGGCAAAGCTTCATTTTCCAAGGAGCTGTTTATCCACCATGCCCTGAGACACCAAACCCTGTCAGTTCATGGGACATAATCACCTTAAACACCCAGCAACAACTGTGTGGTGAACTCACCTTTCCTGGATGATAATCCCAAGTTTTTGGCACAGAAGAATTGCTGGCTCAACATCTGCTGTGGCTTGCTTGTTGAATATGTGTAACATTGCAGTCTCAGTTTTAGGATGAGATTGTGTTTTCCTCAGAGGGACCAAAGAAGTTGGCTCCATCCCTGGCAGTGCCCAAGGCCAGGCTGGTTTGGAGCACCCTGGGACAGTGGAAGGTGTCCCTGCCCATGGCAGGGGGTGGCACTAGATGACATTTAAGGTCCCTTCCAACCCAAACCATTCCAGGATTCTATGAAGGTGTGTTCCTAAAACTTCATTTTGTCTTTAAATTAATATCCTGGTGCTTGATAGGTAAAGAATTTATGTAGTAGTTCATTTTCCAACAGCAACCTTGAGCTCCCAGTTGAAGTTTTAGCAATCGCAGGTTGTTCAGATTTGTGTTAAATCAGTGTAAAATCAGCTTAAGAGTCAGGATGCTCCAAGATTAGAGATGTGAGTTTGATGTCAGTGAGAACATCAAAGGATCCAAAGGAGCAGTTGGAGCTGACAGAACCAGCTATTAGAAAGCTGTTGATTCATTGATATATTTTATTGTAAAATCTCTCATCCAGTTCTGGACTGAACCCACAGTGAGGGTGTGGACAAGGCCCCTGCCATGACCTGATGGAGCTGAGCTCCACTAAAGGCAAAAAGGAGAAATCCCTGATTATTGCCACTTTAAAAGGAAGCACAATTAAAATACTGGGAGAGACATTCTAGAACTGTGTCATTTTTTGTCAAGGAAAGAAGGTTGAGTAAATCTTCTGTCATTAGCATTTGATCCTATAAATATTTAAATGTCAGCCCTCCTGGGAGGAGAGCAGTGCTGCTTTCTCAAACGGGGTTATGCTAGAAAGATGATATTTAAATTTTTGCTAATGCTGTACTCTAATGTGATCTTTTTCTGCCTCACTGCTTAAATCGACTTTCTGTAAGAAAAATAGAAATTCAGCCCACATCTCCCAAAGGTTTTTCTAAAAGCATTTAAAGATAATACAAAAATAATCCAAACTAAATACCAGCAATTGAAGGCCGTGGAGTTTTTCAGTGGTGTCACACTGTTTTGCAGCTACAGATTTTTCTCTGAGTTTGTGAAAAATATAGGTTTTTTATAATCTCAGCTCCTCCTTCTGATGCTGAGTTGTTTTAATGAGCACAGAACCTTTCCCTGATTATCTGTTCAGATGGGGAGAACCAACACTGTTCGGGGAACGTCTGTTTTAGAAGGAAGTTGTTACTTTCTAAACAATGCTTTAAGACTTCATTTTATAATAGAGGTTCCAATATAAAGCCACATATTCTGAAAGAAAAATCTTATGAGGCGCTGATGAAACCAAGTCTTTGAGGTTAAATTAATTATTGTAGCTAAATATATTCTGTACTTTTGGACCACTGGACTGAAAGTCCAGAATGTGCTAATTGAAGACTTTTTTTCTATTTTTTTCTTGTTCTAAAAGTTCAGAGGATCAAATAAAAAGTTGACTGAAATCCATTTCTGGGAATGTGGATCAGTATTTTGTTTGTTTAACTTCAATTCTTTGGCAATTATTTGGCTTTTCAATTTTTTTTTCTTTTAGAAATGCTGGGATAGAGTTGTGCTGAAATAGCATCACAATGAAATAAAAGTTGCCTTTGACAAGTCTCTCTTCACATGGTCCAAAGGCCTTTTCCTCCTTTCCTTTTGACCATATTTGTCCTGGAAGAACAAAATCCCTTTTTGTTTTGCTGACTTAGGGGTTTTCTTGGATGTCGTGTCTGACCTTGTTTACTCAGAGAGAGGAAGAAATCCTCAGTAATTCTCTTTTGCTCATTTCTGATGGACAATGACTCCTGTGTGTCAGGAATTCCAGCTGAGGAGGACTGGCTGCATTACTGACCTTCAAACCCTGCTGTAATTTTGTGAATTGCTGCCTTGACAGTGCTGAGGCAACAGGGCTCTCCTTATTCCATTGTTTGAACTGGGGAATGGAGGACTTAAGGGCTTTTATGTCTTCTGCAAAAAAGTTTCTGAGCAATTCCATTTTCTCAGGCACTTGGGATATTAAACAAGAAGCAAAAGTGAGTCTGAACTGGTTTTAAAAGAATAAATAGATATTTGAAGGGAAGTGAGGAATGAACTCGTGGTTGTGGAGGTCAGACTCAAGTATGGGAGAGGACAGGAATTTATTTACAGTCAGTGTTAAAGATAACAGGAATACAAACAAAAGAAATGTACAAAACCCAAAAGCCACAAACAAACAAACAAAAAAGAAGGTACAGGGATTAACAGAAAAATGGAACTGGTAAAATAAAGAATCCAGATTCAGAGTGGAAGTGATTGAGCCGCCTTCCATGACAGAACCCAAGAGCTGGGGAAAAGCTGCTGCAGACACCAAGAAGTAAAAGAAAAAATGTAAAAGGTAAAAAGTAAGGCTTGAACCAAGCTTGAAAACATGGAGGACAAAAACCCCAAAACATGAGAACAGGAAATCTGACAACTACAATGAAGACAAAAAATGTGTGAACTTAATTTACTTAACTTGAAGAATTAGACCCAAATTATTGCTACCCTACATACCATGAATATTTATTACTAAGGAGGCAATCCCAAGTGCTTTGGAATTGTAGAGGAAGAGTCCCAAAGACCATCAATAAAACTCTTTTTGGAAATGTTTATTCCCATTCAAGTTGGGGAAACCTCAGTTCTGATTTGTGACGTGCCCACGCAGCTGCTGATCTGCAAGGGCTCTGATAATGGAGCTTTAAAGCATCTGAATTCCAAGGCACCATCCCACTGCTGCTTTTGCCATCAGCTGTCCAACCATTTCATGGAGGGGGTGGTTTCCATGCTCTTAATTTATGGCTTGGGTGAAGCATTTACAAAATGTTTGCTGATTTTTCCACATCTTGAGTTTCGATTCTTATTTCAAGGTGAGCTTTCCATTTTGGTTGTTTCTCTTGTGCATGCTGAGCCAAGAAAAGAGCCTGAAATGACTTCAGGCAGCAGGAGCTGAAGAGCTCCATTCAGACCTCCCACTTGCTGTGCCCCACTCCAGAGGGGCTCCACGGTGCTTTTATAGCCTTAAAATTAAAATGCTCCTCAAGCTTTTAATGATCCTCAAGAAACACCAATCTGTCTCCAGCACTGCCCTCCCTGGGGGCTCTGTCATATTTAGCAAGAACTCTAGTGTTTATTTCTGATGGGATTCAGCTCCTTTCACTCCTTCACTTGTTTTCTTGACTGCTTTTCAAGCACTCCACTTAATTAGGAGGATTAATACTTCTCAGCGACAGAGCCTTCCTTCCCTGTGAATGGAGTGCAATTAAAAATACCCTGTCAGGAGAAAGGGTGGTCTTTATTGCTCAGCCTGTGACATGAGGTGTTTCAAACACGAGGTATTGTGTGACAAGTAACTCAGTCCCTTTGTTCCCCATCACGAATTCTGGATAATTATTCCCCTTTCCACCCCTTCCTTTGTGTGCCTTGTCTGCTCAGACTTTGAGTTGCTGGGAATGGAATCACTTCCAACATGTTTAAAAGTTCTTGAGAGGGATCTGTCACTTCAGCTTGCTGCTGCTTCTGCAGGAAACATTGAAAGCCACTAGCTCCATGTTTTCTGTCCTTTTTTTTTTTTTTTTCCTTTTGTTCCTCTTCCCTTCTCCTTCGTATTTAAGGGAACATTTTGTTCTTCCCACACACACCTGTTGTGCCTGGCACTTAGCAAACACTATCAGCGTGCCATAAGCCACTTCTTCCTTAGCTTTCCTTCACTCATCAATTCTGTCACCTCTTCTTTTTTTAAAGTGTTTTCATCCCAGGACAACTGCCTTTCCCATCATGATTGATATCCTTCCATTTCAGGACAACTTTTCCCTTTATGATACTTTTTGCAAACTTTAATTACAGCAGGGATTTTTGAGGTGAAACTGGCTTTGTCTGTTTTGTCCTTTTTTTTTTCCACTTCAATTTACATCTTTATTTTGGATGTTTACTCCAAAAGATCCAGTCTGGGATGCTGAAACAGCATCCCATTTCTTTGGGTTGGGGTTTTGTTGTATCAGTACCTTTACCAAAATACTCATGATCAGATTAGGAATATTTAATTCCATATCACAAGAGCAGTCAGGTGTTCTTAATGTCTTACACTCCAAGTTTGACCTGGCTGTTCAGCTTTTTTTGTGGAAAAAGACATTAAATTGAGTAAGATGGACTGGAAAAATCTGTGGAGCCATTGTACAGCAAAAGTTCTCCAGTGCTGCAATTATTTCACACAATGTTCACACTCAGGGACTACACTGGAATTCCATGTGGTCAAAGCAAAGGGAGTCTCCAGCAGGATACGAAATTTTGTGGAAAAGCTGTGGAGGTCCTTTTTCCATTGCAGTGACGTGAGGGGAATGGATTACCCAGGACCTCTAATTACCTTTCCTTCAGCTTCAGAAAGACCTGTAACACTGCCTTGTGGCAAAAAGCTTTCTCCTTTCCCTCCTCAATGGGTCATTGTGCTGCTCCCCTCCAGCTGCTTGTCATTCCCGGGAAGTGCTGCCAGAAGGTTCCGTTTGACAAGTGACACTCATTGTCAATGCTCTCTGCCTTGGGAAAGGTGATGTTTGGGAGAAAACATGGGCCAGGCTCTGTCTGTCACTGCAAGATGAGCTAATCTCTGCCCGTGACACCGTGTGAAGCTGTGCCACAGCACCCCTGCTCCCCTCCTGCCACCCAAAGGCAGGGGACAAGAGCTCAGGGAGTGCTGTGGCATCTGTCCTCCCCTCGTCTGGGCTGATTTGCTCTGGTTCTTACAACACCCTGGGCCATTTCTAACCCCACATCTCTTCCTCTCTGTGCTCCCACAAGCTAATGAGATTCGGCCCCAGGACAAGTTGGGGCGAGGGAATGTTCCTTGTTCAGCCCTCAGCTGCTGGGAGGGAGCTGAAATCAGAGCTTCTCTTCACATCCTCCTGCTCTGGTTTCCAGAGATCTGAAGCAATAGTTGCATGGAGATTTTTAAAATCAAAACCCACTCCCAAATTTGACTTGTTCTGGGTGATTATTTATGTTTTTTTCCCATTTCTTCGGAACAAAGTTCCTGCCTTCTCATTTCAAACCTGTTGCTCAGCCAGTGCTGTAGGGTGTATATTCATTTATTCTGACACAGGACAACAGGCTAGGGTGTTCTCAGCTTTATTTTACTTGGCTTGACATGAAATCAAGTGAAGAATAAATGGTGCAGTCAGAATCAAGCCCTGTCTTCAGTCCACAATGAGGTAGCTAGAAGTTCCTTTGATTCCTTATGATCTTTTTTTTTCCCTTTTGAATAAGGAAATAAAATAATAAACTGATTTTTCAATGTTCACCCCTAACTTATTCTTGGAATGGGATGGGTGGTCAACAATGAGCAGCTGTTTATAAAACCTCCTGATAAAGGCAAAAAGAGGCTCCAGAGAGTTCTCTTCCATCACCACAAGTGCTGCTGTGAGGTTTATTATCCATCAAAAAACTGGGATTGTCAACTTTCTGTGGTTCTGAGGAGTTTTTTGGGGGGTTTTGGGTGGGGTTTTTTTTGTGCATCCATTGCTGCTGCACTTCTCAGAGTGATTTCTTCCCTAAGCTGGAACAAGACCTTGGTCCAAGGTGCTGTGGATGGCAGGTGTGGCATTTCTCTAATGCCAGATTGTGTCATCACTGGCACTACTCAGATATTTTTCCACCTGAACTTTTTTCCTCATGTAATTCAAAAGCCCTGATAAAATTCTCTAGGAAGAACCACATGTTTTAAAAAGAACTTAAAATTTAAAATTTTCATTGGGAGTTTTCATCTTTCTAATTGAAATCTCAGCTTTTCTCAGGAAAACAGAAATCTTATTTTAGGAAAAACTGCCAACATTTGGCACTCTAAGCTTGGAGTTAATTGTTGCATTTCTCAAAATGTTCCTGCTAAATAGTCAAAGCACAATTGCTCATTCTTATTTCTTACTTTATTAATGAGGAATAAGTCATTACTTATTTTGAGTGCCCACAAAATACACCCAAAACCTCTCAAAGTATCTCAAAATTTCAGGATAATTGAATGATTTGCTGTTAAGATTTCTCTCAGATGAAAGCCCATGATAAAATCACTTTCCAGCTCCACACGCTGCCAATCTGCTAAATTTGTCCTGGCTGTACTGAACAACTTTTTGGTGGCAGAGAATTCCCAAACGAGGTCAGAAAAACAAAGCAGGGATGTGTGTGGGGACGGGGGGAATCACAAAGAGGAGCAGTATGGATTTAGCTCTGGTACATATGTTAGGTCAGTTAATTGCAGATCACTTCACAGACCCAGTTTAAAGTGCAGCCTGATGAAGAACTGCATTGCCACTGATAAAAAACCCCTAAAATACAGCTCTGTCCTGGACATTAAAATCAGTTTATTGAGGGAAATAGTCTCACACTGAATTTCCCAATGCTGAGCTGCTCTCAAGGATTTCCTTGATGAAAATAAGATGTTCTATGAATAAACTTCAGTAGAATAAAATTAGGCCTAAGGACTGTGGGGTTTCTGATGAGATGGTGCCATGCTAGAGCAGAGACATCACAGAATGTTGCCTGCTGGGAGAATTTCAGAAATCTGTTTTTGCTCCCAGTAGGGGAAAATGGCCCAGGAGGAAATGGAGTCCATGTGGATTTCCTACTAAGATTTATTTTTAAAAAATGGGAGAATTGGCTCTGGCAATGCTCTTTCAATATTTCACAGAAAACTTGGAATTAAAAACTGTTTTCAGGCCAGAGCTTGCAGATTTTTTTTTTTCTGTAAAGTATGGAACAAAATGTAGAAAGGATTTATCCCCTGGTACAGCTCTCCTTGTGTCCATTGTTGCTCTCAGAGGTGAGCACCATCCACAATTTGCATGGGATACACCCAAGGACCTCTGGATTTGTTTGTGTCCCTCCACAGAATCACAGAATTAGCCAGGCTGGAAAAGACCTTTGAGATCACCAAGTCCAACCTATGACCCAGCAGCTCCTCATCACTGTGGCACCAAGTGCCACGTCCAGGCTTTTTCACTGCCTTTTCCACAGGCTGCTGGGAAGCTGGGACTTGGAGAGTGGAGGGAGCTTGGACTTCTTGGTGGACATGCAAAGCACGGTGGAAAGAGCCAGAACCCCCTGATGTCATGACTTTGCTACGGGCAAAGGTGCAGCTGATCCCTGCTTGTGGATTCCAAAGGTTTCACAACATTCCCATTCCAGAGCCGCAGTGCTGTCCCGTTCTCATGTTGTGTTTTAACACTGCTGGACCCCTTTGTGATCCACTTGTTGGTAAATATTGGGATTTATGCTCAGAATGGGCTTAAGGACTAGTTTTAGAGCATTCTGACAGACCCTGATCTCCACTGGCGAGATGGACGCTCAGAAAAATGCTTTTCCTGCAGCACAAGGCTGAGGCCAGCTTGGAGATCTCATTTCAAAGCAAAGGAAACAGCTTTTGCTGTTCCCAGAGTACAAATGTTGTCTTTCCAATTGCCACATGTTCGAGCTGACATCAGTCCCTGTAAATAAAATACTGAGCTGTCCAGTGAAGTGGGAGGTTCCTGCTGCTCAGATTCTGCAGTGCTTCAGGAAATCAGGAGGTCAAGGCTGTGCTTGATCCATGAGGGCGCCCTGGGTTGTTCCAGGACAGCAAACTGCATCATTGCAGGCTATAACCCATCATTTTCAGCTGTAAGGGTCTGGCCCAGCTCCCTGGAGGAAGCTGAAGGAATGAAACAACACCAGGAGGGAGCTGGGAGGAGGGTGTGGAAAGAGAAACTGGGTTGGAAGTAGAAGAAAAAAACCAAGACACTTTAATCAGGAATAGGATGGATCAAATACAAGAATTGTCTGAGCAACTATTTTCTTCTTTATTCTTTGCTTGACTGTAGAGATCTATTTGAATCAAATTATGTTTTCAGTATTTTCCATTTCTGTCTGGAATGAAACCATCCTTTAAAAATTTTATTTCACTGTGAGTACTTGCAGTGGTTGGGTCCAAGTAAAGCAAAACAAAATCATAAGGATGGTGTTCCTACCTCGTTTTTTAGAAGCTGGGGCGTTCAGTCAGGTGTAAGATTCTGGCTCAGTTTCCTCTCCCCTGAAAAGACTCAAACCTGTGCCTCTGGCATTCCAAGCAGGTGCTCTAATGATGAGGCTGGAACATTTAAGCAGAAGGACACAGTTTCTTTCTGCTGGAACAGGGAGGATTCCCAAGTGGAAGAGTTGCTGGGCAGGTGAATGTAGAGGCATTTCAGGAGGGATGCAGCCACCACTTCAAACAGGAGCCTGAGCACAGAAGGCTGTTGAACCTCCAAACATTTGTGTGTTTGCTTTCCCTTGAGCTGCCTGTGGA
Source organism: Vidua macroura (assembly GCF_024509145.1). Classification (NCBI taxonomy): domain Eukaryota; kingdom Metazoa; phylum Chordata; class Aves; order Passeriformes; family Viduidae; genus Vidua; species Vidua macroura. The sequence goes on from NC_071591.1 coordinate 8,461,987, forward strand.
CAAATATAAAAGGGGAACAAACATCAGGAAGTCCAGGAGGGAATTTGTGTGAATTTTCCCCCTCAGCTGGTATCATTTGATGAAGTTCACTAAATCTTGAGACCCTTAGACTGAAGTTTTCAGTGCTCCCTAGGAACACAGTTTGCTGGGTTTTTTTTTCTCTCAGAAAAGGAAAGAATCATTAAAGGCAGGTATTGTCGAAACAGGAGAAAGTTGAAGAAGGAATTTCTGTAAGAATTTGGGACTTGGCATGACAGGATCTGACTGCAGCTTTAGCAGGTGTGTCCTCACTCAGACCATGAAATTTTGCTGTTGGCATCTGATGGTGCAAATTGACTTGTGAGAAGCCACAGGACTGGATCAGGTCCTCCAGGAATTTTGGTGTATCCTGAGGTCCAACAGCTCCCACGTTTGATGGTGATTTATTGCTGGTGGGTGTGGAAACCCTGCTTCCATTTCCACATTTTCTTCTTTGGGTTGTTCTGAATGCTTTTCTTTAAGATGGTGGTTTGGGAGAAGGCAGCAGAGAGCACAGGTGCCTTAAAGAGAGCAAGAAACTGAGTTAATCTATTATCAAAATGTCTCACAGAATTTACCAAGGATGAAAATGATGGGATGTGAACAGCTGAAAAGCCTAAACACAGCAAGGTGTGAGTGAGGTTTCCTGAACAAACTCCCAGCAGTCTGCAGCAGGATTATCCATTTTATCAACTTCTCCTTAAAGGTGAGCACCCCTAACAGAGACCTCAGGCTTCTGTTACCCTCCAATTTCACCGAAATAAGAGGTGGCATAAAAAAGCACAAGGAGTTGAGCCAGTGTAGAAGTACAGCTGTACTTTGGGAAATTCACATCTCAAGTTGTGGGAAAGATAAAGCATTTTCTTTGGAGAGCTTGGCAGAGTGGCTACCTGCCCTCAGCCTCTCTGAGGCTACAGAGGTGACAGAAAATAAATGACACTTTAACTTCCTGCCTGGCACAGGCTGAGCCTGTCAGCCCCAGAAGATGGAGGGGTTCTGGGGCACGGGGTTATCCAGGATCATTCACAGCTGCAGCTGGAATGGAAATAGTCTGAGCCCCTAAATGAAAATGTTATCTTGCCTTGAGTTTCAATCTCCCAATTCAACTTTCCCTCAAATCTCTGCTGTGTTCCTGCACTGCAGCCCTTGGGGAAATCTGTTTTGCTGTGATTCCCTTCTGTCTCTCAGCCCTCCGAAATGTTTCTGCCGTCTTTCCCTGCCCTTTGCATCCCTGCCAGCCCCGGGAAGAAAGGGAGACCATTAGAGCCAGGAGTACAAAGAGCGCAGTGTGCGGAGCCCTCCGGCAATGCCGCTGACAGAGCCCAGCGCTGCTCTGGCAGGAACTGCTGCATCTGCTCTGCAGAGCCAAGGTCAGCGTCTGCCTGGGGATCTCCCCTTCCCCGGAGCCTTTCTTCCCTTTCTGCCACTGTTACCCAACACCTTTTCCTCCACCTCCCCTGCCACACACCGTAAAATTATTCTGTGTGTAGTCCCCATTCATTCGCCTTCCTCTAGAGAATATGTATTTCCCCATGGAGGCTCTGGAAAACTGCAGCAGAGCTTTGCTGTCTTTAAACACTTTCTCTTCCCTTTCCAAATTCCTTCCTCTCCTCTTTAGAGCCCATTGAAAAGATACATATATATATGTGTGTATATATATATATATATATATATATATATATATATTCCAGCTGTTTAAATTAAGTCTATGGCATATTTTAGTTCTTACTTAATCCAGAATTTATTAAATCATTCACTGGACCCTTTGTTTTTTGAAAACTGTTTCTGCATTGAAAACAGACAAAGAAAATAAAAGGGGCAGAGAGGGGTTCTGAAGGGTTTCCAAGAGAAAAAAAAATTCTTCCTTGTAGCTGTAGGTCTCAGCTTGGATGTTCAGTGGTCCTTGCAGAGGTTTTGCAGTATTGGAAGTTCAATGAAAGACTCAGGATTGTGTCTGGGAATGCCTCAGGAAGATTTGTGATGGGTTGGGAAGGAGGCAAGACAGGGGTGGGCAGCAGTTAAAAGAAGACAGATTAAAATTTTCCTTCACTTCTCCAACTAATGTTGGTCTTGGCTTTCAAACTCTTATTTCATCTGTCCAGCTTGTGTTTCATCTCTTCACTTTGAATCCTTTGTTTTAATTTGTTTTAGCTGTTTCTTTTTTTCAAATCCATTGTGTAGTGTCAGATAAATCCAGTGAGAAGTGAATAATGCATCATTTGATTGTTCTTCAAACAATAAATAGGAATTGTGTTTGTTTTGGCAGCAAGAAGGAAAGGTCTTCAATGGGCACTCTTGGCCATAAATTCATCAAGAAAAACACTTGTGCACATAGAAATGAGATTTTTTTTTTATTTCCACTCAAGACTTTGGGAATTGAATTGGAATATTCTGTACCCAAGCCCTGCTTGCTGTGTGTGCTGTGGCCCATCATGAGGGAATGGCTGAAGGAAGGAGAGGTTTGGGGGTGTCTGGCTTTTCCTCATCCCCCCTGATTAAACTCCAGGTGTCAAATAGCAGCTGTGGCCTTTAACTTGCTCTTTATAAAAGTTCAAGTTCAGTTCTTGTGATGTTTGCTCTTCCCCAGCTGCAGTAAGGCTCAGTTTGGTGTGTTGAAACAATTCAGCCTTTTAGCTTGGTAGAGCAAGAGGAGTGTGGTTGTGGGGACAAAACTGAAAGAGTTGGGTTGCTGAGGCAGTAAAAGGCCTGGGTTAGTCTCTGCTATGTAAAAACAGCTCAATAATAGTCTTATAAAGATATTTTATTTGCAATGTCTGGATATTTAGAGCTTCCCTTGGGAATTTATGTCCTGAGAGAGGACCAGCCTGGAACAGTCAGATGGAAATAACAGTAAACTGCAATGGAGAGGGGAAGAAAGTGTTTTCTGCATGTTTCAGACTGAATATCCTGCTGTGTCCTTATTTAGGCAGGACCCATAAAGTTGTGTGTCCATTTTAGCCAGCCCAGTGTAGAGGGGATTCCCCTTTCTTTACAGTGGCAGCCAAATATTTTAATGACAGTCTAACCACATATCAAGAAACAACTTTTTTCATCAGAATGTTTTCCAATGTGATTGTATTGTGGTTATGTGTTGTATTTCCAGGCTGGAAACAAAATCCAAATGAGGCTGGGGTTTAATCAGCTACAAAGGGCATGACTGAAACCACGAGCTTGGGGCCAGCAAAGAGACACCCAGGTGGCAGCTGCTGACTTTCCTCAAATCAGGGGGGTTCTGCTGATGCCTTGTGAGGGCTGCCCTAGAGCAGAGGCTGAGCAGAGCTAAAGAATAAAGCAGGGATTTATTCAAAGGCCTCCGTGGATCCACCTTGGGCAGCACCAGAGCCCAGCCAGGGCTGCACCCAAGGTGAACCAAAATGGTCCCAAAATGCACGAGCGCTCCCGGGGGCTCTCACTGGGATCAGCTCTGCTCCATTTGCACCTTGCAGTTCATTGTCCCATTCCAGCTTTAGCCCATGCACTCCCATCCTGCTTGTTTTTCTCTCTCCAGCCCACGCTGTCTGTGCTCCTGGGCCTGAGCTTTGGATCATTTGTCCTTGGTGCCCAGCTGGAGCAGGAATTGTTTTGTGTCCCTGCTCTGTGCACAGAGCTCACCATCCCCTGATGTGAAGCCCAGAGCACACCAAAACAGCGCAGAATGTGAAAAAAAATAAAAAGCTAAATTCCCAGGCATCACTGCCTCATGGTTTACTCCTGTTCACACCCAAATGCAGGAGTGCTCAACTCCCCTCTGCTGCTGCCTCTTCCTCAGCTCCACAAGATCCTGTCCTGTATCCCAGAATCCCAGAATGGTTTGGGTTGGAAGGGACCTTAAATCTCATCTCATTCCACCCCTGCCATGGCAGGGACACCTCCCACTGTCCCAGGCTGCTCCCAGCCCTGTCCAGCCTGGCCTTGGGGACTGCCAGGGATCCAGGGGCAGCCACAGCTGTGCCAGGGCCTGCCCACCCTCCCAGGGAAAAATTCCTTCCCAATATCCCATCTAGACCTGCTCTCTGGCAGTCTGAAGTCATTCCATATAAGCAGATCTCCCATCTATGTGTCCCTCTTGTCACCTGAGGGACCCCGTGGAAACCCCAGCTGCAGGTGGTTGGCAGGGACACAGAAGTGTCTGATGACATTTGTGATCTTACAAAGCTTAATGTGGTAATTTTTTTAGAAGCTGCCAAAAGGGACAGGTTTCACCATCTCTGCTAGTGCCTTTGGGAATAAATTCCACCCTACTGACTCTTCAAGCCTGGGTTTGAGCTTTGTCTCAACACCAGTTTGTGTCCTTTTGTTAAATACTTTAACAACTTTTGCTGAACTCCCTCGAGGCTGTCTGATGTGCAGTAATTTACTGATGCTGAGCATGACCATGGATGGTTACAGTGCAGCTCTGTGGGAGATTTTTCTTCTGTGCATTCTTTGGCTTAATTCACAGGGCATGTCTTGGGGAAGATTTTAATTTCCACTGAATAGGAGGCATTCTCTCAATGCCTTTCACTGTGCTAAAAATCCTCGAGCTTTAATATCATGTTTAGCTTCTGCTTTTAACACTAAACAATATTTTGATTTGGGGGAACTCGTTGACCTCTGAGGGGAAAATGTGCAACTGTTGAACTCAGCCACATTTGCTGAATATGCTCAAATGATATGTGGGATTATAAAGCCCTTGAAGAGAAAAATGGCAGGGGTCTCTAGAAGGGCTATTTCCTTTCTCCCCCCCTGGTGAAACAGAGAAATAGATCTTTCTGAAGAGAAGCAGAGTCTGTCTCTGTGGCTTTATGGCTGATTTTAAGTGCCTGTTGAAGTCACCTGAGTATGAATTGGCCTCTGGCCAGGAGCTGAGCAGCCCTGCCGAGGTGGCAACAAGCCTGGGGCTTGGAGGGGCATGGAAAAGGCTCTGCAGGAATGGTAACCCTGGAGTAGGCTCAGGTCTAGCCAGCCTTAAACTTAGAATTATAGAATTATAAAATTGTTTGGGTTGGAAGGGGCCTTAAAGATCATTCATTGGCAGGGAGGTTTTCCACTGAACCAGGTGCTCCAAGCCCCACCCAACATCCAGGCTGAGCATGGGCAGGAGCTGCTTGCAAAGAGTTCAATGAGCCTGCAGAGAACGCAGGTGAAGAGGGTGAGCGCTGGTCCTGTGTGGGGGATAAAATCCCAGAGGCTCTCTGGGTGTCTCTGCTGAGCCCCAGCACTGAGAGATGCCCGAGACACAGCCAAAGAGCTCCAAGCAATCCTTCCCAGCCTGCTGGGGTTGAGAGAGGAAGGAAAGTGGATCCCAGGTTTCAGCAATCCATTAGTGAGGAAGTGTCACATAATTCAGGCTTAGGGTCTCAGCTCGAATTTTAACTGCCTGCCTTGTCAGCTCTGGGGTTGCTCTCTGGAGGAGTGATTTAGATGGTGTTTTTTCAGGCATCTGCTTGTGAGGAGCTGATTCCGCTGCAAAGGTGAATCAAATCCCAGATATCAGACTCTGCTGTAGCCAACTGAGGTTTTGCTCTGTTTGCCCTCTGGTCATCCACTGTAAGTAAATGTTCCTGGCTCCTGCAAGCTCAGGCAGGAATGCCACTGGCTAACAGCTGCCTAATGTTTGGCTGATAAATTCATTTAAACAGAACCCCAAAAGGCAAAGCTTGTAAATGATGGGTTCACATTTTTGATTCACGTGTAAAGAGTGGGGGCGGAAGAGGAGCTGCTGTTTTCTGCTCTTCTCGTCTGCTTTTAACCTCAAAACCACTTGGCATGGAAAAACAATTCCCCAAAGACTCTGAAAATAGCAAATCTGAATAAGCAGAATATTTTGCAAGTGAGATAGCACACTCACGGTCTCGGCAACAGCCCTCAGAGAGGAGGAACACCAGCAGTCACCTCCGAGGAATGGAGGCATTAATCTGGGAGCAGAAAACAAAGAGGAAACTCAAGCAGACACCTAAACGTGACTCATTACCGCCATTTGTCTCAATTAACACGCTGAGACAATGGCCTGATTATCTCGGTAGCACTGGGTCACGTTGTACCCACCAGCGAGTGTCAGGGAGGAATTAGCCCCCATCACGGAGTGGGATATAATGCCCTCCTTACACAGCAGCTGAGTCACCGGCCAAGAGAGACAAAATAAATCCTGGAGAGGAGAAGTGGTGAATTGATTAGAGCAGGGGAACAAGGGCCCGGGGCTCCCAGTCCAACCTCCGGCTTTGCAATGACTCACTGGAGCCCTGGTCTGACATGCAGCATCCGACCTCCCCTCCGTGTGCCTCTGCTTCCCAAAAGGACACAGATTCCATCTGCCCCTACCCAGGGCTGCCCTTGACTCACCTGAACACTGTCCCAGTCATCGCTGGGGATGTGGCTCCCGTTCCTGGGAGGATTGTGAATCTCTGACTTCCAGCTGCAAACCCTTCAGATGAGTTTGGTCTCCACCCTAAAGGGCAATGACAGGAGATGGAATGAGGCACAAAGGACACGAACACAAGAGAGGGGAGGGAGGGCTCCACCAGGGTGGCTTGAGCATTTGGGGTTTGATCTTTGTTTCACAGTGATTGATACAAGGGATGCTGAATGGGTCCCGGATGAGAACAATATAAAGTTTCTCTTAATAAGCCATTGATGTTGCACTACAATAATTAATGTTGTTGACTTATGATCTTTATAAGAAACTTTTTCATTTCCAGTTCCTGTTCTGTCTCCTAGAAACTGTAAAGGCAGGGATTTATGAACTTTACTGGTTTTCTGTTTAGCAGAAATCGATTTTTTTTTTCTTGATGGAGGCGATTCCCAAGCTGAGACATGAGATGCTGCTCCTCTGGCTCACTTGCATAGATAGGAAAATGGGTGAACGTATTTCAGCTCAGTTCACCAGTGCTTTGGGGAGGGATTTTATTGATGAATCAGATTTGCAGGGACAGCAAGGTGGCAGAAAGTCTTTGTTTTAATACTTAATGAAGGTGGGCGGTTATTTGCAGTGCTGCTTCTCTAGTGGAGTCCTTTAAAGAGTGTGGTTTATTCTCTTTCTGTATCTGTCCTCAGGCTGCTTTGGATTTCAAGAGCTGGCAGACCCTTGCAGTCTGACTCCTGTTACATGATGAAGCGTTTTGAATTACAAGCTGGCCACTGGTGCTGGCATTGAAGTGATTTATCTCAAAGGTTAGGTTGCTTGCTGGATGTGTGGTGCAGCTCCAGGGCTTGAGGGCAGTTGGGATGTTGTAGGGAGGAGCAGCTCTCCTGCAGCCCAGTTCTACCAAAGGATGCTGAACATGAATGGAAATACTAAAAAGTGAGCACAGGATTTACACTCCACTGCTTGTTCCCACCCAGCCTTTCTCATATGTAAATTACATAAGAACAGACTTAGGAGTAAAGATTTGCTGTTGGCCTTTCTGCCAATTCTGTGCCTCACCTTGAACCACAGTTCTATCTTCTGGTGAGCAATGATGATTCTGCCCCTCAGCTCTCCAAACTGCCCAAAGACACAAGATGGTTGCAAACTGAAAGAGGACAGGTTTAGATTGGATGTTAGGAAGAAATTCTTACTCAGGAGGAGGTGAGGCCCTGGCACAGGGTGCCCAGAGCAGCTGTGCCTGCCCCTGGATCCCTGGCAGTGCCCAAGGCCAGGCTGGACAGGGCTGGAGCAGCCTGGGACAGTGGGAGGTGTCCCTGCCATGGCAGGGGTGGGATGAGATGAGTTTTGAGGTTCCTTCCAACCTTTACCATTCTGTGATTCTAAGTTCATATGACAAAATCTATAATATTTACATGTGTGAATGAATGAATGAATGAATATTTATTGACACATTTGTGATCCACCAAGTTCAGTCTGGTTTTCAGACTCTCCTCTCTTCCCTACCTTGTTTTTGTTTTGAGCTGGTTACAGACTGTGATGCTGCCATGGATAGGGAGCTGCATTTTGCGCTCAGTACTTTCTTTGTAATTGAGACAGTCACAATCCAAAGCAACACTCCATTTTCAGAAGGCTTCAAACTGTTTTTATTCCAGCCTGCATGCTTTTTTCTACATTCTTACAAACTCAGAAGTTTACACTTTATTCATTGGTCATGAGAGACAAACAAAATTGGAACAGGCAGTGACAGGTTTCTCTTATTTATCCCTCTTTCTTTCTTGGTTTCTATGTCAATGACCTTGGTAGAAAATTCTTTCAGGGGTGAACGTGGAGCCTCTTATCAAACTTCTCTCTGGCTCACAGAAGTCTCTGTAAAATCTCTTCCACATTTCTTCACCACTCCCCTGCCAAGAAGTGCTGTAGGTAAGGAGGGAAAGCAGAGCAGTTGTGCTGGCAAGGACAGGCTGTGCAGGGAGTGCAGGTGGAGCTGCTCTGCTCTGAGCAGGTTCCAGGTGTGCTCACAGCCTCCTCTGGGCTCCCTCGGGTTAATCCCTGGACACCCCTGCTGCTTTTCCTGCTGGGAAGGGGGAATTTCATCCCTTACTGCCCAAACCTAAGGCAGCTTTTGGAATGAAATGGAGATGTTAGCAGGTAATCCAAGGGAAGGGGGCACAAAATGCTCCGATTTCCTCGGTATTTCCCTCGAATGAAGGAGCCCTTTATTCCAGCCTATTTTTAAAGGAAATAAGGAAGTTTCAGTGTGTTTGCATTTTCCAGGGGGATGTCTCTGTGTGGTCGGTGCATGAATAGGGTACCTTGCCTGTACAAACAGGTAATGACCATCCCAGCTTAGGCATAATTTTGAGTTTAGCTTTTGATAGTAATGTGACCAAAAAGTATGAGGTAGGTAGTGTATGGATGAAAAGTAATGATTTCCTGTGAGACAGTAATGTCTTTAACAGAAAAACATCTCAGGAGGGAGCAGGATCACTGCAGATACTTGATAGCTTTTGCAGGGATTTGTGTTATTAATGCAAACACCACGGAGTCTTCCTTGGAAAAATAATTTAATTGTTGAAATTGTGTGTTGTGCAGAAAATACGGGTGCAACAATGCTGAGCACTTCTAGAAATTCCTGGGTAATTTTCTCTTAAGGGGAGGGAAATGTTTAACTTCCAGATGTGACAAAAGGTGGAAAAGCCTAAACACATTGGCAGGGGATGTAATTGTAGCAAAAAGCCAGGGCAAAGCTGAAGGGCAGCCCCCAGGTTAGAACTGCACATCATTTAGGTTGGAAAAGAGCTCTGAGGTCACTGAGTGCAACCATCAACCCATCCCTGCCAAATCCAAGTGAATCAGAGAGGCACAGGACAATTTGGGTCAAAAGGGACATTAAATCCCATCCTACCCACCCTCTGCCCACCTCCAATACCCAAGGCTGCTCCAAGCCCTGTCCAGCCTGGCCTTGGGCACTGCCAGGGATCCAGGGGCAGCCACAGCTGCTCTGGGCACCTGTGCCAGGGCCTGCCCACCCTCATGATGTGAGGGATGTAAGTGGTACCTGAGTTTGAGGCCATTGCTCTGGAAAGCAGGGCATGGTGAAACTCTGCTCTCCCTGACTGGATTTGTCAGATCCCCCTAGATTGTTCTGATTGTTCAAAGCACACTGGGCAGGGCCAGGAAGATGAGGAGCTGCTGCCTCTGGCCTTTTCACCAAATACAGATGTGGACCAACCTGAAAACCAGACAACTAAAAGGCTTCACAATCTGTCCCGAGGAGGTAAAATACACTGTAAAAGTAATTACTCTCTGAGTTTCCAAGGAAAAAACTCTCTCATGCTTAGCATCACTTGGATTTCTGGGTTTAGCAGGAAAACTGTGGTTTCTTGCCTGCCTGCTCCAAGGACAAGTGAGCAGTTTAGGGCTGTGTTCTTCAAAAGCTGCCCTGGCTTGCCTGGGCTGGCTCCTGCTCTCTAATTTTAAATAATCAGCTAAAGAGGAGACAGTGCTGAGACCATCCAAGTTCATGTCTTCTCTGCTCTGCTGGTTCATCCTCACCCAAACTCAAAGCTCCAGCTGGTTCTCCTGACATCAGTCACCACCTACACCATTATCCACCTCAGAGCCTGGCCCAGATTCCCTCAGTCACTCTAATGAGAAAAGAGCTGAGAAATAGTAACAGAAACACTTTGGGGTGAATGAGTTCCCCACTCTTCCCCCAGAATCTTCAGGAAGTAGCTGCTGTGGCCTTTGGGGAAGGTTGGGAAGTCCATGGTGTTCCCAGGAAGGCTCTGTGAGCACAGTTGGCCAAACAAAATTGTGCTTTGGATTGTCACTTCAGACTGTCTTTAACAGAAGTGGCAGAAACCCAGCAGCGTTAGTGATGAGCGAGATTTGGGGACAGATAATGCTCGACCATCTGCCAGAGTATTTTTCAACTTAGTATGCTGAAACAGTGGATTTTCGACAAAAGTCCTCCATTAAAGTACACTTTAGGCTGGGCTGAGCAGTTCTTGCTGTGGTAATGAGCAAATTCTAAAATGTGAACTTTCTCCAGTAATATCTCTGCCTCAGGTGTTTGCTGGCAGAGCTATTAATGGCCTGAGGAGTGAGTATGGATCTGTTTATATTTTCAGTGAGGTTTTTTTGTGCAGCAGATGACAATACACTGAAGCATTCATTTATTTTACTGTGGTGCAAACAACTGCAGTCGGAACTTGTTTATTTACAAACCAAAATGTTTAGAGAGAAAACATTCCTGGGGAGGCACTCTAAATCCAGGCAGTGACAAATAACCATGGCTTTCAGCTTCCTCTTTTAATGGAAATAACAAAATGAAACAACTCTGATCAGGTGGTGTGTCAGAGCTTGGAGCTGGATTTAGACATTGGGGTCAATTTTGCTCTTGGGTACAAATGGGAGTCTTGTTTCCTTCCCTGCTAATGAAGAAAAATTATCAGTATAACACAGCAATTAAGAGCACTGAATTTCCAGGGGAAGATGCTGTACAAATGGTTTCTGATTGCTTTTTGATTTTTTTTTGTTTTGTTTTTTTGTTTTTTGTTTTTTTTTGTAATGAGCTGTTTCCCAGAGACTTCAATATATTTATTATGTGACAAATGAGACTTGGTTCTTTTAAAGACAGTAAACTAAACCTGAAATCATAATAAAGCAGCTTGGTAGTCTTCAGATGGGAAGCTTGCAGCAATTACTTTTTAGCCTCCTGAACCCAGATTTGTTCAAGTGCAGGGATTTGCTGGGCAGTGTGACCTGCACTGGTGGTATGAGAGCTGCCCTTGCTGCAGGCACACTCTGAAGACCTTCAGAGGAGAGCTCCATTCCAGCAGCTGCTTTTTGAGCCTTAAAAAGGTACTTAAAACACAAACAAACCATCCAAGCCACCTCCAAACAAACAACCAAGGAAAACCCAGACCCAAAGGGAAATCATAAGAAGAACTTCTATTAATCTTCAGATGTGGAAATAGCCACAGTTGTTCTTTGGCCTCCTGCAATGGGATTTTCCAAGTGGTCTGTTTTACCTTATGGTTTCTTCCTGTTGGCAGCAACATCTTCAAAAATTCCCCTTCAAATTCATCCAGTGCTGCTGGTGTTAGCAGGAAGTGTCAGTGCTCAGTTTCCCAGAGTCAAGCTGCAAACACTGCTGGGATTCTTTAATAAACATAAAGCTCAGTTTGATGCAGGGAGTCATTTTACCAAGAGAAGAAGGCTGAGGGAGTGATTGGGAGCTTTTCAAAACCTTGGTAGATTTCCAAAACTGTTCTTGGAAATGGAGGTATTTCGATTAAATATATCTGGAAGAGTTCTTTGTCCCTAACCAGAACCAGTGGTGGAAGACAAGGGAAGGGAATGTCCCAGGCTAGACTGGATGAAGTCACCTTCAAGCCATCCTCTTCTTGGAGAGGAGAACTGTGGTAACTCAGTCCCATTTAGGAGGGTGACCAGGTCACCACTTATCTAAAAGTGGTGCAGCTCTGATAAGAAATCTTGCTGTTTAAAATTCTGTCCTGACATGGGACAGTCTGAGCAGTGGCTTGACCCCACTTTAGCACAATTCTTGGGAGTGCAATGGCCACTGATTTCTTAGTGATGTCTTGGGCTTATAATTTGTTGTCTGAACAGGATGGAAATTTTTTGATTTCATTGTCTGAATGGAATGGAACTATTTTGATTTCATCCTGATTCAGCATGAAAAAAAAAATCCTTTGAAGTTTTACCTTTTCTCTAAGATGGATCAATTTTTTTTTTTTTTTTTTTTTTTTTTTTGGTCAGCTTTTGTAATGGAATATTCTGGTGAAGGTTGCAAGTTTCAAAACATGTTACAGAGCACGGTGAAAGTGTGAGATATGGTGAATGTGGTGATTAATGCAGGTCAGCCCCGAGCCCGAACTGGTGAGTGGAGTTGTTCTTCCCCAGCTGCTGATGCCTTGAGCGGGCTGCCCTAGAGCACAGGCTGGTCAGAGCTAAAGAATAAAGCAGGGATTTATTCAAAGGCCTCCATGGATCCACCTTGGGCAGCACCAGAGCCCAGCCAGGGCTGCACCCAAGAGGAACCAAAATGGTCCCAAAATGCACGAGCGCTCCTGGGGGCTCTCCCTGGGATCAGCTCTGCTCCATTTGCACCTTGCAGTTCATTGTCCCATTCCAGCTTTAGCCCATGCACTCCCATCCTGCTTGTTTTTCTCTCTCCAGCCCACGCTGTTTGTGCTCCTGGGCCTGAGCTTTGGATCATTTGTCCTTGGTGCCCAGCTGGAGCAGGAATTGTTTTGTGTCCCTGCTCTGTGCACAGAGCTCACCATCCCCTCATGTGAAGCCCAGACCCACAGACTAAAGCAGCTCAGAATGTGAAAAATAGAAAAGCTAAACCCTGAGGCATCAGTGCAGGACCCTTTATTTGCCCTCACTGAAGTTCAGACATTTTTTCTCTCTTCCTCTCAACCTGCTGAGGTCCCTCTGAAGGGCTGCTCAGCAATTGGGGTATCGGCCACTCCTCCCAGATTTGTGTCATCACTGAGCTGCTGAGGAGGCACGTCAGCATCCAAGCCTCTCATCCAAGCCTTTGATAAATTAATTAAACATTAGTGAGCCCAGTATTGAGCCCTGAGGGACGGCAGCAGTGACTGGCCTTCAACCTCACCTGTGCCACTGATTCCAACCCTCTGGGATCTGCTGTTCAGCCACTTCTCACTGTCCAGAATAACAGCTCTGACAGTCACTGCACTGATGCAGTGTCATTCTCAGAGAACTACAGAATACCCTGAGCTGGAAGGGACCCCAAGGATTGCCCAGCCCAGCCCCTGTCCCTACCCAGACCCCCCACCAACCCCACCCTGGGCATCCCTGGCAGCGCTGGCCAAACGCTCCTGGAGCTCTGGCAGCCTCGGGGCCGTGCCCATTCCCTGGGGAGCCTGGGCAGTGCCAGCACCCTCTGGGGGAAGAACCTTTCCTGCTCTCCAGCCTGAGCTGCCCTGGCCCAGCCCCAGCCGTTCCCTGGCTCCTGTCCCTGTCCCAGAGCAGAGATGGGAGCTGCCCCTCGGGAGGAAGTTGAGGACCACGGTGAGATGTTCCCCTGATTCAGACCTCGTGTTCCTCTTCCATCTGTGTCGGGATTGCCGCACATTCCCGGTCTGGGCACAGATGGCAGACATGAATTTCCCTCCTCCCAGCGTCCCACTTGCACTCCCAGAGACGTTCCCATGTGGGTGGGATCCATGCCCTGTGCAGATGCTGCCCTGACTTGGTTTAGCCCCGATGCTCTCATGTGTTAAACATCCTGGTCTTGGCCTGGCTTCCGCCCTGAGTCGGACTCCGAGAAATTTGCAGTGACGTTCATTGCCCCTGCAAATCATCCCTGTCTGCCTCGTATGGAAAAACGGGCCAGAGCTCTGCTCGGCACTAGAAGGGAGCAGAGCATTTCGGAGAATTAATGCTGGACTAATTTGGTTTATAGATTTGTAAGTTCTGAGGTATTTGGCAGAATATTCTCTGAGTGTTGCAACAGCCTAGTAGGTTTTAACACTATTTTTATGAAATAGGAAAAAATTTTCAAGTGTCTAACAGAAAGGAAGTCAAAAGAAATTGAGTTTTCCTGCTCAAAATTTTGCTTCTAGACTACCCCAGTGAATAAGGTAGAAACAGGCTGTAAGGAGAAGGAAATTCAGAAGGAGCAGCATTCCTCCAGAAGGCAAAAACAATCAGGTCTGATGCATGGTTTGGGGGAAAAGAGGACCTTTTAAAATGTGTGGATCCAATTAAAATCACGATGGACTATGTATCCCATGCTGGAAAGATGCACACACCTGACTAACAGAGGGAATGAGGGTGAATGATTAAGGCAATACTTTTCTTTTTTTTGTTTTAACAACCAAGAATATTCCATTTAGGAGAAAAAGATATGTTGCATAGGCACACCAGAGTTTCCCTGCATTTTCACTCCTCTGTAAAATCAAAACTGGGAGAAGAATTAGCAGCCACATGGGACAATATAAGGAAGATGAAACTGTTGTAAAAATACAGAGACTAAAACCTTATTTCAGAAAAGTTTTAGGATTGTCCCCCTCATAGCAAAACACTGCATTGGTTACAGTCACTCTAAATGTCACTGCTCTGCAGGCTCTTCAATGGATCAGCAGTGAAGGAAGATGAGTGGCTCTAATGGGGCCACTCTAATGGGCTCAACCAACAGCAGACAAACCTCAGGCTCCTGAAATGACAAAAAGTAGGGGCAGCCTTTGAGTAATCCTCACCAAAGTGACTTTGACAACCAGCCTTTTACTGGAAGTCATTTTTTCTGTTTCAATGAGAAGAAAATCAGGCTAAATGTGCACACTGCTGTACCCCTTGGGCTCAGGGTTTAATTTAGGAGTGATAAAGATCACTTTGTCTCTCTGTTTGCTGAAATCCATGTTTTCCTGCATGTCTTTGCTCCATTCCCTCCAGCAGTTTGTTCTGCCTAATTACCCTGAGTGTCAGAGCACGAGCAGGTGGTGAGTGCTGCACAGAGCTGTGCTATCCATTTCCCTAACCAGGAGCTGCTTCTGGTGTCATTAAGATTTCCACAAGGCTTGTTTTGCAATGCGCTCATTCTTTCAGAGCTAACGTTTTCTCCCTAAAATGCTGATTTTTCTTTCTGTCAGCCCTTCAGTTCAAGTGTAATAGCAGCTTACAGGAAACTCACCCCAGTTTTCACAGCCCTTCCAGAGGTTTCGCTGAGGCCTTTTGCACAATTTGCAGATTTTCATCTTTACATTATAATTGACTTGGTTTGGTGCACTCAGCTGCTGAAGGCAGGTGGATGTTTACACCTCATTATAAATCTTCATGGTATATCTTAAATCATAGAATGCCAGGCTTGTTTGGGTTGCAAATTCATCCCATCCCACCCCTGCCATGGGCAAAGACACCTCCCACTGTCCCAGGCTGCTCCCAGCCCTGTCCAGCCTGGCCTTGGGCACTGCCAGGGATCCAGGGGCAGCCACAGCTGCTCTGGGCACTCTGTGCCAGGGCCTCCCCACCTTCTGAGTAAAGAATTTCTTCTTGAAATCTGATGTAAGCCTCTCATCTTTCAGATTAAAACCATTTTGCATCTTTGAGCAGCTTTGCAGTCCTGCTGCAGCTCAGCCTGGCAGCTGTGCTGTTCTCAGGCAGCAGCAGGGCCAGAACCCAGGGAGAAAAGCCTGCAGCAGGCTCTGGATAAGTCACTTTTGGTGCCTGAAGCATGAGGCTGTTTTCTCCGGGAAATAAGGATTGGTGGGTGACCCCAGGGAATGTGCCTGATGTGGTTGCCTCTCTTTATTTCTCTGACTGTGCAAGCAAACCTAAGTCTGTGCAGATTTCTGGGCTCTGAGGAGGTAGTGTGAGTTAACCCAAGAGACAATGAGCTCCACACAGACATTCACTCCCTGCCCCTCGGTGGGATGGGGGAGAGAATTGGGGAAAACAGTAAAACTTATGGGGTGAGATAAGGAGAGTTTAATTGGATAGGAAAGGAAGGGAAAATCAAATAAATAAAATAATAACAATAAAAGAGTGCAGAAACAATAAAAGAACACAAAAAGCAAGTGACACTCTGCAATTGCTCCCTGCTTTCCTGAGGGATGCCCAGGCAGTCCCCAGGGAGCTGGCACCCCCAGCAGCTGGCCCAGCTCTAGATGCTGGGCAGGGCAGATGGCATGGAACATCCCAGGGGTCAGCTGGGGTCAGTTTGGGTCAGCTGGGGTCAGTTTGGGTCAGTTTGGGTCAGTTTGGGTCAGCTGGGGTCAGTTTGGGTCAGTTTGGGTCAGCTGGCCTGGCCGTGTGTCCTCCTGACCCCGTGCTGGCACACCACGTGGGAGCTGAGAAGTGCTGGACTTGATGTAAGCACTGCTGAGCAACAACTGAAACAGCAGTGAGTTATCAACATCATCCCATCCTAAACCCAAAGGAGACCACTGTACCAGCTCCTAGGATGAAAATTAACTCTGCCCAGCAGAAACCAGGAGAGTTTTGTGGTTGGTGTGGAGCTCACATGAGTAACACAACTACTATGGAAAGAATAACCTCTTTGCTGTCCTAAATTCAAACCAAATCTTGGCTTTTATTTTGCTGAAATACATATTGTTTGTATTTTATTTGTGTGTTCTTGGCACACTTGTGATATGCTGGGACCAAAAAAAAAAAAATCCCAACCCTCAGACAAAACAACTTCTAACTGAAAGAGGATCTCCTCTCCTTGGTAAGTGAGGCACTATTCAATTTTCTCCATTTGAAGTTTGACTGATGTGTAAAAGAAGGTTACACAACAAACCATGTTCTTAATTTACAAATGAATCAACATCTTGTTAAGAAATAAACCTCATAAAAATCCAGCCAGCATATTGTTATCCATCAGCTTTTATTGTTGCTTTGCTGCTACTGAAGAAGTGCCCGGACTGGGAACTCCAGAGAAGTTCACTGCTGTTTTCTAGATTTGAGGAGCAACATAAAAGTGGGACCTTCATGACAAGTGAACTTTTCTGCTCCTTTTTTACCCACTCAGTCTTGGATGGTGTCAAGGACACACTTTCTACACTTAGATTCTCATCTGAAATAAGAATTAAAAATGTGCATGCAATATTTCTTAGAATCCTGATATGGTTAAAATTAGGACAGATGATTCCTCTGCTCTCACAGCACTGTAATGGGGAAATCCTGAGAAAGCTGATTTTGCACACCCAGGAGAACTTGATTTTACAATTCCAGGCAGGAGAGGAAGGTTTTCTGTAGGACCTTGTGTGTCCCTCTGAACACAGAAATTTTCTGCAGTTATTCTTTATACTCTCACTCAGCTGCCAGCTTGCCCTTGCTGTACCTCACATCTCTGAACATTTTTAACTCCTAAAATCTACAGTGATTACATTTCTGCTCCTCCTTGACCACATTAATGAAGCGGGCAGCTCTTTCACAGGTAAGTTCTGGCACTTTCCATACCAGAGGTTTTGCCTTCTTTTGTGTGGTCTGATTCAACAGCTGAACTTAGAGAGTGCTTTGACCTGCTGGGAAAAAGGCTCAGGTAAAAGTGTTCCATTTTACCCAAAGGCTCAGTGGCAAATTCTTCTGCCTGGCTTAAAGACTTGGATAGAGTCTGCTCCAGCAGCTCATCTGGGGTGAGCTGCCCTCCCATTCCAAATGCTCCACTCGATATGAAATATGATAAAAATATGGGAACAGCTTCCTGTCCTTGCTCCAATAAATATTTAGCCAGTTACACAAAGCAGAGCAAGTTCATGAGGAGAAGCTGAGAGGCTGCCAGCTGATAATTAGTAGCTGCTGTGGGAGCTTGGCCTCCAGGGTTCCCATCCTTGCTCCAAATCCAGCAGCTCTGGGTCTTGGTCCTGAGTCTCCTTCACCCTGAATGGCTTTGGCTGTTGCCCTTGAGTAGAAGAGGACAGCACAACTTGTCTCCTCAGATTTGTGGGAGATGGGATTCACCTGCACTGATGGCCTGTGAGAAATAAACATCTCCTTTCAGTCCAGAAATTAAAAAAAAAAAAAAAAAAAAAAAAAAAAAAAAAAAAAAAAGATTAGTTTCAGTCCAGAATGAAACACTGAATTTTCTTCATGGTCCACCTCTCTCTTGTAGTTTTTAATATTTCAGTGATCTGCTGCTTGATATAGTTGGTGTCCTCCTGCAAAACCTTATGAGAGGCCTCCTTTGTTACGGTGATAATTAATGGAGTGTTTGCATTACTCAGTAATCCCAACTGGCTGGGCAAAGGATCAAGAACCTGTCCTTATTTACTCCATTCTTTGAGGGTTTTTATTCTAAATGTGCAGGTTCTCACCTCAGCTGCAGCTTGGGATGTGAATAGATTAGGGGTAAATGAGGTGTTGACATAAGTGGAATTGAAAACCTATAATTGAGACAGAAGGGGAATTTAAAGGGATATTTTTCAGCTTGTCCAGAAGCATGTCTGCTTTTCTTGCTCTGAAATCAGGATATAAATCTCATTGAGTTTGAAATTAAAAGAGCATCTCCTAATGTTGAAGATAATTTGCATTGTGGCACCTCTGTAAGGCAGGATGGACGTTGGGGGTTCCCAGGTGAGAAAGAGTGGCAGGAAACCACACGGGGTTTCTGGCTGGGGAGAAATTGTTGAATACACATTTTTAGCTAAGTACCCTTATTTATAACCCCTTCATTTCTGCAGTGAGGTCTCTATTTGGGAGCAGAGAAATGAGTGAAGGCTCAGCACAGCTGAATCCCATACTGTTAATTGTCCTTCTCAGCTGAAGCTTTCCACCTCTCCTAGAGTCATCTATTGATATCTCAAGTTGTTATTGGGTTAAGGGTTGGGTTTTCTTTGCTCATGAATATTTTATTAGCAATGGGGATATCACTGAACTGACGACAAATACGAAGTGTGCTCGGCAAGAAAGATGTGACCAAGGCTGACATGAAAACCCCTTTTATTTCTATCCTTGGGCAAGAAGAGTGGGAAAGGTCTTCTAGTGTCTTCAGAAGTGCTTCACTGCAAGGAAGTGAGAGATTCTGAGGTGACCTTGAGGGCAAACCTCCATCCTCTGCATCTGAGCAGCATTCCTGGCTGGAGGCTGCTCCGTGGGCCCAGGCAGGATTAGTCAGAAGGCCTGGGTGATTTATGGAGGCACAGGAGATTGCACCACGCCGAAGGCCGTGGGCCTCAGCGCTCTCACCGGATGCACAGTCACGCGAAAACATTGTTCAAACGCTAAAGGAAACCTCAGCACGGGCCCAAACTCCCCAGTTACGATCTGACTGGAGCCCCAGCTGTGCTGGGGAGTGATTTCCCTGCCTTGCCAGCCCTGAAAGCCAAGCTCCAGCTGCGTTTCTGGGACAGAGCTGTCCCGTGTTGCCCCAGGAGTGCCACGCGGAGGTGGCGGAGGAGGAGGAAGCCAGCGGAGCACGGGGATCATCTCAGAGCAGGGCTTGGCTCAACCCTGCCAATGTGATTTGGCCTCTGGCCACGCAGCAGCTCGGGATGACCTTAAAAAGCAGTGGAAGTTGTGTTAGCATGTGCTGCTGGAACGGCAGCGGGACGGCTCGGCTCGGGGTGCTGACTCACGGGCTGGGAGCTGCCGGGGGAAGGTGCATGTTGGGTTATTCATCAGCAGCCAGGCCGGGCTGGCACGGGCTGTCCGTGCTCTCCTGCAGGATTCCACACGTCCCGAGGGCCGTTGCGTCAGGGCCGCTGTTTCTGTGGAATAGGGAACCTTGGCAGGAGGCAGATTCAGCTGGAATCTAGATCAGGCTCGGGAGGTGCTGCTCGGTGTCTGAGCAGCAGCGTGGAGGTTGTTGTACCCACAGGAAGAGAGAGGAAGGAAAACAATCCAGTTTTAATGTGGCTCAGCCAAAACTGGAGCTAGTTATGGATTCCTCCAGTAATTACTCCTATAAACAACAGCACCTGGGTTTGACCCTCAATGAAACAGATGCCAGAATCATCTCCAGGTACTTTTCCAGCAGCACCACTTTTCACCTTGACCCTACAAGGATCATCAGAAGAGAGGGTGAGGACTGCATCAAAACTCATTAAATCATTAGAAAATCATTAATATTTGTAGCCTTATCTCTGCTCTCAGAGCTCAAGGGCACTTGAATAAAATTCTCATGACTGGGAGTGAAAAATGAATGAAATATTTTAATGAAGGAGCATCATGGGCATTTCCATTTGTACAGAATTTTTGTGCTTCAGGGGAAAGACCCAAAATTTAAAAAAAAAAAACACACAACAGCTTACATTTTAAATAAAGCTTCTAAAGTGTGTGCTGGGTGTTTAGGGCATGGTTAAGGTTATGATTTAGGTATGGGGAGGGTGTGGGGGTCTCTGTGGGGACAGGCCAGGGCTGCCCCATGCCCGGCACAGCCTTTTCAGCCTCCTCAGAGCAGGGCACTGCTGAGCCTGGGAGTTACCAGGGGGTGCCTCTGTGAAAAACAGGAGTTAAAAAGAGCCAAAATATCAGCCAGACAATGAGGGTGAGGAGCAAAGGGTGAGGAAGCAGCCCTGCAAAATCCCAGCAGGGATTTTTCCCAGCCTGGGGAAAGGAGCACAGCAGAGCAGAGACCCTGCAGGGAGCCCAGGCTGCAGCAGGGAAGTATTTGGTGTTTCCTGACAGGAACTGTGGCCTGTAGAGGACCCACACTGGAACAGGTGTAAAATGTAAGGAGGGAAGAGTGTCAGGGAGGAGTGGTGGACTGACCATCACCCACCATCCCCTGGCTGCCTGCACTGTGCAGGGCTCGGGGGCAGCAGAGGAGTCAGGAGTGAAGCTGAGCCTGTGAATACAGGGGTGGGGTAGGCAAAGATCTTTTAATTCCTCTTTCTCAAGCTATTTTAATCAGCAATACATTATTTTTTTAATATATGTTTTGCCAATGGCTGCAGTTGCTAAGATATCTCCCTGCCTTTATCTCAACCTACACATTTTCCATCTTGTGTTCTTCCCTTGCCCTGTTGAAGAGGGGGAGATATTTTTTCAGTCTCCTGCCATGTAACCAGAATCTCTTGAGGAAGAACTGATGCATCAGCATCTTCCTCAGAAGAGCCACCCCTGCCCACGGCCCTGGCAGCTGCTGCACCTCCCCAAGAGCCTGGGAGGTCTGTGGGAAGCACAGCTGGAAGCCTGGTGAGCACCATTACAAACACCAATTCTGGAGGAGAATATATTGTTACCTTGGGCTAATAGTTTTAAACCACATCATCTGAATCAGAGACACCTGCCCAGGTAGTCACCATGGTGACATCAAAACAAACAGTAACCTTAACAAGATCAGCCTGAGGAAAATGAGGAGCTGGGCTGCAGTTTTGGAGGGTGTTTAAGATTATGCCTATGTGGTTAAATATGAGCTTGTTCAGCTCTGAAGTGACCAAAAGGCACAGAACTGTGTACGGCTCTGTGCCTGAGCCAGCACACGCCAAATCTCTGCAGACCTCATTAGTCTGGACAAAGGGAGCAGGGATATCAAGATGATCAGAGAGATGGAGAACCTCTCCTGTGGGAAAAGGCTGAGATAATTGGGATTGTTCAGCCTGGAGAAGAGACCAGGGGTGACCTAATTGTGGCCTTCCCGTGCCTTAAGGGAGCCAAAAGAGAGAGAGAGAGAGAGAGAGAGATTATTGACAGCAGCCTGGAGTGACAGGAAAAGGGAAATGGCTTCAAACTGACAGAAGGCAGGGATGGTTGGGATACTGGGGAGGGATTCTTCCCTGTGAGGTGGGCAGGCCCTGGCACAGGGTGCCCAGAGCAGCTGTGGCTGCTCCTGGATCCCTGGCAGTGCCCAAGGCCAGGCTGGACAGGGCTGGGAGCAGCCTGGGACAGTGGGAGCTGTCCATGCCATGGCAGGGGTGGGATGAGAGGAGCTTTAATGTCCCTTCCAACCCTTCCAACCTGTGATTCCATGAAAAGTCCACAGCTGCAGAAGCTCTGTCTGACCTGAACACAGGCAGAACAAACTCCTGTCACTGTGACAACACATCCACCCTGAATCAGGAGCTGTGGTCCATGGGCTGTCCATGGATCACCCTCCCTGGTGTCCTCCCTGCTCAGGGCATGCTCAGCCCTCACGCTGGGCAGGGAACAGCTCCCTAGCTGTGTGTATACCTACTTTTGCCCAAAACTCACACAGGCAGCTGGCTGAGATAGGATGGATCGTTTGAAAGGATCGTTTGGCTTAAAGAGGAAAACTGTGAACAGGAGTAAATGGTATTAAAAGGAGTCTGCAGGAAGGAAAAGGGCACACGCACCCATATATCTCACTCTGGGGTATCTGCATCAACAAAGCCAGGAAAGCAGCTGCTGGGATTGTTTTGGGGAGCTCTGGAGTGATGATGTTTCTGCAGGAAAATGTGCAGTTAGATCCTGCTGGGGTAGGATCAGCAGCTGCTGGGAGCTCAGGCTCCACATGCAAACCAGCTGAGCTCTGTCTGTCCGCATCGAGGGGGGAATACCAGGCTCTTGGGCTGCTTTCACTGCTGGAAGGATCTGGAAGAATTAACGAGTTCACAGTTCAGGAATGCTCCCAAGAAACCACAACAAGGGAATCTGAGCAACTGCAGACATGGAAAGTCTGTGAAGCACAGACCCGAGCTCCCTGCGGAGAAGCAAAGGAGAAAAGGGAGGTGAGGATGACCCAAAGAAGGAAAACCTCTAGGATTTCTGGCACAGCTCCCCTGAGGGCTCTTAGAGCAGCTGCTTATCTGGAGAACGTGGGACTTCCTGGTGGCATCAGGGCCAGGCTGGGCCAGGTCTGGCTCCTCCTGCCCTCCCGTTGGTATCCATGAGCTGTGCTGGGTGTGGATGCAGCACTGGAATGTCACTGGTGGCCTTCAAACACACATGGCAAGGACAAATGTCACAGACCTGTGACTTATGAAAGAAAAACAACACCAAACCCAACCAAAAATAGAGGGAAAAGAGGAAAACCCTGCCTTTAGAACTGCTGGATGCCAGTTTAACCTGGTTTTAATGGTATCTCTCCTCCATCCATCTGACAAAGCAGATGGGACTTATTTTGCATGGGAGAAGATGTGAGCTATAAAAAGTAATTAGAAGAATGTTTCTGATTATAAAGATGATAAAAATCCTGCTCTGAGCATTGATTATTATATTTCACTTACTTTTATTCCAAAATGATGTCCCAAACTGGTACAGTTGGTACAGGTGCAGATCTATACAAAATAAAGCATTCTGTGAAAGCGTTTAAATCAGAGAAGAAAAGAAAACAGGGATTTTTATACATAATAGGGATGATGTATTTTTTCCAATATGTAACATATAAAAGATAGGCCAAACAACAAAAAGCAGCAGCATAAAAGATTTGCAGATATTATTTTAATATCAGCCTCACATAGCTTTGATTATTTTTTTCCCAGTCAAATGTTCCTAATGGAAAATTACAGTGTAGCATCAAACAGCTCAGAGTAAACTAATGTGGGGAGAAATCCTGAAGAGACAAACACATGTTTGTAAAGCATGGTAATGATTAACAATTGTAAAAATTGTGGAAATACTTTTTCTAATGCTTTTTCGGTCTAGTGTTCTAAGTTCCTCTGAAGGACAGAATCTTTCAGATGGGTCATGGGGAAAAATTCTTATTTGGCACCAAATATTGCTTTGGGCTATAAAATAGTAAACTCTGGGTTATAAAATAGTAAACTGAGTAATAAAAGAGCAAACTCTCCTTCCATGGAGAGCTGTATTCCCACCACAGGTTTCTGTTCTCTTAGTGGGGAAGAACTCTGATAACTCTGAAGTTATCATAGAAAACTAATTAGCCTATTTAGATAGATCAATAGCTCTTGAACAGAAAAAAATTGAATATTTTATTCAAATATCCAACAGGTTTCAACAAGGGCTGTCCCAGCTTGGACAATCTTCTTTTCACAGCCCTCTTTCCCCAGCACTGCCAGCTGCTCTGTGAGCTTCCCAGAGCAGTTCTGGATCTGCAGAGCTTCCTGGGGTCCGCCAGCCCTGCAAACCGTGCAGGAGGCTGCTGCTCCTGCTCACCAGCTCCTGCTGTGTGGCTGAGCACTTCCACAGCCCTCAAAGCAGTGCCCTCAAAGCCTGATTCTTTTAGGGAAATGCATTCTGCACATTCCTGATTGTCTGACTCACAGCCCTGGTGCCAGCACTCCTCATTTCTATTTATTCACCACGGGAAACCTAAAGTGCAAATACATTGGATGAGAGCCTGGCTCCAGTGGAGTCAAGGACAGAATTCCCATTGATGTCTGTGGGCAGAGAACTTCACTTCTGTGCTTTTGGTTGTTCTTTACCATTCCTGGCTGTGGGCTAAAGGGACATTTGAAAAGGCTCTGTTGCCCAGAGTGATGCTGAGTCCCAGTGGCACTGCCAAACACAGCTCAAGTGCACAAGAAGCATCTGTTTGCATCCTGGAGGCTTTGTAGCTTCTGAACTGAGGCAGATTCGAAGGAGGGCACAGCAAAGGGTTTTTTCCACACACTCAGACTCTGAGTCTGTTTGAAGTTGTCCCCCAGGCCAGGCCAGAGCAGGGGATAAAGGGACTTGTGGCTGGTCCAGGTATTGCTCAACTTTTGGAAACACAGAGAGTTGGGTAACAAGGATGGGATGGAGCTTTTGCCCACCTGTCCCACCAGGTCCAAACCATGGACCACCTCCCTCAGAGCTAAAACAGCCTCTTGGTGATGGAACCAGCACAGAATCACAGAATGGTTTGAGCTGGAAAGGACCTGAAAGATCCTCTAATTGCAACCTCCCACCATGAACAGGGATCCATTTCAGCAGAATTAATGTGACTCTAATTTATGCTGCAGTACCTAATGTTACTTCTTCTCTACAGGAGTGAAAACAATTATTTTGGATTTTACACTAGTTAGGGAGAGAGTCTTGGCTGTAGCCTTATTAACACATTGTAAGGGCTCACTGTGTGCTCCATCAAGTACAAATTCTGATAAAGAACATTTGAGAAGTAAAAAACCCCACAAAAATAATCCTAGAAAACAACTAAACCCAGAGCAAATCATGCACTTAGGAGCATACAATTTCCAGAAAAAAAAAAAATCCCAAATACCTCCAAGTTCTTTACATCTGAGTTGAGGAAAGTCTGTTGGTTAAAAAAAAATAACACTGACAGCTCCCCAGTGCTCAATTAATCATTTGCTTTTAACAACAGCCACTCAGAGGCAGCCACAAAAGTGGAGCAGGAAAGCAGGAGAAATGAAATGGGCCTTTGTCTTGGGGCTGAACTTGGTGCCCTTGCCAGGACACAAACAGTTCATCTGGGGAGAGAAACCCACTGGCCCACTTGGCATCCTGCAGCTGCTGGCATGTGCTGAACAGGGCAGTAGGTGGTCTGGCACAGCCCTCCTGGACGTGCTTTCTCACCAGGTCCTCTGCCCTGCAGGCAGGAAAAACAGCTCCACAGAAAGGGTTTTTCCATTGGATTTGTAAATTGGTTCGTGGTACTTGGAGCTCTCTGGGAAATATGAATTCTGTAAGGCTGTCCTAGTTATTAGAGTTGTTTCATGCTATCCCATATAATTCCTTTGGAAACCTGTTCGTTTTGTCTCAGTGATCCACACAACCATTTTAGCAGAGAAATTGCAAGCAAGACACAATCTGTGTATTCAGAAATCATTACAATTATCAGGTGAAATAATCTGGCTGAAACTTTCAGATGAAATGATGGAGAATCCCAGTGCTTCTCTCTGCCTTCGTGTCTGACTGTATTTTAGCTCCAAAGGTTGTGACATTTTTCACTTTCTTACTTCAAATCTACTGGAGAGTTGATTGTGCTGGTAGTTACAAGTGTCTTTTAATGCTTCATTGTTTGTATATTACTATTATTATTATTATTATTATTATTATTATTATCCTTGCAGGAATATATTCATCTTAATATAAAGGATGCCTGACTTGCACTAAACTCTTGGAAAAATGTTCAGGTTTTAATTGGCGAATCAAATGGAAAAAAAGAAGAAAGAAGAAGAAAATTCAGGAGCTATTGACAAGGTTTTCTGTCAGTTTAGTGTTATCTCTTAGAGCTCCTCTGTTCAGGTCTTGTGGAGGGAATGCCAGGCTGTGACTTCTGAGGTTGAGACAGGGACACATTGTTTGTTTTTATAGCCTCAGCAGAGTTATTGCTTAGCACCTTACTCAGCAAAAAGGAGACCCAAGGCGGAAGATTGTCTTCCACTGGTGTTTATTCTGGTGTGCTTTTGTTCATTTTCCTCCAACAGCTTAAATTGGTGCCTTTTCCATGAAATACAGAGGATTTATATGTGCTGATGGCCCCAGAAATGGACAACTCCTTATACAGGTGCAGTCCTATTTAGTTTGATAGAACTGTCCCAGTTTTTTGTGTTAAAAATTTGAATTTACTTCAGTTTATTATAAAGTGCATAAGTAATGTCCACCCTTCCTCTGTCAACTCAGCAACTGTTTGGTTCTCTTCTTACAGGATGGTTCCCATCAGTGCCAAAGTTGAGAAAAGCCCTTCCCAGCACGTGAACTGCATGAACTCTCCTGTGACATAAAAAACCAGAATTTTAGCTATCAAACGAGTTTTGGTGGGGAAAAGTGTCAATAACAACAAAGTTAAATGGGATTTCGAAGCTGTCTGAGATGCCCAAATTCAGACAACATCCCACATCAATACATCTAGACCTTAGTTTTCCTCTGTCTTTTACAATTAGTGGAGGCAAGTTGCTTTCTTCCATGAGGAATGTTGGGAGTTTACTCTCTTGGGAGCTGTCAGTGCAGGAAAGAGATTCCTAAAATATGTATGAACAACAGCTTTCCATTCAGTCTGTTCTGTCTTCCAAATGAAGAAGTTGAACATGCTGCACAGCAAGATGGAAAAATTAATTAGATTTCTCCTTTTTTTTAGTAGTGGTGAGTGCAGAGAGCTTTTGCCTCGCTGTCAAGCACAGTTGTCTCCATGAAATCTGAAGGCCCTGTCTTTAAGCATTGAAGATTTCAGGAGTTCCACCAGCACATTCCAAGTCAAGTCAGCAGAGTGTTTCTGGGACATGTTCCCACTCCCTTTCCAGATAAGTGTACCCACTTTGTTGGTTGGGATTGCCCTCCTGAATCATCCAATATTTGCATCCACTCCCCATCACCGCTTCCTTTTCCATGTGAATTTCTGCCTGCCTGGTTTTTGTATGAGTCCATAACATACTTTTTCCCTTAAGAATCTGTTCCTCAAGAGGGGGGAAAAAAAAAAAAAAAGTCACTCTTTTTCCAAACAATTGTCAAGAGCTCCTAAGCCTTCTGGAGCATCACACAAAAGCAGCTTAATCCTGCTCTCTGCAAATGTCACTTTGCCTTGATCCCTGCGAACAGGAATTTGTTAAGTTGTTGCTCCAACGCTCCAGCAGCCGTGCCCTGTGTCACCGCCTCGTGCCACAAATCACACGCAGGGAGCTGTCGGGGGTAACAAAAACACACCCAGGGTGGAATGGCTTCAGTCCTGTCTGAGGGACGCAGGGTCATCATTCCAGGGCTCTCGTTGGTTTGTCTCTGTTTGCTTCTGCTGGAGCCTTTGAGACTGAATTAGGTCATGGATCTGTAGGGGGGGTGGAATTTGCTGTGTAGAGCAGAAAAAAATTCGAGTTGAGTGTAGCTGGGGCTTGATGCCTTCATAAGGATTTACTGAAAGTGGTTTTGTAGTGTGACCTTGTCCAGAGAGGCAGAGGAGAAAGAGTTTGTGGCTACCTGGCTGCTGGGGCAGAGAAGGGAGCAGAGGAGTCCAGGACTGGTCAGTCAGGGTGAAACTACTGCTGTTCAAGTTCAATTTCCTTTTATTTCCAGTCAGGTCTCTTGTGGACATTCTGCTGAGTGCCTCCACGAGTCCCAGCTCTTGAGAGGGAAGCCTGGGCTGAGGGAAGCCTGGGGGTGGCTGTGCAGCAGGAGGAGGCAAACACGGACCTGGCCAGGGTGAGCTCGGAGCTGGCACTGACATCCCAGGGCGTGCAGGCCAGGCTTCATCAGATCAGGTTTAGTGTCAGCCTGTCCCAGTGGGGATTTGCTGGGTTGCAACCTTTGGTTGGCCTTTGGAGGTAAATTGTTACAATCGTGGAATGGTTTGGGACGGGACATTAAAGCTCATCCCATCCCACCCCTGCCACGGCAGGGACACCTCCCACTGTCCCAGGTCACTCCCAGCCCTGTCCAGCCTGGCCTTGGGCACTGCCAGGGATCCAGGGGCAGCCACAGCTGCTCTGGGCACCCTGTGCCAGGGCCTGCCCACCCTCACAGGGAACAATTCCTGCCCAATCTCCCATCCATCCCTGCCCTCTGGCAGTGGGAGCCATTCCCTGTGTCCTGTCCCTCCATCCCTTGTCAATTGTCCCTCTAGCACCTCTGCTTTGAGGAAAGGCTGGGAGGGTTGGGATTGTTCAGCCTGGAGAAAAGAAGCTTTGGGGTGACCACATTGTGACCTTCCAGTACCTTTGTTGCAGATCTGTTCTAGAGTGAGAACTCTTCCGAATGCAGGATCCCTCTGCTAAGCTCTTTTATTCCAGAAATTGCTTTTCACAAGGGAATTCTCTTCACTTGTCAGTGACTGGGTGACACCAGGCGTGTGACAGCGGCAGCACACAGCCTCTGGAGGGGACACTTGGCTCTGGATGGAGAAGGAGGTGCTGGAGCTGGGCAGGAAAGTGGGTTTGTACATGGAGTTATGGCTCATTAGTTGCCACTCAGCGAGTTTATTTTGGTGGTTTGACTTTTCCAGTGAAAGATACACAAAAGGTACAAGAGGAGCCTTCATCTCCATGTCCTGATGAAAGTGTTCTTCATTCCTGGGAGAGTAAGTGGTAAAGGAAACACATATTTATGTGGGAAGAGATCCAGGTCTTCTAAGACAGCTTTGACAAAATTGTCAGAGGGGATTTTTCTGTCCGTGCTGCCCATTGAGGGTTTGTGGAGAGCTTGACTCTTCTGTCAGAGGGGTGTGGACTCCTGCAAAGAATTAATAATGTTACTGATGGCCAGATACACCTGCTAGAAGCACCAGCCCACCAGCACTGTGAGGAAAAAATAATTTGTTTTTAGGCAGAATTAAAGGAAAGCAGTTTGTTCTTTTTCTTATAAGGTAACAGCCAATTTACACTTTAAATAGACCTTTGGAGAGAAGGAATTCCCCATCTGGAGGGAAGATGTGATGTGTAGATTCAGGTTTGCTGCTGTAAAAACAAGATGTGGAGGGTTCTAGCTGATTTTTGCAGCTGAATCGCTGAGCCAAGTGTTTTGAACTGGGTGAGGGAAGGCTGATCAAGAATGGCCCATAATGTTCTTACAAGATTTTCTCAGGGCTTGCAATTAGAAATTATTGTGTCATCACAGCGAAAGGGCAGCCTGGAGGTCAGATGTGCTATGGGAAACCCCAGGCAGGTCTTTTAAAATAGCAAGGGCAACTCAAAATGATGAAATAATGAGGGAAGACCAGCTTGTTACTCAGCATGGCTTCCCCAAAATCTGCTGTGCTGTATCAGCACAGAGATGTGGCCCTGAATCCCAAAACCTGGGCAGTGCATTTAGACTAGAGGATGTTTTGTCCTTGAAAAGTTTAAATCCAAGCAGAGTTTTTTCCTACATAGACAATGTAGGATAATAGAGACTATATAACTATTAAATAACTATGTGACTATTTATAGACATAAATAGTCTATAAATACAGGACTTATCAATTTGATTATTCACACAAGTACAGATTGATATCTGCCTCACAATTCCAGGTCTGAGCAATTCACAGCAGGGCTCTGAGGTGTGGGAAGGGCGATTCTGCCCTGAAGTGTTTGGAGCTGGAGTGTCTGTGGCTGTGACAGCAGCAGATGTTTCTGTGTGGATCCCCACACAGTTTGGGAGCATGGTGTGGCCACTTCATTTGTCTCTGTCCTGTGTGACATTAAAGCAGTGATTCCTCCCTCCCCACGAGGCCAGGATGTGCCTCCAGCCAGCAGAGCAGGACGAGCAGCATCTGGCACGCAGGGCGTGGGATGCTTGGAGAAGAGCAGCACAGGACACTTTAAAAGCAAACAAAAGGTTGAAACAATCAGGCTCCAGGCAGCTCGAAGAAGAAGAAGAAGGGCTGAGGCTGTGGAATCCCAGCCAGCCCATGCTCTAAGCCCAGGCTGGTGACGTTTCCCAGCAGCAATGTAAAACAAGAACTCTTTCACACTTCAGTCCCCCCAGCTCTGGGCTGTTGTGCCGGGCTAAGTGTGACTTGACTTTGATGTTCTCCAGACAGGCCCCATATTTGTCCATGTTTACATATTTTGACAGGAAAGGAACAGCTCTGCTTAACATCCCCTGAGCTTCCTCACAGCAGATTTAAACACTGCAGGGCAAATAACAAACCCTGCAGGTCCTGCAGAAACCGAACTGCCACGGGCAGGGGTGTGTGGAGAGGGAGCAGGCATTAGTGAGGGCATTTGGGACCTATGGCCTCTCCTGCCTGCAGATGTTTGGAAAGCTCCCATTCCCTCCAAACAGGGAGAGGAAAGTGATGGAGAGGCTGTGCTAGGCCAGCCAGGGAGCTGCCTCCTCCTCCTCACCCTTCAGAATGCCTGGGGAATTCTCCTCACAGGAGCTGGACATTGAGGAGTTGTTCCCATGGCAGGGACCTGCTGGAATTCTGTGTGCAGTCAGTAGTGTCCTGCCTTTAAACCCAGATGTGAATGTGTCACTGAATCCCAGGGTTGTGGGAAATGGGGGTTTGTGGAGTTGAGTCTTTCTTTTTGACACTGAACTTAATTCTGATTTGATTCCTTGTATATAAGAACTGGGATGGAGGACATTAACTGAACAATCTTGGTCTAATTTTGCCCTCAATTCCACTGGTTTTGTGCATTACTTGTCTTCCTACAGGTCCTGCTTTAATCTGTTGTGTTATGGGCAGAGGACCTGAAAAGTTGGAAGAAATATAGGACAGATACCACTGGATGAGGAAACTCAGGCACAAAGAATATGATTTTTTTTTTCTGTGTCTTGAGGGTTATCAGGGCATTTATTGCAAGACTGCCTTTCCACATCCTTCTGAACTTTGATCATATTTAATATATTCTGTTTTATTGATCTGTTTTGACTTTTGATTTAACAAGGAAAAGCAACAAAGAAAGAACAAGTAAACCTGAAATGGATAAAACCTGTACACTGAAGATGTAGCATGCCATCCTCTGAAGGAGCTTTCATCTAAATCCTGAGAAGCTGGATTACCACGACAGGGAATAACAAAGAAATACTTTTATCTGAAAGTCAAGCAAGGGATACAGACACATGAAAATGAGTGACCCCTTTTCAGGCAAAGCTTTTTCTTGGAAACAGCAGCAGATTTGATTTAGGGAATTCCAGCACTACTCTTTGTCTTTTTGAGAACTCACTCTTTTCTTGATTTCTCTCTGAATATTGTGAAACAGAACATTGTGTCACAATGTCAACGGAAATCCAACAAGCTGAAACTTTATTTACATTCAGGATCAATGAGAATAAATGCAGCAAGCCAAAACCTTCATTAAATAGCAATTTCGATGTCCAGTGGGCAGAAACACAAAGAAGCAGCAACTGGAGGAGCTGCTGAAATTACATGACTCAATTTATATTTAATAGCTGTATTTAAAAAAAAAAAATCCAGTCTTTTCAGTAATTAGAAATATGAGACAAAACTGAGAAGGGTAGAACCTCGTTGTCTATAAATTGATATTTTAAGAAAAAACCTGGCTGTTGCTCCTGCAGTAGGGTCAGCGATGAGACCTCAGGTCTGTTTAATTTTCTGTGAGGAAGATGAAATGAGAGCAGATTCAGAGCCTTCCTCTCTCCATCCCAAAGTTCCCTTCCATTTGTATATTTACATTTGTAAATAACCCCTTCTAATAAAGGGGGTGGGGGGGGAAACCTAAAGCCCTGGGCCAAAAAAAGTTAATCCAGAGCTGTGTTTGAGCTGTGCCTTTGGAGAAAGCTGCAGGTGTGGCTCTCAGAAGGGCTGACAGGCTGAATTCAGGAG
The DNA here is from genome assembly GCF_024509145.1 of Vidua macroura. Lineage (NCBI taxonomy): Eukaryota > Metazoa > Chordata > Aves > Passeriformes > Viduidae > Vidua > Vidua macroura. The sequence goes on from NC_071591.1 coordinate 8,493,849, forward strand.
GGGCTTTTTAGCTAAACCATGAGAAACCCTCAGCAACTGCAGCAGACACAGCAGGTTCTGGAGCTCTCACAGGACACCAAGGAGACAAGTGAGGTGGTGAGGTCCTAAATGTAAAATATACACAAACCCTGATCTGCAGCTGAGGAAAATTGGCTGAACTCTCTGTGAGCACAGTTGAAGTGCGCTGCTTTGTATTTCATGGAGTTCTCTGCATTTTGGCAGGGCAATAGTTTAGGCTCTCTGACACACTTAAGTGTGGATGGGTGGATGGAACAAAGTATGATTTCATTCAGCCAGTTGTAAATATTTATGAACACAGCCATCATTGGTAGGGAATGCTGTTACTTGGCATTTATAATAATGGAAAGGGCAAACATGGCTGAGGCTCGTGAGGCACATTGGGGGCCAGTGAAATTCATATACTTCCCCAGATTTCTGATACCTTTCTGAGGCTCTGGACAGCTGAGCAGCTTTGCAGTGCTGTAGATGCTCATTTCAGGCTGAGGATTACATATGAGTGTACTGAAGGAATAGAGGAAGTGTTTGGGTTTGTTGAGGGCAGAAGTTTGGTTTCAGTGATGTGTTTGTTTCCCTGCTGGCTCTAATAATCCATAAGCTTTGTTCAGTCTTGCCCTTGTGGCCCCAGTGAGCCAATGTGACACCAGTGCAGCAGATTTGATGATGTGATTGCAGCTCAAAGTGTGTCTACAAGCTCAGGCTCTGACAGACACCGTGAGTCATTAGGAAAAAGTAACTTTTAAAAGATGGAAAAGGATTGTTAGGTTGGTTTTCCTCCTTTTTGAGAAGCTGAAATGTTTTTTTTCCCAGATATGTCCATTCCAAAGAAGGTTTTCTTCTGGTTCTGCCTTGCCCAGAAGCCACACATTCCAGTGCAGCCTTGGGAAGGGATGAAGGGTTTGGTTTGGCTGAGGATGCTCCTGGGTGCTGGAAGATCTGGCTGCTGCTGGCTCTGTCCCAGACACCCTGTGCAGCCTTTTCTGTGTCACAGGGTGGGCACCAGGCAGAGGATTTTGAAAAGACAAGGAATAGATTTATGCACAATCCATTGTTTTTCAGGTACAATTTTCAAGCTTAGCCCTGACTTATTGCAGGAAGGATTTTATGCTGTTTGCTACACCAGGAAGAACAAGATTTGTATCCCAGAATACTTATTCTTTCTCCTTTAGGAAACTACCTCTACAAATATTTCCACCCTTCACTGAATGACCCTAACATTTTGATATCTTTCTGCAGGAAAAAGCTGCCACAGGAGAGGCTTTTTAACTAAACCATGAGAAAACCTCAGCAACTGCAGCAGACACAGCAGGTTCTGGAGCTCTCACAGGACACCAAGGAAACAAGTGAGGTGGTGAGGTCTTAAATGTAAAATGCTTCTAACCTGAAGCAGACAAAGCCCAAACCAAACATCTGTCCTCACACAGCTTCATCCTGCACCTCTGGGGCTGGGTTTGTGGGCACAGCTCCATTTGTCAGGCTCTCCTGACTGTCACCCCTGCAGTTCCAGATGTGTTCAGCTCCTTGGCTCGGTGTCCCTTGGCTGCCAGAATTGATTCTTGCAATGAGAGCCCAGGAAGAATGTCACCCCCCCACCACCCTGCCACCTTTTCCACAGCCATCCTTCAGCTCCCAGCCTGTCCTGCAGCACCTTCCTGAGCAGCAGCTGATTCCTGGAAGTCTGGACTCACTGGATGAAGGCTTGGCCAGAGCCTGGCCTGTGGAAGTTGGTGGTAAACATTCTCACGAAGGGCTCACTGTCTGTCACAATAATTTGCTAATCTGTTTATAGCTGGGATTCCTACAAAATGAAATCAGTCCCCCACATAGCCTCTGCATCCAAATGTCTCCAAGAAGTGACTTGATGCCTTTGATGAGATCACTTTGCTTGCTGCTGCTTGACCCCATGGCACTGAGCAATATCCCGCCAGGATTTATCCACTTTGGAGCTCACAAGGTGTAGGAGCAATTAAATACTACATCCTGTTAAATCCTACAGCTCTGAACTGCAGATGGCACAAGATTGTCTGCCAGACACTGGTTTGCAGTAAATGCTGGTCAGACAGTGCAAATGGGAGCAAAGTCATGTTTGTCAATACATCTGAGATTTGAGTGAGTTACGGAAGGGGAACCATTGGGAGAGGAAGGGATTGAGAGCAGCCCTGGAGAGGGAGCTGGGGGTGCTGTGGGTGAGAGCTGGAGCTGCCCCAGCCCTGAACCCCCTGCCCTGGGCTGAGCCCAGCGTGGGCAGCAGGGCAGGGGGATTGTGCCCCTGTGCCCTGTGCTCAGGTGAGAGCCCACCTGCAGAGCTGCCCCAGCCCTGGCCCAGCACAGGCAGGAGCTGGAGCTGCTGCAGAGATCCAGAGGAGGCACCAGGGGACCAGAGGGATGGAGCAGCTCTGCTGGGAGGGAAGGCTGGCACAGCTGGCATTGTTCACCTGGAGAGGAGAAGCTCTGGGGTGAGCTCAGTGTGGCCTTGCAGAGCCTGAAGGGGCCAACAGGAAAGATGGAGACAAGAAGGCTTACCTGGAACCTGGAGTGTCGAGTCAGGGGGGAATGACTTCACACTGACAGAGAATAAGTTTGGATTAAATAAATGGAAGAAATCCTTTCCTGTGAGGGTGGGCAGGCCCTGGCACAGGGTGCCCAGAGCAGCTGTGGCTGCCCCTGGATCCCTGGCAGTGCCCAAGGCCAGGCTGGACAGGATCTGGACTAGTGGAAGGTGTCCCTGCTCATGGCAGGGCATGGGATGAGATGATCTTAAGGATCCCTTCCAACCCGAGCCTGTTATTTTGTGATTCGTTACCCACTTAAACAATGGAGTGATTTCTGTCACAAAATCACAAAGCCTCTGTAGGCAGAGTGCCTGTGGATGTCATTTTGTGCCATAACTTAGGGGATCTTCAACTGCTTTGAAAGGAGCCTGCATTGAACTCCCTCAGAGCTCACCTTCCTCTCTGCCCTCACGTTGGCCAGCAGAACAGAGAGTTGATAAACAAAAACTATCAAAGGGCAGGATTTCCAAGTAACTTCAAAATGTTACTTCAAAATGGGAGGTTTGAATAGTAAGGACCATTAAAATAAGATCAGATTTTAGCACTGGGCAGTCAGAGTCTCCAGCAGGCCCTCAAAGGCAACTTCAGTTGTAGCCAAATCCCCACCACCACCTCCTTATCACAGCCTTTATCTGTGTCACCACAGTGACAGCAGCATAGGAAGTTTTATCTACATTTTGCTGTGCAACTGAATCCCAAAAATATGTTGGGGTGTGTGAACAGGACCCTTTTCAGCAGAGATCACACTGCTGCAAGGCCAAAGATCCCTTTTATTCCAGGGCAGGGCTCACCTGGGAGCTTCTAAAAAAGAGTTGATGTTACAGATCTCTAAAGAAGTCATTAACTGTCAATATAAAGGGTTTCCATATTGCTGAATTTTTTTCCACAGCAAAGATTCTTAGAAAATTTCTGCTACTCTGTTATTTATATTCTTCTCTCAGCTGATAAAAAGGGATGAGTTTCACAGTCTGTTCAAAGCTTTAAAAAAAGTCCATCTTTATTAGCAGTTCCCAATTCAGCTGTCACATTCCATTCTTTTATGATTAAAATGTGTTTGGAAGTGCTCAGAAACTCGAGGGAAGTCACCCCAGCCAGTCAGGAATGCTCATGGGAATTGGAAAATCCCTGGAAGTCAGGCAGGACTGTCCCAGTGCAGAGCTGTCCTGCCTGCTCTGCCAGAGACCCACGCAGAGCCCCTGGCAAAAGGGGAAAGCCCAGCCCAAAAGGCACTACCAAAAATATTTCACTTGCTGGGAGTATCTGGGATTTGGCAAGTACCTTTAGCTTTTCTTTTTCTCATTTTATTTGAAAGAGCCAAACACTTCTTTGGAGCCTTTGGGGATGTCTGTTCTGCAGGTCAGTGCTGCAGAAGAGAGAAGTTTAACCTTGGCTCAAGTGTAGACAAATAAACTGCTCAGCTCTGTGATGCTCAGAGAGGGCTTCGAACACTCCTAGCATTCTGAAACACACCTGTGATGTGAGGCAAATGTTAGTAAATAATCTGTATAGAAACTTGATTTTTCTGTGCCTTCACACCCACTCACATCCAGACTAAAAGCAGTTGGCATCAGCTGTCTTACAATTTTTAAATTGCATTTTGCCTGGACATCAAAGCATGCTACATCTTTTAAAGGGAATAAAGAGGCTGCAGCTGATTGCAAGAGCTCTGTGTGATCATGGTAGTTCATGAACACCTTTACAAGCTGTTTCTAACCTTTTCCCTGGATCCCAAATTCAGCTTGAATGGAGAGACAAATGGCTGGGGGGACAGAAAGTACCACAGACCTGCTCCTCTACCTCTCATTTCCATTGCAGGCAGGAGGAACCAGAGGGGTTGGTCTGCACAAAGAGTGTAAAATGAACAAGGAAAGATATTTCTCTGAGCAAATTTTGACAGCAATCTGGTGACAGCTGCACATCCTGGACAGGCTTGTCCAGGGCATGGAGGTCCAGGGACTGCTGGGAGAGTTGTTTGTCCTGAGGATGACAGAGATGTGGAGTTGATTTCTAAAACCTCCTTCCCTCCTCAACCCTGCTGGTTAAGAGAAGAAGAAGAAAGAAAAGAAGAAGTCAAGTCCCAGATGGGAGGGATGAGGAGATGCCTTGATCTTGGGGCTGAAATTCCTCTTGTAAAGCTACAGAGAAAGACTCCTTTTTTCTATAACACATGAAGGTATGGGGAGATGAAAATGTTCAAACTGATATGGAGCAAAGGGCCTCCATGCCAAAGTAAGCAGATTGTAAAGCAGTTCTAATCTATGAGAAGTTTGAACAGAGAGAGAGAGAAGAGTGATGTGCCCCCAGGGAGAGAAGAAGAAGACCTCTGAGTCTGAGTCTATTCCCAGAGATAAAGATGATTTTAGAGATAGATAATGAGAATCAGTGTAAGCTTTTGCTCCTGGAAAACATTATTTCTGTGGATAATGGTACCAGGATCTGGTGAGAGGGACAGTGAAGTCCTCTAATATGATATTCTATGATTATCCAGCATTGGGAAGTCACACTAAGAGCCCAGTGGTTTCTAACATGGTGGTGTGCACTCAGACTTGGGGGTGTCAACCAACTCATATCCTTTGCCCACTCTGTCTGTAGAATGGAAATTGTTGGTTCTTCCAAAAAAGAATTGACTTCAGGATGGGTCTGTGATCAGGAACTTTTATTCCCAGAAAAATAAGCCATCGTCATGTTTATGCAATCCTCAAAACCTCTGGTGCAATTTGCATTTAGCAAGGACAAGGAACGATCAAATTATGCTCAGGCAGTCTCTGAGGAGAGCTGGGGGTCCTGCTATGCCCAGCCTGCTTTCCAAGCCAAACTGACAGGGGGCATTTGGAGAAAGCTTTGTAGAACGGGCCAGATTGTTGACATTTCTCCAAACAGACCTATTAACCTGTGGAGGAATTTGAGAATCACACACCCTGAGTCCTGAGTGTCCCCGAGCCACATTTTCAGTGATCACATTATTCATATTCCCAAGGCGAAAAAATACCCCGGCAATGAATTCTGTCTGGCCTTGTGTTTCCTCCTTCTGCAAAGGAGGCTGCAGCTCTGCATTTCTGATGTCAAATTTGACCACGTTCAGAAAGTTTCTGTCTCCAGGTGGAATTCAGTCTATTGACACAGTTGGATTTTTACAGCGCAGTGAAACATTAACCACTTCCTTTCCTCCTCCCTAACTCTTGACCTGTCATTTAGGGGCAAAACTCATTTACACCAATCAAAACCTGAGTAATGACATGTTTTTTCAGCGAGGCTATTTTTGATTTACACCCCCTTAAGAGCAGAATTTACTCCTGAGTGCTCTCCTTCCTCTCAGCTTCTTCCTGCCCAGTTAAAACATTGGAGTTATTGTAGCTCCCACATTAAATCCCAGCAACCTGCAGGTCAGGCAGTCCTCAACCATTGTGGCAAATATATCAGCTCAACCTGAAACAGATCTGCCTTTCATCAGATTCTTCTTTAATGAGGTAAGAGATTTAATTTCACGGTTAAAAAAGTAAAATGAAATAAAGGGCATGTGATACATGAGCAACTCCATTAGACACCGCAAGGAAATGGGAATTGCCAGACCAGGTCTAGACAGCAGCACAGGCAGCGTCTCTGAAATGGTTAATTATGGAACAAATAGTTCACTTTGAGTGCTGCCTTGAGACAACTCCCTTAGTCCAGGGTCTGGAGAGAAAATTCCCATTGTAGTGAGTGCATCCTATTCATTCTCACCTTGGCAAAGTGCACTTAAAAAAAAAAAATAAGGTGAAAGGATTGAAACCAGAAAGTTTTGTTGGTTTTTTTCTGTGTGTTTTTTGTGTTTTCTTTTATTTTTTTATACATAGTACAGAAAGTATTCATTCCCTGGATTGCTTTCAGAAGAGGAATCCTGAAAGACTCCTGTTGTTCCTCTCAATATTGCCCTTGCACCAACTGCATCCCTTGCAGCCAGCTTCTGGACAGGACATGACTTAAGCTGGAAACCCCAGAACGTTCTGTATGTTCCCTGCTCTCATTACTGGGCTGTTTGCTTTTGTCTGTCAGTCGATGTAAAGAATGTAAAATAATCCTTTTCCTCTTTTACTGTGGGTTATTTTATTCATCTGCACCACAGCGCTGGAACAGGCACAGGTGCCAAGAGTCACTTCCAAGATTATATTTTAACAACTTCCTCAAGTGTCCATTAGCCTGCAGATGCAAATTGCTTCACCGAGGCACTGCTTGTTACTCTCTCTGTACTTATTAAATCTAATTTCTGGATCTGAGACCCCCTGAATCCAAGTTTCTGCTGTCTGAGCCAGTTGCTGAAAGGAGTAAATTCTATTATGCTGTTCTTCCTCAATTGTAATGTCTCTAAACAAACACAGCTCACAACTCAGAGCCCTAGGGAATAAAAAAGACATATTTTTCCCAATTCTTTGTCTGGCTGCTTCCTTGAGGAGCTTCTTACTTTGATGTTTTCCAGTGTTGTAGGACTGTGGCACCTCCACTAAACAGGACATGGGCTTGCTTATACCTGCTCACACTCTTGGCTCATTAAAAACCTTTATTAAACCTCCTAAATGAGAGTGTTGGAATGAGTAATGTTGCACTCACACTGCTGGCTCTGTGCTAGAGGCAGAGTGGGTGCAGCAAGGGTTAATCTGCCCCTGGCAGCCGTGCCTGAGGTCGGGAGCAGGGATGGGAGGGGGCACAGGCAGGGAAGATCCCCTCTGGCTCTGGGGGATCCTTTCTGTGCTGCCTCACCTGAGGGAGGAGCAGGCACTGAACAGGTCCTGTGCTCACCCCGTGGGCTGAGCATCCTCTGCTCCAGAGGAAACTTTATTCCATTGTGGCTGCTCCAAGGATCTGAGATGCTCCAGCTCACTTCCTTACAATGTCCAGATTCCAGAGGTGGGCTCCTAAAGGTGCCTTTCCTTGGAAAAGGAAGCCCCCAAGCCCATCTGGCAGTTCTTTGAGCACACAATATCGTTGTAATTGCCAAATGTTTTCCTCCTGGCTTGCCTTGGGATGGGCAGGCAGGGGAGCACCTGTGGATAATTGGGAACAGGGATTTGTCTGCAGGTAACTGGGCCAGGCAGGAGCAGAGTCCACACAGCCTCCAACATCCCAGCCAGCCCAGCCGGGATCAGGATGGATTTTTCACACCTGTTTCTCCAAATTCAATCATAATAAAAAATTCCATGCGAGCCCAAAGAAGGCAACATTCCAGTAACATTTTGCTTTTACTGACTGAAATTTCCCGTAAGATGGGCCTCTGGCTATAGTGTGGAAAATGTGTCCTCACTCGCTTCCCCCAGCCCGCTGTGGAGACTCTGCCTGGGCTTTGTCCCTGCCGGGGCTGCCCTGGGCTCGGGCACGGCTGCTCCCTGAGCCACCAGTGTCCCCAGCAGCACTGGGAGTGGGGACTCTGGGGACTCTGCTCCAAGGGATGTTTCTAAACCCTGGGTCACAGCAAATTGGGAACAGACTCTGCTCGTGTAGAGAGAACGGGGCGGGGGGGGGGGGGGGGGGGGAATGAAAATAAAATAAAAACAGAAGTCACAGTGCTATCAGAGAAATACGTGTGAAGTCCCCAAGTGCTCCTGAACCTTGGCCAAGAGCCAGTTTGAAATCCCAGACTCCTGATGTGCTGAATTCCAAGTTTCCCACCCCGCTGCTCCTTTTTTTTTTTTTTTTTTTTTTTTTTTTTTTTTTTTTTTTTTGTAGTTTATAGTTTATTTTTATCTAGCAACACATAGTGAGATACAAACTTTTCTGTTGCCATGCTGAGGTTGTGGAAAACTCCAGTAGGAGGCCACGGGCTGAATTTGGCTATAATTGACTGGAATTCATGACATGGAAGTGTCTTTTGTTGGCTTTACAGAATGGAATCACTTCCTAACTGTAATGAGCAATCTTGGACAGGATCATTTTGGGGTAGTAAAGCCCTGGCTGTTACACCAGAGCTTCTAAAGCTCCTTGCACAACAGCCTCTGTAAAAAGCTTTTAGGAGAGAAATAAAATATTTGGAATTTGATACCTATGGAGGTTCTGACTTCTCTCTGTTCTCCAGACATCAGTCTCAGCCTTGTGGGAGGCACTGCCTTTGCCAGAATAAATGCAGTTTGAAAGAACAGCAGTACTAAAACCCTCATATGCAGACATTTGTCCTAAAAATTATTTTAGATGAAAAAATTGAACTGCACTCTCACAAATCAGAGCTGTACTGGAGAGGAAAAATTAAATTAGAGATCTTGTTCACAGCAGCAGGAATGTGGATTTTTTTTTTTTTTTTTTTTTTTTTTTTTTTTTTTTTGGTTAAATAATTTTTATGGGCTAAATAGACAAATGGGGATACAATTCAGCATCATAAAGTCATCCCAAGACAAATCCACATTTCAGTTGCATGCTTGCCATTAGTTTAGGACAAAAAAAACCTCTTGATTTTACCCCTTTACAACAACAAGACTTTTCTGCTCTCTCTTGGTCATTTTGGAAACAGAGGAATTGTTAATTTATTGATACTGATGTGCAATATCAGCAGGGAAATTCAAAAAAAGGAAACGTCAGTTCTTTTGTGACAGAACTCATGCATTCAGTTAACTTCAATGCTGTAAATGAAGTTTAGGAGGAGTATTTGTAAATACCATCATAGCACTGGCACTCAAACAATGTGGGGATAGAAGGATTGCATTCAGAATAAAAGCAGCTTACATGATGTCTATTGTTGCACTGTCATAAAATCGACCTTGTTTTAACGTGCAATGATTTGGATTATTCTCTCCTGGAGGTTTGCTTTATTTGCTGGCTCTGGAACAAAGATAAACTTAAATGTGGGCTGAGAAAGGTGGTTATGAGCAAGAAAGAAAGTTTAAAAGAAAGTTTGAACTAAATTTGCTCTTGTGCTGTTGATGCTGAGAGAGCCCCAAATTTGTGAGGAGGTCACAGGATGCTGCTGGGGTTTGGAGAATGCAGGAAAGGCAGCTGGTATAAGGAGAAGTCAGTCAAGCCTTATCCTGGTTTAGTCTGGTGTATATTTTTCTTTTTCTGTGCTATTTGATGGACTCTGCTCTCAGTCTAAGCTGGATGTGAAGAACAAAAGGATTGTTCTGGGCTCAGTTACAAACTTACTTTTTTTTTGCTCAATTCATGACAAATCTTCGGTCTCATTCTTTTTTTTTCTTCCCCCTCAAAATTCTTGCTAGGCTGGATTTCCAAAGGCCCAGCAGTGACGTCAGCAGTGAGCTCACGCATCCGAAGAAGTCTGGGATTACAGCTGTGTTTAATAAAATCTGAGTTAGCTATAGAGAATGTAAGTAAGCTAAATCCCATCTGCTTTGAGGTTTCCCTTTGGTCCCAGAAGAAGCCAAATACAGGATATGAGCAGAGGTGTCCGGGCTCCTTCCGGAAATGCTGGGGGAAAAGGCAAGGAAAGAGAGGCTCCCTCTGCTCCTCTGCTCTGGCTTGGTGACGTGACCTCAGCAGAGAGGTGAGAGCAGCAGGAGCTTCATTCAGCTCCCCTCACTGCTGGTTTTTGGCTTCTTTTTTCTACCTCTGTAAAGAGGGATTGAAGCTCTCGAGACAATATTTTGTGTTGAGGCTTAGGTGTTTATTATTTCTTATCTGTATTACAAGTGGTGAGTTCTACAGCATTCTACTAACAAGGAAAGACATTGAGACACTGAGCACGTCCAGAGGAGGCAGCGAGGCAGGAGAGGGGCTGGGAACACAAACCCTGTGAGGAACCACTGAGGGAGCTGGGGGTGCTCAGCCTGGAGAAAAGGAGACTCAGGGGTGACCTCATCACTCTGTACAGCTCCTGAAAGGTGGCTGTGCTCAGCTGGGGTTGGGCTCTTTCTCCAGGCAGCACTGACAGAACCAGAGGACACAGCCTCAAGCTGTGCCAAGGGAAATTTAGGTTGGATATTAGGAAAAAGTTTTTTACAGAAAGGGTGATAAAGTTCTGGAATGGTCTGCCCGGTGGAGTCACCATGCCTGGGTGTGTTTAAAACAAGCCTGGATGTGGCACTGTGTCACCCTGATTTTCAAGAGTTTTCTAAAGCCTTCTGAGTTTACATTCTTGTAGAGAACTTTCCCACACAACTTTCTGTAAACAACCTATTGTTTTGTATTCTTTCATAGAGGCGGAGAAATTTGATGTACAGGTAGTTTGTCCAGTGTCGTTGGAGAGGTGGCACGTTCACCCTCCAATCCACTGGCACCTTTTGGGAACTATAAGAGATTAGAGTCAGAGAAAATTAATTAGTCTCTTCATCGTGACCAAAGCTGTGATGCGTCGTTTTTCCTTGTGTCATCTGGTGACAGCACTGGGTGCCAGGGTTTAGCTGAGGTGTTGGGGCTGGGTTGGCCTCAATGATCTTGAAGGTCTCTTCCAACCCAGTGATTCTGTGAATTATGTGAACAAGCTACAAAATGGCTAACTAACTCTTGTTACAAGGTCCTTTAAGGCTAAACCATCCAATTAAGAAATGACACCTAAATTATTTTCACTTTTAACCCAATAACTGATCCCCCGAAGCCTGCAATGTGGACTTTTCTGCCCAATTACAAAACATGACCCAAACCCATGGAGAAGAAGGAAGAAGATGAAGAACAGCCAGCTATCCTTCCCCATATATATCATTATTTTCTAAAACCTTAGACTCTAAGTCTTTCACCCAGTGATATTACACCCTTCTAATTAAACTACACACCCCAACTACACACTCAGTGCTATCAATCAATTTTGGAAGCCTTCTCCACGGCCCCAGGTCAAATATAGCATTTTCTTGCAGGTCTGTGCCCTTCAGCACAGAAAGTTTAAAATTCTCAGCATCCAGAATTCCAGCACTTCACTGCCAGGGAAATAGGGTCAGAGCTCTGGGAACACACAGCAGCTCTTTGCCCCTTGCTGATTCCACTGAAATCCCAAATAAATGGGACAGCAGCAGGACTTGGGCTGTGCTCCCCTCTCTTCAGACCTGGAGATGAGCAGCTCCTCAGTCCCCACAGTTCTGAGGGCTCCTGTAAGTGAGGGGGGATGATCATGAGCTGGCTCTTGGCAATATTTAACAATATGGATGTGATAATCCAGATGGACAGGGGGAAAATTGGATAAAAAACAGAGGAGAGACAGAAACTACTTCAAACTTTCCACTCAAAATCAAGATAAAGCTGGGAAATCCAGTGGAAATTCCCACAAGTCTGCTTTTCCTTGACCATGTTGTTTGTTGTGTTATCAAGCAGTCAGGAAATAATCAGGAAAATTTAGCCATAAAAACCTCCTTGTTGGTAACTGAGGAAGCCAAAATTATGTTTTCATTATATGCATCTATTGTTCCAAGCAGCCCCCTGCCCCTGCTCCTGGGATTTTGCTCTTGAACATGAGGTTCTACATCCAAAGTTTAGCTCTTCCTTGGAAAATCACAGAGCAGTTCCAAGGTTCACACAAGACCCCTGTGCCAGTGCTGTTTGCAGAGCAAACACTCAGCTCTCCATCAGCCACATTCCCGACTTCTCCTGATGTTTTTATCCGCTGGATGGGGAGGTTAAATATCCCTTTTTTCCCTAATCTATGACCATGGTTTAATACTTGAAAATAATTTTAGAATATGCTTTAAAGGCCAGAGACTTCGGTGTCTAAGGCCAACACAAACAGGTTTCCAGTTATTTGGGGATTTTTCTTGTCTTCTCAACCACACCTAGAGATTCTCAGCATTGCACAGATGGCTTTCTTCTGGGGGAGATTTTTCTTTTTACTCAAAGGACAGACAGACAGACAGGTCCCTTCTGCTCTTATTGGAGTGAATTGAATAGAAACCCTGGGATCCCAGAGTGGTTTGGGTTGGAAGGGTCCAGGCTGGGTGGAGCTCTGGCCTGGTGGAAGGCAGGGAGCTGGAATGAAATGAGCTTTAAGATTCCCCCCAACCCAAACCACTCTGGGATTCTGTGAATTTCCATCAGGTTTTCTATCAAATGTGTGCTCAGGTGTGCTCACATCTGTCTGTGCTGTGTAATTATCCACTCTGTGCCCTTCACTAGCAGCAGGAGTCCTCTTCCCTGTGGGGCACATGCTGGTTTTCATCATATTGGAACATGTTTCTTCTGGAATGGGTAAGAACTATGGATTTTTGCCTTGCTGTTTTCCTTACTTAAGCTTCAGTAGGGAAACTGTGCCTGCAAGACATTTAGGGATATGTTTAACATGATTAGCTGCAATTTTGACACCAACAATCTTAAAAAACATGATTGCAGTAAAGTGCATGTAAGTATTTTGGGATGTGTAGAAGCACTTGAGCATTTTTATGAAGCCAAGCACTGAGAGGGTACAAATTGCTGTGGCATGGGATAAAACCTTTTCAGCAGCTGAGTTGTTTTCCCTGTGCCATCTCTGGAGAAAACACTCTTGGATTGATGCTAACAAGCTGATAAACTTTACACCAGCCCAAAGATCAAGTTTCACTTTCTCCCTCAGTCCTCAGGGATTTGATATTCTCTTTTTTTTGTCAGTTTTCATACCTTGGTGCATAGCCAAAGCCATATTCTGTCACATAAACTTCTAATAAATCTACTGCAAATATGATAAAAGCCAGAGAAGTCACTCTGTCTCACCGAGTCTGACACCAGCAGTTTGCATGGAAAATATTTATGTACCAGCATAGTCGTCATTGTCTACTTATTCTTTTTATTTTGAATTTCCTCGAGGGAGTTTTGCCCAGAGATTATCTTTGTAAATGTTTGTGATATCACGATCAACACATTTTTTTGTCTGGTCATTATCAGTGTGCTGATGCTTCTCTTGCAAAGGGCTTTTATTTTATGGATCTGGGAAAGAGAGGATCAAGATCAGGTCCCACTCTCGGGTGTCCCACAGCTTTGGGACACTGATGTGATCAGAGAGCTGGAACTAACTTTATTAAACACCAATATGTGCTCAATTCCTGCTTGTTTGTCATTAAGCCTGTGGCCTTCCCGGGTTGGCAAAGCCAGCCAGGACATTGTCAGCCCTTGGAGAGGCTGAGGGGGCGTCTGTCACAGCCCCAGGCACCGCACAGCCCCGGTGGATCTGTCCCCAACAGCTGCTGTCCCCAACAGCTGCTTCCTATTTCTTCATTCAGGGAACGAATGCAGCCCTTGGGAAATGCCCTGATACAAACAATAAATACAAACAGTAGAGGAAATTTCCTTCTCCTTTTTGGAGATCATCTCTTAAAAATTCCAAAATTGTCAAGTATTTTTTCTTTGTGTTCTTTAGTGTTTGGTGTGATATTTAATATATCAGTGAATATTATGGGGCCTTGCCTTTACAGTTTTCTACTTCTGCAGGAGTTGTAAACTTGCACCTTCAGTCTCTGTATTTTATTTAGCTCAGACTTCCCCAGGGTTAGGAATAAGCTTCTGCATTCTCTGGTCCCAAACCTGTGGGCACCTTTTAACATGGGCTGCAATTGCCAGGATCAATCTCTTCCCAAATTAATGTTGTCTTCAGCATGGTAGTCTGACCACTACTCAGAGTATTTGGGAAAACTTTTCAATATATATTTATATAAATTATAATTATATAAATGAGTATTTCCACTGGAAAAGTGACCAGTGCAGTGTTTAGAAGCCCTTTTGAGCCATCACATCAGGGAAGAGGGAATTTTAGTGTAGAAATAACATGAATTATTGTAAATAGGTATTTAAAGCAATAATTGATATGTTTTCTGGGGAAGTAACCTGAAGTGTCCTGTTTAATTGTGTTGAGTGGTTGTAAGGAAATGCTCTCATAAAAATCACTTTGTTTGCCAACAATTGTCAAAGAAGAAGCAGCGAATGATTTTCTGCAAATTCCTGGGAAACCAAGAGAAAAGTAGCAGATAAGGTGGTAATCCAAGAGCCAGGGTTTTAGCAGGATTGCTGGAATATTGCTCAATTTGAAGCACAATTAACTGAGCTGTATTTGGCTACAGTGGTAAAGGAATGAAGGCAATGCAGGTGGAAAGACAAAAGCATTTTGATTTTGGTTCTGTGCCAGGGAAACCTTGTGAATATGGTCTGGAAAGACAGAAAATTTAGCAAAAGGATACTCAGTGAAAAAGGGTCGAAGAAATTGTCCTAAAATCATCAATCTTAAGAATGGAGCACAGAAAGGATCTTAAAGTCTCCTTAAGGATCAGCCTCTGGTGTCAGAGTCTCTCTTTAAATCTTGATTTTTCCTCTTCCTCTTGCAATTAAAGGAGTTGTTTTCAGCAGGATGTTTTCCTTGGGACTCGCCTGGGGCTGTTCTCAGGCTCCTGCTCTGCTTTGGGCTCACATCCCCGAGGCTGCTGAGCTCCAGGAGCTCCCAGGGATGCCCAGGGTGGGATTGTTGGGGTGTCTGTGCAGGGCCAGGAGCTGCACTGGGTGATCCTTGTGGGTCCCTTCCCACTCAGGATATTCTGTGATTGTGTGATTCTATTCTAACATGACTTTTCTCTGATAAATACATTTCCTTCCAGCCACAAGCACTGAATGCTCCTAAAATTGTTCCTATCTTGTCATTTATGTTTCAGATGTTGTACTGCAGTGGCTCACTGCATTCCCATCTGTGTGCTCCTGAAATTGGCTGCACTTTGTGCATGGCAAAAGATTCTCAGGCTCCACTAAGGGTGCTGTTAATTCACATTCAGGGCAGCTTTCACTCTCAAACGTGCTGCTACAAAGCAGATTATTCTTAGGTATTAAATTGGAACTAAATCTAATTACCAGTGTTGTGACAATTTTATCCCATGGTAATAAGGAAGAGGTTTTTTTTGCATTTTACTAATATTTCCCCCAACAATTAGTAGGTCTTTTTTAGGCTTTCATAAATATCAAGCTATTCCTAGATTTGTTTATAATTTATGACTTTTCATAGATCTTTGAATTTCATTGCTAACACTGAATTGCAAGCCCATAAAACCACAGCAACAAACTCCAGCATATTCTGCTGAGTGTTTATTTAATCTCTCCCTGTTCCTTTCATTAAAAAAAAAATCAATTTCTATTCACATTAATCTAATGAAAGAGGGCACCGCAGGGCACAGAATCCAGTGCTGGTCCTGCTCGTTAGAGATCACAACCTGGAGCTAACTTTCTGATTAAAATACATTTTCCCTGTTCTTTCATGTTGTCATTTGTTTCTGACTCAGCCGATGGTTCAATGTTTGCCACAGACTGTGATTAAGGATGGGTGAGCCCAAAAAAGATAAAACAAGAACAAGCCTGAACTCTTACCTGGAACTTATCTCCCATGGCATTTTTTTTTTTTTTTTAAGTCAGGCAAGTGGGTGGTGAATTATTGGAGAAAACATTAGTTTAACTTTTAATTCAGCAGCTGTTGGTGGAAAAAAAATGGCATTAACAAATGCTCCCAAAATAAATCCCACAAGTTTCTTCCCTCAGTTTGACTTTATCTTGTGTAGACTTGTGTGAATGAACAGGGAGATAAAGTGTTTTGTGAAAGAACTACTGAAATAAGAGACAGGAAATGGTTCATTGTATGGAGAACTGTCATTTCCTGAGTCCCATTCTGATTTTATTGGAAAAATTGTGTTACATCTCCCATGCAGGTTTAGTCTTGAATACACACTTTGCTGAATTAGAAATCATCCTTAAATCACAGAATATTCTGAGCTGGAGGGGACACAGAAGGATTGAGTCCAACTCTGAAGTGAAGGATCAAACAAGCTCAGGGTTATTTCACACCCTGAATTGAAGCAGAGCTGGCCCAGGCTGGCTGCAGGACCAGCTGGAGAAGATTCTGAGAATTGCACACAAAAATTGGAGACCTGCTGATGACTGTATTCAACAACACTTTGGGGTTGGTGGACATGCCCAGAACAAGAGGTTCTTCTAAGAAATCAGTGCTCAAGGAGGGTTCAATGCCTTTAGCAGGAATTAAGTAATATTTCTGACCCTCTTTTCATCACAGGCTCATTTCTTTTCTGAGGGCATGACTGTTATGAACCACAGCATTTCACAAAATTAATGTAGAAATTGGAAATGGGTGTTGATGTTTGGAAAAGACTAAAATTTATGCAGCGTGTGGAGAGTTTGGGGTGAGCTCAGTGATATAATCAGGCACACAGGGGTCAATGTTGTACAGAAAAGACATAGCAAGGGAAATTTAAGTAGTTCAGTGAGCAAAAAAGCTCTGCATTTTATGGTCTTCTAAAATAGAATTTCAGGGTCAGGGATTCCCCCGTCCCTTTCTACATGTGCAGGATTGGTAGTGCTGTGGAGGAGCAAAAAGGAAAAAACATCCTGAACCACACAATCATGGAATATCCTGAGCTGGAAGGGACCCCAAGGATTGCCCAGCCCAGCCCCTGGCCCTGCCCAGACCCCCCAACAACCCCACCCTGGGCATCCCTGGCAGCGCTGGCCAAACGCTCCTGGAGCTCTGGCAGCCTCGGGGCCGTGCCCATTCCCTGGGGAGCCTGGGCAGTGCCAGCACCCTCTGGGGGAAGAACCTTTCCTGCTCTGCAGCCTGAGCCCGTCTGACACAGATTCATGCCCTTCCCTCACTGATGTGCCCATGGAGCCAGGGAAAGGCCAGCTGGGAGGAGATGTGTTCAGAGAGGAATATCATCCAAAATTCCCAGGCAATCCTTTTTTATCCTTTTGAGCATCTTTGCTCCTGAGGAGGATCCCAGGAGCAGAAGTTTGTGTTTTCATGGCCCTCAGAGATGTTTGGGTACTTCTTGCTTTCTAAACCATCCAACAGAAGAGTGACTTCATCTTTTCTCCTGGAAGACAGACCTGAAAGTTCAAGAATCATCTTCCTCTTTCCTCCTCTGCCACCACCTCCCCAACAACAGAACCCAAGGGAAACAGAAACTCAGAGCACAGAGGGCTGGGGTACAGGATTTTAGAGTCAGGAGGAGGGAATCCGTGCTAATGAGAATCCTTTAACTGTGATCTTCTCTTTTTTTGCCACAAGCCTGAGGTTCAGGGGTACTCAAAGACAACAAAGAGCCCTGGAAAGGTCCCAGCTGAGCGCTCTGTGTGTCACTGATAGCTCCGGGTTGGGAAGCAGGGAAGCCCTGAGCCTCACAGAAGTGCTTGGGTTATCTGTACACACAGACAGCCGCGTAATCTCTTTTTATCTGATCTGAGAAGAAAGGGAATCCCTCCTGTGTTGTCCTCTTTGGGCTTTTTCTCTCCTATTTTAGTTCGGGGATTTTTTGTTTGTGTTTTGTTTTACAAAGACTCAGGCAACGACTCTGCTCACTTTTCTCGTGAATTCCCCACGCTTCTGCCTCCAGCTCTTCAAAGCACGAGGGCAAAAGGATGCAAAAGAGATCACAGGCTTGAAAAGATGGGAATATGCCAGATCCTCTGTTTGTGTAAATCTGAATTTTGCAGTTGATTCGGGGTCTATTTACACCGACATTAAACCCATTAATTTCTGTAGGAGTCCCTAGAATTTAAACCCTCCTTGTGTTTCCCCTGATTTCATGCAAGCTTGCTACTATTTCACAACGTTAAAATAATGGGGGTGAGGGGATTAAAACTCCTGATAATGCACTCTGCTGATGCTGTAAGGAAAATATTCTGCTTTCTGAGTCATTTGCCCTGAGCTGACTTTCTTTTTGAATGGTTCAGGGGGTTTCCTTCTTTAGCCATAAATCGCATGCAAATTCTTTTTGTGTGTGTGTGTGTGCCTGTGGATGACAGCGTGAGTGTGTGAGTGTGTGTGCGCGCCTTTCAGAAGCCACGCCAGAGAGTGAGAGAGACAGAGAGGCTGTTCCTTTAAAGCAAAACTGAAAAAAAAAATGCCTTCAGGCGTCCTATTACAGTGGAACGAGCCAAGGATCAGGATTTGCAGCTCAGCTATATAAACCCAGCAGAATCTGGCTGCTCTGACCAGTTTGCCTTGCTGTCAAAGCTCGCTGCCTTGCGCTCGCACACGGCACCGGACAACGCAACTTCGCCGAGTTTTGACAGGACGGCAACAAAGTCAGGAGAGCCCAGCTGGCTTTGAACACCGTATTTATTTCATGGAGGCTGCTCACAGCGGGATCTAAGCTCTGTCAGAGTCTCTAAGGTAAGTCTGCTTCCCCCCTGAATTAAAAAGTGCTCTCACGCAGAAGTTTGCAGTGACCCCGTGCTCCAGCATCACCCTCGTGGCTGTGACGGTCAGGTGAACGGGCAGGGATCCTGTTAGGGAATCCTTCTGGATTGGAGCATGCCTGCCTCGAGGTCTGTCTGCATTGTCCGGTGCAGTAATGTCAGAAATGTCTCGATGACATCCACCCGACCCAATGAATGAATGGAGCAGGAGCTGGACATCCACACAAGCACAGACAGAGCCTGGACTGACAGGCAGGGCAGGAACGCAGATTTGGGATTTCCTCTTGGCTCCTGGAGTGCTAGAAATGTTTCCCCCATCCTCACCTCGCGAACCAGACTAAATCCACTGGCAGGTTTTAACCCTCCCAAATAACTCTTGTTGTGCTCCTGTCTGTGACCTGATGAGAGCTGGGCCCTTCCCGCTGGTCATTTGCTGTCCCCACACTTTTTTTTTTTTTTTTTTTTTTTTTTTTGCACCGAAGCCTTTGTCACCTTCCTCCCCACCCCCACTGGGCTCCAGTTGCTTTTAAAAGTCCGGTAATATTAGCCTGCAGTGGAGAGCAAAGCACAAAGGAAGATTCAACTGGTATTTTATTACCCCTGCTTTGCTGGGTGGGTTCTGGGAGCGGGAGGGTGAAATTCTCCATCCTCATGGAAAAACAGAGGCACTTGCTCTGTGTCTCAGCTCCTTGCTCCCTGGTGCACTGAGATTTTCTGCATGACTGTGTCTGCACTTACCAGAGAGGCTCAAATTGGCTTAAAAAGGAGAAGCTGGCTGGGAGAAGGTGAACACACTCTAGATTCATTTAGGAGCTAAACTCACTCACTCAAGACTTCGTGTTACATCACCTTTGCAGAGTTTTCCCTGCCTGATTTTCTGTCTGGCTACCAGGACAGAGAAGTTTTT
Organism: Vidua macroura; assembly: GCF_024509145.1. NCBI lineage: Eukaryota > Metazoa > Chordata > Aves > Passeriformes > Viduidae > Vidua > Vidua macroura. The sequence continues at coordinate 8,513,373 of NC_071591.1, forward strand.
GGCAGTTAATCTAAACTTCTGAAAAGTCTGCCTCATACTGTGGAAAGGAATATTCAGTTTGAAATGATGGTGATGTGTTGTGTTGCACAGTGGAAACATAAAATTAAAGAGCAAAATAAAAACATTGATAAAAGTTTTTCTTCATGAAAAAACAGAAAACAATGAGGTGGATGTGATTCTATGGTCTGGGTAAAAGCCTTGCTATCCAGCTCTTGGGTTTGGTTTTCTCTCCTGGTTTAATTTTTTAACACCATAGTAAGTATTGGGAATTCATTTTACACACTTTCTGATTAATGTGACATTAATGAGGGTTGTTTTATTGTGCTGGGTTTGTGCATTTGCCTTTTAAAGCTGTGAAATCACGGAATGGTTTGGTTTGGATGGGACCTTGGAGATCATCCAGCTCCAGCCAAGGGCAGGGACACCTTCCACTAGACCAGGTTGCTCAATTTAGGAGTGCTGGAGTCCAAAATTGAGGTGGACAATGGGGATTAGGGACCATCCTTTGAATCCTAGGGGAACTTGCAGAAATGTGATGGCTCTTGGGTTGTTTCTTACTGATACAGGGAACGTAGGGGCAAATTGAATCTGAAGAAGTTTGACCAGAAGAAAGTTTTTAGCCAAGAGGAGATAACTGGTCTGTCTGCAGCTCAACTTCCCTGGCAGGGAATTTGGGGAGCAGCTGGAAGAGCTGTCAGGGTGTTCCCAGTGCAGGTGCTGCCCCGTGCTCAGGGAAGGATTTGCACCTGAACTGAGCAGAGTGATGGGACAGGAGTGACAAGGGCTGTGCCTCCCATCACTGACCCAGGCACAGTCACTCTCCCAGATACCAAACTGGCATTCACTTACCATATTTTTTGCTCATTAATTTTATCCTCTAGGCTCCTTTCAGCCTAGAGAAATTTCTTTGCAAGTTCCAGACCTTAATCCTGTCACTAGAGTTACTTTATCAGTGTTTCCAGAGCCAAAGGATCTGCTGCAAAGTCCCCAGCCTGCAGATAAGAATGTCAGGTCTCATCTGGAGAGAAAGCAGAAATTCTGCTAAAGAAATCCCTTCCAGGTACACAGTGGTCATGGGTACAAGGAAAAGACAAAAAGACAAACCAAACCCAAATCTCCTGTTGAAATTGTGATGCTTAATGGTGTTAGAACTTACTGGGAAAATCCCTAAACACAGGCTAAAATGTGCTCCACAAATTCTGAGTAACTGTTAGCTGGAGGCTTTTTGAAAGCCATCCTCTTTTATTAACCCGGCTCTTTAAAACTGGATCATTTCTCCTCAGGATTCACTCAAACTTAACTATCATGTTGCTCTAACATCATTTCTAAAGGTGTCTGACATTCAGCTTTTTTTCATATTAGTGCTTTTCATAAAATATCTAAAAAAAGCCAAAGACTATTCATGGGTGAAGGCATTCTGGCTTGCTATAAAGAGACTGTCAAAGTTTGTTCTTGAGCATTGTCTCACTTTTGATAAGAAAATGAGATTAAATGGCAGGGTCTGTGCCTTTTGGGACTCTCATCCTTTTCAAGAGTCAGGCAGAACTAAAAAGCAGAAGTGTCTGTGAAACAGTGATGCTGCTGTGGAGCCAGAGCTTTAACCCTTTCATCCCTCCTGGCAAAACCATTTGGAAAACCAGCTTGGCCAGTTCTGTGCTGTTTTCCTGGTACAACACCACGGTGCCTCTGTCTACCCAGCCTTGTAGGATGTGTCTAAAGGTTTAAGTGGTTCTGATGGCATTTAATTGTCCTGGGTTGGACAATGGGTGTCTGGTGGAAGTGGATGTAAGGGAGAAAGAGTTTCCAACCAGTCCCATATCCCTTAGAGAGCCCTGGTATCCCTGGAGGAATATTACCTTTGGAAGGAAGATTAATGCAGAGGGTGTGTCTGCTTGGTTATCAGCTACACATTCACCTGTCCTACCTCTGTGCCATGAGAAATCCAGAGTGCTTAAATAATTACTCTCATTTGAAGCCTGTGACTTGATAAATTCCTCCTTGGCTTCGTGCCATCACAGTCTGCTAAGCTGAAGGGCCACTGACAGTTTTAAGGTCTAGTGGCTCATAAAACTCCAGGCTTAGGAGTGGATGATTTACATCCCTGGAAAGTTTGAAATCTCAGCTTTCCAATAATAAAAGGAATTCATTTTGAACTGTGTCAGTTTGAGATACAGGGCTTTGAAACTGGGCTCTGATTTACCAACGTGTGCTTTCTCAGACTGGTGTGAGTTTAGCACACCCTGCTCAAAGACTGAGCTCTGATCTAACCCTGTGGTTATAAACTGCAGACGTCTGAAACTACTGTAAAATGTAATAGCTGCCTTTAGTGGTTTTAAGGAAGCTGCTGATGTCATATCGCAGAAAAAAATCATTGTTGCTGAAGAGGGAAACTAAGGAAGACAGCAATCTAAGTGAAATAAGTTAATATTTTGTCATCTACCAGGCTCAGAAATCTTCAAAACGGCAGGCAATTATAGGATTAGTAACTAATGAGTTCTGGACAGGAAACACCATAACCTGAGGTCAAGAGCTCAAAATAAGGAATGTGTACAGATTGCTTATGAGTTTTTAAGATGCAATTTAGTTCATTAAACTGCTTGATATTAAAGAGGACTTGTAGTCCATGGCTTTGGTTGGTTGATGTTGTAATAATTGCTCCAGCATTTTAGAGCCTCACTAGAAGGAGTGAGGAGGTTTAATAAATTATGCTCTCTGCCACAGAGAACTTCCAATTCCTCTTAGTAGCTATTCCCCAAAAAATTCTTTGTATAGTGAAAAGAAAAAGGAAATAAGAAGGCAGTTCTTTGAGACTGGAAAGCAGAGAAATGAAGAACCCTGAGGGACAATCCTGAGTGGTCGCAGTTTCCACCAAGCTCAGGGTTTCTACAAGTGTGAAGCCTCCCCTCCCTCAGTGCTTGCTGTCCACTCGTGTGTCTGACCCCCTGGCCAGCCAGAGCTGGAGTTAAAAGCCTTCCACATGTGGGAAAAGTTAGAGACTGGGCATTGTTCCAGCCACTGAAATCCCTGAGTGCATGATGTAACCCCACGGTGTGGAATGGACAGACTGGGAGGAGGAGTCAGTGGGATCCTGCCTGACAAGAGGTGGCTCTGGAGCCTGCAGGAAGTGTCTGGGCATTGAAAGAAGGAATAGATGGGGATCCTTCTGCTAAAAGGGCAAAGTTTGAATGATTTAGTGTCACTTTTTAGCACTGAATGAATGATAGATGTGCCCTTAGAATTAGAATTGTCCTTAATGTAAGATTTTCCTGGATTTTGAAATGCGTCGTTTTTCTCTCCTATATGCTGCCTGTCCTGTTGCTGACCAAATAACATCAAAAAACCCTCACCTATAGCTTCAGAGAGCATATCCAGATGTAGAATTTGAAAAGTACTTATTAATATAAATTATACCTTCCAACACACCCCTCCTAAACAAATGTGAGATTTTGCTGCTCAGGTTTTGGAGTCAGTGGGAAATAACTCCCCATTAATGTTCTTGTTTGGCTTATGCATGAGCCAATCACCCAAGACAAATCCATCCTGAGCTGATCTCGTCGCAAGAAATTTCTCCAAGCTCCCATCCTAAATTGTCTGCAGTTTCAATTAAGCTAAGGTGGGATGGTGCCAAGTTTTCAGCACTTCCAACAGGAGAGTCCCAGTGCCCGAATAGGCAGTGGCATTTTGTATTCTTTGGGGAGCGGAGGGCAACGTTGCCAAGTTTGCATTCAGTCATCCATCACATATTAGCCCACTGGAGGTCCATTCTTCCCGAGCAATGGGGGAGCTCAGCTTCCTACTTTGAAAGATTACTCACACAGAAAGGCCTTTCCCCAAACCCAGCCCCACACAGGCCACAGAAAGGAAGCTTTTCTTCGATTCGTACAAGCGCTCGCTTCCCAAACTGCCCACAAAAATGATATTGTTTCATGCTCAGAAAACATATTCTCTTCAGCAATTGAGGAGAAAGTGCAGGGTGATAGGAAAGAAACCTTAAATACAGATTTTTTCCAAAAGTGCTTGCTTGAATCCTAGGCTCAACAAAGGTCTATTGTAGTGGCTGCTTCTTCCCATGGCAGGCTGGAGCATTGACTATGTGTGGATAGATATTGGCCAGGAGCCTCCCAGGAGGCTGAAACTGAGAGCCTGGGGAAATTCCATTATAATGATTTTGGCTTTAACTCTGCCCAATGTGCACCAGAACTTGCTAAGCTCATAAGCCTAAAATTGTAAATGCTAATTTTGTTATGGAATTAGGATATTTAGCAGAATATTAATCTAAGCAGGCTTGATTCTTCTTTAAATTTATCTTCTTTTCCACCATGCTGGCAGCACAAAGCTAAAAGGGAGCACAAATTTCTTCTTCTGCTTTTACATGAAAATCAAACTCTGAGATCCTTTCTCTGGGTGCCCACTAGAACTGGCTAGAGAGTTATTTCCACCATTAAGGAAAGGCTGGAAAAGGGCTAAAAAAAGCTTTATTTCCAAGACATAAGTTCACTTTCCCTTGCCAAGAAATCAAAAGACCTGGAAAGAGGAGATTTTGTTGGTCAGTTTGGGGTTTGTCTCAGGCACAGGATTCAGGCCAGCAGGTGAGGGAAGCTGTGGGCTGAGGACTCTGGGGACAGTGGTTTTGTGCCTCTTTGCTGTGATGAAAAGCCTTTATTTGGACAGGAAAGGGTCACTCTCAGTGTGTGCTGAGCACTTCAGCACCAACCCTTGGTGGTTATCTCCCTCCTCAGGATTTCATCTTGTCAGGAGCTGTTTGTTGGCCTCTCAAAAAGAGCTCAGTGGCCACTTTGCACTGGCTCTTTGTCTCTCCTGGTTCCTTTGGAAGGCCAGCCTCTTCTGGGTATGCTGAATCCTCCTAAATAGCTTCTCTGTGCTGCGGGACAAAGGTCTATGCCAAGAAAGATATAAAGGTAGCTTGTGATCTGCAGGCAGCCCATTCCTCTTGGCCAGAGCCAGTGTAATGCATATTTTCCCTTTGCTTGTGGCTTGTACTTCCCTCCTGCATTGCTTGTACCACAGTAATTCAGGGCTGACTCCCGATGAATGCTGCACACTGTGGGCCACAAGGCACGGGAGAACGGGATACATATGAAGGGAAAGTTCTCAGGTCATTTTTCTTACTGAAGGATTTTGGCCATGTAAACAGTTTCCAGGAAAAAAAAAACCCGCTGGCATTTCCCATGGCAAGCGCTCCTTATGAATGTCCTATCTATTTTTCCAGTTTGGTGGCCAAGTGGAGTGTTTAGAGGAGGATATACCACCTACAAGCCAGGGAATTTATATTTCCACTGCCAAGTGTTAATTATGATGTCGACTTAGCCACTTTACAGGTTAGCAAGTCAATCACAGGGAGCCAGCACTCCAAGTGCTGCAGCTCCAGGCTTGATGGAAAGCCTGCAGCACCCAGAGAGTGCCATTCTCAAACACATCAGCATTATTTGTTGCTTTATTTTTCATTCTCTGGCTGTTACCTCATATATTGTTTATTTGTCTTAGCAAGAGCACATTGGGATTTGCCAGGGTTGCTGTCAGAAAACAAGGAAATTCAGTTTATTACCACCAGCCATGTGGCAGGGACGCCTTTTTGGTTGTTCTGATCCCTGGCCTCGAACAATTCCAGGGATGAGGAATCCCCAGCCTCTCTGTGTTATTTATGCCCTATATATCCTGTAATCCTGTATCCTAATATCCAAGTAATAAACTGAAAAAAGGGGTGGGGGGCTTAATTTAGCTAAAAATTAACTTAATTAACTAAAAACCTATGTGTGTGATGTCAAGCTCCACCTGGGAGAGAGTTTTCCTGCTGACAGGAGCAAGATTGAATTCCCTTTGGTGCGGGGTGTTGGATGCCCACAGAACACACATTGCCTTCATGATATCTTTGTGCAGAGGATGCCTTGGGCTGCTCCAGTTTGGTCTGTGCTCATATAGGTCAGGAGTGCTGCTCCTGGAGCAGCACAGGGACAAACCCAGGCTGCCAGAGGGGAAATCAGAACCCACGGAGCATTTTCCATGCCCAGAGTGGCCCTTCTTTGCCTGCATTGTCCCCTGTCCCCTCCAGCCTGCCCTGCTGAGGGGATGGGTTTCTCCTGGGCAGACTTCAGGGGCTGCCAGCCAAATTCTCATGTGACACAATGGCATTGATTTCACTGGGGATCTGGTGCTGGATAATTGAGCTCCATGTCCCTCCTTTCACCATCCCACGGCTCAAATTGCTGCCAGCCAAGGCTTCAGCACAGGCAGGGCTCAAGTCACTGTGGGTTAAGAGAACGAGGTCAGAGCTGGTGGAGGTCTCTCAAGCCTCCCATTAATGTGGCAGTGCCCAATTTGTTGACATTTGAGGCAGCTGTGCAGATTTTTGTCCGAGTTCAGTCACTAATCACTGCTCAGGGCTGTGTTTATGGCTGTAATTTCCATTACATTACATAAGTGCCTCTGCTTTGCATCAGAGCAGTGCAAAACATCCCCAGACTGGACTTTTAAGAAGCAGCCTCCTCTCTTTTTCCAAATGCCTTGCACTCAATTTGTTTCATATCTTGTGCCTCTCATTTATATTTCATTTTGCCTTGCCAAGCCATGGTTGATTTCATTCCATCTTCTCTTCATGAAGTGTTTTGCTCTACTCTGAGTTTGCTATCCTTCCCTGGGTTGCCAAAGATGCAAATTCTCGATGCTACCACATGTGACAGAACTAGGCCAGGCAGATCTGCAGCCCGGGGGCGATTACTGGAAGTCAGATTTCAAGGAAATCCTTCTGTGGTCTTGTGAGTTAGAAAAATGTGCACATTCCTGTGTGTTTGAGGTGCTAGTACCAAGGACAGAGGAGCTCCAGCAGGGAGGAAAAGCTGCCCAGGGAAACTCCTAATTGGTTTAAAAGCAAAGAACTGCCTGGTGAAAGGTTACCCATCTGTTTCCTCAGCCTCTTTTAAAACCATGCCCGAAGTCTGCTAATGACAGGAATGACAATTCTGGTCCCTAGGAATAGTGCAGGCTTTTATGGCTGAGTTCTGAGTCATTTTTATTGCTTGAATAAGTATATGGTTAAATCAAAGTAAAATTATAAAGCACATGCAAATATTCATAATGGATTCTGAAAGTACCCTGCTGCCTGCTGACCAATATCATCTGCAGCAATCCATACAATTAAATACTTTCAGTTATTCCAGACCAATATAAATGTAAATTGTTCATGCTCTTAGTTACAGCAAAGCTGTTAAAAGAGAAGAACTCCACCTCTCTTGCTTCTGTACGTGACATTCCTTCAGCTAAAATGATTTTAAATATGGAAAAGTGTGGAGTTGGGTGTGTGGAGCAGAATTTTGGCTCATCAGGAGCTCTTGCTCCTGACCTCCAGGAGAAATTTGAAAACCAGCTTCCTCAGAGGTGCTGTACAAAGCAGTGCTGTCTCAGTGCCTATTCACTGTGTATTTGTTTAATATGTCAGTAGTTTATGGGTCTTATAAATGATCCTTATTTCTATTGCACAGATTTCACCAATGTTTTTGGTTTATGTATTAATTTGGCATCTGTGTTTTATAGCAGACCAGCTATTCCTTCACCTATTGTTATTACATTTATTGGTTTGTATTGATGGCTTATTTCCTACCTCTCATTATCAGTAAAAAAAGATGATGTTTGATACCTAAATCATGAATCTGTGAGACAAATTACAATGGCCAAGTTCCCTTCTCCAGGATTGGCTGCTCCTTTGTTCTCAGCAACTCCTGCTTGGCATGAAAAGAGTGGGAAGAAAATTCAAAAGTCTTGAATTTCTGCTCTTCCCATCTCATCCCAAAACCACCTAGAATTTTGTGAAATGGGCTCTGGAAAACTTATAGGTGGTTTTGGAAGTAACAGCGTGGAGAAGGGCCTGGAAATGAAGCCGAGCTGTGTGTGTGGAAGGAACGCGAGTTGCCGTGATTCATGCGAGCGAGCACATGAACCTCATGGTCTGAAACTGCATCAGCAAAGCCCTCAAAGTATTTCAAAGCAAAGCCTCCAGAAAATAATGAGCTCCTGACAAAGTGTAACTTGGCAGAGGAACTTTCCAAAGACAAGTTTAGAAAACCGTAGATCTTTTCCAGCTCCACGTCTTTGCTGTGAGCAGGGAAAAGCCAAGAGCCCAACCAAATGCTTTTGCTATTAGCAAAGGCTTTATTAAAAGGTACAGGACGTACTTAAGAGGCAGGAGTGGTTTCTGCTGGGAGGTTATGCACAGGAGCTGCTTTTGCTGTGAAAGGTTTTTTTTGTTTTGTTTTGTTTTGTTTTTTGTTTTTTTTTGTTTTTTTTTTAATATTGGAAAAGGCACTAATTGAGGTTTCTGTGTCTGTGGCAGCTCTGCCATGGCCTGTTTTCAACTCCCTGTTCAGCAGCCCAGAGTTCTGCTTGTGTCCTCAGAGAGGGATGGGTAAAAGTCACTCCTGTGCTGGAAATGCAAACAGGGGGTTCAGGCAGAAACCAGGTGTTTCTGCAGCCCTGGTTTTGAAAATGCTTAGCACATAACTTCATATGAAGGATAAGGAAGCTGCAGCACACTCTCCTTCTATAAATGTGGCCTTAATACGCTCCTGGTTTATTTACCCAGCTATGAGATTAGTAGTAAACATGTTTCATAGAACAGTGAAGGACTAATTAATTCTTTATATTTGTAAATCAGTCCTAGAGTGGAAAAAAACATTTCCAGCAGAAGTGCCAAGAATTGCTGCTCTGAACTCAAAGCCACATGCAAAGGTGTGAGAAAGGTATTCCCTTTTCAGTAGCTGCATTTAGAATATGTGTCTGGCCATGATAGCCAGGTGATGAAAACCAGGCAAAAGGAAGGTGTGGCCCATCCACTCTGCTTTCCACGAGTCCCTCGGATGTGACCCATTTCTACAGCCCTGCTTCTGTTTTTAGAACGGCGCCAGTTTTTCTGAATCCATTGTTGTCTTTGCTGTTCCCATCTCTGGTGTGCCCTGCTGTTTCTAATCCACAGTTTTTGTCCAGGCTGTATCAGCCATGGGCTTTTTCTTCCCTCTCTGACAGCTACAGCAAGAACAGAAGTTTCTTTGCAGATGTGAGAAAAAAGTATTTAGCAGATGGCTTTTTTTCCCCCTCTCCCGAGTTTGTAGCAAATTGCTCCACTTGGCTGATTGCTGTGCCCCCTGCCAGGAGCCTGAATGCAGCTCCAGAGCTCCCCACTGACCTGCTTGTTTTGTTTCTCTTTTCTGAGCTCCCGAAATTGATGCTCAAGCGTCCGAACCTTTAACAAAAACCAAGCTCCAAGGGCAGACTGAATTCCCTGTTAACTTGTGCCTCATCCCAGTCCCTATGAGTTAGACCAGCTGGCTTTGGTGTGACTTCTCCCATGGTTACCTCTTGTAATGCTGCTTCTCTTTTTTTTACTTTATATGCGACACATTTGAATGATCTGCTCTATAAAATAACCAGGCTATTTCTTGTGGCTGGTGTAAAATTCCTTCTGTGGTCGGAGCTGGATGAAGGATTCTCCTGCACTTCCCATCCACAGGGGTGAATCACTTGGGTTGTGTAACAGCAGCAAACATTGGCACACCAAGGTGCAGGAGGATCGTGCACATGTGTGGCAATGATCCCTCTGATCCCAGAGATGAAAGGACCTTCAATTGATGTAAGAGAATGAGCTGGACCCGTGCATTTTGGGTCAGTTACAGATTTTTCTCAAATTTTCTGGTGTCTTTCTCTGTGGGTTTTGGTAACCTTACAATTTATTTCCATAGATTCATCTTCTCATTCTGGTAATTGGCCTGGCACAACCTCTTGGCTTCTGAGTAAGGCTGCAGTTTTCTATTATTACCCCAGAATTTCAGACACTCCTGTGGCTCTGTGCATTTGTGCTGCACATCTGGTCAGACTTTCTTCTTCAGAGCAAAAGATTTCAGAGAATCAAACAACAACAGAATGGCTTAGTTTGAAACGGACCTTAAAACTCATCCCATTCTACCACGCCTGCCATGGGCAGGGACACCTTCCACTCTCCCAGGCTGCTCCCAGCCCTGTGCAACCTGGCCTTGGGCACTGCCAGGGATCCAGGGGCAGCCACAGCTGCTCTGGGCACCCTGTGCCAGGGCCTCACCACTCTCACAGGGAAGAATTCCTTCCCAATATCCCATTTCACCCTGTCCTCTGTCAGTCTAAATACATTCCTCCTTGTCCTGGCACTCCAAGCCCTTGTAAAAAGTTTCTCTCAATCTTTCTTGTTGGCTCCTTCAGGTCCTGGAAAGCTGCAATTACCCAAATCCTTCTCCTCTCCAGGTGAACAATGCCAGCTGTGCCAGCCTTCCCTCCCAGCAGAGCTGCTCCATCCCTCTGATCCCCTGGTGCCTGCTCTGGATCTCTGCAGCAGCTCCAGCTCCTGCCTGTGCTGGGCCAGGGCTGGGGCGGCTCTGCAGATTTCCCCATTCTCTCCTACACTGCAGGGATAACACTCCAGCTCTTTGCTTTTTAATGATGTATTTTCTGACAACTTCACAGCACTCCTCAGGAAGATGTTGAATTATGGAAATGAGGATTTAACAGCACCTTTCCTGTGAGGTCCTTGGAATACTTAATTCACAGGGACACACATTGCCCCTGTGAGGTTTTACCAGAGGTTAAACAGAGGCACAGCAGATGATTTATGAAATCATTTCAGAGCAGGATGCCCGAGTTTCAGTCCTCAGTCCTAACCATGGGACCACACCTTTAACCCCAAGGTTGTGGGCACTTTCTGGAATCTCTGCTGAGAGCACAAGATTTTGTGGCAATCACATGGGTCCCTTTCTCTTGTTATGGAAAAGACTTGGGGATGGCAGACCCTCAGTCAGGCAGGTTTTATCTCAACCTTTATTGTTGAGATGTAGTTTTTCCAAGCCTGGGGAATCCATTAATTGGGAGATCTGTTCATTCCCACTTTGCAAAGACACCTTAATTCTGTTCCTCTCCATTCCACTAAACTCTAATTCCAAAGTGAACGTATTCCTTGGCTGCCCTATTGGTTCACCTCAAACTTTATTCCAATTTAGATTTCCCCATCATTCAGCAGACTCCCTGGTAAACCAATCTGGCAATTTGTATTCCCAGATTCCATAAAGGGGATTTTATCTTCTCCAGAAAGGTCACAGCACCACAAGCCAAGGTTCTGTGGTAAAGCACAGGTGAGCTCTGTCCCCTTTCCTGTCCATCACCTTCCAAAGGTCCCTGCAGGACAAATCCAGAAGGAATTTGTTCCTTTCATTATGCTGCATGAGAACCAGGATCAAAATCACACCCACATGTGTGCCACTGTGGGAAATGTTAGCTGAAATATATTCTGAAAAATAAGATTACTCCAAATGAGCATTTGTTTGGCTTTTCCAGCTCAGCATTTAGAGTTTCACCTCCTCACATCCTAAAGGGAATAGATCTAATTAGTAAGAAAAACCCTTTGCTTTTTATAGATGCAGCTTTTTCATTTCCTGGGCTTTGCACCTCTAAGAAAGAGCAACATAAACCATGAGTGAGACATTACTTCAGCCAATCTACTCCAGGCTGCATTACTCCCTTGCACTCATTCAGCAGCATCCTTTTTGCATGCTCTTATCCCTTTTTTTGCCTCCACAAAAACAGGATTTTTAAAAACATAATACACAGACATGTTTTTAGCTGCTGTGAATCCTGTAGTGCCAACGGGTCAAATCCACCAGCTGGTCTAACATGTTTTGGAGGCAAAGGGGAAGTGGAGCTGTCTAAGACACCAGAGCAGCACCAGCAAATCCCAAACCTGAGAAATCTCAGTGTCTGTCTCCTCTGCTGCCCCTCCCCAGCTCTGCTCTCTTCTCTTTGCCCACTCTTCCAAGATGTTTGTTTTATATCTCGAGCCAAGCTGACTCCCAGCCAAACATCCTGGGGGGCAGGAAAGTGTTATTTATCCATAGTTACAACCCTTTGGTGGGAAACAAGCAGAATTTGTCTTGGGAAAAGGAGAATCCCTGTGCTTGGAGATGGTAACAAGCTGAAGGTAATTGGGCACAGCAGCCAGCAATAAGGAGCCCTCTGGCTCCTGGACCAGTATTTTTGAAGTCTGAAAATTTTGCTGCCTGAAAATTCAGTTTGGCGTTTGAAGATGCACTGACGTGTTTTGCTCCCTGATGGGCACAACTCTGAGCTTTTCAAGGTGGGAGTGATCATGAAATTAATTCTCTTTTTTCTGTCCTGGGGTGCAGGAGAGCACGAGCACTGTGGGTTCACTTTGATAAATTTTCACTTAGTAATTGAAGGCCAGGCTGCTCCGGCTTCTATTAGAAAAAGGAGCAGGAATCCTTTGAAGAAATGATTGAGGTGGTTATTCTTTCCAACAGGCCATTTGGTACAAAGCAAGCCATTACTGGTTTCAAAGGTTTACAAAAAAGATTTGTCAGGGAATTTTTTCTCAAGAATAGGAACGCCTGAAATGCTGCTGACTCCCTCTTAGTTTCCTTCTTGCTGAGTCTTCAGAATCAAATGAAAAATGGCACCTTTCAATGACCAAATATGTGTTGTGAAAAACTTTCAAGCAGTTGTACCTGTTAATTTATCATCACTTGGCTCCAGTTCTTTTATAGAGACAACTTTTACACTTTCTTTTTTTTTTTTTTTGGACATCCAATGGAGAGGACAATGGAGGGAAATACTGAATGAAATTATACAAAATGAGAGGAACAAAGAGAAATATTTTCTTCTAATATAGGGGACCACTGATGCCACCAAATAACTGATTTGAAACACTGTCATTCTAATAAGTACATTAGATATAATTTATAAATATCCTTGAGTGCTTACAGAGAGATCAGTGCAAATCAGCCAAGTCTTTCTTCAAGTCAAATAAAAATTGGAGTCCAATTGCAGTTTACCTCCTCCATAATGGAACAAAAGGCCAGTTCTGGTGAAGGGTTTCACAGCTGCAGAAGGTGAGTGCTGGATCACTGGCAGGGAGAGGTTTGGGATGGTTTGTGCTGTTTGGGTGCTGCATTGTGACCCTCCCAGGTGACATTTGCCACATGGATGGGTGTAACTGGTGTCTGCCACAGGGCAGGCTCTGTAGAAACCTTGAAAATAGATTAAGATCTTTGTTCTGTCATCTCAGAAAAAGGAAACCCTGTCTTATCCCCCTTTCCCATCTTATTCCTCTCCACTTTTCCTGTCGGGGAAAAAAAAAAAATCAATTTATTTATTCACTTCTCGATTCTGCCTGAGCCTGTTTTTTTTAAAGATCCTTCTTTTGTGAGTTTAATCAGATGCTTGATAAGAGAAAAAGCGTTGCTAACTAACACAGGCTACAAAGCAGCCCCTTCAGGGAACACATGACCTCATCCCCAGGATTACTCCAGCACAGGAATTCAGCCTCCAGCACACCCAAAATAAACCTTTGCAGGGAAGTGCTTTATCCACCTCCCCTTGGCCGGGCATACACTTTGCCAATGTCCTCCTCAGTGTCTGGGACGAAACATGTGTGGAAATTCAGATTTTCTGCTCCCAAACAGCCTGCCCTGCTGGCTGGAGCTGCCTTTGGGCCGCTGCCCTGCTGGGGCAGCCAGCCCTGGCACGGGGATGCACTCATGGAGCAGGGCTGGTTTTCACTCCCAGCTCCCTTTGTGTGTCGGGGTTTTGTTGGATGCTCGGAGCCCCAGCAGCTGGGAACGGCTCTGTGGGGTCACACACAGCGCTCCCCAACCTCCCCCTCTGCCAAAAGGTGGCACAAATCCCTCCCTGATGGATGAGAAGTGACACCATTGTGGTGTCTGGGAGCTCTCAAGAGAGCTCTGGTGGTTTCCTCCCTGCTGGCAGGTTTCCAGCCAGGTGCTTTGGGATCTCGGTCTGGATGGCAAGACTTAGCTCCTGTTGCCCGTGATGAAGAGGAGGATGTGATGAGCAGCTCCCCATCCTGGCACGCTTTTGCTGGGCAAGGTCTCCAAGGAGATGCAGGAAGAATTCCTGCAGTTCTTGAAGTAAAATGAACCAAAAGGCAATATTCTGTTGATATCTTGGGAAGGCTGCCCTAGAGCAGAGACTGGTCAGAGCTAAAGAATAAAGCAGGGATTTATTCAAAGGCCTCCATGGATCCACCTTGGGCAGCACCAGAGCCCAGCCAGGGCTGCACCCAAGAGGAACCAAAATGGTCCCAAAATGCACGAGCGCTCCCGGGGGCTCTCACTGGGATCAGCTCTGCTCCATTTGCACCTTGCAGTTCATTGTCCCATTCCAGCTTTAGCCCATGCACTCCCATCCTGCTTGTTTTTCTCTCTCCAGCCCACGCTGTTTGTGCTCCTGGGCCTGAGCTTTGGATCATTTGTCCTTGGTGCCCAGCTGGAGCAGGAATTGTTTTGTCTCCCTGCTCTGTGCACAGAGCTCACCATCCCCTCATGTGAAGCCCAGACCCACAGACTAAAGCAGCTCAGAATGTGAAAAATAGAAAAGCTCAAACCTGAGGCATCACTGTCAAGTCCCAAGCTGGAGACCTGGTTTAAGCCCCATTATCCCTAGTCAGGAGCTCATAACCATGCTGGAAGGCAGCACATCTGTGGCTCACACTGAGATGTATCATTTATTTGTTTCTAATTATGCACATTTAGCAGGAAATTACATGAAAGATTAAACACCATTACGAGTGTGGTCTGATTAATTCTGCACCATGTTTCTAAGTCACTCAGCAATTACCTTCACTCATTTTTAATGTAGATAATTTTATTAAATCTGGTGGTACCAAAAATGAGTTAAGAGCTTTGGATTCCTGTTTTTAGTGTGGTCTCTTCCTGAGGCTGGCTGCCTATATATAATTATTACATAATGCCACATTGGATGCTTCTCATTTAAACAACAGCTTAAATAGCTGCAAGGCTCTGACACGAGCCAAGGCAAGCTGGGATATCACAGGGCTCAGCAGATGCCATTTCCTTGGGCTTTGCTCCTGTAAATGTGAATTCTTCATCGTGCTTGGGATACCTGTTGGGGAGAGATGTTGCAAATCCTAGAGGTTTGAATTTATTCTACAAATAATTGGCCTGAAGAGTAAGTACTACCCTAAACACCACGGTGGTGGTGTCAGAGCAGCTCTGCTCCTGCCAGGTTGTACCATTTCCCAAGTTCTCTCTTGTCCTTTTCACCACCAATCTTGTCCCCACCTGTGACCTATTTAGAGGGTGGCTGTGATTAAACCTTATTAAGAGCTGTAGGCACTTGGCTCCTCTTATTTAACACACTTGGGGCTACCTCTAATGCAGGTGGTATATTAAAAGAATTAAGACATTCTAGCATGAAGAGCATAGAGTTTATGCAGAAATTGAGAGCAGAGGAAGCCTTTTTATTCAGGGTAAACTGAAGAATCTTTCTAGAGCAGTTTGAAACATAGAATTAGGAAGTTTAGTTATTTGTACTTTGTTTAGACTTCTTAGAAATCAGGGTGAGAACTGACTGGGCTGAAATGGCAGAAGTGAGGGATGATCTCAGCTCTCCCAAGTCCCAGCTTGGTGCCATTCCCACATTCCTGGCTCTCTCCTGAGCTCTTGCTCCTTTGCTTCTGATGGAATAGCAATAGCAATGGTATGTTCAGGCAGCATTTCTTTGCTTGTCTCATCATCAGCCAGGTAATTCCTAAGAATCATAAATCAGCAAAGTCTGTAGGACCCAGAAACTGGAAGGCACCTCTTGATTGCTGGGTTCCATATCCTGTTTTAGCAGGCACCTCATCACATAATCTGTTTTTCACTTCTCTTTAATTATTGCATGTTTTCAGCAGTCATTTTCTACCAGCTGTATCTCTGCCAGCTGATTTAGTTTTTCATTTAATTGATGAGATTTGCTCAATATATTCAATATTTCATTGACCAAAGTTTATTCCACTGATGCTGGAATAAGACCACCTCCCTGAATTTTTCCTCTGCTTTGAAAAAGAGCCAAACTCATTGTTTAGTTTGGAAAGTTCTGTTCTCTCTCTGAGATCCTGAACAAGGATAGACCTGGAGAGATTTTCCATGGCTAAGAGGACAAAACTTCTGAAACAAAAGTAGTTTATAATGGAATAATCATGCTCATTTACCTCAAAACAGTAACTGTACAACAGAAGGTTTAGTCTCTCATGGGTCTCCTTTTATGCTTATCATTCAGAATTTACCAGAGCTCTTTCACATTTTATGGATGTTGGCTTCAGTGGATTATTTCTCCTTCCCCTTTGTGGCACTGTCATGCTGATGGCTTTGAAATATGAGCCTTTGCTAAATTCTAAATTGTACACAAAGCAATTAATTAAAATTCCTTCCAAAACAGCCCTGGCAAAGCCCTGGCAGTGCTGCTCTCCAGCCAAGGTAGAATGGGTGGAGGTTAAAATGCATCCAAGTTGTTTTATTTCAAGATGGTGTGCAGTAGGATCTGTGAACCAGAGACCCTACAGCTTCCCCAAAACAGGAACATCATCTAAGGGCCAAAGGTGACAACCGAGCTGGAGTGAAGAGTTCAGCTGAGTGATATTTAATGCAGGATCTCAGGGGCTGCACGGGGCAAAAAGTACCCATGAATTATTTTAATTGCAGTTCTTTGAAAGAGTCTGAGGTGATCACAGGACCTCTCATAGGATTTAAGATAATCTAAAATTCCTCTTGTTTTTATGACTAATTCCAGTGGCATGGGCAAAGCCCTTGGAATGGATGATGGAAGCATTCTGGGCTTGAAAACTGTCCTTTGTGACAGCTCAGGAGTCAATCCTGAATTAACTGGGCAGAGCAGTTCCCATCTCTGCGTTCAGAGTGCTCTTGGTTGCGTCTGTCCTCAGTCCCACAGAGTTCCACTGCTCTGAAATGTGCAGTGCCAGCAGCAGATTGGACACAGGTGGCTCCAGGGGGCATCCAGAGCCCTGAGCTGTGGCTGCTCGCCCACATCAAACACAAACTGCTGGTCCTGAAATGAGAAGGATTCAAGTCACAAAGGCAGGCACATCCAGAGGAAAATGTGCTTTTATGTGCTTTAAGAGCCATAAATGCCTTCTGGGAGGTGTTTGAACCACTGTGGTGGGACTCAGCAAAGCTGCATCAGCTTCCTCTGGCTTGCAGTGGGTAAAATACTTCAACAAAAAGTCAGAGGCTCCTGGGGAACTTGGGAGTCTCAGTGTCAGCCTCTCCATGTCCCAGTTTTCTGTATTTAAAGTGGAGGAGTGTGCTTTGTTTATTCTTTATAATTAAAAAAGCTTTCAGAGAAGAGGCTCTTTTCCTTCCTCCAGCACATGTGGATGCCATGAGGCTCCTCTTGTGGGGCTGTGAGCACCACTGAGTCCCTTCTGTGACTGAAAAAGTGGATTTGTGTCACTTGTATCCCTACACTTCAACTCCTCTAGTTAAACAACTTTTAAAACTTCCTTCCAGTTGTTTCCTCTCTGCCCCTTTCTGCATGGAGTTTTTCCAGAGGAGGCTTTCTTTCTTTTTCCCTCTTTTTCACTCTCATTGCACTCCCACAGCCAGCCAGATCATTTTGGTTAATGCTTATCTCCCTTTGTCATTTCCAGGAAGAGCTTTAGCCTGAAAATCTGGCATAGGTGGGGTGGCAAAGGCTTTTTATTCAGTGCTTTCACATTGTGCTATTTATTAAAGGGAGGTCACCGAGCCTGGGTCTATAATTTTGTGTGGGCTTCCCAGATGTGGGATTTCTTATCTAGAAAGCTGTAGAGCATTTGCAGAGTGTTTATTCTTTGTGACCTGGCCATGAAGGTAGAAGTGATGTTGTTTGACTGGTACTTCAAGGTAAGTCCTCAACCTGCAGCTTGGATGGATTCCTGCTTATCACTCTGCACATTATCTGTTAGAACCGTTGAGAAAAAGGCAATCAGCTTCCTCCTGTCCCCTTTGAAAGTTATTACCTCCTTTTCACCTCTTTGTGCAGCCAATTTAAGACTTTGAATAAAATTCCTGAATTATTAAAATTTCCCTTTGGAGCTTCACACCCTCAGGGTCTGCTCATATCTGCGGGGTCTAATTGGGGTTCAAACAATTGTCACACTTCTTTGCACACATGTTCTCTGGGAGCCTTGGGGAACGCAGTGGATTTTCTGAATTCCTCTAAATTCGGCTGCCTTAAAATTCCTCTCCTTAGAATGGATACAATGTAAATAAAGAAGAGGTGGGGGGGAAAAAAAGGCGACAATTTGGCTTTGATCATTTCTGCTGAAAAGATTCAGGCCTGATGTCTTAGGACTGTTACAAATTTCTGCTCTCCACTGTGATTTAATGTAATTTGACCTACACTGAACATCCCTGCTGATTCCTTCACCCTGTTGGAATTGGAATGGAAAGAAAATTATTTTCTGCAGTTATGAATGTGTGGAAACAGCAGTGGAAGATGGTGAAGTCAGAGCCGTTCATGTTTTGGCCTGACATGTCAAAACTTCCAGGCCCCCCCCAGTCCCTTGCTTTGAGAACATTTCAAGTGACTTCAGATTTAATCCACTTTTTCTGGAGAGCATTCCCAGAGCCTCGGGAGTCTCAGGATCTTGGTAAAACCAGCCCAGCCCTCTGCCTTTGAGAGACTGCATCTTTTGAGACCTTGCCTTGTGAAAATGCCCTCTGGCAAATGGTCTCAATTTAGGAGTCCTGTGGAACAGCACTGCTTGCATTCCTTGCAGAAAATGCCCCAATTCCCCATGTCTGCAGGCAGGGAATGGTCCAGGTCAGATCAATATCCCCAGGAGATAGCTCATTTCTGTCTTTGTGGCAGTAGCTGAGGGGAGGGGGCAGTGATAACGTGGTGTCAGTGCCTCCACAGTGCCCTGCTGGGCACTCCAGGCTGCGGGGAACACACGCATCAAGCCTTGGTGGAAACTCTGCAAACATGGACTTCCTGCAGTTAACAGATCACAGAAAACTGTTCTGGGGTTAGCAATTTACAAACCTCAAAATGCTCCTCGTTGTGTTCCCTGGAGAGGGCTTTGGCTCTTCTCCAGCTGAGTCTTCCTCCCTGTCACAATCCAGCCTGCTGCTATTTTACCCAGATTTTAACAAGATGTGCTTGAATCCAATATGGTGCTGACAATATTTGATCCCCTCCTGCTGAAATGTAGGAAGTATCTTCTTAGACAGGAATTGTTTCCTTTTTTCCCCCTCTCTTTTTTCCCCCTCTCTTTTTTCCCCCTCTCTTTTTTCCCCCTCTCTTTTTTCCCTGCCATTTTCATGTCTAATTTCCAAGTCATGACATGCAGAGGGTGTCTGAGCAAATCTAATCAGCCTTCTGCCTTCGTTAGGAAGGACAGCTGAGATAGTTTTTAACACCTCCATCCCTTCCTTGCTGCAATCTGTTTTGATTAAAATTGCACAGGGCTCTCATCTGCATATTTATCATTCCACATACCCACAAATCATCTCACAATTCTGCCACTCCTGAACGTTCAGGAGAGACTGGAGTGCTACCCCAGGACTTTAAAGCATGCAGACATTAATTTCATTTCTCACACCTGCTGCTTTCCAGCAAATATGGCTTTGGGGAAGGGAAATATTCATGCATTACCTTTGCTTAGTATTCCTCAGGAGTCAGGATTCCTGGGGTTTTTTTTCAAGATTGATTGAAAATTTCCTATTAAGAAACAAATTTCTAATTAAATGGAAGGTCCTGAAAAAGTTCTGATGCCAGGAGGGGGCAAGGGGAAGGGGGGATGTCTAAACAAAGAAATAACCCTTTTTAATAACATTTTTTCAGCTTTTGACAGCCAGACTGTGACATGCTTTCAGATCTTCAGATGAAAGGGCTGCAGTGGAAATGAAAATTATTCCTTCCCTTTGTGCTATTGACAGTCCACCTTACCTCCATCACATATTATTATGTGTATCACCAGGCAGTGATCAGGTTTTTTAAGAAGTGTTTTCTAGAAATAGCCCTTTTCTGCTCTTTGGTTAAAATCTAACTTTTAAAGTTAATGTTCTTATAAGAAAACTCTTTTCTTACCTGAATCTCATTTTGCCCCAGCTGGTACTGCAGAAATGCTGTGATTTGCTTCTCAATTCATAATCTCTATTTTTTAATCAGATATTTAAGATGTGTGAGAGGCCACAACACATTTTCTTCTTATTTATATTGAGGTTGTGCCTCGGGGAGCAGGAGAGCAGGAGATAACTCTTGCCCAAGGAGGGTGGGAAGGTGCCAGTGACCAGATGGGGAGAACACAAGCTCCAGATTTATTGTCCTGCATGACAAGCAGAACATTTTGCAGATCATCCACATCATCGTGTCCAGGATTTTTGTAGTCAGGGTGGCAGGAAGACTTGAGGGCATAGCTCATTAGGATGAGAGGGGTTCCCTATTAGACAAAATATTTGTAAAAACAAACACACTCTGGGTCATACAGACCTCTCAAAGTACCTGAGAGATATCAGACATCACCCAGCTCCTCTTACAGACCACAAGGCCAAACTCATGCTGGGAAGGGTCATTTTTTGCCAACCTTTGCTGCAATTCTTTTAGGTGCCCCTAAATAATCCAGCAGCTGATGTCTGCAAAGAAAATATCAAGAGGATTTCTCCAAGAGGCAGGTTTAAAATACAATCTACACAAACTGCTCTGAAGGGAAGACGAGGGAAAATGAAGGGACAACAGAGCCTGGCAGTTAATGTGGCTCCATTTCTCTCCTGCTCCCGGGTGGTCGATTGTGGTCAGAGCTGTTGTTTGGATGTGTTTGAGGAGCTGGGGTTGGAGAGAAGGATGTCCTCTTTGTTCTCCCAGCCAAGACCATGGCTAATGTATAAAGAACTGGAGGAAGGTGTCTTGTTTTGTAGATGTCAGGTCCAGGAGTGGAGCTCAGCTAACCATGCTGGGCCCTTGGCAGATGGGGAACACCTGATGGGGATGAATTAGTTCAGACATCACACGAGCTGTCAAAGCACAGGGGTCACAGAGCAGGCATGGAATGCTGCCCCTAGACCACCATGATGTTTCTCCAGAAACTTCAAAAGGATGTCAGCCAAGATATGTTAATTCTTCCAGGATCATCTATGAGCTGAGAGGTTTGGCTGCCTCTAATGCAGCAAGTGTCCTCTCAGAGTCCTGGTGTTCATGTGGCTTTCATTAGTAGTGAAGGTGACAGTGACAGTGGCTCTTGCCAGAGCGGGTTTGTCATTTTCCAGGCATATTAAAGAAATCACAGTTTGTACCATGATTAAATGATTTGTCAACTCACATTGGTCAGCAGAAAAAAGTGCAACTTCCTTGGTTTGGGCAAGGCCCGTTTTCCTGTGGTTTGGGGTTTACAGAAGCCATAAGGAAATGGATGCTCAACTTTCACTAAAATTCAGTGAGAATGAGATGCAGAGCTGCCTCCAGTTTGTTCCATTTCCCATTGGTGATCCATCTGTCAAGCAGCCTGTCCCTTCAATGACTGCTTGAGGGTTAGGCACCAGTTTTAGCTGTATGACTTTTTCCTGGGGCAAAAGGTGCATAGCAGCACATGGAACTGCATGGGAAGCACTTTGCAAAGCCCAAGTAGGAGTGCTTGAGACTAAAATCCCACTTCAAATACAGTCGTGAACACATTTCATGAACTGGCAACCCAGTTTAGGGATTGAGTCAGAAATGGGACGTGGATCATGTCTGTCTCTATTATTCTTTATTAATAACCTTGTGATCTCTTCTGGTGCAGGCAGGGCTTGCAGAAATATTTGAGCAAATGGGGTAAGTGTTAGAAATGCCTTAAAGCTGAATGGTTTTCCGTAACAAGGAAAAAACCTTCCCTGCTGCTTGTTTACTTCTGATTTATTCCCCGGTAAAAAGAGGTGAAGTTTGCCCTTTGTGAGCTCTACATTCCCTAAAAAACCCACTAAACTTCAGTGAAGTGTCTGATGTGTTATTGCCATTCCCTCACAAAAGCAGCTGGGATAACATGGGAAAAACAATCCCTCCACTTTGGGGAAATCAGAAGGGTGGAAGAGGCTGGTCTCTCATCTGACAAATAAATTAGCATCAAAACTATGATGTTTAGAGAATAAATTGCTGTTTCCTCCATTACTGGCATTTCATAGCTTGCAACCACTGAAAGCACAGTCACTGATCTAACCATTAAACCAAGCTCTTCTGGGAGTGGGAAGGAAAACAAACGCTGAGATGACATTTATTAGGTGTGCTTGTTCAGGCAGTCCATTACTGCTTTGGCTCCTCACTCTACGTGCTGAGGGGCTGATCCTGCATGGAAGTCAGTGGATGTCTTTCCACTCTTCTGGCTCACTCCATTGAAAAGGAACATGCACAGACTGAGGAGGAAGAGGAAATAGTGGAGCTAATTGAAAGGAATGAGTTTCAGGAGGAGCTGTAGAGCCCAGCCAGGTGCTTGTAACTGTACACGAGTTATTGTGCTATAGCTGAGGAAAGATCAGACAGTGGGAAATGCTGCCTGATGGAAAGGGATATTGGCTGCTAAAAAGGCATTTTTACACATGTAGTTTTATTGCTGTCTCTGTTGTTGGAATCTCTGCTTCTCTTGTGTCTCATTACTTTTATACTAAAATATCCCTGTGATACAAGCACTGACACCAGAACCTTCCACCTGCAGAGAGTTCCATTTATCTTCATGCTCTTGATAAATCATCATATAGTAGAACTTACTATGGAGCTACAAGCCCCAGAGCTCAGATTCCACAGCAATCTTGGAGTAATTTAAAACATATAGAAAAGGGCTAGAATGAGCTTGGTGGTGCTGATGCACCTTTTGACAATGCCTCGAGTTTCTTGCATGGTCCAATCTTGAGCAGCCTTCAAGCAGTGGAGGGTGAAGGAAATACAGAATTTAATATTGGTTAAATCATAACAGAACACATATATGTTTTATCTACCTCTGTTTTCAGTTGAGCTGAGACTCAGGAGCCATCTTTCCCCAGTCTTCTGCTTGAAGCAGTTAAACTTTCTACAACCCACTGTATTTGCTCTAAACTGCAAATAACGGCAGTTTTCTTCATGTCAGGTGACATTTCCTTCAGAATCACACTGAGATCCAGGAAAACCACTGGTATTGTACATCAGGGCAAGCTCAGCAGCTTGGGTGAATTGTGATGGTCCTGTTCTCTGAGGATGCAGCACACAAGCAGTGCCGCAACTTTGCTAGGTTGTGTAGCTCCTGTTAATCCCTTACACTGCTCCTTCTTCTTTCAGGGAACAAACGCACCTGGAAAGAAAAGGATCTCCAGCTTGGTTTGGCCTGGCTCTCCAGTTTCTGCTGCAGATTACAAAGGCCAAGCAGACCTAAGACTCTCTCAGCCTCAAAAGGGAACTGGGCACCACAATGGGACTCCCCAGCCGGGTCTTGGCTTGTGCCTTCCTCGCTTTGCTGTCCCAGCACGTCACTGCGGGACTCATCAAGAGAATTATCCGGCAGAAGAGGGAGACTGGGCTGAACGTGACCTTGCCAGAGGATAACCAGCCTGTGGTTTTCAACCATGTCTACAACATTAAGCTGCCCGTTGGCTCCCTCTGCTCCGTGGACCTGGACACGGCGAGCGGCGACGCTGACCTGAAGGCGGAAATTGAGCCTGTCAAGAACTACGAGGAGCACACGGTGAATGAGGGGAACCAGATTGTCTTCACTCACAGGATTAACATTCCCCGCCGGGCTTGTGGCTGTGCAGCTGCCCCAGACATTAAGGATCTGCTGAGCAGACTAGAGGAGCTGGAGGGGCTGGTCTCCTCCCTGCGGGAGCAGTGTGCCAGCGGGGCTGGATGCTGTCCTAATTCCCAGGCAGCAGAAGGTAAGGCAGGCTAGGGAGCTGCTCCTGGGGGAAATTCTTGTGCTGGCTTTAGATGTGGTTTAGAGTGATACTCCAATCTCTTTCAAGAATGAGCACAAGTCAGCCTCTTACATTTGAAACATAATCAAAACTGGGAATGTGTTTGGCCAGCGTGCAAGGTACATTCATTCACAGTTCCACAGCTTTATGGATCTGTGGGTCAGGAGTTGACCTGGGACCCTTTGTAGCTGTGGCATTGAGCATGGACAGCACTTGGACATGGTAAATCTGTGTCGGAGTTAAGATTAAAACTCACAGTCCAAGCTCTTGGCTCCACTTTTTGTCCCCTTGAGGAAGCTGCCAATGTAACCATTTTCACTTCCAAGTTTTCTTTAGTAGAGACCAATAAAAATACAGCAGGATATAAGGCAATAGACAAGCACAAATAGTTACAGAAGAGGGAAAAATTGTGTCTGTCTGGTTGATTTTTAAATTGAGGGTCGGGGTTGGTCATATGAGAGAAGAAATACAAGTCTTCTTCGGAGCGATGTGTCCCTCTGAGCTCAGATCAGCCTCCTAGTTGCTGACACAGCTCATGACACAATGTGCTGCCTGACTTTTTGTGTTCTGGGGTGAATGGATGAACGATGTTCCATCGTGCATGCCCTAATGAAGCAGTCAGGAAAGCTGCTCAGTCAGTGGGAGAGGATTTTGAGAAGGGAGGAGGAATCCAGCATACTCAATTACCAAGTTGTTGGCAGGGGATCTTCCCTGGCATTAGAGCGAATTAAAGCTTTCCTGGTAAAGTAAATCTAGCTGGAGAAAGAAATAGATATTATCATTTAAAAACTTGAAAAACCAATGTCCTGTAAGGAACTAGGAAAATCAGAGCCCTTTTGGGTCATATGTGCCATGCTGGCCTAAGGCATCCTAGTGCCACTGGGGGTAATGAATTTTGGGATCGTTGGTACAGGTCGCCTGGACACCACGCCCTATTGCAGCGGGCACGGCAACTACAGCATCGAGATCTGCGGCTGCGTCTGCGAGCCCGGCTGGAAGGGCCCCAACTGCAGCCAGGCCTCGTGTCCCTCCGACTGCAACGACCAGGGCAAGTGCGTGGACGGGCTGTGCGTGTGCTTCGAGGGCTACACCGGCCCGGACTGCAGCCAGGAGCTCTGCCCCCAGGGCTGCGGCGCCCACGGGCGCTGCGTGGGCGGGCAATGCCTGTGCCACGAGGGCTTTGTGGGTGACGACTGCAGCGTGCCCCTGTGCCCCCACAACTGCCACGGCCGCGGGCGCTGCGTGGACAGCGAGTGCGTGTGCGACGAGGGCTACACCGGCGAGGACTGCAGCGAGCTCATCTGCCCCAACGACTGCTTCGACCGTGGGCGCTGCGTGAACGGCACCTGCTTCTGCGAGGAGGGCTTCACCGGCGAGGACTGCGGGGAGCTCACCTGCCCCAACGACTGCCACGGCAACGGGCGCTGCGAGAACGGGCTGTGCGTGTGCTACGAGGGCTTTGTGGGCGACGACTGCAGCGAGAGGAGGTGCCCCAACGACTGCCACAACCGCGGGCGCTGCGTGGGCGGGCGCTGCGTGTGCCACGAGGGGTACCTGGGTGAGGACTGTGCGGAGCTGCGGTGCCCCAACGACTGCCACAACCGCGGGCGCTGCGAGAACGGGCAGTGCGTGTGCCACGAGGGGTTCATCGGGGAGGACTGCGGGGAGCTGCGCTGCCCCAACGACTGCCACAACCGCGGGCGCTGTGAGAACGGGCAGTGCGTGTGCCACGAGGGCTTCACCGGGGACGACTGCAGCCAGCTGCGGTGTCCCAACGACTGCCACAACCGCGGGCTGTGTGTCAACGGGCAGTGCGTGTGCGATGAGGGGTACACGGGCGAGGACTGCGCCGAGCTGCGCTGCCCCAATGACTGCCACAACCGCGGGCGCTGCGTGGAGGGGCGCTGCGAGTGTGACAACGGCTTCACGGGCGACGACTGCGGCGAGCTGGCCTGCCCCAACAACTGCCACGGGCGTGGGCGCTGCATCGACGGGCGCTGCGTGTGCCACGAGGGCTTCGTGGGTGAGGACTGCCGGGAGCGCTCCTGCCCCAACGACTGCAACAACGCGGGGCGCTGCGTGGATGGGCGCTGTGTCTGCGAGGATGGCTACATCGGGGATGACTGCTCCGATGGTAGGTGCAGTGTCCCTCTGAACTGCTTCTCCTTGGGCCAGCCAACAGCCATGGACACTCCACAAAGATTTTCCATAGATCTGGGCTCTGTTGCTGCTTTTCCAACATAGTCCAAACAGCAGGATCAGAGATGCAACAACACCTGTAGCTCTTGACATCCTGAAATATCAGAGCTAAGTAATGTAGCAGTTTCTGGTGACTTTTGGTGGTCACCAGCACAACAGGCTGCTGATGGTGTTGCAGTGCCTTTGTCACCTCCATTTCTGCTCCCACCACAATGTCACTGGTGCTGTAGCCAGCACTGGCTGGGATTTGTCACCATGACCCTTCAGTTTCTCACAGTACCTCTTGATGCTAGAAAAAAAAGCTGGAAGAAGCTGTTCTAGCTAAGGAGAAAAGGGAAATGTTCCAGAGTCTTCTCCACATGTGTGTGTGAATTTATATATCTGTATATATATATGCATATATGTGTATATATATATGGATGTGTGTATATTAGATCTCACAGAAGTTTAGAGGAAAATCGTGGGATCAGCTGGAGTGGAAACTTAGCTATAAAGTCACATGCTTGGTTTCCCAGGACCACTGACTCTATGGAAATTGATAGAAAATTTTGGCAGCCTGATAATGACAGGCAATACACTGTAAATGAGGTCGTTTTCTTTAGTAGATCCTGGGAGAGAAATTATGAAACTAAATTTTGGTAATCAAAGAGTACTTTGGGGTTGGGAACACTATAAAAAACAATGAATACCCTTTAAAAGAAATTCCCATCGTTCATCTCCTCCTTCTGGAAGGTGCCTAAACTCTACTTTGTGATCTTGCACAGGCAGATCTATTGCAAGTATTTATTCAAATTATAATGTTTTATTTTACTTTGGAAAATCTGTGCGAATCCCAGGACTTCTAGCTCTACAATCACATGCTGCTGGCAGTTGAATTAAACATATGAATCCCTCGGGACCCAGCTATAGCAGTCTTGTGCTGCAGCCATGAGAGGAGCAGCTGGAACACAGTCAGCCAGAGGTTGTGTGCAAGTGTGAGAGCAGAAATTGGCCCACGGCTTCTGGAAATGTCTGTAGTCTCCATCAGCTGAGCATTCCTTTCCTCAGCAGCTAATTTGTGGGACATGCCTTCCCCATTCCCTGTGTGTGAGATGAGCCTTAGGAACCGCTCCTGGGAAAATGTGAAACTGGGCAAGTCATTATTTCCTGAGCCTTGAGAACTTCTTATAACTTTGGTTTGACTTTTTTTTTCCACCCTCACTCCCAGTGTCTCCTCCAACTGAGCTGACTGTGACCAATGTGACAGATAAAACTGTCAACCTGGAGTGGAAGCACGAGAACCTGGTGAACGAGTACCTCATCACCTACGTCCCCACCAGCAGTGGGGGCTTGGACATGCAGTTCACCGTGCCAGGAAACCACACAGCTGCCACCATCCACGAGCTGGAGCCGGGGGTGGAGTACTTTATCCGTGTCTTTGCGATCCTGAAAAACAAGAAGAGTATTCCAGTCAGCGCCAGGGTAGCCACATGTGAGTTTAATATTCCCTGCATTCATCCTTTTGTCTACTCCATTTGCATCTCTCTTTTGGAGTGTTGATTATTTTGTATTTTCTGTTTTCACTTTGTATGCGTTGACTGCATCCCTTTCTTGGGGGTATTTATTCTGCATTTTTATTTTCAGTTCAGATGTATTGATTTACATTCCATTTTTGAGATATCATTTCTTTTGTATTTTCTACTTCCAATTCAAATGTTGGCCTGGAAAAAACAGCCCTCTGCACTTCCATTTTCTAATTTTTTCCAATACCAGGGACTTTGTTAGAAGCACAGTTCACAAACTCTTCTGCTCTCAATGTCTCCCCGTATAGGGTCTTTGTGAATTAAGAACCTTAGCTTCTTTATTAAAATGCATATTTCTTTATTATAATGTACATGTCTTTATTATAATGTTCATTTAAAAAATTCTGGTAATTCTTTCTGAGAAAAAAAAATTAAAATGTAGCAGCGAGTACAAGAGCAATATGAAATCATGTGCATTCAAACTATTTTGGCTAAAGTAGAGGTTATAGTTTTTTTGCATCTTTGCTGTGATTTACTACATCTAACCTTTTATCTGACTGTCTATACTTCTGCTGTTCATCTTCTTTTTGTTTTGTGCACATCACCGTCACATCTAAACATCTCAATAGAAAAAGGTGCTCTTTGATTTCTGTCACTGAGCTCATTTCTGGAGAGCTGGGGCAGGATTCAGCTCTCCTGACTTCCAAAGTCAACACCAGGCTTCTTTCAAGAGGGCACAAAAAAGAGATTTCAAGGGTAAAATTCTTTTTATTCTAAGGTGACATTTAACCAGCTCAGGAAAGTCTCTCCAAAGTCACAATAACTGGATCTGAGGAGAGTTTAACGCCTCATCTGCAGATCCCCACCTGGCAGATATTTCTAGAAGTGGAAAGATGTCCTACCCTAGTGCCCTATTTATGGGAATTTGCTGCTCATGTGAGAATATCCCTTTCTTCTGCCACAGATCTGCCTGCTCCAGAAGGTCTGAGATTCAAATCTGTTCGGGAAACATCTGTCCAGGTGGAGTGGGACCCTCTGAACTTCTCTTTTGATGGCTGGGAGCTGGTCTTCCATAATATGGTGAGGAAGCAGTTTCACTGCTTATAGTATAGAGTGAAAAATCCTGGATTTTTGTGTTTGTACTCACTGATTGTCCCATGTGTTCCAGAAAAAGGATGATAATGGTGACATAACCAGCAGCTTGAAAAGGCCAGAGACATCCTACATGCAGCCAGGTTTGGCACCTGGGCAGCAGTACAATGTGTCCATCCATATAGTGAAGAACAACACCAGAGGACCAGGACTGTCCAAAGTCATCACCACAAGTAAGCACAACCTGTGTTTGGTCTGGTTTTAGTTGGCCACCAACAAAACATCTGCTGTTAGGGCGTTTGTAAACAAAGAGAAATTAAAGCTCTACATTGCGAGTTAATAGGGGGAGAAAAGGAAATAGTGGAGTTGCTAATGAATACATGAGGAAAAAAATAATTCCCTGTTTGAAGCAGAAGGGAAATTTATGTCCAGCTAGAAGGTAGCAGGCAGCATGCACTTTTATTCCTTTTTCAAGATTACATCAGCAGAAACTAGAATTTCTTGCTAGAATTTGTTTCATCCTGATCACGTTTGCATGAAGAGTGTATGAAGGTGGGGAAACTCTTAGGGTTTCTGCTTGTCTTTCTTTTGGCATCTCCTGGTTTGAAGGAGTTTTGATGGATTTGCTTCTGATGGATTGATTCTATTTGGAGTCTAAAACTACAGGAACTAAAGGAAGAGCGTAAATGAGGATTTACTAGTTTTAACTTTGTCCTGAATCACCAATTAAAAGCATAAGAATATGGGTGTTTTTCATGGCAAGATTCCTTTTTAAAGCCCCTTTTCCCCTCTCCTTTGCTTGGTGACAGAGCTTGATGCCCCCAGCCAGGTGGAGGCCAAAGACGTCACCGACACCACAGCTCTCATCACGTGGTCCAAACCCTTGGCTGAAGTTGAAGGTGTAGAGCTCACTTATGGCCCCAAGGACATTCCAGGGGACAGGACAACCATTGACCTCTCTGAAGATGAGAACCAATATTCCATTGGCAACCTGAGGCCACACACGGAGTATGAGGTGACGCTCGTGTCTCGTCGAGGGGACATGGAAAGCGACCCTGTGAAGGAAGTCTTTGTCACAGGTGAGGGCTGGGAAGGTGCCACAGGCACCACCCATCCTCCTGTGCTGTTTGTGTCTTGTTGCTGGAGTTGGCAGCTGCTGATCAACGCAAAATCAGCCCAGTTTTAGAAGCACATGAAAGTAGAGAATAATTTCCTGTGCCTTTTATGCCCTGTTGGCTCACCAAAATATTTAGACCCCCCCCCCACAAGAATATAAATGTATTTTAAAAATGGGAATTAGGTTATTGTGTCTTTTACCCTAAATCCCTACTTCAAAAAGCAAATTCCTCTGGATCATTTGTCTGTCTGATGAGCTAAATATCTTCTGTAGTTCCTATTCCATCTTATTTCTCTTTGCCTAATTACTTTAGAAGCAGAGAACTGTTATTTTTTTTCTTCTTCACTTCTGCAAATATTTCCTGCCATTCTTTTATAAATTTACTGTGCTCCTCGGTGGTTCTGGGAATGTTTTTGGAAAGTGTGGGTCCTTTAGCAGCTTATCAAGGCTTGATGCATTAAGAGAGCTGTGAATTACATCCCTTTTTATCCTAAAATACAGTTCTTATTTTGAAGCAGGATTTGAGGCTACTGTAGGTGTGAAAAATGAAAGCTCATTGAATTTCTCTATAATATTCACCTTTTTTTTGAGACTTAGAGTTCCTTCCAGGCATGAATGCAAGATGTTACTGAACAGAAATTCTAGAGATGACCAGTTCTTTGCTCTTTTTTCCTTCCGAAAGCTGAGATAATTGTAAAGGAAAACATTATTTTAATCCAAATATGTTTTTTCCACAAACCTGTTTTGCAATAAAAACTAATTATTGCAAGTGAAAATGTTATTTTTGTCACAGGAGATAGAAGTTAAATTTCTTGAACTGAAGTTGGTGAACTCTGCTTTTCACACTAGAAAACCTCTGGTTTTTTGTAATTAAGACATAACAGGATCACGTGAGAGGAAGCTTTATGGGTCATTTCACCTTCTAAAAAGCACTGTCACAAGAGACTGCTGTCAGAAGAGAAATATTCCTAATTATTTATTTATTGCTTGGTTGATTCCAGACCTGGATGCTCCAAGGAACCTGAAGCGGGTGTCCCAGACTGACAGCAGCATCACCCTGGAGTGGAAGAACAGCCACGCCAATGTCGATAATTACCGAATTAAGTTTGCCCCCATCTCTGGAGGGGACCACGTGGAGATCACCGTGCCCAAGGGCAGCCAGGCCACAACCAGAGCTACACTCACAGGTAGGGGAATGGAGAGATTGTCACTAATGTCACATTGGTTTTGTCACCCCAGGGCACAGGACATGGAGAAAAAAATGTCCTTGTGGTCACTATACATTAGAGGTAAAAACAAATTTTGAGTGATCTCAAGCACATTTTTTTGGGACAAGAGGTTACAAATTTGAAATTAGATGAGATATTAGGAAGGAATTATTCCATGAGAGGGTGGTGAGGCCCTGGCACAGGGTGCCCAGAGCAGCTGTGGCTGCCCCTGGATCCCTGGCAGTGCCCAAGGCCAGGCTGGACAGGGCTTGGAGCAGCCTGGGATAGTGGGAGGTGTCCCTGCCATAGCAGGGGGTCAAACAAGATGATCTTTAATGTCCCTTCCAACTCAAACTATTCCATGATTCTATAAATTGAGTAGACCAAATTGAATTGAAAGCCATGTGAAATGGATTTACCAGCCAGCAGAAGATATGTAACCATTTCACTTCCACATACATCCCTGAATCCAACGAATCAGTTCCCCTAATTCTAAGCAGTTTTGTGGAAGGGGCTTCACACCCCGAGCTCAAAAGGCATTTTCATGTGCTAGGGGTGGGTGGGATTCACTGGTGCCAGTCTGCAGCTTGTCAGCTGGAGGATCAACAGAAACCTCAATTCTCTGCAGAGAGGAAAGCAGATCTCTTACTTTGCATCCATTCAGCCTTCCTTATTCCAACAAATGTCTGCAGGCATATTCCATGGACAGGAACTCACATTTCTTCTCCTCATCTCGTAGGTTTGAGGCCTGGAACTGAATATGGCATTGGAGTGACAGCAGTGAGGAATGACAGGGAAAGTGCTCCTGCTACCATCAATGCTGGCACTGGTGAGTGTCCTGATCCCATCTGAGCTCTGGAGGAAGCAACTCAGGTGGAGCCACTCCTTCATTTCTAAGAGATGCTGGAAGAGACATTTTAGAAAGTTCTTAATTTCATTTTGCTACATTTCCCGTCAAGGAAAAGAAAAATATTTCCATAAAGGTCATGACCTCTGAATATGACTTCTTTTTCCTGTCCCTTTTAATGTTTTGGGAGTTTCATCTCCAGGTGAGCTCCCTAATGATAATAATGCTTGCACTATTATCTATGATCTCTCTGGCCATCCTCTGTCTGTGAGGGTTTCTGGCAGGAATGGTGGTGGCCAAAATGTTGATGTGACAAAGAGAGGTTGCAGTACTCCTGATTGACCTTCCAATCCAGAATTTTTCACACAATACTGCCTTTTCCCAGGTGAATTATCTGAAGGCTTTATTTCTGCCTCTCAAGTATAAGGGGGAGAAATTTGTTCTGGTTTTGTCTGTAAAGGAGAGCATCATCATCCTCCACCCATTTCAAAAGGTCCCAAAGGTGGGCAGACCCTGAACTGCTGCCAGACCCCAGTGGAGATGTTCCTCTACAGATGCCTGAAAAACTCTCTCAGAGCAGTTCAGAGACACCTCAACTTTGCTTGTTTTTCACCCTGTAGATCTTGATAACCCCAAGGACTTGGAAGTCAGCGAGCCCACTGAGACCACCTTGTCCCTCCGCTGGAGAAGGCCGGTGGCCAAGTTTGACCACTACCGCCTGCTTTACACCGGTCCCTCTGGGAAGAAGAGCGAGGTGGAGATCCCTGTGGACAGCACCTCCTTCCTGCTGCGGGGGCTGGAGCCAGGCACCGAGTACACCATCAGCCTGCTGGCAGAGAAGGGACGGCACAAAAGCAAACCCACCACTGTCAAGGGCTCCACGGGTGAGTAGCAGCTTTTGGTGGTCACTGGGCAAGGACTAGCCCAGGGGTAGCTTCATCTGATTTCCTAATCCGTATCTGGGGAACCTCCTGCAGAGCAGACAGCTCTGCCAGCATGAGAGAGTGAAGGATGGCTCTGTATGTCCCTCCCTGCTGTGTTCACCTCCATGCTCCCAATGATTTCTTACTCATCCTTTGAGAGGCCTCACAAAGAGCTCATCCACTGGTCCTGCATGGACGTAGAACTCATTCTTTACTTTAGGTGAGGCTGTGTATTTTTGTACATCATGTCTTTTACATGTTTTGCTTTCTACAGCCAGAATCCTAAGAGGAAGAGCAACCAGAATGTGTTTAGCTTTGTTTGTTCCTACCTAATTTATTCTCTTCACAGCAGGCCATCATCCCTCAGCAGGGCCAGCGGGGCTCTGATGTTGCCCTATTTCAGTTTTCTCATCCTAAAGTGGGAAAGGCTCCTGTCCCAATCTGGTCCAAGCCACCATTTCCACTGGGTACTGTGACTTATATTTGTCTGTTTCTGCCTTCTCCATTTGTGCAAAGCACTCCCTCTGACCAGTATCAGATGACTTCTTGAACAAGGTTTTATCCTTTGTGAAACATTTGGAGCCAAGTTTTGTTGCATAGAGAATTATATCTCAGTATAGAACACAAATAAGTCCTGAATCTTTAGGTTTCTCAGCCTAAATCCTGTGAGGCAAAGCCTTAACTGCTCTAAGCAAGCAGAGATGGTGAAATCACAATCAGCTGGGCTACAGTTATTGTCCCTATCAGACACCAAGGTGTTTATCCTTTTCTCCCCAAAGACCATCTGTGAGGTGAGCACATACCAGACGTTGTGGATTTTACAAATTAATACCTACACAGCTTAAATGATCAAAGCTGGGTTCATATTCAACACTCCCTGGCAGTGTTCACGCCAGCACAACCTCTGAATGCTTTATAGAGACAGCAATCCACCAGAGAGTTACATGGTCTGGAAACCATCAGTCCAGAACGAGTTGTTTGATGCCTAAGTCAGGCCTGTGTCCAGTGCAGGGAAAAACTGGGAAGCCTTGAGGCACATCCAGAAAAAAGGAAGCTGTAGGTTTGTGTGGCAGGTGTGAGCAAGCTTCAATTTTCCAACTTTCTCTGTTGGAAGACTGAGAGTTTTCAAGGAAGTCTGCAGAGCTGGTGAAGAGGCAGAAACAATGTGCTGTGGAATCTCACAGCCTGGTCTTTCCAGCACCAGCTTCCAAAGCTTCACAAGTTGACTTCTTTTTCCTCGTTTGCCTTTTTTTTTTTTTTTCTTTAGAAATACCTTCATCTGGCTGCTGTATTTATTTTATGTCTTTACTCAGAGCACCAGTAAACAGAGAGGGCTCTGCAGTGGGCTCCTGGGAGCAGCAGTTGAAATAACCTGGCTCTGTGACCTTTCTCCTGCGTAGGAATGGACAAATCCAAACACAGAGCACAGGGAGCACAAATTCTCTGGAAGCCTGGGCGGTACAAGACAAGTGGTCTCTTCAGTTTGCTTTTCCATCTACCCTCAAGACACTCCTCTTTATCCATGTTCCAGCACTTGGGAGGTCCCAAGTCCTCAGGCTAAAGCCAAACAATCTTGTTTTGCCCTCTCTTGTGGAGGCAAGCTGAAACATTCAGAACTCATGAACCTAGAGCAAAGGACACATCACAAAATCTTCCATAATACAGGATGGAGGCCACTGTTGCTTCTGTCTCTTCACAGGGTTGAAGTGCAGCTCAAGTGACAAAGACTTTTTTAACTGATGTCCCTGATCTTGCACTCAAGGGATGGCAAAGATAATAGAGTGAAGTTTGCTAAATTTTGCTGAAAAGGAAAGAATGAATATTTCATATTTCTGTTTGCTTGTTTGTGTCTTGTAGCTCCATGTAGTGTAACCCTAATGCAAGCATTGAGTCCTGACCCAGAGGATCTCCCTGAAATGAGTTTTTTGCTCCAGGAGGCTTCAGAAATGCAGGAGAATTCCATGAGGGACCTTGTGGTCCTGAGGGAAACAGACCACACAGCTTTAGTGTCTTGTGGTGTGTGAATACAGGAACCCACAGCAGTTTTGTGCTGGACACATGGAAGTGTCACAGCTGAGCCCTTCCTGCCCAGAGAGCCCCTGGGAGCTGGGATTGACAGCCTCCAAACCAACACTTCCTATAAAACCAAGGTGTGTGCATTGCCTGGAGAGCAGCACTCTGCTCCTCTGGAAGCTGTGCCTACCACAGGAAACTCCTTTCTGTTATTAGTGAAGGTATCACGAGGGTCCCACCTGCCATTGCACGAAGGTTTGCCTCAGAAATTAAAGATAATGAGCCATTTCACTCCTTGGAGGGACCTT
The DNA here is from genome assembly GCF_024509145.1 of Vidua macroura. NCBI lineage: Eukaryota > Metazoa > Chordata > Aves > Passeriformes > Viduidae > Vidua > Vidua macroura. The sequence goes on from NC_071591.1 coordinate 8,548,341, forward strand.
GCCTTGAGCATGTCCCAGCAGATGAGCAGCTCATCTGCAGGGTGAGCACGTAGCCCAGCTCTGAGCAGCCCAGCAGTCAGACTGCAGCTTTGTTCTCTCCTGCTCTGCCTCTGGAACCCTGCCTGCAGAGCACAATGTGGGGCCTGGAGCAGGAGGGATGGCAATACATCAGGCATGAGAGGCCTGGGGAGATGAATGAGTGAGCATTAGAGAAAGCATGAGCCAAGCCCAAATTCCTCTGCTGAAGGACCCAGATTGTGCAGCAACTGTTGATGAATGGTGGATGTGGTACTGTCTTGCCTCTGGAAGTGAGTTTGTACAGCAGAGCATGGCTTGGAGAAGTGACTTTTCCATTCTGCTGAATGTTTTTCACAAGATTTATGCTGTTTACCAAAGGTCCTTGTCCGTGGTGTGCGTCAGCCCCTCTTCCTCTCCTGGCTTCTCCAAGGCTCAGATTGCGCCACCCTTTTTTATACAAACTCAAAGAAACATTAGCAAGAATGATGAGGTGAGCCAGTTCCATGGGAAAGTGCAGTGCTGAGCACTGGGAAACTAAATTTGCCAGGGAAGATTGTCCATTTGTTCAGCTGACTCCTCTTCTGAGAGCACCTGGAGCCTGAGTTCAAGATGAGGGTTTTTAGAGGTAGCTACTCCATTTCTGGAGTATTTCTGGCTTGTGATGTGGTGCAGCGGTTTCTTCATGAAATTCAGAGGTGCACAGGCACTGCAAGCCTAATTTAATCAGCTGATTAAGAGAGGGGAAAGTGGTTTGGCCAAAGGGGGCTAAAAAGAAAACCTCGCTGGGTCATCATGTCTCACACAAGAGATTAGGAAAGTGGCTGAGAGCCCCTCTTGGGAATGATTTAAAATCCCAGATTCAAAAGCAAGAAGTAATACAGAATACTTCTTGCTCTATCCCAAGGAGTTGGGGAAATGTCACGAGCATCCTTTTTAGTAAAACCACCAGAGAAACATTCCAGTGGAATTCCTCAAAAGGCCAACACCACACCACAGACATATTCAGGCCAGGCTCAGCCTGGGGATTTTACCAGGAGATATTGAGCTATTTCCTAAGCTGACAGGAAGTATTCCAGCCTGGGAAGGAGTCTATGTTTGTTATCCATCCAGTTTCCCTTTTACACAGCTTCAATCTCTGCTCATTCATCTCACCACTATGAATCATTCTCTGGCTGTCACCCACCCACCTGAACCTCCCAGAGCTCTCTTTTTTTTTTTTTTTTTCTGCCCATCTCTTCCCCTCATTGTTAAATCAAGTGTTTGAGCTCCACCACTCTTGTTATTCGACAGTTTGATTGTTTTCCAGATTTTCCATTATCTGTTACAGCATTCTGCCTGCTCAACAAAGAACACTGATATTTCTGTGGTATCAGAGTATTTTCCATGTATTCATAGAATTTAAATTTGTCCATCTCCTGTTTGTTTGTACACAAAGCCACATATTCCCCTGATACACATGAAATGAATGTGGGATATATGAGTGTTAATATCTGTGGTAGAGGAACACCATTCTTTCTCACCCACAAATTCATTTGTGGAGTCATTAAGTCCAAGGTAATATTCAGAATTATATTCCCTATGTTCCATGGAACAACCTGTACATGGCAACCTCCATGTAGCTCCCAAAGTTGGCACAATACAATAAATTCCACTTGTGAATCCAGCAAATTTCTGGATTCAAATCTCACACAGGTGGTTGGTCCCTCAGATTTTTTATAATATACTTGAACTGCTGCTGCATTTTCCACCTAGATTGGAGTAACCAAATCCTTGTGTGGCTCTGCTAGAACAGGCAGGGATGTGGGAGAAATGTGGGGTGGTCAGGGAAAATGAGAGGCCAGTTTTTATGATCTTACACAGGGTTCTCTCACACACCCTCAGAACATCAGGAGTGTAATGCCACCCTAATTTTATGTTGTCTCTTGTATTTTTGAACATTTGATCTTCACTTTCCAGTTCAGGGTTCAGTTTCCCAGGGAGCTGTCCCTGTGGGATGCACTGCCGCCCTCTCCTCCCCACTGGGCTGCCCACTCTTGTCTTCAGCAGAAACCCTCCCAGCAAAGCCCAGCCACCTCTGTGCCTGTTAAATGAACAACTTTTAGACTAAACAAGTGCCAGTGCTCTTGACGCTGTCATTTTTTGCCTGTTCCCAGAATAAGAAAGACTTGCTTGGCACCTGCTGATGCAGCTGGGAGTTGCAGAATGGTTCCAAACCTTTCTGCTTTGTTCCACGAGCTCAGCAGCCCTGGAGCAGCCAGATAACAGCTCTGACAGTGGTTTACTGGGAAAGAGGGGATGATGGCAGTGGTGAGCATTGTAGCTGTGCTGGTGTGATGGAAACATGGTTATCTCCAGATTGCAGCATAGTCAGAGCCTGCTCAGATCATGTCTGGGGTGATTTAAGAGCAGTTCTTACCTAAATCAAGAATATCAATGTCATATGTAAATATACATATTTATATTATATATAAATATAAATAAGTCTTTGCCTTACAGGCTTCTCTCCTTCCCAGAAGTGAGCAGAAAACTCACACTGTGAAAACAATGTTTTCACACCTGTAGTTGACCTGAGAGCATATTTACAAGATAACATTTCTGCATCTATTTGAAAACATTTCTAATTGATTTTGCTCCTCTGAAAATGTATTTCTTTGTGATGAATGTGTGAATTTGGACACCTGTAATGAATCCTGAGTACATATTTGTGCTGAGCTGATGGATGGTGCTCGATGACTTGCTTTCTCTTATTGAATGCAAGTGGAGCATGAAAGCAAGGAAGTCACCGAGGTGTGAAATGATGTGGGTTCCCACTAATGAGGAGATAATTCTGCATGTCAGAAAAATCCCCTGCCTGGTGCCTTGTGGCTAGGATCAGAAACACGTTGCCTGTGACCTCCACAGCTCTCAGATTTCCAGAATCTGACTGTTCTACAGGATATACCCATAGATCATTCAGCGTGTTGAAAGCCAGGCCTTTCCCCTTTCCATTCCTGGATCTCCTATAAGAAATATTTTTAAAGTTCTTTCTATCCTAGTTTTCAGGAAAGAATGTGTGTCCCCTCCACTTTCTTCTGCATGTGTCACAATGGATAACTTCTCCAAGCCTGTTTTTGGTAGGATATGAGGAGCTTTAGCATGTTTCTGCTGTGATTTCTCAGCCTGGGTTTGGATGTGTTTGTGATTTTTGGCATGAAATCCCTTCATGGTTTGCATCAGGAGTATTCATTGATGGGTGTTGGAAAAGGGCATGTTTGGATACTCAGGGTTCCAATGTGATGTAAATGAGCAAAGTTCTTTGGAAGTAATCAAAGAGAACTGATTTCCATCAGCTGAGGATGTGCCAGCTCCCTGCTGGAAGCATTCCTGCTCATCTCTGTGTGCTGGTTGTTGCTCTGGATCTGCTGCTCAGGGTGGCTCTGTGAGAACCAGCCTGTGTGTGCTGATGCTCCCTTTGCTCGAGGCCTGGACTCAGCCTCCAAAACCAGGAGAACTCCTCTGTTTGCTTTGTTTCCAGAGCTCCCAATGCACAGCCCACAGAGTGTGTTGGAGCAGATGTTAGCAGATGTTAGCTGTTGTTTGGGGGGTTATTATCAGGAAATTTTAGCACTTTTTAGCACTTCTGGTCACCACACCTGGAGAATTAAACAGTGAAACACCATTTGATCCTCCTAGCTCAGTTATTTAACATCCCCCAGCTCTGAGCCTCCTGCTCTGCTTTTATTGCCCCCTCACCTGCCCAGCTCAGAAGCCACTGGGGCTCTTCATGACCTTAACATAACCCACAGGACTTCCAGCAGTTTCACCCTGTCCTGGGCAGCACAGGATGAGGTATTTGATCAGTTCCCTATCACTCTGAAAGGCCTGTCCATTTTAAAGAGAACACAGGAAATATTTCTGCTGGGAAATCTTTGAGAAACAGAAATTCCCAATCTCCCAGCTGGCTCACAAGTCCAGATTAACCTCTGTGGAAGTACTCAAAGCCAGCTCTCTTGATCCCTGGAAGCTCTATCTGCTATAGGTATTTCCCATGGATTCACAGCCACGTGTTCCTTTTCTGCTTCAAAATCCAGAACTTCACTTCCATATGGCTTTGGTATGGATTTTAGGCTTTGTGAATGATGCTTTTCCTCTTGGCTGGTTTATTCTAACTTTTGCACGGGATGAAACTCTTACAGCTATGGAATGAGAGCCTCGGGTGGTGCAGCATGGACAATGCCCCATGCCGTTTTGCAGGTGATGCAGCATCAAATCTCTCTTTTTAGATTGCATGCAAAGAGAGACATTGATGCATCTGCTGCTCATAAGGGATGTGGGAGCAGAGAGATGCTGCATGTGCTTGTCTGGATTGTGCTTAAACACAAGAGGAGTTTGGCATGGAAGTGGCAATTTCAGAGAAAAAAAAAAAAAGATTGTGACACCTTTCCAAAAACTCCCACCTCTTACCCCCGCTCCATGAATTTCATGAGGTGACAGGGCTGAGCTCAATAATGACCAAAGCACCAGGGTGTGAGCACAGGTCTGGAGACTAAGGACTGTACTTCCCTCAAAACCAAATTCCCAACATGAGGTAAACTACTTATGTAGAGACACAAAGATTGTTTCACAGAGCCAGAACAGTCTCACCTCTCCATGGTTTGTTCTCTGTGATTTTGTTTTTTGTTTGTTTGTTTGTTTTAAATAAGAAACATCATCCCTTGATCTTTACCATGGCACTGTGGTTGCTTTGTCATCTGTGTTGGATGCTGATGGCTGAGCATTTTGGAGCTCCCCAACAATCCTGTTTGGTGCATGATTCCACAGGAGAACCCCTTGGTCCCTGGAGAGCATGAGAGGGTTGTTTGCTTTTCTGTCTCTGACATGCATGAGAAACAAATGGCAGGAAAAGGGGCTCTGCATCGTGGAGGAGAATGAAACTGAGCATTTTCAGAGAAATCAGAATTGCTTTCAACCTGTGATGGTTCCTGCATTTCTTGTTGTAAACAAGCTTCTATTTAAAAGATTTAACTTCACTGTAACTTTAGTTTCACTTTCATTTTAAGGAAATGTATTTGTTTTATTTGTTTCTGTTGCCACCAACAGATCGTGATCTCTGATACAATCAGTTCCCTTTCTGTTCTGCTTTCTCTTTTCCAGATAACAGTCCCATTTTGACAGAACTCCTATTTTACCTCAGTGAAAATCCTTTCTGTTCCTGATAAGGGAGGACAGCTCTGGATTATTGCATTTCTTTTATTACTGTTGAACATTGTCATCATGTCATAAACAATCTCTTTCCTTCTAACAGGATGGGAAAAGCTCAACAGAACTTGTGTTCCTCAATAGCAGCAATTTACTGATTTGTTAATGAATTTTACTGAAGATTGTTATGATCTATGAGTGCTCAGCCTCTGAAAATCCAGCCCCAGCTGCCTGGCTAAGGCTTTGAGCAGTCTTGCAACAATCACTCTGGTTTTACTCCATATGAGTGATGCTACTGAGCCTAAATTTCATTTATTCCAAGGCCCCCTTAACTTCTGTATTACAACATGCATGAAGTTGAAGTTTACAATTGACAAATCAGATCCATTTCCCTTCATGCAGCATCTCTTATGAATTCTCAGTCATGCAGAATGGGATTATTCAGAGACACTCTGTTCTTACTGTAACACTTATGTGCAACAATTCAAATAAATCAGAAGGGTGCTAGAAAATCATCACAGGCCACAGGTCAGTGATAGAACACACAGGAGTTTCCAGGTAGAGAAACCAGGCAGTGCTCTCTCCTTTTCCCCTCTGACTGTTAATATTAAGGAATCAGTTGTGTCTCCCTTGTAGCAAAGAATTTTCCATTCTTGCTGAGCAAATGACCTCAACTTTCCAGTGTAACAGCAGAGCTACCTCTGATGGCTCCCAGCTTCCTTGGCTACCCCTGTGGGGCTTTGCAAGAATGTTAATTTCTGTGAATGAACATTTTGATTTTAGATTAATATCAGCAACTCTGAAAGTCCTGTCTCCACCCACGGGAAGGGTCTGTGGGTAGAATAATGTGACAAAAGAAGACAAATCCATTAAAGACATGCAGCCATGGAGGCATTTTCCTCTTCTTTGTTGTTTTGTATTAGAAATAGTTTGGAAGCATAAGCAGCATCCTTCAAGTGGATGCAATTAAAAGCATAAATATCTGAATCCCAACTACTCTAAGCTGTACCCTTTCCTACCCCTACAACACTTCAGTTACTTCAGAATGGCACTGAAGTAAAGTTGTTTCACAACTCGGTGTATCACACTGAGTGAAGTTGTCACAGTAATACCTACTTATCTCACAGAGAGTTGTGATTAATGTTGATAAAACACTCATAGCTGTAAGATTCTCTATGAGCTGCTTTCTCTGGGCAGCCTCTAAATGTTTATTAATTATTACCGTCCTTCTCTCGCTGTTCTGTTTGCCATGTCTCCAAAGAGGCTTTATTGAAGTTATCTGAGGCAGCTGATAATGTAAATGCAGGGAGGCAGGGGAGCATCTCTGTGGCCTTGATTAAATGTGAAATTCATTAACACAGAACCTCATTAAATAATCCGACATCAGCACCCTTCTGCAACCCAAGTAACAGATTGACTCTCTGTCCTTATCCAGAGGAGGAACCTGAGCTGGGGAAATTCTCAGTAGCAGAGCCTGGCTGGGATGGTTTCCAGCTCACCTGGACAGCAGCCGACGGGGCCTATGAGAACTTTGTCCTCCAGGTGCAGGAGTCTGGCAAGCCCGAGGAGACGCGCAATGTCACAGTCCCGGGGACACTGAGCTCTGTGAATGTCACCGGCCTCAAGGCCAACACTCCTTACACCATCACCCTTCAGGGGGTCACTCGGGGCTACAGGACCAAGCCCCTTTCTCTTGAGACTGCCACAGGTACCTCTCCTGCAGCCCCAGGTTCTTTCTGACAGAGATGTGAGCCGGAGCTCCTGCGAGCGCCGGGCAAATCCTGCTCGCTGCGTCAGCCTTGAGCTCCTTAAAGCTTGGCTGAACATCTCTGGCATGGAGATGCCTCATGGTCAGGTTTCCCAGCCAGAGCCTCAGTGCCCTGGTGCAGCCCTTCCCTCCCTGCTTTCCCCCACCCTGCCTCAGAACAGCTTTTTTTTGTTCCCTTTCCTCACTTACATGGCTGACACTAACAGCAAAACCCAGCTGGATGTTGTACCTGCTTGGGAAAGGCCAGGTTGCCTGGTAAAATTATAAAAATCTTTCATTTATTAGCCCAGATACTCAAAGCCTGAGAGTATTTTCAGTTTTTACTCTTCAGAAGCTGCCTCTGCAATTCTGCAGCAGCTTCTGTGTGAATTCAGACTCAATAAAGTTGTGGGTACCTGACTCAGGGCAAGGACAAACATCTTCCATATGTTCTCATATAGGAAAGGACACAAATTAATTCCTAATAAGACAAATAAAAAGCATTAATCCATCTAAGATCATGAAACAGTCTGGCCTGAAAAAGATATAAAGGAAAAGATCAAATTCACCAGAACTACCCTGGGATAAAACTGGCCTGAAAGGAGGCAGGTGAGCTCTGTGCTATCAGGAGTTTGCATGAAGCTCATCAAGGGCCCCAAAATAATTTTCTGGCTGATCATGTGAAACGCAACAGTTTGAAAAAGGAGCTTATCACAGGCTTTGACCATGAGAGATAAATGTATATTTTCATCTCTGCTCTGTGGCTCTCTGATCCTCCCAGGTGTTATGATAACTGCAATGAACAGTGTGAATTAATTGGCTCTAAAGGGGCACCAGTGGCCTTTCCTTCAGATAATCTCTTGTAGACAATTTCTGCTGCCTCTGGGCTCCCCTCCAGCCCTTTGCAGCCTCCTGTCTCTGTGAGATAGCCAGAGCTGGCTCATGCCAGGCTCCCCCAAGCACACAGCAACCAGCACAAAAAGGGATGAAAGCACCTGTGAGAACTAATCAGAATTAAAGCATGAAGTGCAGCAGAGCTTGCTTGTTTCTGTAGTGCTTGGAGCAGCCTGGCTTGGGCAGGAATGTCTGTGCTGTGTCCCAGTGAAAGTGCTGAGCTTTGAGAGTCCTCACCAGGAGCTGGGAGCAGATGCCCGTGGAGAACAGAGCAATGTGCTGGACAAAGAGACAAAGCAGGAAACGCATCATGGGTGTCCTGCCTCAATATGCAATGTGCTCCCTTCCCTTACCCTCGTGAAAACAGCAGAAAGTGCCCTGCTGAGGTTTTCCCTTCCCTTTCTGGGTCAAGCTCAGCACCCGGCTTTTCAAAATCTTCCCTTCTGGGGACTTCCAATTGTTAAAAAATATCTGAACCTTCCTGTAACACTACGGGGATGTCTGCAGAGAGGAAGAAACCCCAAGGCATCTCTCCCTGTTTTGCATTTTGGCTCCAGCTCTGAAATTACAAGCCAGCTTTCACAGACTTAAGCTGAAAGGGAAACTAGAAGAGTAAACAAAACACAAGATTTTCCTTTGGATAAAGCAACAGCTTTGGTTTTAGCTTCTCCTAAAACTGGAAGTTATCTTTTCCAAATGCCCCAGGGGCATTCAAGAAACTCCTTTTGCATCTGCTTTCACACTCAGACCTCAAAGGCATGGCTGCTCCCGAAGAGAAAGGGAAATAATCATAGTTTTAAATGTTATTTTAATTTTTTTTCTTATCTAACATTTTGTGACACTTTCATTTGATTTCCTCCTCTTAGTACCTGTCTGCTTGTAGCAAGCTTTTACTCACACCCCCTTCCCCAGCTGGCAGTGCTGCCAGCATGGCAGAGAGGAGCCTTTGAGAGCAGGAGGAGGTCGGGGCACCTTCTGACCGGTGTTGTTTCCCTCCCCAGGAGAGCAGCCCGGCGTTGCTGAGCTAATGGTTTCCGACATTACCCCCGAAAGCTTCAACCTCTCCTGGACAGCCTCCAACGGGGACTTCGACGTCTTTACCATTGAAATTATTGATTCTAACAGGTTGCTGGAGCCCATGGAGTTCAACCTCTCAGGCAGCTCAAGGACTGCTCATATCTCAGGGCTTTCTCCCAGCACTGATTTCATTGTCTACCTCTCCGGGATCTCTCGCGGGTTCCGCACACAGGCAATCAGTGCTGCAGCTACCACAGGTACACAAAACCTACCTCAGTGCTAACTCTGCTTTTTTGAACTCTTCCTTACAGGTTGTGCCCCCTTCCCTGCCCTCAGCTACCCCACTTCCCACCCATTTCTCAATCCTCTGCCTCTACGCCTTCCGAGGAAGCCCGGCCGGGGACATTGTGAGCTGTGAATGCTGAGCCACCATCCCATCCAGCAAAGTCAGGCAATCACATCGTGCTGGGATTCCACTCACACAATGAGTCTAGACATCAAGGTTGGGGCAGCCTCTGAGGCAGGAGAGAAGCAAAGCAAATATCCCAAGAACCAAGTGGGAGATGATTTCTTACGGTCACCTTTCAACCTGTGTGTGCACCTGTCCCACAGCTCAGAGAGGACACAGTTTCTCTCAGATAAGCTGATTTCTAGACATATATTTACCCTGATTCTCCCAGAAGATGTCAGGCACGTTTCAGTCTGTGCCAGCACAATCCTGCAAGGCACATTCAGTGCTCGAATTCAGCTTCAATTATTCAGCTTGTGTTGGGTGAGAGATTGAAAAGTCCATTTGAGTTGATGTCAGAGAAGGAAATAGGCAGGCACTGAGTTGCTGGCACATTGAACATTTCAAGGTTTTACAGTTGACAGTTTTCCCAGAAAAGACAGGGAAATCAAATGTTCAGGATGATAGTGGGAAGTGAGGACTGGACTACAGAAACAGAACGTTGCTATTGCAGGCAGATAATGGCTGCTGATGTGATCGTTTAACACCTCCACCAAATTTTGCCCCTCTAGGAAAAGCTGTCATAGTGATTTGTCATAAGAATGGAGTAAAGTGGTCAGTGAAAGCGAAATATCAAATCTCAGCTATATGATAATATAATACCAATTTCCATCAGCAGCAGACTGTGAATATCCTCATTTGATGATGGGTAGCAGGGTCAGGGTAACAGCAGGGGTATGGGAAACATAGGGAAACACAAGGCTGCGTGACCCTTGTGACCCGTGGTTGGGTGAATTCAAACTTTTCTATTAATTTATTTTATTGCTTTGGCTTTTAATAACTCTGATACGTTTCCATTTGTTTTTCTTCCCGTAGTAGAGGAACTTCTCCTTAGCAAACTCAGTGTATCAAACGCTACCTCAGCCAGCCTGTCACTCACCTGGGAGGCACAGGACAAGGCCTTTGACCACTTTATTCTGGAAGTCAGGAACTCTGACTTCCCCTTGGACTCCCTGGTGCTCACAGTGCCAGGGGACTCCCGGCACTCTGTAGTGACCAACCTCAAAGCTGCCACTAATTACACAGTCCAGCTCCATGGGGTAATTGATGGGCAAGGTGGGCAGACCTTGACAGCCATGGCAACCACAGGTATTTCACAGTTTCACCTTCCAGGTTTGCTTTTTATTCTCCTTTCCCTTGCTGTCCACCAAACTGCTCTAAAACGTGGCTCCAACTCATCGTCGTTCCCTTGGGGAATTATAGGGATATCACCATGAGGGGGAGGCTGAAAGGCACTGAGAGGACTTGGAAAAAGATCTTTGGCAACGGAAAAGGCTGAAAAAGTGCCCCCAGCATTAAGAGAGGCAGTAGTAAACCATGATGGTTTCCTTATATATACACACCTCTCTGCAAGTTCAGTGTATATATAATTGCCTTGCTCCAGATGGTTGATGTGCTTCACTCAGCATCTTTGCACTTGATCTTGAATGAAGTTGTTCATCCCACCCTCCCTTGCTTTGCTGGGGGTGGGAGAGAGGCCTTCATGTGGTTCTCAGCCCGGAGAGGCACCTGCATGTCAGTTTTGTCCTCCTTAAACCCAAATGTCTCCCAAGGCATTTGCATCTCTGGTGGGCATTTCGTGCCGCATGTGAAATGATCAACCCAAACTGCATGGAGTGGTCTGGCCTCCTTCTGCTGGTTCTGATATTTTCTCTGCCCAGGATTTTTATGTTCTCATCACAGAGCAGAGCTCAAAAAACAAATTCCCCTTTTCTTGGTGGTCAGCCCAGCACTCTGCCCCTTGCATTGCTCCCTTTGAGTCTCCACAGCCTGTCTTGTTTCCTTGGGTGGTGGTGATTCCAGGATGGCAGGAGATCACTAAGACTTGCCTGAGGATATGACTCCAGCTCATTTTGCATGTAACATTCCTGGGAGTCAGGGAGTCATGTTGGGAATGTGCCTGACCATGGATGCAGGTGGCATGTGAAGGAATGTGGCCATGCCAGGATGAGGTTGGAAAAGCTCTGTTTGCCCTCTCTGAGCTGCATGTGGGACTGAGGGCTCAATTTTCCTGGGTTTTCCATCCAAGCCTGTTTGCTTTGTGGATATTTTCTCATCTCCTTGCCTGTCTTCAAGAGCACCATGGTGGCACCTTCCCTGCTGGCCATGAAGGCATCCATGCTCACTGGTTGATAGCATGACATCTGTGACATCTGTGTCCTTAATCGGGGCCACTTCCATTCACCTCTTCCCAGACAATTCCAGAGAACGAGGTGGATTATCATTTAAAAGTCTTGCAATGGGGGACGGGAGTAAAAGTTGGAACATCTTGCAGCAGTACTTGTTTTAGCAAAGGAAAAGATTTCACTCTTTCACCACTCTCTGTCAGTGGGATCCTCTCTCTGACTTCTTTCCCAGCATGGATCACTCTTCCATCATTATTTTTCTGTGTCTCACTGGCTGCATTTCCCAATGTGTTCTTGGTTCCTACGTAATTGGCAACATAAAAATTAGAAAATCAGCCCAGAGAGCAAACACAGGGTTCTCTGACCCTCTGACTGTTGGGTCGTGTTTGTTCTCTCTCTGGGCTTTAATGAAGCTTTAATGATTTTTGTGCTAAGTGTAAGAGTTTTAAAAGAGAATGGGTAAGGAGCTCTCCCTCTCCTGAAGGACAAGTTTCTCTCCTGGCAGGGCAAAGATGTGAATTTGAATTTTCTCCAGCAGAAAAGGGAAGTCTTGGCTTCTTAAGGAGGTGCCCTGACCACTGAACAGTCAGGAAGGAGAGCAAGAGCAGTGTTGTGGGGTTTATTGTTTATTAGACATTCTCTGATTGTGCCTAATCAGAGGATGAGGAACACCTTATCCATGGAGTCCAGGGAGGTTTTGGGCTGAGATTAGTGCTGATAATATCCCTGAAATCCCTCCTAAACCTCAGAGTCCAAAAATAGAAGTATCTACAACTCCAGGCAACAGAAACACCAAACAGAACCTGGAATGTGATTTCAAGGATTCTTGCCTGAATCCTACTTTCTCTATTTTGGAATTGCTTTGGGTCTGTATTCCCATCAAATTCCCAATGTGGAGTTCCCACACTTTGTATGTCTATGCTGTTGGTGCTTCTGTAAATCAGGCCCAGATTTCATTAGGCAAGTTGAGTTTATTGAAGAAAATTTAATGAAAAAAATATAAAAGTCAGCACTAATTTCATGGCTTCTTTCCAAAACCTGAGAAAATAGCTCTTGCAACACTGCTTTTTTAAAAAATTATTATTTTATTTTAATATTTTTATTCAACCACAGCGAAACAAGATTAAAACATTATTTTTGAGCGCCTACAACCCCCCTCTGCTGATTCCCCCACCTCTTTGAGTAAAAGGGTGTTCCTTTCACCTGTCTGTTCACCTGTGTTCCTTTCTCCCCCAGAGGCTGAGCCACAGCTGGGCACGCTCGCCCTCACAAACGTTACCCCTGACAGCTTCAACCTGTCCTGGACCACCCGAGATGGGCCCTTTGCCACGTTTGTTATCAAAATCCAAGATTCCCTGGCGGCACACGAAGCCCAGGAGCTGACAGTGCCGGGGGGCACCCGCAGCGCCCACATCTCAGGCCTCACAGATCACACTGCCTATGACATTCACATTCAGGGCACCACCAGGGCAGGTGTCCACACAGAGCCCCTCACTGCTTTTGTCACCACAGGTACCTCCAAGCTCTGGAGTCCCTTTCTTGGCTCTGGGAAATGCATGTTCCCAAAAAGGATCTCCCCAGCACGGAGTATCTCACCAGCAGCGCTGGGTTTGTTTGAAAACCTGGTGCAAAGAGGGGTCAGAACAGGAATGTTGACCTTAAAAAAATTCCTAGGAGCAGGATTAGTTTAAAGGGAGTTAAAAGGCCAGGTTGGATGGGGCTCTGAGCAAGCTGTGATAGTGGAAATTATCTCTGCCCATGGAACTGGATGAATTTAAGGTCCCTTCCAACCCAAATTATTCTGTGATTCCATGATTCTGTCATTAAGACCCCTCTGGAGCCTTTCTCCCATGTCTAATAATCTTTTATAACTCCTGAAGTTTGAGGGGGAAATTTGCCTGCTGCTCAGGAGTTCATCAGACAGGACTGGCTCGTGGAACACCTCCTGTCCCAGGATGTTCCCTTCCAGAGACCTACCCAGTATGTGAATCTTGGGGATTGCTTGATTAGAAGTAAATAAGATGCAAAAATATCTCTGAGTACTCAAATGTGTAAATATTAATACATAAGGAATTCCAAATTATAACTCTTCAGGGGGAATTTTTATGGCGAGTTCTAACAAAATCCATTTCAGTGTTTGTGAAATGTCAAAAGCAAACCCAAAGCCCTTTTCAGGAGAAGGTTCTGCCTTTAACTAACTGGTGTTTTCTGAGGTGAGTGGGATTTTGAGTGGTTGGAAGATTGGCTGAATCAGCTCCTGAGCCAACAGAGCGAGGCTGGACAAATACTGTGGAGAAATACAAGCAGAGCCTGGGCTCCAGGATCAAGGCCAGGGCTTAGCAGAGCCACCTGATCTTCCTATTTGACTTGTCAGATTTTGAGTGAGCAAAATACACTGAGAATCTTGTGAAACTTTGGCCTTTTTTTTTTTTTTTTTTTTGCTGAGACTTAGTGGATGAATTTTGAAGCATTTTCCATATCTTTTCGCGGTGACAAATGTCACACTGATGTGAAAAAGGAGCCCTCAGTGGAATTTCTTTAAGTTGTCAACAGAGCACAGCAGCAGCTGATTTGCACTGGCTGTGACCCTGAGTGATTAATGTTCCTGTTCTGGCACCTCTGACCCCTCCAGCACTGAAAACTAAAGCTGGAGATATTCATGTGGAATAGGTAAAGAAGCGAAATACAGGAGTTGTGAATGCCCAAACTGAGGCTTGTCCCTAAAGCACTGACGGTGGAGAGAAGTAAAAATAATTGAAAGCTTTATGTGCAGCATTTCTAAAGCAGTTTTGGTTATAACTTTCTCACAGTGCAAGGGCAGCAGCAGAAATGTGCTTACTCAGGGAGCTGGGAGAGGTTTCAGTGGAGCTTGTGAGAGGAGGTACTGAGACATCCTTGAGAAAAATTCAAAATTGAGCTCCATTGAAAATCCTTATCTTATGGTCCTGGCTATTAAATTCACACTAGGGGGAAAAATGTGATTTTTGTTTGATGGAATCTGTGGCACTTTCTAATTTGCAATGTTTTTCACTTTTTTTTTTTTTTTTTTTTTTTTTTTTTTTTTTTTTTTTTTGTGTGTGTGTGTTTTTGCACCTTCCCTTCTTTTAGAGTCCATGCCCCCACTGGAAAACCTAACAGTGTCTGATATGAACCCCTATGGGTTCACAGTGTCCTGGATGGCATCGGAGAATGCCTTTGACAACTTTCTAGTAGTCGTGGTGGATTCTGGCAAGCTGCTGGACCCACAAGAGTTCCTCCTTTCGGGAGCCCAGAGAGAGCTGAAGCTTAAAGGCCTAATTACTGGCATTGGCTATGAGGTTTTGCTTTATGGGTTTGCCAAGGGGCACCAAACAAAGCCCCTGAGCGCCCTGGCTGTTACAGGTATTTCAATGTGAGCAAATTGTTCCCTTCAGCCCTTTTCTCTCTCACTTCCCTTCTCACACGGAAGGCGTTTTCGTGCAAACCTTGGCTTTTGCATCCTTCTCTCTGCATCGTGGCTCCACGTAACTCCTCGTGACTGATGGGTTCACCAGTGGAATTCTGTTCCCTTTAACTGGATGTTTCCCTCTGAGGGATCCTGTGGAGGAGCATGTGGGGGCCTGAGGGGTGAAAGTTCCTTATGGTCTTGCAGGTACCTCTAACAGAGTCTTGAAAGAAGAATGGCTGCATGCAGAGCTCGTCTTGTTAACAGCTGGGCACATCAGCATTCTCCAACAGCATCATTCTCCCACGTTCCAGCCATCAGGACCTTCAGGAAGAGCCATGGACTTCTTCCCATGGCCTCCTCTCTTTGCCTCTCCGTGTGGGTTCCACCCACAGTGGGATCATTGCCACCCTAAAGCTGGCACCTCTCTCCTCAAAGCAGCTCATGCTTCCAACCACATCAGAGCTGCTGTCTTCCAGCAGCCCTTGAGCTTTCTTGGGAAATGATTGCAGGCTGATTCTCCAGCCCCAGAACCATCAGTTCTTATCTGCACGTTCCTGTCTGGGCAGCAGTGAAGCTGTGGGGAGAGGATTGCATTTAGTGGGAGTTTTGAGAGGAAAGAAATAGGAATGGCTGTGTGTGGAAGGAAGGATTGCATTTAGTGGGAGGTTTGAGAGGAAAGAAATGGGAATGGCTTTGTGTGGAAGGAAAAATTGCATTTAGTGGGAGGTTTGAGAGGAAAGAAATAGGAATGGCTGTATGTGGAAGGAAAAATTGCATTTAGTGGGAGGTTTGAGAGGAAAGAAATAGGAATGGCTGTGTGTGGAAGGAAGGATTGCACTGGAGGTGCTGTAGGACATAACAACTCCAGCAGCATTTCTCTAGCTAACGGTGCCTGACCATATGAGTTAGAGGTGATTTGTAGGTAATTAATAACTTAGAGCCCTTGGGATCCTTTTGCATGGGTTCATTAACCACAGGCAGCAGCTGTTGCATTTAGATTGACGGGTGCTGTTTAAGAGAGGAATTTTCATGATTCCCCTTTGCTGCTTAAGAGCACAGTAAAGAATTCATCACATCAGAATCATCACAGATGCCAGAAGTGCATGAAATAAGGGGTTTGCATGGAGTAAAAGAATTTTCAGTGGCTTCTGTGTTGTCCTCCTAGCAGAGACATGCAGTTCTGTAACAAGAGCTTGTTTTTATTGGCCATAAATGTGTTACACAGGTAGGGAGGGATAAATGCCCAGGAAACTCACCTTTAGCATGTGTAACTCTGCATGTGGGAGACAAACCTGTGTATCCATGCAGTGGTTTGCTGTTCAAGAATGGAAATTAGAATGGGCCTGCACACACTCACATTTATCCTGTTCTGTATAACACTAATATTTTTATTTTTTTTTAATAGCTGGCAGATTGTTCCCCTTGCTTTGAATTGTGGTCGGATTCGTGCTATAGCCAGACCTCGGACAGGTCTCTGATCAGCTGATTAAAAAATATTTTTTTTTTTTCCCCACTGCTATCTTCTCCTTTTTTAGAAGCAGAACCCGAGGTCGACAACCTTCTGGTTTCAGACGCAACCCCAGATGGATTCCGTCTCTCCTGGACTGCAGATGATGGGGTTTTCAACAGTTTTGTTCTAAAAATCAGGGACACCAAAAGGAAATCTGACCCCCTGGAGCTGATAGTGCCAGGCCATGAGCGCACCCAGGATATAACAGGGCTGAAAGAGGGCACTGAATATGAGATTGAGCTCTATGGAATTAGCAGTGGACAACGTTCCCAGCCTGTAAACACAGTAGCATCCACAGGTATTGTCTTTGCAGTGGGAAAAGTGTGACATTCCCTGCTCCTTTCAGCAGCTCCTTTTCACAGCCAGCTCGTGCTGTTCCAGAGGTGTCCTGAACTGTCTCCTGCATGTCCCTTGTCCAAGTCACTGGTTCAGTGTGGTGTGGTTATTTATAATCAGTCCCAGCTTCC
Source organism: Vidua macroura (assembly GCF_024509145.1). NCBI lineage: Eukaryota > Metazoa > Chordata > Aves > Passeriformes > Viduidae > Vidua > Vidua macroura. The sequence goes on from NC_071591.1 coordinate 8,565,233, forward strand.
CAAGCTTCGTCTCTGTCTATTTAATATGGTTTAATTGAATTACTTTAATGATCAAGAATTAGGCAGCAGAGTGTGGCAATTAAAACACTGTCTTTGAGGGCCAAGAAATATTGTCTCTGCATCAGCCTTTTTCAGTGATTTCTGTGACTAATTACATCTCAGCTCTGCACAACAGTTTACCTCCCTAGGAAAGAGTTATGACAAAATGAATTCACCAGGGCCATTGAGAAGTTTATTTATGGCTTGACCAGCAAAGGCCTAAGCACCATTAATTTAGACTGATCTTACCAGGAGCAACATGTGCTGGGTAATTCAAATTGACTGGAGTTTCTTTGCAAAATCAAAGCTTTGATTCAGGTTCATCATTGAAGCGTTTCATTTTGGCACTTTTGAATGAAGTGTTTCAATCTTTTTTTCCACACCAAAATCATGGTTTCATTCTGTAACACATTCAAACCTGAAACATGTGATGCAATGTCTCGTGAGCCAAATTTGGTCTTTAAAAATTTTTGAGCTTGCTGATGTGAAAATGAATGATATGAAATCAAATTAATTATGGGAGGAAAGGAAAAGAATGAGACAGGAGATCTCACCAGGAGTGCAGCTCCTCCCGAGGGGCAGCTCCCATCTCTGCTCTGGGACAGGGACAGGAGCCAGGGAACGGCTGGGGCTGGCCCAGGGCAGCTCAGGCTGGAGAGCAGGAAAGGTTCTTCCCCCAGAGGGTGCTGGCACTGCCCAGGCTCCCCAGGGAATGGGCACGGCCCCGAGGCTGCCAGAGCTCCAGGAGCGTTTGGCCAGCGCTGCCAGGGATGCCCAGGGTGGGGTTGGTGGGGGGTCTGGGCAGGGTCAGGGGCTGGGCTGGGTCATCCTTGGGGTCCCTCCAGCTCAGGATATGATTCTGAGCTCCATGAGTGAGCAAAGGAACAGGAATGCCTAAAGGAGGCATTTGCCAGGCAGCAACAACTCAGCGTTGAACAGCTTCTCCTGAGGCAGCTCAGAGCCCTCACCCTCCACCCTGAGCCTGTGGGCTCAGCTGCAAGCACAGAAAGGCCCCAGCTGCACTCCTGCCACAAACAGCCAGGCCACCCTCACAACCCCCAGACACTTCCATGAAGCAGAACGAGCATAGCAGCCCCCCTTGGCCAGCTCCTGCACGTTGACTCCTAATGGAGAGGGATGTTTAAAGCCCACTGCCCTTGTTAGCAGCAGGTCCCCATCCTCAGTGACTGCCAGGATATTTATGGGAAGCCACTGAGAGTTATCATTTTCCTCATGACTAGTCCCTGTGCAGCCCTTGCAGGGAGATTTAGCACGTGTCACTTACTGGAGCCAATAGCCCAAGAGATGTTTGTCAGCTGTAAATAGCCCATGAATAATGGACAATAGAGCCACAAAAACCCAGCTAAATAATTTGGGCTGCAGGTTACACCACGTTGGGAGGGTGGCTGCTAAGGCAGCCAACTAATTTCTTTTTTAGGAGCGGATTATTGCACAAACATATGGATATTTATAGCATTTCCAGTGTGGTTGCAAGGAAATATTTCTATCCCTGAAGAGGGAATTTATCCACTGCTCCTCTCAGAGTTGGTGTCTTTTAGAATTTTATCTGTAAAATCTCAGTTAAGGTGCAATTTAACCCCTCTGGGAGATCACAACACATCTATGGTCCAATTAATATCCCTGTGGGAGGTGTGAGTCTCATGCTGCTCCTTTCCTCTTCTTCTAGTGGTGTTTTGCCACATTGTGACAGCACTTTTTTCCCTGAGATGATCACAAAACACTTCACATGCTCTTGATTTGTGATTAATGCAACCTGCTGCTTCCTGTTGATTGGGAGAAGAAAGCCAGGGAACATCCTCCTCTAGTCTGCTAGAAATGAAAGAACAATTAGCAAAAAGCACCCCTAAAAAACCAGCCTCTCTCAGGTTCCATGGGTGCTTTAGCAGCCTCTCAGGAGAGTTCCCTGTCTCTCACACACCTCTTTGGGGATGATGCTGGAGGATAAAGATAATTCACCTGTGCCTGCCCAACAGATGACCTGAGGCTCTCTGTGAGTGCCAGGTCAGGAGCACGCTGCCTGCTTTCTATGCCTGCTTCATTCTGGCTTTCAGGTAGCCCAAGAAGATGATTTCATTCACTTCTTTTTCATTTCCCTGTGCTCAAAGGTGCAGATCTCTCCCATCTCTGGGACTCATTCCAGGACAGATGCTCTGATGGTCCATTATATTTCCTGCCAGGTTCTCTCCCAGGAAAGCTGCAGCTGGGGGACTTGGGGATGTGGAAAACTCACATCAAAGCTCTTCTTACTCTTTGTCATGCAGCTCACATGGTGCAGAAAACAAGCCTGAGGCCCTTGGAAATGTGCACAGCAGAGTCCAAGTGGGACGGATTGGGGATTTTATTTTCTGGGAAAGGCTGAAATTCTCCATGTGTATGCAAACCAAGTGCTGGTCCATCTGTTTGGTCTCCAAAATCACCGCCTCCCTTTTTCTTCAGCCTCTCAGGCTACCTATAATGTAAAGCAAAACCAATCTAATTTTCATTTCTGGATCTTTCCTACATTTTCTTTATTTTCTCTGTTTTCCTTCAGCCTGTACCCAAATCAGCAGCACCTTTTTGTGCCATGTAGCTTTTCCAACCCCACCTTGCTTCCTTTCTTATCTGTAATTCTTTTCTTCCCTCGGCTTGTCCATGTGAGCAAACCCCACCAACACAACACTTCTAGTGAGCTCCAGAGACATCATTTACATTTCTCTTGAGAGCTCAGTTGTTTTTCTTTCCTTGCCTTTCAGTTGATTTAGTGCCCTGCTGCTTTGGGGACACATGGAACAAACAGCCTCTGACTCCTTTCCCGCAGGCACGTTCTTTCCAAGCTATTTCAAGCCCAAACCCTATTTTTTTTCCCTCCTCTGCCCCCCTTCCCCTGCTCTCAGCCTGTCTCCACTCCTCTTCATGTGGCTGATCTTTGGGATCTCTCCTCTTTGCATCCTCTTTGCCTGCTCTGTGTGTGCTGTTTATTTTTTAATACCTCAGGGCTGTTTTGGTTATAGCCAAAAAAAGCTGGAAAGATTGGAAGTGGGATGCTCAATGTAAACCTGGAAGTGGCAGATCTCCTCACCACGTCCTTCCAAAGCCCTTTCCATGCTTGTTCTGCAGGATCTTAATTAAGCCTCCAACTGGAATGTTTCAGATACATGTTGGGTTTAAGTTTGGGTTATTTTTGGTAAAATTTGGGCTTCGTTTGCCCAGCTTACTGATTTAATTTATGTGGGCAAGTGCAGTGCTAAGGTTTTGACAGGGAAAGGCTGAGTTTTAGGACAAAGAGCTGCAGTGGAGCCACAGGTGCCTTCCCCATGATGGTTGTACTTGGATGTTCTCTGGATGGATATGTTTGAAAGAAAAATCACAGGCTCAGAGAGAGATTCCAGGAGGAAAATCTTGTTTCTTCTGGTTTGAAGCCAACAGAAGTTCTAGGAGTGAGTCCTTGAGAGGAGCCTTGATGGGCTCCCACACCTGAGTCCAGGTCTCCTTGGAGCATCCTGCATCAGGAACTTTATGCTCAGGAAGAGAGATCTGTCCATGGCTGTCATTGCTGTGTGTCACAGAGGCCTCTGCGACTCAGTGGAAGGTCTAAAAATCCTCCAAGTGAAACTGGAATAGAAAAAATATTAAATACAGCATCCCATGGGTAGCAGAATGTCACTTCTGTGCATTTTCCTCCTGCTTTTCTACAGCACTGAAATCTCTTTTGTTTCAACATGTAGATACATGTTGGGTATTTTTAACCTATGCAATACTGGAATGGTCCTGAAAAAAAGGAAAATTTGGACCAAATAGGTTGTTGCTGTAACAAAAAACCCTTCAGTTTTGTACCCCCTGCAATAATGTTGTTCGGAGCAGAACATTGACAGCAGGAGCTCGTGGTTTAGGGTGATAAAACAAATCAGTTTTCCAGCATTAAGGACTGATAAACAAATGATTTACCTTTTCTTCCTGTGTGGTGTGTTCTCTGTTCTCCCCTGACAGCGGTTGGCTCTCCCAAGGGAATTTCTTTCTCTGACATCACGGAAAATGCTGCCACAGTCAGCTGGACCCCCCCTCGCTCCCGCGTGGAAAACTTCCGGATCTCCTACGTCCCCGTCACGGGAGGTGAGCTGGGCCAGGGGTGCCAGGGAGAGCAGGAAGGGTTTGCTGGGCTGCCATCCCTCCTTCCAGTGCATCTCCCAGGTGATCTTGCACAGATCATCTCTTCTTCTTCTTCAGGAATGAGGGTGTGCAGCCAACCTTTGGACACCGTGTCCACACCCCATGGGCAGGGCTTGTAAGGCAGCCCAGAGGTGAATGCTGGAGTGGCTGTACTCCTAATAAGTCTCTGTGTGAACCTCCTCAGCAAGGACTAGTTTCCAAACTGTCATTATTTTGTAGGTGCTTCATGAGCTGAGCACACTGGAAGAGATGGCCCTTGGAAATAATAATCCTAACCCATGGTTATAATAAAGTTTCAAGGCAGTGATTTATTCAGTGCTCCCCAACATTGTCTCATTCCGTTTTAGTGTCCAACTTCAAAAACTTCTTCTACCTCAACAGATTTTTAACCTAATTTAGGGACATCTCTGAAGGGAAACAGCTAAAGAACAAACACTAAAGACATCAGCACCAACAAAACTACTGCTGTTGACTGAGCCAAGGAAAGATTTAGATCTTTAGACAATGCAGCCTGGAACCACACGTGCAGCTTTAAATACAGTGGTCCCACAGAAGAAAAGGAATCCAGTCATAAAGTTAGGCACTTGTCTAAGTGCTTTCCTGGAATAAACCCAGGATTTGGAGTAAATATGGGTGCGAAGTCCTCAGCCACACACAGAGCACCTTTTAAAATAACATATACTGTATCTTTATTCTAAATGAGGAGGGTAAAGGAGAATCTTCCAGCCCTCACCACAAACAAGGCAGATCTAATCTGCAAGTCCTGTCCTTACAGTGTTTGAACTCCCAGGCAGAGACTGCTGGGGTTTCTGCTTACACCTTTTCTGGGAAATTGTATTTTTCTGAACAGAAATCACAGAATGGTTTGCATAGGAAGGGACCTTAAAGCTGATTTCATTCCAACTCCCTGTCACAGACAGGGACACCTTCCACTAAAAATGTTAATTTTTCTTATTGAATACAAAACAGCTATTTGCATTTAAGTGTTCTGGCAACAATATTTGACACCAGTGGCTGTAACTAACTGGAGAAAACTCCTCTCCTGCTGTAGAAGCACATCCATGGTGGCCATAATATCTTTAACTTGAAAAACACCCTTCAAGCATTTCCTGGAGTATTGTGTCACTCATCCCTTGGCATTTGGCCTCATCCTAGGTACTCCAAATGTTGTCACAGTCGACGGGAGCAAGACAAGGACCAAGCTGGTGAAGCTGGTCCCAGGTGTGGACTACAATGTCAGCGTCATCTCTGTGAAAGGCTTTGAAGAAAGCGAGCCCGTCTCTGGCATCCTGAAAACAGGTAATAATATAAAAGCAGGAAAGAGCAGCTCTTTAAATGGATCATCTGACTCAGAGACTGGAGCTGCAGACCCATCAAGATCCCATTTTTGCTGCCCACACAAACTGTAGGAAGCTCTTTTTCCCACTCCTTCTTTGTCTTTGCATTTTACACGAGGATGGAACTTGTAAATTTGGTCAGGCTCCCATTTGCTAAATGCTAAATAAACCTGTGAGGTGGAGACAAATCATGTATTTACAGTCCTAATTCATCAGAAAAAAAAAAACAAAACAAACAAAACAAAACAAAACAAAAGTTTGTTTGGGTTTTTTTGTAATTAATGCCGTTTTTGAGATGAGGGAGCAAAGGGCCAGTCCAGCTAGCAGTTCAGACCAGTTTCTGTTGTGGACTTCACATGTCCCAGGTTCCAGACTATCCTAAGCATAAAAACATTTTATTTCCTGATTTTTTTCTTCAATATTCTCTCAATATTTTTCTCAGTGGTCTGTCTCTTGATTTTTTTCTTTAAATATCCCTGCAGGAAATGAGAGTTCACTCTGATCCTGCTGATCTCTCCTTGCATTCTTCTTGGGGGCTAACAAACATTCAGAGAGCAAGATGATGAGTACTGGATAATGACAGGAGATTTATAACCCATTCCAGCTGTTCTGGAGTCACAGATCCATCTTAATTCAGGGAGAGCACAAACCTGTGTGAAAAGGGGAGTGCTGTGAGGAGGCAAAGCAGGACGTGGGGGGATTTTGGCTGCCTGGCGGGATGTGGGATTGCTTTGTTCCAAACAAGCTGCTGGAAGGTCACAGTGGCCATCAGCTGCCGTCACTTTGGTTATTTTTCCCAGCTCTGTCTCCTGAATTTGTTCTAAAAAACAACCCAGATTTGAGGGTGTTGAGAGAAATATGTCAGCTTTGACAGAGCTGTTGAGATTGATGCTATCAAGAGTGATCTGAGAACATGGTTGGTTCTATTTGTTCCCAGACTTTCATCTCTCCCAGCACTGACCTCCCTTTCCAGTGGAGGTTTTGGTGTCTCTGCTTAGGCACTGACATCTTTCCTGCAGAACTCCACTATTCCAAAGGGAGTCATAAAAGCTGCACTGAGTTTTGGGCATTTTCTCTCATGAATTTACAGCAGAGCATTGCATAGAGCTGAGAGTGTTTGTTAAATTCCTTCAATCTGTTTTTCTTCCAGCTCTGGACAGCCCTTCAGGCCTGGTAGTGGTGAACATCACAGACTCTGAGGCTCTGGCAACCTGGCAGCCAGCAATAGCTGCTGTGGATAACTACGTGGTGTCCTACTCTTCTGAGACAGGTGAGAGGAGCTGGGAATGGGTTGGGGAGCTGAAGGCTTAAAGCTCTCAAGAGGTGCTGATTGTAACTCCAGGAAAATCACAGAATATCCAGAGTTGAAGGAACCCACCAGGATCACCCAGCTCAGCCCCTGTCCCTGCCCAGACCCCCCAACAACCCCACCCTGGGCATCCCTGGCAGCGCTGGCCAAACGCCCCTTGAGCTCTGGCAGCCTCGGGGATGTTATTTAGAGAAAGGGCTTTGCTGGAAGCATTTAAAAATTGATCGTCTTAATTCAGCACTCTCGATTCAGCCGGGAACAGAGTTAAGAGAGATTCCTGGGAAGCAGAGGCGGTGTTATAATTCCTGTGAACACTAGAGAGAGCTCACACTTTTAGAGAAAGGGCTCTGGTGGAACCCAGACTCAGCAGAGATGCCAGCACAGCCATGGGCTCCGAGCTTCTAGCATTCTGCACTTGCACCAAGTAGGGATAAAATAAACCAGTGAGTGGAGCACAGAGTTGATGTGTCTGAATGACACCAACATCTCTGTTCTGCTGTGTTCTGTTCTCAGAGCCAGAAGTGACCCAGATGGTCTCAGGGAACACGGTGGAGTATGACCTGAAGGGGCTGCAGCCTGCCACGGAGTACACGCTGAGCGTCCACGCGCAGAAGGACACGCAGAGGAGCGAGACCCTCTCCACCCACTTCACCACAGGTGCCATCCCACCCCACAGCTGCAGCCCTTCTAGTCCCACTGCTCTGTGCTCCTCTGGCGCCTTTTTCACTGGAAACCTGAATTTCAATGGTGTCTGCATCAATCTTTCTCCAGTGGGAGCCTGTTGTGGCTGACCAGAGATGGTTTTCTGTCACTGATGCCTCAGGTTTTAGCTTTTTTTTTTTTTTTTTTTTTTTTTCCCCACATTCTGTGCTGCTTTAGTCTGTGGGTCTGGGCTTCATATAAGGGGATGGTGAGCTCTGTGCACAGAGCAGGGACACAAAACAATTCCTGCTCCAGCTGGGCACCAAGGACAAATGATCCAAAGCTCAGGCCCAGGAGCACAGACAGCGTGGGCTGGAGAGAGAAAAACAAGCAGGATGGGACTGCATGGGCTAAAGCTGGAATTTGACAATTAACTGCAATATGCAAATGGACCAAAATATGAGATCACCAGTTCTGCAGAGTCTCACATAGAGAGGAGCACGAGCTCTTCTTTGGCTCCTGAAGGTGCCCAGCTGGTTTCACACTCCTGGCTTTCCATGAGCATCAATGGAAACAGGGATGGTTCTCATTTTCCTGCCTTGGCTTGTCCCAGGGTATTAATTAGGGAGCCACACCAATCCAGTCCTATAATCACAGAGGGGAAGAGAAGCTGGCAACTGGAGCCAGGCCAAGCAGGAAAAGTTTTCCTATTCTATAAAGGTTTTCTATTCTAAAAAAAGCATAATTGGAACCAGAGTTTTATTTCCTGGGAATATGTAAATACCAATCTGTCTTCTTGAGAGAAATAATGAAATGCACAGTTTTGTCTCAAAAGACATTTCAGTGCAACTGCTCATAAAATAAGGTGCCTGGAACAAGTCAATATTTTAACTTAGATAGAGTTAACACCTTTATTTTAAACTATCAATGGGAATATTAATTCTTAACCACAAAAGTTAAGGTTGAAGTGTTTTTTCATTTCAAATTTCTCTGGAGAGAAGGTTTGTTTTCCTGGCTTGTTTTAATATATGGCCCACAAGATAACCAGTGGAATTAGCTTTGTATGGATGTGATTGTAATTGCTGTGGTGCCTCCTGCAGGGCTGGATGCTCCAAGGGATTTGAGTGCCACTGAGGTGCAGTCAGAAGCAGCTGTGATAAGCTGGAGGCCTCCCCGTGCTCCAGTCACTGGATATCTCCTGATCTATGAATCCATTGATGGCAGAGTCAAGGTAAATAAACCTGAGGGGCTGTGCCTCAAATCTGGGCAGTGGAGATGCTCTGAAGTGTCCAGCAATGCAACATAATCATGTGCCTTAATTTAAACACTAAATTTAAAAATACTCACTGCCCTTTTCAATGCTAGACTGAACACAAATGCACTTAAAAGATGTTAAAGGACTTTTGTACATTTTACCCTGAAACAGAAGCTCCATTGAAGACTGAATTTTGCCTTTCATCCCTCCTCAATACAGATAAAAGCACAAACATTTTCCTTCATCCCAGACCTGTATCATGGAGTAAACTCACACCCCCAAAGGATTTGATTCACTTTTCTAAATTCAGGGGAATCCCTGTGCAAAGGGGTGTCTAAGGAAGGATGAACTGCCTGTGGAAGTACCTCTTATTCTTCTATAATTTTATTTTGTTCCTACATAATTAGATTACCCTAAATGCTTAAATATGAATCATGTGAATCCCAGAAAAAAGAAAATTTTGAATGCCCAGCCTGGATCAATGGAGAGGATTCTAATTTTCAGGAAGGCAAATTCCCCGAGCACACAAAATCAATCTTTTAATGTCACAGCAAAATGGCCCTTTAAAGCCTGGAGTGCAGCATTTCCTTGTTTTAAAGGATGAGTTTCCCAGTTCTTTATGAATTTCACAACCTGTACATTCAGGACATGTAAACATTTATGCTGCCTTGCTTTCAAACCTCCCAGCTTGTACATTATGATGGTAAACACTCATTTCCAGGCAGGCTTTATTGAACTTCTAAAGATTAGCTTGGTAAAAATCTTAGAGGAGTAGCTTTATATTAATTAATCTAGATGGTTAAAGATACCATCAATAATTATGACAAAAAATAATGTGACAGACTAAAATATGTAACCATTCTGGTCATTATGATTTATTTCCCTGAGATTTCCCTGTATTATTTCTTTTCTCCACAGGAAGTCATCCTAAACCCCGAGACAACTTCCTACAGCCTGACAGAGCTGAGCCCCTCCACGCAGTACACGGTGAAACTGCAGGCCCTGAGTGGGGCCCTGAGGAGCAAAACCATCCAGACCATTTTCACCACCAGTAAGGACATTAAAACACAGCTAAAATAATCTAAATTCTGCTGAGCTCTGCTATGAGGACACGCAGACCCCACACAAGATTTTGATCCATTTCTAGTGTTGGTGCAAAGTCCCTGTTCCCCCAGACCTGTTCCCCCTTGGCAGGATGAAATTCCAATATCCATCCACATCACCCTCACAGTCCTTTCTCTGGTGAAACATCCATGTGAAATATCAGCAGGAATTCTTTAAAATCCAGCTGACACCTTGATTTCTCCCTGTATCAATCCCAGCGAGCAGGGAAAACAAATCAGGGTTTGGAGCTGAAATGAAGCAAACCACAAAGGCACAAATCAGTGCTGGGGGCTGAGGAGATGGATTTCTGGGCAGCTTTTTCTCCTCTCTCTGAGATGGGCTGTCTCAAAGCCCCTCTGCACGTCAGCTCCAGCCCAACAGGACAGCTCTGCAAGGATAAATTGGCTTCTCTGAAGGTCACTTCACAGCTGACATTAAAAAAAGGAGTTGTTCTGTACTAGCTGTGACACTTTGCCTGTCATTTGTCTCACTTTTCCCAGTTTTCAGCCTTTCAGGCCCAGCAGGACCTTCAGTCATCCCCATTCCCCCTCCTGCTGCTGGCACCAACTCCAGCCCAAGGACTGCCAGAAGTCACCCAGCCCCGAGTCTGCCCTGTCACTGCTTGTGCAGAGCAGGATGAACTCACCAACACATCCAGAAACAGGAGAGGAATTAAATCTGGGTGCATTTAGGTGATGTTTGGCAAATTGACCATGAGCAGGGACTGACCAGGTCCTTTCAGCCATGTGAACAGTGTCGGACTCAGTCAGACAGAGGCTTAAACCAGGTCTTAACTTTAAAAATACATTTGTGTCTATTTAGTGACAGGGAATCACTGAAGTGACTGTAGAGTCACTTTTCTCCAAATCCCAAAGCTGGTGGAAACTTGCATGGCCTTAAGTCACACCAGGGGAGGTTTAGATTCAATATCAGGAAAAATTTTTCCATGGAAGGAGTTGCAAGAATTGGAATGAGCAGTGTTGGAGTCCCCATCCCTGGAAGTATTCAAAATACCTGAGGAGGTGGCACCTGGGGACATGGTGGTGAACATGGTGGTGGGACTGTGTTAATGACTGCACTTGATTTTAAAGGTCTTTTCCAACCTTAACAATGCCATGATTGTGTGAAATTCTCTGGAGCTGAAGCACAGGCAGGGATGTGTAACACTGGCAAGGATCAGCAGCCACTCTGTGAGAAGCCACAGATAAAAACTCTCCTATGGACACACCTGGAGCAACACTTAATTGGCTGAAAAAGTTAATGACCTGCGTAAATAAAAAGAAAGAAAGAAAATATTTTGGGGAGATTAGAAATTATTCTGACTGCAATGATTTTTATTGGCTTGTTGTAAGAAAAAAAAGCTTAACAACCTTTTCCTGCAGTTTCAGCTGTTGCTGTTTGCTTTGTTTTTTAGGAGTGCAGCTTTATAGCACATTTAATATTGTCCTTGCCAGCAAAACACTCACAATTAATTTATTTTTGATTGAAGTCCTGTCCTTGTATCCCCCTCCCTTTTCTGTCACATGATCAGAGATTGGTAGATTTATTTTTCCCCAAAAGCTGCTGTAACACAGCTCCTGAATTTCAGCCTTTAGCTGGAGGATGCACTCCCATCCTAGCAGGGAGTAGTTATCTCACATTCCCAGCACTTCCAGAAGTGTAGACAGATGGGAAAAACCACATTCAAAAGAAGAATTCACCTCACCAGCTGTACCCTGTGGATGTTGTGTATGCAGGATGCAATTACAAACCTGTTCCTGGGATCTGTAGCTGTCCCACAAGGGATTTTCCTGAGCCATCTGCATTTGGCACATTCCTTGTAACTGCTGATTTCCTAAGGAATGCTTTCTCTTCCCTGTGTGTGCAGCTGGGCTCCTCTATCCCTACCCCAAGGACTGCTCCCAGGCCCTGCTGAATGGAGAAACCACCTCTGGGCTCTACACAATTTACCTGAATGGGGACAAGGCTCAGCCTCTGCAAGTGTTCTGTGACATGGGCGAGGACGGGGGCGGCTGGATCGTGAGTATGGGGCAGGGCAGCACATCCCTTCCTGCTCATCCAGGCACCCCAGGGTGTTGTTATCACAGTGGGGCTGTCTAGTCTATAAATCTGGGGAGTTTTATCCTGGGTAGGACACTCCAGTGCCCAGAGCACTACTTTCTGTAGTTGGAGGAGAGAGAGGTGTCTCCAAAGGACGGGTCTTCACCCTGATCCCTCTCCACTGGTGTAAGGGCTGCTGAAATGACCATACTGGATAACACATTTTCTAAATAATCAACAGGGAGAGGGAAGGGTGAACTGATTCTGTAGAATTGAGAGAGGGAGTGAGGGAGGGTAAAGCACAGCCCAGGGGAAGCATTTGTTCAGCAGCCACAGGGTGCAGTGGCTTCCACGGCCACTGTGCAAGGGACACATCCCACCCAGCCAACAAAGGAATGGCAGTAAATGCCACCTCTCCACACTGACATCCCAAATTTGAACATGCCAAAGGGACCCAGGGCACAGAAAGGCAGGAGGAGCTGGAGGAATGCTTGGCTGGGAAATGAGGGGTGGAAAAACCCTTGGCTGAGAAATCCAGAACTGCAGGATGGATTTAAAAGGGCAGAGAGCAGGAACTGAGAGGCCACGTCATGCAGGGGATCCTGGGATCCCAACAGAGAAACTGGAGACTTAAAAACTACATGGAGCACCCCAGAGCCTGGGTGTAATTCAGTCCCTGCAGTGAGGCTCTGCAGGGAGGGGTAAAGGCAGGGCAGGAGCAATGCTGAGCTCTGTGTTTTAAACGCTCTTTCCCTCTGGCCAGGGCAGTGTGTCCATAACCATCTCCTGGTTTTAGGTGTTCCTGAGGCGTCAGAATGGAAAGCAAGATTTCTACAAGAACTGGAATACTTATGTGGCAGGATTTGGAGATCCTAAGGATGAATTCTGGATAGGTAAGTGCTGAAAATTTGTATTTTTGAAGGAAAAACAAAACAAAACAAAACAAAACAAAATAAAGAAAAAAAAAAAAAAAAAAGAAAAAAAAAAAACAACAGAAACACAGCCCAAAAGTCCAGGAGCCACTGAGAGGCCTCCATTTGGCTGGAAGGAGTATTTGCAAAGGGGAACAGGAGAAAAGGAGCCAGGGACACCCTACATGAGGGAGACTGAAAGGGCCAGAACCTCCAGCTGCAGTCAAAGGATGTCATGTTGGGGTCACCAAATGAACCTACCCGATGCTCACTGGGGCTCTGGGAGAAATCAGAGGTGACCTGGGAAACAGGTTCTGCTTCCTGTCCTCCTGGGACACCCCCAGCAGCAAAGGTTTACAATCCAGAGAGGAAAAACAGGACAAATAGAAGTCATAAACTCACATTTTGGTAAAATAGAAGTAAACTCTCCACATTTTCCAAGGCTGCGTTGCATTTTTCTGGCTGTAAATGAAAGATGATGATGATGTTGAGGATGATGATCATACAGCACAACTTTGGTTGTTTTGCCCAACCTGTTTTTATGATTTGAAGGGAAGATCTTTCCCAGTCAACCTGGGACTATTTATTTGCTTTTGTGCTGACATCACCCGAGAGCTGAACCAGCTCAGTGTCCCCACCAGTGCTGGTGTCCTGCTGCATTTGAACAGTCCAGTATGGCCCCGTTTGTGGAATAATGGTGTGGTTTTGCATGGGAGGGAGAGCTCTGGCCACTTCTCTCTTTCAGCAATGTCCAGGGGCAGTTGAATGGCTTTGGGTTCAGTGACCAGCACTGAACCCACCACAGAAGAGAAAAAACATGGAGAGACTGATGCCTTAAGGAGCCTGGGAATCAAACAACACATTTTTGAGATAAGATTAGTATAGGAATAATGTAAAGGTTGATCTTTATTGGAGGCCTCTAGAGGTGAATATGGAAAATGTCCACAAAAGCCCCTCCTCCATGGGGTGAACACAGTTTTTAAAAGTTTAACCGATTAGCATAATTGACAAAGTCACCAATTAGGCACAAGTGGTGATGCAATCTCCCCACAGTTTGAGCCCCCTCTAAATCCTCCCCCCTCAGATGGAACTGAACTTTGTTGATGAAAATGGGTCTCAAAGAGCATTTTTTTGGTGTTGGTTCCCAGGGAGAACCAAGATGGGATAGGGGCTTTGGAATGTGTTTTGTCTTTCTGCCTAGGGAGAAGGTAGGGAAAAGCACTGGGAAAACTAAGTAGGAATGGAACAATAGGCTACAGAGCTCCAAATACATGTGTAAAAATACAGAGAATACAGAAAAGGAAAAAATCCATTCGGCATCAAGACAAACATTCCTTCCTGCCCACAGGTCTGGAGAACCTGCACAAAATCACTTCTCAGGGGCAGTACGAGCTGCGGGTGGACCTGAGGGACAAGGGGGACACGGCCTACGCCGCGTACGACCGCTTCAGCGTGGGCGACGCCAAGAGCCGCTACCGCCTGCGCGTGGATGGCTACAGCGGCACCGCAGGTGAGGGCAGGCACGGGCTTTCCCTCCCTCCAATGACCCATTTCCTCCCCGCTGACTCAGGGCAACCGTGCGGATGCTGCAGATCAGCACGTGCCTCTCCTGTGTGAGTGTCTTGGTTGGAAAAGCCAGGTGTCTGCTAAGGAAGGCAGGAGCCTCCCCTGAAATGGAAAATGTAACCCCCCTCCCTCTGAATTATTATAATTTTGAAATTAAGGGGCTCTCAGGTAAAGGTATGGGAATAGGAATAACAGTTCTTTATTAGGGAAGAAAAATTTTAAAAATAAAATAAAAAATGCAGTAATACAAAACACCACTGCCAGAGTGAGAGCAGGCCCTGGCAGGCTGTGGGTCAGGGTGTGGCAGCAGTGCCATTCCATGGGGGCTCAGCCCTCCTGCAGTGCCAGCTGTGCTTCTGCTGGAGCAGGATCCTGGACAAGGCTGGAGTTTTCCTCTGGAGCTCCAGGGCTGCTGGAGATGGGCCTGGGCTCCCTCTGGGAATGCAGTGGGGCAGAAAGCTGCTCCTCTGGGAATGCAGGGGGGCAGAAAGCTGCTCCTCTGGGAATGCAGTGGGCAAAGGCTGCTGTGCTGTTCCAAGGGCAGATTGGATCCAGGTAGGAATGCTTGGCTCCTGCCCTGGGCAGAGCCTCTCCCCATGGGATGCTGGAATTTTCTCAGCCATGCAGGGACACTCAGTGGCCATGAACAGCAGAGATCTCCTGGAGGGAGGATTGGCTGTGGGAGAGATAAAGAAAAGTGCCCAATGCACAGAGGAGAACTGCCCCAGCTCTGACAGATGGGAAATACATACCCCCCCAAACCACATCTTAACAACCCAGGACAGTGAGGTGTTCAAAAATCAAACATACCAACATATTTATGTTTCTGTTTTATATCCTCCAGGCATTTTGGTGCCATATTTTATGGCCTGCTTATGGCAACATTGAAACAAGTGTATTAAACCACAATATATCTCATTTGGCCAATCTTGGCTGTCATTTATACAGCCAATAATAGCCTGGCACAGCTTCTTCTCCTGTCAGTAGAATTTGCAGCAAAGCCTGCTGTAATGTGATTTATGATTTTGCTGAACAAATCATCTGCCTTTTGTAATCACACCGGGGCAAACCCTGCAGCCCTTGGTGAGTCCTCTTCAGGGCTTCACAGGATTAAGAGATAAATCCAGTTTAACAATATGTTTTAAAAGGAGATCATTTCACACTGCTGGGTGCATAAACCAGAGCAGAGGTGAGCTCTGTGACCAGCACAAGAGCTTTTACACAGACTACAGAGATAGACAGGAAATGCAGCAGCAGATTTAATGTCTATTTAATTTAGATGGGATATTGGGATGAAATCCTTCCCTGGGAGGGTGGGCAGGCCCTGGCACAGGGTGCCCAGAGGAGCTGTGGCTGCCCCTGGATCCCTGGCAGTGTCCAAGGCCAGGCTGGACAGGGCTGGGAACAACCTGGGATAGTGGAAGGTGTCCCTGCCATGGCAGGGGTGGAATGAGATGAGTTTTAAGGTCCTTTCCAGCCCAAACCATTCCATGATTCTGTGATTTAAGGCAAATTGTCTAGTGCAGAGTAGTAGTAGCTGCTACCACGAGTAGGATTCAGTCAGTGTGGAGACTTTGGTCGTGATTTCTTCCTTGTGAACACCTCTTTGGTCTTGGCTTGTCCACACTGTAAAATCCAGCTTTTAGCAAGTACAGAAAATGAGCTGCACAAAAAAAAAAACACCTCATATACTGGGGATTAGAGACCACCTGAAAAAATATTTTGATGTGCCTGCAAAACCAAAAACTGTGCATTTCCTTCTGTATTAAAACAAGTCAATTTTTTAAAATTTAGATGCAGACAGACACAGTCCAAATATTTTCTGCAGAATGGGCACACCCATGCAATCTAAATAAGGCAACCCAGTGACCTTGCTCTTTCTTTTGTCCCCCCATTCAGGTGACTCCATGACCTACCACAATGGAAGGTCCTTCTCCACCTTTGACAAGGACCACGATTCTGCCATCACCAACTGTGCTCTGTCATACAAAGGAGCCTTCTGGTACAAGAACTGTCACCGAGTCAACCTGATGGGCAGATATGGTGACAACAGCCACAGTCAGGTGAGTTTGGCTCTGAAGGCTTCTCTAATGCATGAGAGGAAGGGGAATTGCAATTGTGTGTTTTTCTGATGGTTCAGCCAGACAAAAATCACAGCATCCCCTCCTCCCACTCTCCAGGAACATGGGGAAATGTAGGGGCAGTCACAAACAAGGATTTAATATCAGCTGGTGGAGTCTTGTTGGCTTTGTCTGATTTTCCAAGGGAATACCCCAAGTGTGCAGAGAATAATTGTAGTTTTCAACATGTGAAGCAAAAATATTTTTCCTGCCATGAAAGCCAGGCAAAGAGGGACAGCTCTGAGGGACACAGGTTTAACAAGACCAAGCTCAAGGTGCTGCCCCTGGGTCAGGAGAAGCCCCAGGACCAATCCAGGCTGGGATGAGCAGCTGGAGCAGCCCTGGAGAGGGAGCTGGGGGTGCTGTGGGTGAGAGCTGGAGCTGCCCCAGCCCTGAACCCCCTGCCCTGGGCTGAGCCCAGCGTGGGCAGCAGGGCAGGGGGGATTGTGCCCCTGTGCCCTGTGCTCAGGTGAGAGCCCACCTGCAGAGCTGCCCCAGCCCTGGCCCAGCACAGGCAGGAGCTGGAGCTGCTGCAGAGATCCAGAGGAGGCACCAGGGGATCAGAGGGATGGAGCAGCTCTGCTGGGAGGGAAGGCTGGCACAGCTGGCATTGTTCACCTGGAGAGGAGAAGCTTTGGGGTGAGCTCAGTGTGGCCTTGCAGAGCCTGAAGGGGCTGACAGGAAAGATGGAGAGAGACAGTTTACAAGGGCCTGGAGTGTCAGGACAAGGGGAAATGCCTTCACACTGACAGAGAATAGGTTTAGATGAGATACTGGGAGGAAATTCTTCCCTGTGAGGGTGGGCAGGCCCTGGCACAGGGTGCCCAGAGCAGCTGGGGCTGCCCCTGGATCCCTGGCAGTGCCCAAGGCCAGGCTGGACAGGGGAAGGTGTCCCTGCCCACAGCAGGGCTGGAGCAAGACAATCTTTAAGCTCCCTTCCAGCCCAATCCATTGTGTGTTTCCATGATTCCGTGACCTCATGTGGGTGGGTTTGTACAGGTTGGACTTTCCACAGCCCCTGTGCTTCCCAAAGCTCCTCCACTTTGTGGTGCCTCTGTGCCCAAACCAGAAATATGCCCAGTCTGAACCAGGGGCAGCAAATGAAAGTGTGACCTCCAACCTCTGCCCTTTGCCTTCACAGGGCGTCAACTGGTTCCACTGGAAGGGCCACGAGTATTCCATCCAGTTTGCAGAGATGAAGCTGAGACCCTCCAGCTTCCGGAACCTGGAGGGGCGTCGGAAGCGAGCGTAGAGCCCCGGGGGCTGCGGGCAGGGGCTGGGGAGGGGATGGAGAGGGGGGTGTGGGGAGACCCTCTGGCATCGCTGGCCTGGGGGTGTGAGGAGCTGGGACTGGAACCAAAGCATCGGTGCGCCGTGGCCCGGCAGAGGCTTTGCAGCATTCCAAACAAAAACAGCCTTAAAGCATCCCAGAGTTTCCAGCAGAGCAGCTCCAGCTGCCCACCAGGAACGTCCTCCACACCAAAGACAACGATCTCAAGGGTTCTGTGTTGTTTTATTAATTTTTTTGGTTTTAATTTTTTTGCCAGAAAGCGTCTGGGATAAAGTTCTTCCAACATCTGACGATCTCTTGGGTGGCCCAGGGGAGGGGAGGGAGAACAGCTTTGTACATTGGTAGTTTGTTTTAGAACCAGCCATATTTTACACACAGAAATGTGTAAGATTAATTGTCATTATTATTATTATTATTATTAGTTATAAGTGAAAATAATTGGTGGTTTGAATGCCTTTTGTTTATATATATCAAGTACCACAGAGAAGGAGGGAACGGGAAGGGAAAGCAGTATGTTTTTAAAGTTAAGCATAAGATTAATATTATTAATATAAAGACAAAGTAATAATAATAATAATGATAATAATAATAAGCTACATTTTGTCATTTTTAAGAGAACCATGCTTTTGGAAACACAGCAGGACAGTGTCTGATTGTAAATTTTTTTTTTTATAAATAAAAGCACAATTACTTTTAAATAAATTTCTACCTTTTTTTTTCATCCATGTGGAGTTTGTGCATGTCCAGGATATATTTACTTAGATGGGGAAATAAAGACAGACTGAGATTAGGCTGCTGAGACCCTACTGAAAACTGTTCCTTTTGTCAGTGACTGGTTGTAATTATTCTGGTGGCTTTGTTACAGTGAAATGCCCATGAGGATTTGGGTTCTTTCAGAACAGAATTCTTTTTTTTTTTCCTGCCCAAAAGCTTCTTCCATGTTTTTCTAAGTGTTACTGACCAATGCTTGCTCCATCTAGGTGGGAATAACTAACAAAGCAAAACGAAGAGAACCCAGAGTTGTTGTTAGGTACCATGGGCAGTTTGAACACTTGTGTAAATAAAGGGCTCTCTTTTTTTTTTCTATGAATGAAAATCCATGTAGTTCCTCTGTATCACACTCTGCAGTTCAAGACAATAAAAGATCTCTTGTTTTAATCCAGTCTCTCTGCCCTACTTCAAGGTTGCATTTTGCAAACGTTTTGCAAACGTTTTGTAAATGTTTCTTGCCTCTCTCCTGACTGAAGTTACGCTTCTGAACATTGTTTGTGTTGCACGGGGAACATAAATTTCCTTTGACCCTCCAGGGCACTAGCAGCATTATATTAAATTAATTCTTTGTAATTAATTGCCCTTCTTAGGTGTTTATCACAGTAAATGATAGGCAGCATAAAGGAGAACAAATCCAGTAATGAAGAAATATGCTCTGCTCTCCAGATGCTTTCCAAGCTATTAGGAAATGGCACTGGATCCGTGTTTCTGGGCGCTGGAAAGCTCTGGCAGTCTGTTTGCAGACAGTCAGGGGAAGAAGTGACATTTATGGAATGATTTCCTCATTTCTGGTAACATCCCAGAGCTGCCTGGCTCTGCCTCTGGTGTCATTTACCTTGGCAGCTCCAAAGGGCTCCTGGAGACAGGCTCAGGTTTGTGCCTCGCCCCAGACAAGACTCAAACATGCTGCACAAAAGGAAGCTGATATTTCCTGTAATTACTCGCTGACAGATGCCCTGCTTGGGATTCTCCGTGATCCCCTCTGTGAGAGGGAAGCTGGCAAATCCTTGGAGTCAGACCTGCCAAAACACCCTTCAGAGCTGACACAAGCTTGATTTGGGACCAGCAGCTCCACCACGGGCTCCTGGAAGAGAAATTCACTGGCTTTTCCCCCTTTCCTGTTTGTAACTCGTGAGAAGAATTTAAAAACACGCTCAGATTTGAAATCTGTTCATGAACCTGCCAAGCCTCAGTGCTGGTGTTCATCCTTAACGTGATGAAGCAGTTTGGGAGCCTCAAGGGGGCAGGAGAGGAAGGGCTTCAAAATTATTTCCTCAGCCAGATTTAAGGTCCTAAAGGCA
The DNA here is from genome assembly GCF_024509145.1 of Vidua macroura. Lineage (NCBI taxonomy): Eukaryota > Metazoa > Chordata > Aves > Passeriformes > Viduidae > Vidua > Vidua macroura. The sequence continues at coordinate 8,585,086 of NC_071591.1, forward strand.
CTGAAGGGGATATCTGGGGGCATGAGAGGGGTTTATGGGGTTAGGACTGCATCCATGAGACATTATTGAGACAAGTGAATAGAAAACTCCTTTTCCAGTGTCACTGTCCTAACCTTAACTACAGTCTGAGCAAGGCTTCAGGCTTGATTTCATGCTTTAGTCTGGGTGAGGTGAAAGCTTCAAGCCAGGTGGTCAAAAGTCAGCTGGATGCATAATTTGGGGGAGTGAGGCTGATGGCAGCTTCCAAGTTGTTCAATCCCCTGGCTTTTTGTGAGACTTGGACTGCTAAGTGATGTGGTTTCTGACTCCAGGCATGAGTGTGCAGTGATTAGAGAACTCCAGGGTGATGTGGGAGATGACAGATATCTTAAATTCTTCCCTCTGCCACAGCAATACCTTGGTGTCAGCTCAGCTGGAGCACCCACATCTGCTGCATCACCTCTGGGTGCAGCTCCCTCACCTCCTCTCCTGATGCAATTCCAGCCAAGGGAACTAACTGATCTCACCCACTGCTGGGCTAAATGTCACCAGAAAGACAGGGAATCTCACCTGAGCCTGCAGTAGTGAATAAATAGCCCAGTGATTTGTGACAGAAAGCACAAATTTCCCATCTTTCCTGCCCAAGGACGTCCCTTCAATCAAAATTACAAGTTTGGCTTGGTTTGCTTTAAAAGCAGTTGAGCATAACTGAGAGTCAGAGAGCGTGAAAAACAAGAAATTGAGTACACAGTGATCCAGTGGCTGCCCCTGCTACTCATTTGGTATCAGTCTTCACAACCTGAATCCAAAACTGCAGCCTTGAAAAACCTTCTTGCAGCTGCCATGTTAATCCTCTTAAACTCTGAAGGGGCAGTACCTTTTTTCCTTTGTTTTTTTGGGTTTTTTTCCTCTTCCTTTTCTCCTTCTCCTTCTTTTTCTCCTTCCCCTCCTTCTTCTTCTTCCCCTTCTCCTTCCCCTTCCCCTTCCCCTTCCCCTTCTCCTTCCCCTTCTCCTTCTCCTTCTCCTTCTCCTTCTCCTTCCCCTTCTCCTTCTCCTTCTCCTTCTCCTTCTCCTTCTCCTTCTCCTTCTCCTTCTCCTTCTCCTTCTCCTTCTCCTTCTCCTTCTCCTCCTCCTCCTCCTTCTTCTTTTCATCTTCTTCATCTTTGTCTTCTTCTTCTTCTCCTCCTTCTTCTCAGCACTCTTTGTGCTTGACCCACTGAACATTCTCTAGCAGAATTTGATTAGAAAGGAAAGCAGAATAGAAATGTTTAGGTGTCATCAACAAGCAGCAGCTTGATCCCAGAAAATGGCAAGGAGGTGGCATCAGCCTCACAGGTACCTTGCCACTTTTTATTTCTGACTTCCAGGGATGAGGACAAGATGACCCCGGAATAGAGCTGGGATTGCTCAGGTGGTGCTTGGCTGGCTGCTGCTGGTTCTCTGCACTCCATCAGGAGCTCAAGGCAGAGTGGAATTCTTCACAGAGTGTTACAAACACAGGGAATTGATAAAATGATACCATTTGTTTAATGGGAAGTGGGAAAAAATAATGTAAAATGAAAATAAAGGAGACATGAATCCCCCAGCAGCTTTGGAATCCCTGTTCAGCACTGCCTTAGCATTTTCTTTTCTGCTCCAGCCTTTGTTCCTCCACCTTTTCCCCGGTGATTTCCCCAGCAGGTACAGAAATGTGAGCCCTTAGAGCTCCAGCAGCTCTGTGTGTGTACAACAAATGTTGGTCCTGATAAACAAGGTGTGGTTTGTCAGCAGGACTGTGAGCAAAGCTCAGCCAGAACTGCACAGATGATCTTTATTCTTGGAGGGCCCTGGAAAAACACACATCTTAATCAGGCCTTCAATCTAAAGCGAAGGAGTTTATGTAGGTGAGAGGGAAAGATGATTCTCAGCAAAAAAAAAAAAAAAAACAACAACAAAAAAAGCAAAAGACAAAATCAGAATAAAAGATGATGTAAGAACTGCTCTGCCTTTCTGGGTCAGCCTCGCCTGCTCACAAGCTGTTCCTGGCTCCATCCCAAAAGGTCTAGGAGTAGAAACACAACCTGATGATTGTACAGCGAGGTTTTCACTTGACTTGCAGCCTTGGTGAGGAATTTCCACAGGGCTGAGAATGAGTCTCCATCCGGGCTTGCATCAATCACGTTCCTGCTGCAAAATGAATCAGGCCTGTTGCACTTTGAGATCCCGAGTGGAGGCTGGAGCAGGCAAATGCAACCACACACAGGCATTTCAACAGCTCTGTAAGCTAAAGGAAAGTTTCCTGGAGGGGGCAGGAGTTATTGGACAGGAGAAGTTATTGCAAAATAAAGAGGCTGGTGCTGTACCCATCTCGGTATCCCTTCCACTCCTACATTTAGGCCCACTCAGCTGAAAAATCCACTTCAGCTTTAGTCACTCGTGAAGTGTGGGGAGCTCATGGTCTCTCTGAGATGGTATCTGCAGGGTTACTCACTTGTGCCCTTTCAGCTGACACTGAGGATAAGGGTTTGGGTATTTTTAGGGCAAAAGTCCCCTTTCAAGACCTCTGAAATTTCGGAAGTCTGGGCTGAGCTTTTCCAAGGGGTCTTGCAATGGAAGGGGGCACAGGTCTCCTTCCTCAGTGCTGCTGTTTGGCTGTCCCAGCTTGGCTCCTTGGGGAGGGACATGTTTGGAATGGCAGATAAAAATGTGTCTGTCCCTCCCTAAGTGCCTTCTTTGTCACTCCCCAGGGCCATGTCACACTCCCTGGAGGCACAGAGGGGCCTCCACACCACTGTGGGCAGACTGACTGTGGTTAAGTGGTTTTTGGTGCACAGGGTGCAGCGTCACAAACAAATAAATATTTGCTGTTATTCACAAATCACCAACTGCTGCTGTTACTCACAAATTCAGGACTCCCTTCTCTGGGATTGCCACAGGGAAAAAGCCAATCCTCCTGTGCCAGCCTGCCTGACCTGGCAAAAACCACCTGCAAGGCGTCTTGTTCCAAGGCAGCACCTCCTGAAACCACCACTGAGTGCAGGGGCAGGGATGGCTCAAAGGGCCTGATGATGACTCTGCTCCTTCACCTCTCCGTCAGGTACTTTCCTCAGAGGAAATCATTCAGCTTCCTGTGTTTTTACTGTAAATTCTGTGCTGCAAAGAGGAAAGAGAGAAAGAGACCAACACAGACAGAGAGATTGGGGTGGGGGGAAAACCAACACCCGGTGGTTTCGGTGCAGATAATCCCTTTCAGTCCCACTTTCATGGCTCCCTCTGCCAGAGGCATCCCCCTGTTTTAGAGCAGCAGGGAGGGTTAAAAGCAACAACCTGAAAATTGGTCCCCTGCTTAAACTGAAACTACTTTCAGGACTCAAAAGTGCTCATTTCCTCCCCACCCTTCCTCTGCCTCTACTTTTACTTTACTTCGTGCCTTGTCCTTCTGGTTCTGTGATTCTGTGAAAGTGAGAGGAGAAATAATGTGAAAAAGGCTGGGTTTTGTCCAAGTGAAAGAAAAAATGCCTGGCTGTGTCACTAGAGAGCACAAGCATTCAGATTTAGTCTGAGAGATAATTCCCACTTTGTCATCACACCAATTGCAAAAGTCACAGCTTTAGGAAGAGCTGGGACTTTTTCATTAACAAGATATTCTAGGCTTTCATGCAAATAGAATGCTGCTTGCAAAGAAGGTACTCAGCAAAAATAAACCCACCAGGTCTTCCCTAAAAAAAGGTTTTAAAAGACAATTTTGATTGTTTCAACTCCATTATGGCTAACCAAAGAAGTGTAAATGGCTGAGAGAAACTGGAAACAAAAGTAAAAAAAAAATTCATATTCTGAGTTGCCTTATATGCTGAACCATTTGACTTTTCCCTAGGAAATAAATAGTAAAAATTAGATTGGACCCCTGAGATTATAATTTTAATTTGTTTTCAGTGTAATCTATGTATATCCTCTGCTTTATGGTAGCCAGACTACCTGGAAATTACCCACACACACAATGTAGCACTGGCACAGCAGTCAAATTAATTGCAATTATTTCATGATAAAAAGTACACACAGGTGGCAGCTCAGTGTTTTGGCAGTCTCACATCAGCCCTGAGGAGTCTCTTCTGAAGCCTTTGGTGAACATATCCCAACCCTGGCCATACCTGCATTCAGGGGTTCTGCTCTTGCCTTTCCAAGCACTCACAGCTCCAGTCACTTCTCTGAACTCTTCTCACTGAAATGGGGAAAAGCCTCTCAACCACCAAAATTTCAGTGTTCCTGAGCAATTCTGAGCCCAAACCATCTCCCCCATGCCAAACCTTCTCATCTCACTTGGCCTTGGAGGGAAAAGCAGCTCTTGGATGTGATGATGCCTTTTTGGGGCTACCTAAAAACAGAAGCCAGACAAAATAAAGTCAATAAAAAGCAGGAATATTTATTGAAGGCCCTTCAGGTACATTTTAGGCAGACAAAGCCCCCCAGGGGCTACACCCAAAATGGACAATGGGTCACGGGTTTCACACTTTTATAAGTTTGGCCCATTTGCATATTGGGGGTTCATCTGCCAATTCCAGCTTCAGCTAATGAAGTCATTGACCCCAAGTTTGCTCCCCCCAACTCACTTTTGTTTCCATCTCTGGGGGCCTGAGGCAGTGAGGTGTCCTTGATTGCCAGGCCTGGAGAGGAATTGTTGTGTCTGCCCAAACTGGGAAAGCAGCAGCTCCCACTGTGTGTGGAGTTTAGAGTTCTACACTAAAGAACTGCAGGGTTACAAATAGATGGAAAATAGAAAAGCTCAAATCCTAAGGGATCACCAGGGCCTCTCCCAACCCACAGCAGCTCTCCCAAGGCAAGCAGGAGGAAAACAGCCCGAAGGGAGTGTTCTGCAGCACGGGATGGAGCAGGAGTGACCGGGCTGTGACACCTGCAGTGAGCCCTGCCATCCTCCAGCACATTGGGGTTTCACCAGGGCAGCTCCCTGCTGAGTCCTGCCCTCGGTCTGGGGGCAGGAGGGCACAGCTGAGGGGCCCTGGCACTCACAGGCACCCCTGTGGCAGCTCTGCTGTGGGGCAGATGAACTCCCAGCAATCCTCTTCTCTGGAAACAAGGACAGAGCCCCTCTGCATCACTGAATGCCTTAGGATTTTAGCTTTTGTATTTTTCATCTCTTTGTAATCCTGCAATTCTTTAGTGCTTAACTCTAAAGGATATGTGGATGCAGAGGTGTGTATATACATGTAAAGACTATCCATGTCTGTGTTTGCCCACAAACATCCATAAAACTAACTATAAAACCAAATATATACAAGAATTATAAAAACATAATGATTTCCAGGCTGGGAGCATCACTGGGACTCAGACCCCAGGTGCTGCGAGCTCAGCAGAAATGTCAGTGTTTCCTGCAGCTTAGAAAGCAAGAGGAAACCACCGAGGTTTCAGGTGGCAGCAGGTGCTGATCTCAGAGCTGACAGCACTGCCTGGGGCTGCTGTGGCCCTCAGCCCCACACTGAGGCACTCAGGGATCACCAGCACTCCCAAATATTGGGATGGATCCCCCTTTTCCACTCCATTCTAGTGAGTGAATAATGTTCTTTCTTGTTAAGGTGTGATTATGAGTAGGAGTTCTGTGATTCCTGTAAAATCACTGATGTCTGTGCTTCAAAGGACACGAGAGGAAAAGAAAGGGAGAGCCAAAGGGTGTCTGTGTCCTGAGAGGGATTCAGCCCAGATCAGAGCTTGTGTCGTGTGCCTCAGGCTCGAGCAGGTGGTGAACAAAATTGAAATAAAGGAACAGTAATGGTGCACTCCCAGCTTTAGTGCTCCTATCTGGAAAGTTCTGCATCTCCCACGGAAAAATTTCATCAATCTGTGCCCTCAGAGCTTCTTTCCTTGCTACAGTTTGGCACTTCTCAACAGATTTCCCACCTCAACAGAGTGTTGGTTTTGGAGGCTTTGTGACACCCAGGCTGCTGGAAGAAAATCTATTTTCCTTCTCTGAGCTGAACACTGAATAATCACCACCTGATCAGGGTACCTCTGTGGGTACCCAGGGAATGCTGCAGTGCAGCAAAACTGGGGACACACAGCACCTCTGGGACAGGAAAAAAACAATTTTCATCTGCAGTAAAAATAAGAATTTCCCTCAGCTGCATCCCAAAGGCACCACAAGCAAAGGCAGCTGCCAGGGCTGGGCTGTCTGGAGTTGGAGCAGAGCAGGAAAGCAAATGGGGGCACACTCAGCTGTGTGAGCAGCAGGGGCTCACATGACAGGGGGTGACTGTGCACACCTTGCTAGGCCATGATCTGGAGAAGAAATAGCAGCAGGGATGTAGTGGCTGGCAAGGGGCTTTTATTGCAACAGCAAAGTGACAGCACACGGCAAGAGTTCAATGTTTCTGCAGCAAAAAAAGCTCTGAGCTTTGCATCTATCCTTGGCCAAAGAAACTTCAGCTGCTTTTTCATTTCAAGGCTGCATGAGCAGCTACAAAGCCAGGGCCTCGGCCAGGGCTTTGCTCCCTCCCAGGTGGCCACGCTGCCCGGGCACTGCTGGTACAGCAGATTGCTGGGGGCTGTTCTGCTCTCGGCATCTCTGCACAAAGGTCACCCTGTTGAGTGTACATCTGCCCTCTTAAGTGGCCATGTGGAGACTTGAATACCCTCACTGAGAATCTTGCTTTAGTTCACAGAATCCCAGAACCACAGATCCCAGGGTGGGTCAGGCTGGAGGGGACCTCAGTGGGGTCACTGCTGCCACCTCCCTGCCCCAGCAGGGCCACCCCGGGGCACAGGGCACAGGCCTGATGGTTCTGGAATATTCCCAGTCAGGGAGACCCCAGAGCCTCCCTGGGCTCTGCTCAGGGCTGGCACTGCCCAGGGCAGCAGTTCTGCCTCCTGGGCAGGGAATTGCCGGGCTCAGGCCCTGCCCGGGGCTCTGGGGCCATCGCTGGGCCTGGAGCAGAGCCTGGGGCTGCTCTGCCCTCCTGCACACAGGGACAGACTGGGACAGACTGGGACAGACAGACAGGGACAGACTGGGACAGACAGGGACAGACAGGGACAGACAGACAGGGGGACACAGGACAGACTGGGACACACAGGGACACACTGGGACAGACAGACAGGGACACACTGGGACACAGAGGGACAGACAGACAGGGACACACTGGGACAGACAGACAGGGACAGACAGGGGCACACAGACACACACAGGGACAGGGACAGGGACAGACTGGGACAGACAGGGACAGACAGACAGGGACACCCAGGGACACAGAGGGACAGACAGACAGGGACTGACAGGGACAGACAGACAGGGACAGACAGACAGGAACAGACTGGGACAGACTGAGACAGACTGGGACAGACTGAGACACTCAGGGACACTCAGGGTCACCCAGGGACAGACAGACAGACACACACAGGGCCCCTCAGACATCTCCCGAGGTGTGGATGTGCACACAGACACGGACTCAGTTAAGAGTGTCTATGAAATGAATATATTATAATAGTGTTTTGTCTCATAAATAATTTCTATTTCAAACAAATGAGTTTCTGAAGATGGGTTTTAGATCTTTTATTGGTGACATGACTATGTGGATATATGTATGGGCATAAAATTTTGTGTATATATATATATATATATATATATGAGAGACTACAAAAGCAAGTAGTGACAGGACAAATGGGAATGGCTTTAAACTTGCAGAGGGGAAATTTAAATCAGATATTAGGAATAAATCCTTCCCTGTAAGTGTGGTGAGGCCCTGGCACAGGGTGCCCAGAGAGGCTGTGCTGCCCCTGGACCCCTGGAAGTGCTCAAGGACGGGGCTTGGAGCACCCTTGGATAGTGGAAGGTGTCCGTGCCCATGGCAGGGGTGGGATGAAATGATCCTTAATGTCCCTGCTCACCCAGGCTATTGTGTGACTGTAAGGATGTCGCAGGGAGCTGTTCTGTATCTCCTGTAAACAGCCCAAGAAATGCCCCATCAGCACAAACAGGAGCAGCACCACAGCAGCCACGGAACCGAGGACATCGTGTGGAGAGCAAACATTTCACAGAAGGCTTTGGTGGTGATTGCTGTTATTTGCCCTGCAGAACTTCCTAGAAGCACTTGCCATCGAGAAGGTGAAGCTGCTTGCAGGGCTGCAGTGGGAGCTCCTCACACCCTGCCTGGCACTGGGCCCGGCTGCTCTTTTCTCAGAACAGCAACTCCCAAAAAGGATGAGTGTTCCATCCTTCAGTGGCCAAAGCCATCTCTGCCCAGGTGTTTTTCCACTGACAAATCAACACAGTGCCTGGGCTGGTGTGGCACTGCCACGTTTCTTTGGAAAACAACCTCTCCTTCTTCAAAGCTCAGTGATGTCAGGGATCAAACACGCCAGAAAAACCAACGGGACAAGGTTGTTTGTGGGATCCGAGTGGAGAAACCTTTGTGGTCATCCCTGCTGACCCCAGGAGAAAACAGCAGAGGAGCTGGCAGGTGTTGGCATCTGCAGTGGGCAGAGTGAGAAAATAATAAAGGAAGGCAGGCTGTCAAAGAGGATTTTTAGTACACAGTACTCACGTTAATCCCCTGACCTACTTTCTGAAAGACCTATATAAGGAAGAATATTCTCCACTGAGCAAGCAGCTAATAAGCAGTGCCAGCATGTAAGAGTTGGGAGTACATCAGTTCTGAGATTCAGTTATCTCTTCCTGGAAAAAATTAAAGCACAGAAAACAAACACTCTTCAAATAGAAAAAAAAATCCACTGGCCCGTTTATTTCTAACGAAAGCTTTGCACCTCCGACACAGAGATAAGGCATTCCGGTGCCCTAGGGGAAACCAGGAATTTTTGGACCACCAGCCCTTCCAGCAGAGGATTTTTACTGGACCATCCCCAGCAGCAGCTCCCAGATTCAGTTTTCAGCACTGAGGTTCTTCCTTAGCATTTTTGGGACCTTTAAAAATCTGTTATTAGCAAGGAAGCACCAACACTGCAGTTAAGGAGAGGGACACCCCACCAGGATGTTCTTAACCACAGGCACATCCCTGTGTTGATTATCAGGAATCTGAGCAGGGCTGGGCCTGGTGTAAAGCTGTGCAGCCCCTCCTGGCTCTGGGAAGAGCCAGATCCCCTGGATATTTTATGTTAATACCTCAGTCTTTCTGTGATTTTGATTAGAAATTCCAGTGATTCAAGGCTGTGAGTTGGCACCATGGTCCCAAGGGCTGTGTTTGTGGGTGAGCTGCCCAATGGGCCTCACCAGAAAGAAAAATTCCTGCCCTCAAATTGCCACAGCTTGTTTTACTGGAGGTGCTGCAAACATCCTCTGAGCACAGGCAGCCACAGGTGCAGTCTTGGCACCAAAAGCCTCTCAAGTTCCCTCGTGGGCATGGAGCAGGTCCAGAGGAGGGCGTGAAATTGGTGAGGGGACTGGAGCACGTCCCCTGTGGGGACAGGCTGGGAGAGCTGGGAATGTTCATCCTGGAGACAAGAGGGTTGTGTGGACACCTCACAGCAGCTGGGAGCCAGAGAGAGCCCCTTCATCAGGACCTGCAGAGAGGGGACAAGGGAGAATGGGTTCAAACTGAAAGAGGGAAATTTAAGTTAGATATCTGGGGGGAAATTGATCCCTGGCAGGGTGGGCAGGCCCTGGCACAGGGTGCCCAGAGCAGCTGGGGCTGCCCCTGGATCCCTGGCAGTGCCCAAGGCCAGGCTGGACAGGGCTGGGAGCAGCCTGGGATAGTGAGATGTGTCCCTGCCCATGGTGGTGGATGGTCTTTAATGTCCCTTCCAACCCAAACCATTCTGGGATTTTTTGATTCTATTACTCTACTATTCTATAACTCTTTCCTTTTTTCATGATTTCAAACTGCATACAGCTCTAAGCTACAGACCTATGGGGGAGGCCCAAGTCTGGCACAAAGGGCTCTCATTCAGCCCCTGTGACCACACCTGGCATTTTGGGAGCCTTCATTTCCACCTGGCCGAGGTGAGATGTTTCAAGGGCTCTTTCTTAGACACAGAACCTCCACTTGGACTTCCAGTGGGGTTGAAGGTAGTCAGCATATTCTTATGAGGTTTATTGGACTTCAACCAGCAGGATATATAGTGCTGTTGTCAAAATCAGATCATTTCTGGGCAGTTTTCATATCTGACAGCTCTCATTTCTCTGCTCACATTGCTTCTAGGGAGTGGACAGCAATTAATTGCACCAGTGTGATTTATATTTTAATAATTTGAAGGCTACACCCTTAGTCCTTGCAAGAGTCACAAGATTATTTTTCATATCTTCGTCCTCTCAAGAGTTGTTTCACATGTTGCAGTGTAAGAGACACTGCAGTGTTTCAAAGCTGCTTAAGGATCCTTTAAGGCACCTTCCAAACCATTTTGTGATTCCACTGATTAAATGGGTCTGGACAATCTGCCCCTGCTGGGCTCCAGAATGGTTTTATTTATTTAGATATATATTTATTTATGGATTTATGTATTTATTTATTATTTTAAGTATGTATGGAACACACCTTTCTGTGTCTATTGCTGCTCCTGGCATAAACATCATTCAGGACAGAGAAATACCAGGAATTCTACAGAAGTGCCTTCCCCTGCGAGAGCCCAGTCCCTTTCTGAGTGCAGAAACATCAGCTCGAAGCAGCCTGGCCCTCAGGATGAGGATGTTTGGGAGGCCCCTGGGAGAAAGTGAAAGTCCATTGTGTGGAGCTGTGGTGGGGCAAGACAGATGGGTTGGTTCATTAATCACCCAGTGCCATTGGCTCTACACCTCTCGGGAATTTTGCATTCTCCTTGCTGTCTCCCACCTAGGGAAGAGGGTTTTCTTCATGGAAAAAGCCTTTTCTTAAAGCTTTGCTTGTATTACTACAAAATTATAATTCTATATTAATAATTCTAATTATTTTAAATTTAATGTTTAATATTTATGATATTTATATTTAAATTAATTATACTTCTTAGAATTATCTAATAATTATTTATCTAATAAACATATCTAATAATGATGTGTTTAAATAATTATATACCTAATTAGATATGTTAATTATAATATTTATTATCATAGTTATCTATATTATATTATAATAATTATATATTGATATTATGTATATCTAATTATAGATATTAAATAATTATATATCTAAAAATTATATATTTAAATTATCTGGCACAGCCAGATAGAGGTGTCCATGTGAGCATGGCAAGGAAGGTAAAATAAATGTTCCTAATATTTCCTCTTCTTCCGTTAAATTTTTCTTCTCACTGAAAAGTCTGCTGGAAAACACTTCCTACAGGAACCCCTCAAACACAGCAAACCCTGGGGATTTCCATTTCACCTGTGTCAAGAGCCGAGCACAGAGACACAAACCAGCAGAGAAAATCACTGCCAGAGCCCAAAGCATCATCCCCTCCCTCCCTGCTCTGCCATCCCCAGTCCTCACTCCTCGAGGCGCAGGGCTGGGCAGAGCTCAGCTCACAGACAGAGCCTGCCTGGCTCCTGCTGTAATAATTTCCACCCAATGTCCTCAGTGAAAGAAAAAACAAATAAAAAAAAAAAAACAACTAAAAAAGCAACAGAAAGTACCTTAAAACTTTTTTTTTTTTCTTTCAAAACTAAACTCTCCAGCACCAGGGGAACATCTGACACAGCCAGCTGCCTCCTCCTGTTCTTTCTGCATCACTGTGTGCACACAGGGTGCCTTGTGGGAGGCTCTGAGATGAATTTGCCACAGGTGCTGGTAAATACAAACCACATTCTCCTTGCAGCTCCTCATTGGCACATCCCAACCCCTGAGGGGCCACCAGGAGCCTCAGGGTGGCTTTGTGCCAAGGGCCAGCAGAGGAGCTGACCAGGGCAGAGACACAATTTGTGTCCCTGGGTAACCTCTCCCCACACTGACCTGTTTGTTAGAGCACTCAGGTACTTGTGGGTTTTTGTAAAGCTGCAAAACAAGAAATGTCCCCTGATTCTCAGGAAACCTTACAAAACCACACCAGAAATCTGTCAGGCAGCCTGAGGTGTGTTCTTACTGTGCCTGCATCTGTAGGGATGGGAGAACGAACACACATCAAAATTAAAAATGACCTGGCATCCGCTGAAATGAAAACAAACCTAAAAAGCTGCCTCAGCTCTTTTAACAAGCAAATACTGCTTCATTTCAGTTTTTCTTCACGATTTCGGAGTTTTCTGCTCTCAGGTAAACCTCTCAAGGCCAAGCAGAGCTGCTCAGTGCCTCCCAGCCGGGCTGGCCTCAGGAAGGCTGCATCCCTGGAGAAGAGGAGGCTCAGGGGTGACCTCATTGCTCTCCACAACTCCCTGAAGGGAGGTGCAGACAGGTGGGGTCGGTCTCTTCCACCTGGCAGCACTGACAGAACAAGAGGACACAGTCTTAGGCTACGTCAGGGGAGGTACAGGTTGGATATTAGGAAGAAATTTTTCACTGAAAGAATAATAAAGTACTGGAATTGTCTTCCCAGGGAGGTGGTGGAGTCACCATCTCTGGATGTGTTTAAAAAAGACTGGGCATGGCACTTGGTGCTATAGTCTAGTTGAGGTGTTGGGGCACAGGTTGGACTTGATGATCTTAGAGGTCTCTTCCAACCTCATGATCCTGTGATTCTGTGATTCTGTGATCCCTGCTGGCTCTTCATGCAGGGGATGGGGTGCAGCTCTGGTTCCCTATGAGGCAGAGTCCTGCAGCTGCTTCATCCTAGAAAAGAGCAAAGACACCTTCCCCTTTCACCCAGGTCACTTTTCCTGGCCTTTGCTCCAAGATGAAAGTGTCCAGGGCCAGGCTGCATGGAGCTCTGAGCACCCTGCCTCAGTGGAAGGTGTCCCTGCCCATGGCAGGGGGTGGAATCAGATGATCCTTTTAGGTCCCTTCCAAACCATTCTGTGATTCCATTGGTTAGGTGGCTCTGGACAATCTGTCCCTGCTGGGCCCAGAATGGTTTTATTTATTTATCCATGTATTTATTTATGTATATATTCATTTATTTATGTATTATATATGGAACTCACCTTTCTGTGTCTGGCATAGAAATAAAGGTAGAACTTTAAGCCAAGATGGAGTTTCATCTTTACTCAGCTAATATTGAAAGGGTTGTTGATCTCCTGTTGAGTCGAGGTCATCGGTGGCTGAATCCACAGACTCCTCTAATATGTACTCATTCTGGGAGTCCCAGGGAGGGAATTTTAGTTTGCAGTTTTCATGGAATTATTATCATGTATTTTCCTATGCTTTCATTCAGATTATGGTATTCTAATTTGTGCATGCTGTCACAGTCATGATTTCTTGAAGATGGGGGAAGATTGCTCAAATCTGTGCTCTGAATTACTCAGAGAGAAGATTACATCTGTTATTATGGCATCCGTTGGTAAATTAATCAGCCAAGTAATGGATGAGGAAAAATGCCTCCATCATCTGTCTCAGGTTTTGGCAAGAGCCAAACCAAGCAAGCAATCTTGGATCTAAACCACTGCTTTATCTTGTCTAATTCTGATGTTTCAGTGCTTCCAAAACTTGTGGTTTCACCTCAACCATTCAGCAAAACCCAACTCGAATTCATGAACAGGCTTGGTCAACCTGAAAGTTCCTTTTCTAATGAATTGATGAGTCACTGAACGATTTTCTCCCAGTTTTAGAGCCCCAGCATCTCCTGGCAGGCAGTTCTTTGCTCACAGAGATGGCTATCACAGCCCATTCCACCGCAGGAGTGTTGAAAGCTTGGGCTGTGGGCTGTGCAGCCGTCTAGGACTGTATCCTGTGCTAACCTGAGCTCTTGGGGCACTTCCTCCTCTACCTTTCAATTAATCCCACAGATTAATTGCCTTTCAATGGCTGCACCCAGTGAACTTCTGGTTGAGGTCACCAGACTCTGCTTCTGACTGGGATTTGCTCTGACTTGCAGGTCCAGAATGTGCTCTGTCATTTTGGTTTCCACCTGGCTGCTTTCCTTCCCTTTGTGCTGCACACTCAGCTGGAGGCCAGGCTAAATATTTAGATTTTGACATTATAAGAACAGAGATATAGAAGTCTCAAAGGCTGCTTGTAGAAAATTCCTCTTTGTGTGGAGAATCCCTGATCTAACTGCTGGCTTTAATCAGAAAAACGGTGCCCAAAAGAATTTCCTAAAGAAATTCAGTGTAGTCACCAGTGTTTGCTTGCTGCTCTGCTGGAGCTGCCTGAGCTCTGCCTGGCTCCATCCCCTGGGACAGTGCCCTGCAAGGATGGACACCTTTTTTTTGTGCCCAGGTCCCATGAAAACTTCATGACAACATCCTTCCCATTCCCTTGGAGCCACAAGTTTAATCTTTCAGTCACCTAATCCTCACTTATCCCTACAGCTCCTTCCTTCTCCACCTCTTCCTATAATCACCTATTTTTCCTGATTGCAAGTCCCTGTCCCCTCTTGTGCATCGTCATCCAGTCCTTGTTGCAGTGAGGAATTCTTTGTTTCTTCAGGAAATAAAACAAAACTGATCTTTTTCTAAAGTGTTATGAAATCCATTAGATTGGCAGTAAGGGAAGGCTTCCTGAACTGCTGAATAGAAGTACTGACAGAGTTTGCTATCACTGAAAAACTGCCAGTGATGCAAATGTTTCATCAGGAATTAATTAGCTGTTGTATTTGGTTTGTAATAAGGTAGCTTAAGAATAAATTCTATTTACAAAAAAAAAAAAAAAATCCTAGAAATGTATCACAAGAAAAAAAGTCCCTTTCTCCACTCCTAAAATGTAGCAAACATAGATCAAAAGGCTTAATTTTCCCCATAGTTTCAAGCTGAATAAACATATTGAATAAATAAATTAATAACAAGTGGAGTGTTCCAAAACAAAATGTCATTTTTATCGAAAAATGAAATCATTCTGTTCTCTGAATGCTGAACTTGTGTTTTCAAGCTTATTAAAATAAAAGGGGGTTTTTTTTAATTGTTTCTGAATAGATTTATCAGAATGATCACCTTTCCAAAATCCAGTTTTGCTTTTAGTGAAATGGCATTTCTGAGAGGAGGGGAATCCACTGCAATATTTCATAGAATCCCAGAATGGTTTGGGCTGGAAGGACCTTACAGCCCATCCAGTGCCACCCCTGCCATGGCAGGGACACCTCCCACTGCCCCAGGCTGCTCCAAGCCCTGTCCAACCTGGCCTTGGACACTTCCAGGGATCCAGGGGCAGCCCCAGCTGCTCTGTGATCCTGTGCCAGCTCCAGCTGGTTTCAGATTTGATGGTTGAGGTTGCCCTGAAGGTCACTCTAAAGCCTCACTGGCAGATGTATCCCCAGTACATCCCAAACGCCACAGCACCCACAGGCTTTAGGGTATCTTGGGTTTGCTGATGCAGCTGGCACAGATTTACCAGCTGGCACTTGCTGGGACTGTCCCCCAAGGCCACAGCCCACCTGGGCATGCAGAAATGCCTGGGATACCTCAGAGTCCCAACTCCAAAGGTTTTCTCGTGCCCTCTCCCCAAAGGCAGATCCATCCCCTACAGGACCAGCACTGAAGGCTTTGCTGCCCAGCCCGGGGATGCTCCAGGAGAACAAGGGCAGTTCCTGCACTCCAGACTGGGACAAGAGCCTCAAAACCCTGATAAATGTCCTGTGCTTCTCCTCCTCATCAGCCTCTGCACCACCTGCCCAGGCTGCACTCACCAGACTGCCTCGGAGTGTGTTTGTGCAGCACCCCAGACCACAGGTCTCCATTGCTGGCTGTCACCACGACACCAGCAAGGCTTTGCCAAGGCTAAAACACTTCCTCAAGTGCTCTGCTCACCCTCTCCAGCTGATTGTCAATGCCTTATGTCTCATTTCTAGTTTTGAGGCTTTCAGGTCTTCGTGTGTCTGCCTAAGTTGTCTTTTGGCAAGAGAAATGCTGATAGGGATATAAATAATATCACAAAGCAGCAATTCACAGAATTCACAGAATCACTGGGCTGGAAGAGACCTTCAAGATCATCGAGTCCAACCCAGCCCCAACCCCTCAGCTAAACCCTGGCACCCAGTGCCACATCCAGGCTTGTTTTAAACACACCCAGGGATGGTGACTCCACCACCTCCCGGGCAGCCATTCCAGAACTTTATTACCCTTTCTGTAAAAAACATTTTCCTAATATCCAACCTAAATTTCCCTTGGTGCAGCTTGAGACTGTGTCCAATAATCACAGCCCCAGAGCAGCAGTGTGGCTGTGCTGTCCCTCCCTCACCTATATTTGGGTTGTGGTGAGCCCAAACCTGGCTCATCTCAGCCTCAGCCCCTGCCCTCCTCTGCTTCACATTGATTATTAATCACAACAACTTCTTTGTGGGCTGTTTACCACCCACAGATATCCACCCCCAAAAAGCCCCAGAGGAAATAACACCGGATAACTTGTTGTGTTTTTTTTCTATTTATAAACAGAAAAAGACCATTCCTAGCCATAAAAGAGACTGAGATGTTTATCTGCTACGACAGAAATGTCGAGTCGACTTTTTGAAATTCCAAATGTGAAGTTTCCTCTGCTCATGTCAAAGCTGCTTCATGTTCTCTCACAACCTACACCACCACCTCCTCATGATCTTCACCACATCCCTCCCTGATTCCTTGCCTTGCCCAGCTCAGGCTCAGCTGGGACAACAGGGACAACCCCCTGTCACAAGTGCTCGTGGAGCTTTTCTCTGGCCAGTGGTCCTGTTGGAATTTGGGGAAGAGCCCCACTGCAGCTCCACAGACCTCACTTGCCCAATTCATCCAGCAAAGCTTTTGGAGAGTCTCTGCTCCATTTTTCACATCTCCACCCCCTGCCTGAGGTTTTCTGTCTATAAAATGGTGAAAATCAAGAAGATTTTGTTTCTAACAAGATTTGAGCTGTGGGGTGAAAATAGCTAGATTTAGACATGTAGGTATTATCATAATGAGGTGCTTCTGTTCAGAGCTGGTCTCAAACATCTCCCTTCCCAAGGTGTTCATGGAGCAGCAGAAAAGTGCAGAGCACATCTTGGTGGCACTCCTTGCAGAGTGGTCCCTGCTCCTCTCCCACTCTTTTTCCCTTGGGCTTCTGGCCCAAGAAACCCGAGGCAAAGTCCTGAATATCTCCTCTAAAATGATTCTCCACTTCCAAGGGCCGCTGGCACCCTCCCAGGTCATGCCATGCTCCTTTCTCCCAGAGCCACCGGCGTAGGACACCACCATGACACAGCCCTGGCAGACACCAGATGTGAAACCAGATTTCCTCCCAGTCTGGGTTTTTCCCGCAGGCCAACCTTGTCTAGAAAATAGTTCAAACCCAACCAAACCAACCAAAAGCAGCGTACCAAGACACATCCTGAAACTGCCTCGTTACATTTAGCAGCGGTCACAGAGGGAGGGGATATTTTTTGCATTTGAGTGGATGCCTCAAACGTTTCAATAGTTTACTGTGTTTTTATTTCATTCATTCAAAACACTGTTTGAAGCTGCATTTTCCCATCCTGCATGTTTTGAGAAGTCACTCTCTCTGTTGAACAGGGGAAATTTGGTACAGATTTTCCCTGCTCAACAGGAACAGGAGTGAACAAATGATTTGGGGTCTAGAAAATATCTTTACTGAGAGAAATTTGACAAATTTGGTTTGTTTATTTATTTATTCCAGCTGGGGAAAGAAGGAAATTAGAACTGGGGTTCATGTAAATTTAGGTTAAAATAAAGAAAGTTTTGACCAGTGGAAATGCGAGTTAATGACAGCTGAGGGAAAATAATCCACAAGTTTTTCCTCTTTTCTCTCTGTCTCTGTCAATCCAACAGAAAAGAGAAGCAAATCCATCAGACTGGAGTTAGTTAAACATTGTCGTGGCTCCTTGAAAGAAGAGGCAAGTCCATCCTGACTGGAAACCTTTGAGCTGAAACCTGGCTGTCTTCTAAAATGAAATCTTCCAGTCTAGTTGTTTCTTGGTTCAGTTGTGCTCAATAAAGTAATTCCTAAGGAATTCAGCAGAATGGATTAGTACTGATGTATCCTGGATGACAGAATTGGCTCAGTAGGTGAGACACAGCCTTTGGAAGTGTACCCAGGAAAAGTACATGCATCTGCTTGTATATCACTAAAAATGAGATGTATTTCAAGACAAATTTTCTACAAATTTTCTCCAGTATTGCCCACCCTCCATCTCACTCGTGTTTTCATTTCTCTGCTATTTATTTGTCACAAATTCAAGGCTGAAGGTGTCTTCTATGTGCACCACGCTCACGTAAGTGTGAAACTCTGAGTTACGAAGTGCTTGATCATTTCCGTGACTTAGAAATTATCCAAGTTTTAATCTCCCCTGGAAGAATCCCCTGTTAGTCAGTAAGAGAGAACAACACCAGAGTCTCAGCATTTTCTAAATCTCTTTAAACCCTGAGATATAGAAGATATAGGCTTGGCTATGCCATGCCTGCACTGATTTCCCACCATGAGGAAGAATCCATGACTTTTGGTCTTCCAGACATGGATTGAATCCATGCTAAGAAGACCAAAGCAAGGGCCAAAACCAAGCTCAAAGCTCAAGACTCAAGGAGGGCAAATAATCAATTTTCACTTAAAACCAGCTGGGGAGCACAGAAATGTCTCTTGGCAACAAAGATTTCCACCACCAACCATTATATTCCCAGTAGGCAGAAGTGGACAGGCCACAGTTCAAAGCTTTGTGTCTATTCTATTTCAGACTCCATGAAATTTTCATAATGAACCCCCCCCCCAAAAAAAAAAAAAGGTGAACTGCATGGTTTGGTCTGAAGACCATGAGCAATTCTGTGGTTTTGCTTAGGCTTGTACTGAAACCAGTCCGAACTGGGGAGTTTCTCTTAACTGAATACAACCTGAAGATATTGAATTCATTCACACCTGAAACTGAGAGCGAAATTTAGGGGGCATGAACCCACACAGACTAAAAGAAGGAAAAAGGCTTTGCATGAAACCGCAGGCCAGGTTTGCTCACTGAGTTCAGCATCACCTTGAGTTGCTCTGGAAGCTGTTTGCTGCTGACTCACCAAACCACAGCTCCTGGATCCCACAGGGCTTCAGCTCCTTGGGAATTGTCAGCCAGCTCTGGGAACACACAGGTCCCCAAGTGCTGCTTGGTGGCACCTCTACAGGTGTGGCTGAGCTTCCCCTTGTGGCATTCCTTCTTCTGGGAGAAGAGAAGGCTCTGGGGAGATCTTAGAGCACCTTCCAGTGCTTGAGAGGACTTATGAGAAGGTTGGGAAGAGACTTTCATGAGGATGGGTAGTGATGAGACAAGGGTGACTGGCCTTAAGATAAATGTGGGCAGGGGTAAATGGGATAATGGGATGAAATCCTTCCCTGGGAGGGTGGGCAGGCCATGGCACAGGGTGCCCAGAGCAGCTGGGGCTGCCCCTGGATCCCTGGCAGTGCCCAAGGCCAGGTTGGACAGGGCTTGGAGCAACCTGGAATAGTGGAAGATGTCCCTGCCCATGGCAGGGGGGGTGGGACCAGAAGATTTTTAAGATCTCTTCCAACCCAAACCATTCTCTGATCCACGCAGGCTGGCAGGGCTCCACTGTAGAAAGCCTAAGTAAAAAGTTTGGAAAAGTAGAACTGCCAGAAAAACGCTTTTTGTTACAGTGGCTCATGTTGAAGGGCTCTCTTGAGTGTCCTTCAGGGATCTCAGTGCCCAGCTCTTCTGGACAGGGGAAAATCCTGCTTTTCCACCAGCAAAACCTGCTGTGTGTGGTGTGCCCAAGAAGCACCAAGAGATTTGCACAAAGGCATCAAAGAAAGGAATAAGAGGGAGGCAGAATTCAAGAACGCGCAAGATTAAATTGTTCAGCCTGCATAAACTGAGAGTGACATTGCAAAGATTCTGGGGTTTCATTAATTCAAGAGAAGCTGGTGTAGAAATGATGTGAATATCAATGGGAATGCACAGAGCTTTTGTATGCCCTGATTGGAATCAAAGAAAAATGCCAAACTTAATTCCACAGCGGGCAAACCAAACAGGATTCAGAGTGGATGTGTCCTTCTTGTGGCTAGGAAAAACAGCTCTGAAAAGGCTTTGGATAATTTCAGGGTAACTGTTCCAGAGAAAATGCTGGCAGATGCAGGATTTTACCTGACAAATACCTCTGTAGGGACAAACAAAGACTGTCACTCAAGGCTGAATATTTTAATTTTCCTTTTCCATTCTCCTGTGATTTATACACTTTGTGGCTCATGTAAATGAACAGGCAGTGGTGATGCCCTGGCAATCACGGCTGTTGTGTGACACAGGGATGCCCCAATTCCCTTACCCCACTGTCACTGCTCCCCCCTGGATGTACCTGACTGTGATGGCTCCCAAGCCCTGCATCATCCCTTTTCCATGACAGCCTTTCCATAATTTCATTCCCAGGCAGGGTGCATTGTGCTTATTTGATGACTGCTACCCTCAGAAGGGTGATGGCAAAAGTTGGGGGTGATTTTTCACAAGAATGATAATAATTAACCTCCCACTCTCCACCTGTTAATGAGGCTCCTGCTCCCAAATGAGCTCCTTCTCCCAAATGCCCTCAGTAATTTTCTCTGCCTTTATCTATCTCAGAGATATCTAGAGCAAAGAACTTGTCTGGGCTGTTTCTGTAATCAGCCCTGGTACTGGTAATTAACAAACATTACCAAAGTGATCTGCCAGATAAGCCAGGATGAACCTCTTACCAAGAAAGCACTGTCTATTTACACAGATGCCACCTTCAGAACTGGCCTGGGCAGCCCAGAATAATTTAATCCTACATATTTTTGAGAATCTTGCCCCTTGTGAATGAGCAGAGCCTGTGAGAAGCCCAGCCCTGCAGAGCAGCGCTGATCCAGAGCTGTGCATTGGCACACCCCAATTAGCATGATCATTAATTGTGATCTCCACAGCTCTGTTTGGAGATGTTGGTCAGCCAGGTGCTGCACTGCTCCCAGGAGGGAACTTCCCGCTTCCCTTTTGCCTTTTCTGGTGATTTCTGTCTTTAACTGTGCTGATGGGAACCCAGGAGAGCAGCTCCAGCTTGAAGGTGTCCCAGGCCTCAGCTTGTAACCAAAAGCTCCCAGCAGCTTCAAGCTGAACTTATTCCAATCACCATGAATAAAGTCCAGGTGACTTCCATCCTTTCAGGCATTTTAGAACATCATTCTTAAGACTTCTACCAGTTTCACATCTGGAGAGAAAGTTCCTGTCCCCCTGAGGAGACAGGTTATATTTCCTTCATTTAACATTGATTTTTTGTTTTTAACATCGATTTTTTGGGGGGATTTTGATAGCACTCCATCCTTTGCTGCAGCTATTCTGTGTGTGCTAATGCTCTTGAGTCATTTGCATCAACTTTAATTTTCCTTTTCCATTGTCCTGTGATTTACACGTTTTGTGGCTGTGTAAATGAACAGGCAGTGGTGATGCCCTGGCAACCATGGCTGTTGTTGGCACGTCTGCCAATCACGGCCTCCCCAAGACTCCCCCAGAGTCCTAGGGACTGCTTCAGGGGGGCTTTAGGGGCACAGACACCTAAAGAGGGTCCTCAGACTGGAGGGCATAGCTGTGTTTAACCCCGAGGTGAAACAGAGGCACTTCCACCTTCTGATGCTTCATTTCAGCCTTTTAACGGGGAGGTAGAGGAGGAACACCAACACTGAGCCACCTCAGCAGCTGCTCTGCGGATAAATCCACCCCAGACTGAGGAACAGAAGGTGGCCCTGGCACCTAAGGCACTCTACAGTGGGAATTTTGCAAGATCTTTCCTTATTTGCCCTATAGGGATGGAAAAAATAAACAACTTCACAGTTTCTTGCCTGAGCAGAAGAGTGATGGAGCTTTCTTATTTTGAGAAAGGTGAACTAACAAAGCCTTTCAACCTGCCAGAATTATAAATAGACTTTCACCCCACATTCCTGCACTTCCCTTCATGTACAGGCTGACTCTCAAGCTAGTGGAACTTTGATTTTTCAGTGGTTCTCATATTATTGCCCAGTAGGGTTCAGTGTATGAATGCCATGCTGAGCAGACCCTGTTTGTAGGACACGGGGAGATTTAAGAGCTGTCAAATGCTGACTGCCAGCTTTTGGGGGTGTTTTATTTCTTATCTGGGTACCTTATGCTGCCAGGTGAATTCAGCTGTGAGGTAACTGCTCTCCCAGTGAAGTCTAACCAGAGATGATGTGGTCCCTAGAAAGGTTTGGTTGTTTTCAATCTGACCTCAGATCTCTCATCTCTCTTTTATCAAAAGCTTTCAATACTTACACACAGGGAACACAAATAACAGCTTCTTCCCTAAATCAGACTGACCAACCTTTAGTTGATAGTTCCACTTCTGCCCATGGCCAGTGATTAATTTTTCATACTCACACAGGGGGAAATTCTGACTATTACAGCTGAACCATTCCAGAGCCCTGCCTGTCCTAACCCAGATCCCAAAGACACCCAAGCTGCCCTTCCCAGTGTCCTCACTTCCAAAACCACTGCTCAACCCCACCCCTGGGTGCCCACAAGCCTCACACTGTCCCTTAGGTGGGTGACAGGGCCACATGCAGGTGCAGGATGCTGCTCCAGTCTGATCCTGCCCCACGGCTCAGCCCCCACCTGATGCTCAGCAGAATTCTCATTTTCCAGGGATTGGGATAAAACTCTGTGCCCTTTCCTGAATAGTGTGTCAAATTATATGATCTAAGAAGCCCTTTCTGGCTTAAATCCTATTATTCTCCTGCAGATTTTGTGGGTAAGATCCTTTTCAGTGATGCTTTTGTGGTGGTGCTGCCTCTCCGTGCCAGTTTTGGGTGTGTGTGGCACTGTGCCAGTGTCACTGCCCCTGCCCAGCACTGTGAACAGGGGCTTGTCCCTTCACACCCGTGGGCTCCAGTGGTTGTTTCCTCCTGCTACCCAAATCCTTACATTAGCACTTCTTCCTCCTGACCCAAATCCACCTCATGGATTTGCTCAGGCCAAGATTTCCAGAGACTTTAAGAGTCATACTCACACCAGCAAGTGTAAATGTTCTTTTTCTCTCTCATAATGAACTTGAAATGGATACAATCCTCTTCTATATTTTTTTTATTAATTAGATCCCAGAGCATGCACGAGAGTCTGAATGCACTTCTGTATGGCTCAATATTTTTATTATGCTGCTGAAATCACACAGAAATAGCCTGGTTTTCAAGAAATTATGAGATCCTTGTGGGAAATGAATGTTCTTCTGGTGTTCCATAAAAGATTAAGTAGAATTTCAGTGATTTGAAATCTCTAGACATGCCTGAAAATCTCATTCTGAATAACTCTGCGTATTTTTTTTATTTAAACTATATTAATTATTCCATTTATACCAGCTTTGCAATTCATGCATTATTTTCTTCTGGTCATTAAGCACAGAGGGGTTTAATACCCAGAAATGAGTTTTCCACCTGGACTGACTTTCTCAAGTGCTGCTGAAAGGCACCACAGGCTTTCCAGCTCCCCAGTTTGGGGGATGCCACATGGGAAGGACTCTGGATGTGTTTGAGCAGATGATAATTCCCACTAAGCAAACTCTGACAAATTTGTGGAAGTTATTGCACCTTTATAACTGTTCCATTTGTATTGTTTTACTATTGCATTTTATTATCTCTCTAACACCTCTGCTTTCTACCTGTGCTCCAAAGGAGATGGATGATGCACATCCACTGCAGTATCAAGAGGTGGTTTTTTTCCCCATAACCAATTTTCAGCTAATTTAATACATCTGATTTTCCATATTCTTACAAGACTGAGTGATATAATTCTTTTGAGCAAGGAGGCAGCAGCACTGTATGAATAAACCCTCTGTAGCTTCCCGAGGAGATAATACTGCTCAGTGGCAGCTTTAACCTTTCCTTTCCCCCCTCATTTTCCTCCTGTCTCATGTCTATTTTTATCCAGTGACCTTATTTGAGAAACAAAATGAGTAAAGAATGTTGCTATTCTTGGAAACCCTCCAAGAGGCTGGGATGAGAGATGAGAGATAGGCAGCATCTCCCTGAAAAAGAGTGTTTTGTGCTGACAGCCAAAGGTATCCTCACAGCAGTGTTGGGAATGAGATATTGGAGTGTCATTTCCTTCAGACAGAGAGCAGCTTTGCTCAGGACCACGTGAATGGACAGAGATTCTAATCAGCATTCAGGATCACCCAGAGATCAGATTCAGGTTCACCCAGAGATTCTAATAAATGCTGTTAAAAAATAAATCCAAACAACTTTTTCAGCCTTGGCCAAGGGCTGAGATGTGGAATTCAAACACAACCCCAAAGTGATTCATGGAGGAAACAAAGCCTCCGGCGAGGTGATTCATCCTCACAGTGCTCAGGGTGTTTTGCAGCCACCTCAATTTACTGATTTTGCATTTCCATATCAAACGCTCTCCACACGTGCTCACTCTGCAATCAGCTGCAGCTCAGAGGGGGCTGGAGAACCCTGCAACCACTGGGGTCTCTCACTGAACATGAAGGATCTTGGAAATCATCTCATTCCAGGCTGGATGGAGCTCTGAGCAACCTGGGGTAGTGGAAGGTGTCCCTGCCCACGGCAGGGGATGATCTCTAAGGTCCATTCCTCCCCAAAGCCCTCTGTGATTCCCTGATTCCACAAGAAGCCTGACAGCATCCCTGCTATCAATGGCCCTCAACTGGGGTGATGGCAGGAATCACTCAGGGTAATAAAAGAGACTTTATGGTTCATTTTGTCTCTTAGATCTTGGATGAGGTTCTAGGAGTCAGCTACATGGATGTAAACATGGCTGATGGCTTTGCCAAGAAATGGACACAGTTCATATAAACCCAGGAACCTCCAAAGGCACCTACACTCTTCACCCCCTGGATTTCAGTGGCAGCTGGATGCCCACACATCTCTCAAAAATTGGGCATTATTGTCTTTGATAAAGGTTTCAGTTATCACAACTTCAGTCAAGGGTGAATTTCCAGTGACCCCATGGATGGGTTCTCAGCTCTCAGTGAGTTCATTTCCTTTCAGCTGAGGAGCAGAACAATAAGTACTAACAATGGGCTGGGATGTTTTGTATTTCTCCTGACCAAGGCAATCACTTGCAATATCTACCAAGAAATAATTAGAGCTGCTGGTTTTGTGGTTGGCTTGTTTTCTGCCTCCCTGCTCTTTTATGCAAAGCTCTTTGCTGCAGAGGACACAGCTCGTGCCAATGCAAATTTGGGGCAAATGTAACTATTTAACCTCTTGAACCAGAACTGGGGAGAATTGATGCAACACTGGTCAGAAGACATGAAATAGTGAACTGTGCTCTGGGAATCAGCATCATACCACAGGTGAGAGTGTGAAAGGTGTGCAGGGTGATGTTATGTTTGAAAACACATCACCACCTCTAAGCCAGAATGCACAGCCAGAGTACCCCAGAACCCCTATTTCATGGGGGGTGCCCCATCCCTGGCAGCGTCCAAGGCCAGGTTGGACAGGGCTTGGAGCAGCCTGGCACAGTGGGAGGTGTCTCTGCCCAGGCAGAGGGATGAGCTTTAAAGTCCCTTCCAACCCAAACCAGTCTGGGATTCTGTGATTATAGGACCTTCCCAGCCTTTCCAGCTCACCCTGTGGGTTTGCAGTGCTGTGCTCGTGGGCTGACCAGCTTTATCTCAGAAAGCACCAGGTCTGGTGCACCTGGATTGCACTTGTTTGCACAAATTTATCCCGTTTTTTCTCACTGACATTCACTGATCTCTTTTCCTTTTACAGCCATCACCACCACATGGCTGTACCTACATGAGTTTAGCACAGGTGTTTTTCTGTTTGAAGAGCTGATCTGCAATCCAGGTGTGAGTGTAAAAACCCAAGAGCTCGCTGAGAACTGGGCCCTCCTCATGACACCACACAAGGTGACATCCCACAAACTACACCTCCATTATCCTCTGGAATATCATCTGCCCCGGTGAGGGATTGATCTGCTCAGTCGTGAGCAGGAGTTGCTGACTGCCTGCGCTAGAGTCACTGCTAGACACTGGGAATTTGGATTTTCCTGCATTTCAGAACTGTCACGTTGTTGAGGAGGGCTGGGGAGAAATTACTTTGGTAGGAGATCTCAAAGAGTGGATTTGCTGCTCTGCACTTGCTGCCTTAAGGGGTCAAATGAACTTTCACAGGCAAGAATTTGTAAATCTTGCCATTATAATAAAGATAAATTTCCAGAACTAGAACCTCTGCTGCTCATGGCTGCCCAGAAGTTTTGCATCCACCAAGAAGGTGAGGATCCACCTCATCCAACCTGCCGGGTCTGACCAAGCGAGACCATTTTCTCATCCCTTTGTCTCTGCTCAAAACAGGTTGTGCCTGTTCCCATGGTGATAAGGGATGCTGTGAAAAACACTGCTTTGCAAATCTGTACAAGCCTTTGTAGTGCTGTGCTCCAGTGATTCTGTTAAAGATTGTGGTAATGATAGGAAAATGCCACAACTCTGCCATGTCAGGGGTGTAAAGAACAATAGGATTAAAACTGAAAAGTTCTACCTTTTATCTGGGAGGCCACGAGCCCAAATCAGAGGAAACTGGAGAATTGAGCTCAATAAATGCCTGGGTTTTCTGTTCTGATATTCTTCCCAAGGAATTTCTTGTTGCTCTCTACTGAAGACAAGGTGCTGAGCTGGATGGACCATTGGTAAAATCCTCTTTGCCCTCTCTGATGTCCTTGTAATATCAAACTGGGATTAGCTGAGACAAATAACACAGGATTTGTTTTCCTGGTAAATAAATTAACTGGCTTAAATGGATGTGATTCAAAAGGGGACACACATCCAGCTGGGAACGTTGACAGAAAAACTCAGGTGTCTTTTGACTTGGGCTGGCCAGAAAGTCAGGAGTCATGCCACAGAAAACATGCAGGGTCCTTTAACACTGGAATAGAGTAGGAATGTTTCCAGATAAATCTCACTTGAGTTCTGTCAAAAACCATGGTGATAGTCCCAGGCCAGGACAGGACAGAAGTGAGCAGGAATTCCCTGATTGCAGATAAAACTGTGATTACTGACACCCTCTGTGAGCACATCCCAACCTCTGCATTCAGCTACTTCGGTGTCACCACTTCCTTTCTGCCCAGAACTTGCACCCTGCATCAGAAATGTATTTCTGACACATTTCTGTGTAATTCTTCAATTAAAATCCCACCCAGATATCTCCAGACCCCCACAGACAAGGGAAGTCATAGAATTATAGAATATTTTGAGCTGGAAGGGATCCATAAGGATTGAGTCCAACTCCCAGCTCCTCCCAGGAGTGCCCAACACCAACTCCTATGACCAAGAGGATCACCCAGAGGTTCCTTTACCCTTGGACTGGGTTAGTGCTGTGGGGAGCCAATTCCAGTGATCAGCCACCCTCTCAGGGAAGAGCCTTTCCATAATGTCCACTCTGAACTTGCCCTGATGCAGCTCCACTCCCTTTCCTCCTGTGCTGTCCTGGCGAGGGGATCAGCAGCTCCTGCCCTGCTCCTGTTGTGAGGAAGCTCTGGACAGCCATGAGGTCCCGTCCTCGACCATCTCTTCTGCAGCCTGAACAAACCAACACCTCAGATGTTCCTCGTAAGTCCTGCCCTTGCTGCCTTTTTCACCACCTTGGTTGCCCTCCCTGGACACACCCTCAGAGTCCAATGTCCTTGTCCTGCTGAGCTGCCCAAAACTGCTCCCAGCACTCGAGGTGCAGGGCAGAGCAGGTCCATCTCCTCCCTCTGTCCCCTGGCTGGTGATGCTGTGCTTGGGGCACCCCAGGGCACAGTGGGGCTGCCCAAAGACCACCTGTGGATGCAGAGCTCTGGAGGTGGCTCCCTGTTGGGAGGCAGCAGAGGTTTCAGTGCACAGCAGGAAGGCAGAGCTCAGGGCGACTCCCTGAGCCCAACTGCAGCTGCACAGAGTATAAAATGAAAGAGAATTTGCATATCTCCCCATTTCACAGAGCCTGGGGCGGGGGATCTGCTGTCTGTGCACCTTGTGACATCAGAAACCTCGGCTGCAGCGCAGGACCTCGGCGGAGAAATCCCTGAGCAAGAACATGAAGCTCCTTCCCCTGCTCACAGCTGCGTCCTGCCTCACGCCCCCGGGGCCCTCTCTTTGTACAGCAAGTGATGAAGTTTTTTTTCCAGATCACATGAGCCAGGATGAAGGGGGAAAATCCTGCCAGGAGCAGAGATGGGCTGCAACTTGAACCTGACCGAGGGGAGACACAGAGCAGTGCCTGGAGAGCTATATAAGAATGTGCCAGGAACAGGAGCAAACACTTTCTCAGGTGAAGGACTCACATGAATCAGCCATGAATGTGAATGAAGACACTGTTCCCAGGAGGCTTGGAGCCACTAACAAAGTCTGTTTGTATTCCATCATCGCCACCCTGGGTGTGTTGCTCGTCTTTGCCTTGGCCACCATCATGGTCCTGGTCGTCCAGAGGAAGGTAAGAGATGGATTCATTGCTCTCTTCTCTTCTCTTCTCTTCTCTTCTCTTCTCTTCTCTTCTCTTCTCTTCTCTTCTCTTCTCTTCTCTTCTCTTCTCTTCTCCCAATTCTGTGGCCAGAAGAACAGTTCCTTCCTCTGCTATAAATGCACACACCCATGAATTAGGGGAAAGGTGAAACACAGATAAAAGAACTTAAGAAAAAGAGGACCTTTCTCCACAGATAACATTTATTCTTGGCACGCAGTTCCTACTCTGTAAATGGAAAGAGAAGGCTCCTGATCCAAGGTGCCAAGCAGCCTCTGTCCCACCTGGTTTGATGTGTGTCTCCTGTTGGTTCTTTGGAGAGCAGCCAGTGCTTGAGAAGGTTTGGTCTGGTCCTCTGAAACAGACTGCTGCAGGGGACATGCCACAGCTCTGTGTGACACCCTGTGCTGGAGGGGAGCCTATGGTTTTTTGGAAGTGCCTGCTGATGTGGTGAGGCAGAGCTGTCCTGAAGCACCCAGAGCAGTGCTGGGGGCCAAGGAAGTCCCTCGTGCCCCCTGTCCCCTCAGTCCTGCCTTGGGTGTGATTTTTAATGCACAGCCAGAGTTGTAGAAAGGGTATCAGTGACACATGGTCACACACACAACCCTTCCCTCTACCAACAGTCACTTTAACTTCTTGAAATAAAAGATTGCTTTCAAATGGATCTGGGGTTGATGGGGAACCAGTGACAGCCAGAGCAGAGATAGATGGTTGTGAGGATAAAAAGTGAATTTCTGACCTTGTAGGGGCATTACCATCAACTTTACCAAAGTAAAATGCCAGGTCAGAAGTTTTATAGTCTCTGAAATCTTATTGCAAAAATCAAAGTGCTGAGGTACCCCCACTACTGTTCATGGAGGGAAAGCTCCAGCACAGAGCTGGATGAACTGGCCATGGAAAACAAAATATGATCCTTTGACTTAATATTTTCTCTTGCTAAATTTACCCTGTGCAATTTGTGTGCCCGTGTATGCACATTACCCAGAAATTAAACCCAGAAGGCTTGACTGATACTCCTTCAAGAGAGGAATCATTTACCTGTAATCAGTGTTCTCCCAAAAGAGAAGCACTTTGAGGACAGTTACCATGAGACACGGGGCTTTTTAAGTGAGAAATAGTGGGCTATCAGGGGAGATCTTTAAAATAACAGTCTAGGTAATTACAGACTTGCCACAGCTTTGCTGTATAATGAGGCTTTCATTTGTACTGATTATAGAAGCAAGCATTAAATCACCTCTCCATCAGGAGAAAGCAGTTACAGGAGTTGCCAGAGGAACAAGATTGCTGGAAGAGCCAAGGTTTTGACTTAAAAGAGTAATGACACCATTGCAGCTGCTTTGAAAACGAGCTTGGCTGAAGGAGGAAATACGAAGCTGAGGGGTGTGAGGAACAAATAAAATCAAGCAGCAATTTTACGCTCTGAGGAGAATTTGGCAGTGAAACACAAATTGTGTTTTGCTCTCAGGAAGTTCAGAAGCAGAACAGTCTTCCCCCATCTGTGCCTGGTCCTGAGGAGAGAACAAGTCCCCTCCCAGGGCAGAGAAGGAGTGTTGGTTCTGTGGGACAGGTTCCACAGGGAACTCCAGGCTTGCTCCAGTGGCTGCACTGTCAGAGTGAGGCTGGGCTCAGAATCTTTTGGGAATCTGAGCATCTCCAGCACTGACTGCCAGCACCTGAGGGGCTGGGGAGCCCTTGGAGCCCTGAGCTGCTCTAGGGATCACAGCACCACCAGCTGACTTCGTTATTTTCTCTATAACTCTGACAAAAGGACCAAAATCTTGTGTCATCATCTCCTTGGGTCAATGAGGTTTTCCCTCCAGATGTTCCCAGCTGATTGTGTGAGTGGTCCCTGAGTTCAGGGGCAGCTTCACACCCTGCTCCTGCTGAGCTGAGAGAGAAGCTTTTATTTCCCTCTGTTCCAAGGGATGTTTGGGGGTCACAGGGACAATGCAGGAGTTGGACCCTTGGGTGCCACAGCATTAAGAGGCTTGTGGTGACAAGATCACACTGTCCCTGCCCCCATCCATCACAGGCTGCCTTTTGATGAATTCATAATTGCCTACTTTAAGTTGAAGGAAGACAGATTGGAAAAGGAAAATCAAACTCTGCAGAAACCAGGCACTTGCAACCCCCACAATCTGGGTGCTCCAAAGAAGGGAAACACAACATGAAAGGCTGAATGAAAAAGGCAACTATGATTCAAAGCTGCTTCTCTGAATCCTACAGCACTTCTAACAGACACTATCACACCTCCCCACTTTCCAGCACCCCAAGAAATTTCCTTTACGCCTTGTTTTTAAGAAGAGTGGCACAGCACGTTAGTGCCATATCTGGGAAGGGTCAATTTTAGAGCTAAATTGGTTTTTTGGAACTCTTTGCAGTGCTGAAGTCAGTTCATTTCTTCAGCTTTCATCTGCAGAACCACTTGGCTTCAGGCCATTGTTGATCTTTCACAAGTGACTCAATTTTCCTCTGGAATGAGCATAGTCTCTGTAAGGTGGTCTGGAGCCATCATTTTTCTTCTTAACACTGTTTATAAGTGTGTTATAAACACACTTGTGCCTGCTGCATTCACTGCTGGATATATGTGTATATACCCACCTCTGGAGATACTTGTGTGGCAAACCAGTGACAGAGAATGGGACAGGAAGGGCTGGAAAATGTCATTTTAAGGCACACAGACCCTCACAAGTCTGGTGCTGTACAGAAAGGCTCATCAGACACCTGGGCCTCCAATTAACAAATTGTTTGGACGTCCAGAGTCCATGATCTGGGTTAGTCCATCACTGCTCTGGGTTTTGTAGACTTCATCTATTGAACCTCTAAATTGTGTGGGGAAAACCTTTTTATCACCAGCAAATACTAAAGGTCAGAGAAGGTTTTTCTATTTGCTGATCTGCTCTTTAAGGCTGTTAAGAACCTTTAGCAGTAGATTTGTGAATGACTCATACAGCAGCCAGCACAACCTTGCACTATTTATTGCGGTTTTATGTCTCCTAAAAACTCATTTTGGCCCCAGATGCCCCACTCAGGCTTGTTGGCCCCCTCTTGTGGCAACCCTGACAGACAGGAAGATAAAATTTTAGAAATAAAATAAAATTAAAATACTGAAAATTCCTCTAAAAGCAGATTTCCCATTCGTTGAGCACTACAGGAAATCCACTGAGGCATTTTAGGAGAAAACTTCCCTGATCCAGCTCTTGCTGTGGATGTTCTGTGCAGTGACAGTCACCTGCTGTCTGGAAGTGCCACTTTGACAGCTTTGGTCAGCACAGGAAAAACTGATTTTCACTCTGTTTCCTGTGAGGCTCATCATCAGATGAGGGACAGTGGGGACAGTGCTCTGCTTCCTGCACTTCTCATGTCCAGCTTCAACCAGGAGGAACCTGCCCCCATCTTCTTCCCCAGCCAGAGCTGGGTCATAGAATAAATCCCAAAATCACTGAAAAGACCATCACATCCAAGCTGTGCTCAATCCCACCTTGTCCCCAGCCCAGAGCTCTGAGTGCCACCTCCAGCCCTTCCTGGGACACCTCCAGGGATGGGCACTCCATCCAAACCTTCCTGGGCAGCTCCTGACAATGTTTAATCACCCTTTCCATGGGGAAATTCCTGCTCAAATCATGGTGGTTAGAGGCTGAGCAGAAACACAGGAGAGCCTTGGCACTTCTTTTTAAATTGAAGCATTTCCTTTGAGGGCAGGGGACCAAAGAGCTCCTCCCCACAGAGCTGCAAGGAGGAGATGCTCCCTGGCCCAGTCACCCTGAGCCAGGCCCTTTGTGGGGACTGGGGTTTGGGGGAATTCCTTGGACTTTCTAGAGGTAGATAAAGGCTTCACAGAATCCCAGCCTGGTTTGGGCTGGAAGGGACCTTAAAGCTCATCCCATCCCACCCCTGCCATGGCAGGGACACCTCCCACTGTCCCAGGCTGCTCCAAGCCCTGTCCAGCCTGGCCTTGGGCACTGCCAGGGATCCAGGGGCAGCCACAGCTGCTCTGGGCACCCTGTGCCAGGGCCTGCCCACCCTCCCACGGGTCAGAAGTGTGTGGTTCAATGAATATTCACTGTTGTGACCCAGGAATTGAGAATGACCCTTTATTCTGCCTCAGCTTGAGAAAGTTTCTTGTAAAATGATTAAGGGAAAGAAGAAATAAATCACTTTCCCTGGCACCTGATTGTCATTTTCGCTAATAAAGCAAACTCAAATTATTCTGCTTGCTGGGGAAAGACTGAGCTCCTTCATCACCAGCCCCCAGATCACTCCAGACATGGAGAAATTTGTTGTCTTGAATTTTTACTGAGCTGGCACTGTAGAATTTAATCTGTTTGGGCTCCTCCTGTGTGCCTCTTTGCATTCCAAATGACAACATTACATGTGATATTCTTGCTGCTGGAAAATAAAGAAATAATACCAGTAATATTTCAAAGGAAGTCCTAAAGGTTTATTTCAGTATCTAAAATAATTTGCTTTGGTATGGGCTGACTTTACTTGCTCAGAGCCTTCCCAGGTGAGAACACAAAGCCTTTAGTCCATTTTAATTTTGGTTTTATGCCCTGAGTGCAGAGCAGGCTCTGAGCCACCAGCAAAGCAAACACCTCCCTGGCTGTCTGATTTCATTGAGTGCAATCTCACTGGGGGCAGAGCAGTCTTTTTCTGTCACCTAAAACATCCCAAATTTTCCACAGAGAGCAGGAATATTCAGATATTGCATTGAACAGCAACACCTCCCTGTGCCCCGAGTGTGTGTGAGACAACAGCCCAGGGCAGGGGCAAGGGAAGGGGCTGAGAGGTCCTGGCAGAGATTCCTGGGAGTGTTTTCAGCCCAAACCCTGCTCAGTTTAACATTTGGTGATATGTGATGAGATCCATGAGAGTTCCTAAGGGAGGATGTTGTGTCAGGGCCAAAAAGCTTGGAGATATCTATTTTTTCAAATTCCATCTCTGGGTTCCTGTTCTCCTGCTGCCCAGCACGTCCCTGCACAGCTCAGGAAGGTCACCTGGAGAAATATTGGCTCAACAGGCGACTCTGCCCTGCCTTACACAGGTGTGGGGAGAGAAAATGAACAAATTACAGATCTCCAGACTCCTGGAGAAGCACAGAATCATTCAAACTGGGAAAGAGCCCAAAGATCAGTGAGTCCAGCCATTAACTTGTCACTGCCCAGTCCCCTGGGAGCAGCTCTGCTGCCTTGCAGGACACAGCATTTGGCATCAGACCAAAGCATAACAACTCTGCTGGGAGCAGATGCAGCTCCACACTCCACTGCTGTTCAAAACATAGCCACATGAAGCCAAAATCTAATTAAAAACCTTCCTAAACATTTAAGATTAGAACATTAAGTACCACAAACAGACCCAGCTTCACACACAGAAATGAGGTGTTTGTGCTGTTACACCACTATGGATGAAGCTGTTCCACCACAGCAGTGCCAAATTTCTCCCAGGAGATATCAGATGTTGTCTTAAAGCTGGTACAGCTTCCCAAATTTCTCCTTCCTCGACATCCTGGTGGGTCACCAGGGAACAGGGAAGTGCTCAGGGCACCGAGTCTGACAGGGCTCAAGGAGCAGCTGGGAGAGGTTTTAGGTTCTATGGTTTAATTTTAGGTAAGTGAGGAGCAGGGAGAAGGACTTAATGGATCCCTTCCAATGTGCCAAGCTGGACCTGGCCTGATTAGCCTGCACAATTAGCCCAGGTAATTTGCACCCAGGTAAGAGGAGCTGGTTCAGCCCAGTCTGAGCAAAGCCCACTCCGTGTCACTGGAATCCCTGTGGGATCACCCAGGGTGAGACTGAAGGGATGTGACACACAGTGAGGAACTACGGGAATTAATCACACACACTCCATTTTCTTCATGGTGGAAAAAACCCTTCCTTAGTCACATAACTCCTTTTTATCCAGTTTTACAGACCTCATGTGTGACTCCCATTGGTCAGGAGCTTTCTTGCCAATTACTTTATTGCTCGTTAACAAGTTGTTATTCTGTATTAATTGGTCACTCAAACCCCTGGTGTGTACGTGCAGGGACAGTTGTTTGTGAGAGATAGTTTTCATTTTTTCTATCTAACAGTATAAAACCAGTTTATACAGGTATAAGTTGTTTTTTACCCAGGACTAGATTGCTATGCTAATGAACTGCTCACACCAGGATTGCTTTCACATGGGAACTTGCACAGTGCTGGCTTGACTTAGAAGAAATGACAGGCCAGCCAGAGCAGCCCTGATTTCATACGGCTTTTCTTTATAACTTTTCTACCTTACTGCAACAAGGAACTCCCAATGCTCTCCTCAGCTGTTGGGAGAACATTTTGCTCCTTGAGGGCATTTATGAGCTGCCAGGAGCTCTGGGGTGTGTGTTTGGGTGACAGAAAGGTGTCATCAGAGGAATCCTGCTGCATCTCACCCTGGAGTTGGTTTTCTGGGAATTTCTCATGTCATGTTGATTGAGGACAATTTCCTGTGCCATTTTCACCCTTGGTTTTACATCTCAGCAAGAAGCAGGAGGAGAAGTGAGACAGGACATCACTGTCACGCTCAGACCCTTTTGGGGCTTCAATGATCTTTTGCAGGCACTTGGCTCTCCAGGTTGTCCAGTCCCACTCTGTCCTACTCTCTCCAAGCCTTGAAAGACACAGAGAGGGATTTTTAGGACTTGGGCTTCTGAAACAGCCCCAACAGAACCCACATAATTTTCTTAATGCACTGAGAGAATCTGGCTGTGTCAGAAATGTCGATTTTCTATGTTAGAAAAAACCAGAAATGTTTCAGATCCACAGTTGCACCTGAAATGGGCATTTCCTATTCCCAAAATAATCCATCTCTACTCTTTCTTCTCTTTCAGGTAGCTGATCCTGTCATGGAGGGCATCAAAAAACCCATTAAGACAGGTAAGACCCCTAAACAACACAGGCAATTTGTCATATCTGCAATGCAAATATTGCCCAGGGTCACAAATAAGTCAATTGTGCACATCTTGACCTTTACAATAAAGGCTCCTCTTGGTGAAGAGCTAAAGTAGTGGGTGAAAAATGAAAATGAGAAAAAAGCTTTCAAATTACTCAGTACATCCAGGAACCAGTGCATGGCTGAGGCAATAAATATTTCTGAATGTGCCCTGGGGTGTCTTTTCCAAAGAGCTTTTTGCCAGGACATGTACACATCATTCTGATTTTAAGGTTTTATGTTAAGTGCTGTCTCTTGCAAATATGTGTAAAGCCGTCGTCTTCACAAGGGAGGGGTGAAAATGTGTTGCACGTATCCCAAAACAGCTCCTGGTTTGAGGGGAAAAGGGAGTGGGTGGGTCGAGAAGGGACAAGGGGAGACCAGCAGCAAAAGATACAGAGCAAGGAATTGGAACCGGCAGAGTGTGAGCACAGAGAGCCTGAAATAAGAAAATCTGTCTAACAGAGACAATTTACCAAGATTCTGCTTTGCCTTAGCATGAATCAGGAGCACTGTTCACATCAGTGACACTGTGACATGAGCCTCCCACAGATCTCAGCACCAATATTTGACTCCTTGCAAAAGCAAGTTGGTGCCCAGTCCCAGAGGGCAGGAGGTGCCATTGCCTCCACCCCAGTGGGGAAATGAAGCCCCGTGTTCATCCAGAGCTGGAGCAGAAGGGGAGAGTGGAGGAAACCAGGATTGCTCAGCTGGAGCAGGCTGAGGGCAGAGCTCCCCGGGGGCTGCAGCTCCTCCCGAGGGGCAGCTCCCATCTCTGCTCTGGGACAGGGACAGGAGCCAGGGAACGGCTGGGGCTGGGCCAGGGCAGCTCAGGCTGGAGAGCAGGAAAGGTTCTTCCCCCAGAGGGTGCTGGCACTGCCCAGGCTCCCCAGGGAATGGGCACGGCCCCGAGGCTGCCAGAGCTCCAGGAGCGTTTGGCCAGCGCTGCCAGGGATGCCCAGGGTGGGGTTGGTGGGGGGTCTGGGCAGGGCCAGGGGTGGCACTGAATGATCCCTTCAGTCCCTTCCAGCTCAGGATATTCTGTGCTTCCAGAATTCTAAGTAAGACGAGCCCAAGGTCTGGAGAGTCCCAGCCCCACAATCACCTTTTCTGCAGCTTTTGCAGCGTTTGGGCACCCCCACTCCATTTTGGGTAACTTTTGAATCCCTGACTCTGCCATGCTGGGCTTGTTTCACAGCCCACAGCTCCCCAAGCAGTCCCTGACTGTCCCCGTGTCCTTCCTGAGAGCTCCACATCTTGCCTGACCATCACTTGTTGTAAATTCTAACATTCCTGTAACCTGGAGGAATTTTCCTTTCCCCTTAGGCTCCCCCCAAACACACACACTGCTTTCTCTCTAGCAACCTAAGCATCCCCTTAAATCTTCTTAAGCCTTCCTCAAGTCTTTTTGTGCTTTATTTTGTATCTGAAGAGGCTCAGAGATAGAGCAGGATCTGAAGGCATGGAGCCTTCTGATCCACAGAGGAGGAGCCACAGAGGTCGCACCTCTAGGTCAGCGCTTTTCAAAGCAAAGCACAAGGGGTAGGAGCAGGGAGAGAGATGTCACTGGTCCAAAAGTCCATTAATCGTTATATTTGTATTATTTATATTTATATTTATTTATATTTTTATTTATATTAATTCTATGAATCTAAAATAAAAATATGAAAATATAAAACTAATTCATTATTATCAATCGAGAATTTATATAATAATGTTGATGTTGATTTATATGATATTAATCATAATTGTGTGTTTATATAATCTTCATATAAAATTACATATATTATATGTTTTATAGTTATACAAATATATAAATATAAAATTATAAATAAATTAAATTATAATAAATATAAATTTATAAAGACATTTTAAATTTATTTAAAATATACAAAACCATAATATTTAAAAAAGCATATATTTAAAATATATTTAAAATATAAAAAACATAAATTTATATTATTTATATTATTTATATTATTTGTATTTATATGAAATAAAATAATATATATATACCTATATAGCATATATAAACCATATATATATATTATATATATATATATGATTTTATTTCAGCTCAAGCAACTCATGCAGTTGTTTTTGCTCCTCACCAGCAGCTGGCAGGTGCCAGGGAGGAGCAGTGTGCTCTCCCCAGGAATGGCCAGGATGCTGTCTCATCAGCCAGAACGTTTGTCTTTAGGTCCATATCAATCCCAGGCAGCCTCTTGCTCTGAATTTCCGAATTCTGCTGCTCAGTCTGAGGTGATGCCGTTAGTGAAGGACCGAAGGGGGGCTGAGAGTGAGAGCCCACATGAGGAAGAGCTGCTGAAAGCTGGTTTTAGAGGATTGAAATGCTCTCCCAGCCCATCACTCTCTGTGGGAGGGTAACAGAGCATTCAAGTGTGAGCAAATTGTCAGGGCCTTTTCTTTTCCTCTTAAAATGCATAAAGCAGAGCTTATTAATTATCAGCAAAGAAGAGAGACAGGGGAGACTTTGAGGTGGTCAAAGAATCCGATTTTACTGTGGGATACAAATGCTTATCTAATATTTTAGGGAGACTAGTAATGTTTTGCTACAATGACTGGGTTCAAGATCACATAAACAAACATATACATTTTAAACATCTCTAGCTTGCAGAAGTCCGATGTATTTTTTTTTTTTCCAGTAAACCCCTCAGATTGAATCTTCTTGCAATCTTGATTTAATCCTCAAAGTTCTGTTTGCTCTTGCTGACGAATTTTGTTTATCAAATCTCTTCTGCTAATAAGGTCCAAAGCACTCTCTGTTGTGTGTACCCACAATTAATTAACATAGCTATGGGTAATTTACTGAGGGCCCCTCACAGGGAGCTCTGTCAGCCCTGCCTGCTGGCAACCAAGCAGGGACTTGTGGCAACTGCAGCCAGGTCCCACCCAGAGACAGGAGCGGGAGAAGCATTCAGGGAAGGCACTGAGCTGAGGCTGCAGTTGCTGTGGATTTAGATTTGGATCCACTCTGTCTCCCAGGCAGCCCAGATGGAAATTGGGTGTGGTTTGTAGCCGTGAACCAGGGCTCCTGCATTGCTAAAATGGGCAAGGGAGTGAAAAACCAGCATTGCCCAGCTGGCAGCTGGGTGCTGAGCCTGCCCCCAGCCCCGTGTCAGTGCCAGCATCTCAGGGATGCTCTGGGGGACACAGCCCCACCCCTGGAAGGGTCCAAGGCCAGGCTGGACAGGGCCTGGAGCAGCCTGGGATAGTGGGAGTTGTCCCTGCCCATGGATGAGCTTTAAGGTCCCTCCCAGTCCAAGCCATTCCATGATCCTGTGACACAACAATTCTGTGCTGGGTCCAGCTGAGGTCACTCAGGCAGAGACCTCACTGAGCTGCCATCGGGCAGCAGCCCAGAGCCAGCCACAACACGGATTAATTGTGTCTTATTAAAGCAGGGAAATGCAATGATTTAATTTAAATCTCCAATGAGATTATGTTCTATTGTTAGCTAAACACCAGTGGGCACTAAAGCAGATTTATGGGAGTTTTCCAGCCCTGACTCAGCTGTCAGGCCCCAGTGGATGGGCTGCAGGAATCCACAGGCACAGGCTGAGAGCGATGCAATGCAGCTCATTAAATGTTTGTGTGAAAAATGGGATCAGTCTCCTCCAGTCCCCCGTGCCACTGTCGGTGCAGTACCTGAGCAACAGGGGGAAGGAATTCAATCCATCACTAAGTGTTTGTGAAATGTTCTTTCTATTGGAAGCATTTCTCTGCAGAAACTCATCCCCATTTCACAAATAACAAATCATCCATTAGTGTGGATCTGAGGAGTATTGTTATGTTCATTTTTTAGAGGGAAAATGAACTCACAGACAAATTGATGACCTGGAAAGGTACAGCCCTCATCATCTCCTTGCTGGCCTCTCTGAGCCTCATTTCACTGGGAATTGTGTAATCTAGGCTGATGGCTTTTCTTGTTATTTGACCTGCAAAGATTTGCTAGCAAAATCTCTTCTCATTTACAAAAGAGGAAAAACAAAACAAAACAAAACAAAAACAAACAAACAAACAAAAAAAAAACCTGCAGATACCAATGAATACACACACAATTTATAGGTATTTTTCTCTGACACTTGACAAACCAGGAAAAGAAATCCAGCACCCTGCTCTCAGTTTCAATGGGAAATATGTTCCCAAATAAAATGTGGCTCTGAGAAATTAATATAATACAGGTGACAGTCACAAACCTGCTACTGTAGAGAAAATCAGGCTGAAGCCAATGGGCCAAGGAGCCTTTTCAGATTTGCACCACGTCTCAGAGGGCAGTTTGGCCTTCTGCAACTTAATCTGATCCCAACACAATGAGAAGCCGCTGAGGGAGCTGGAAAGGGGCTCAGCCTGGAGAAAAGGAGGCTCAGGGGGGACCTTGTGGCTCTGCACAGCTCCTGACAGGAGGGGACAGCCGGGGGGTTGGGCTGTGCTCCAGGGAACAGCAACAGGAGGAGAGGGAACGGCCTCAGGGGAGGCTCGGGGTGGACATCAGCAGGAATTTCCCCATGGAAAGGGTGGGCAGGGATTGGCAGGGGCTGCCCAGGGAGGTTTGGAGTGCCCATCCCTGGAGGTATCCAAGGCGTGGCACTCAGAGCTCTGGGCTGGGGACAAGGTGGGGACCAGGCACAGGTTGGATTTGATGATCCTGGAGGTCTTTTCCAAGCTCGATGACCCTGTGATTGTGTGATGTCACTGCAGGGCAGTAGGCACCAATCCCACAGCAGTGGGCTCCTCAGAAATGGGTATTTCACACTGAGGCCACAAAGGTTTGCCCCTTGTCAGCCTCAGTGCAGGGAGGTGTCTGGGTGCATAAATGTGACCCTGCCTGAGGCCAGGACAGAGGAGTTGTGTTTCTCAGGTTGAAAAACCTGGGCAAGCCTGGGCTTGCAAATGCTAGAAAGGGTGCAGAAGCCTCCTGCAGGGCAGCATCAGGGGAAATGCACCACAGACATGCAGGGTGGGCTGCTGGCTGAGGTCATCACAGCTGGGCTGATTGGTACTGCTCAGGATGCTCAGTGCTGGGTCTGCCCTCTCTTCAGCACCTAAAACACAAGCTATGTGTGAATATATGTAAGTATATATGAATATACACACACACACATATATATATATATATATGAATAGCTCATGATATTATGTGTCTTTTGCTACACTGGCAAGCAGGCAGAGAGTTGAAGAGTTTTGACCTAAAATTCCACAGGTTTGGCAGTACTCAGGTGTGCAGTGAGGAATTCATCAGAGGTTCTTCCTAAATTTGGTGGGTGAAAAAGATATTTCTTTAATTTCTGGTTCTGGGAGGAAATTTGGCCAGCTGAGTTCAGTCCCCCTCAGACCTGAGAGGCAGCTCTGGGGCTCTCGGGGACCAAAGGCTCTCAGTGTGTGTGACAGGCACAGCCAGGAGCTGAGCCCAGGGCTCTGTCACGGAGCCCAGAAGGGGATGTCACCCAGCTGCCACTGTCACAGCATCACAGGCTGGACCAGTCCTTTGGCTGCTGTTTGCAGGGCACTGAACTGGCAGGAGAGAGTTAAAATTAGCTACAGGGACTTCAGGGAGTGGCTGCTGAGAAATAAAATGAGGCAAATTATGCTAACTCTGGCTTGCTGACAGAGATGTGTGACATCACCTTGCCTAATTCCATAAGCACTTAAATCCACGGGGGTTACAGATGATTCAAAAGCTGTTTGTTGCCTGCTTTTACTTCTTTACCTCATAGAATAATTCAGGGTTTTGCCCTGCTCCTGTGCCTGCCCACACTCAGCCCCCAGCCAGAGGTGATGCCACCCCCGCGGCAGTGGAATGTCACGCAGGGATGGCTGGGAGCAGGACAAGCCTCAGGAGCCCCACTCGAGGGGCTTTCCCTGTCTGGGTAGCAGCACCTTCCATGCTGACAGAGCCACTTTCAGCTCGTGGTTTCAGTGCCCTTTGTTAGTGCTCCTGTCAGACCCACCTCAGAGGTGGGGAAACTGAGGCAGGCAGCAGAGAGAACTTTCCCCGGCACAGTCACATCCTCTTGGACCTGTCTGGCAGCAGCCCAAGTGTCCTCATGTCCCTGAGCCCTTGGCTTCCTCCTGGCTGGACAAGGTGCTGCTGTGTTTTGATGCTCTGAGAGAACCTCAGGGGTTCATTTTGCACCTCAGGGGGAAATCCTGGGGGCTCAGTGAAATTGCAGCTTCTCTGAGATCCATTTCCCAGTCCCATTTCCTAGTCCCATTTCCTAATCTCGTTTCCTAGTCTCATTTCCCAGTCCCATTTCCCAGTGCCCGTTTCCCAGACCCATTTCCCAGCCCCTTTTGGCTCAGTGGGGAAAAGCTGCATGGACCTCCTGCAAACAACCAGGCTTTTTTCCTCGGGGCTGCACCCTCTGGATGCCCATC
Source organism: Vidua macroura (assembly GCF_024509145.1). Taxonomy (NCBI): domain Eukaryota; kingdom Metazoa; phylum Chordata; class Aves; order Passeriformes; family Viduidae; genus Vidua; species Vidua macroura. The sequence goes on from NC_071591.1 coordinate 8,626,764, forward strand.
CCACCGTAAAAGGGGTCAAAAAGACAAAACTAAGTGATCTCCTGATATCTTCTTTAGGGTTTCCCCCTGAGACCCCTCCCTTTCCCAGCAGATCTCCTTGAAGCAGATCTGCAGTGCCTGTGCCTCACAGCACACAGTGAAACCAGTGTGTTCTCCTTGGTCCTTAGCCCCAAATGTAGCTTTGTCTTTCCTCCTCCTCGCAGTGTTTTTAAGCTCATCTAATCCCATTGATTGCAGAGGGATTACCTCTGATTTACACCATGACTCGTGCAAAGCCAATTAGGCGATGTGAGCACATCCATCGATCAGTCCTGCAGCTCTGGTAATTTCAGCCTCTCTTGGCTTGAGCTGAAATGTTTCAGATAAAAGAATTAACTTGAGAAATAAAAGTAGAAAATGGTTATAAAAGCTGTCTCAGCAGAGTGAGGACCAGACCTGTCTCTCTAAAACAAATTTTTTTCCATAATTTCCCTTCTGACTAATGCAGCTGATGTCACCGAATTTAAACGCAGGCACACCAAACTTGCTGTCAGCAATAAATGTTAAATACAGCTCTGGAAATGCACAGTGCAGCCATGTCAGAGAGGGGAGATCTTTAGGGAATCCCTGAGCAGCTCAGGCCCAGCCAGGTCGGGGCAGCTCTGGGCAGTTTCTGGGCAGGCTCAGCACCTGGCTTGGCACAGCTCGCAGGGCTGCAGCCTCCAAGGGCTGCTTGTGCAGCAGGGGATTTTCAGCCTTTGGAGGGTAAACCCCCTAAATACCACTGAGTTTCTGTAAATAATCTCCCCCTTCCTGCAGACACACGGAGTGTGAGTGGGGTTAGGATGCTGGTTGTGTTACCAGACTCTTGTTATCACCACAACAGCTTTAGCTGAAATAAGGGCCAGAAGGGTTTTTGCCCATCCTAAGCCATATCTTCACATCTCTGCCCTCACTAAAACACCAGATTGACATGACTAACACCAGGAAAGCAAGCTTTGGTTTTTCTTTGGGGATTTCCAGAATGGTGAAGGGACTTTGGTACATAACTTACTCATTCTTGGAGAGCAGTGAGCTCCTGTTCACCACAAAAGTCTTTAAACTATTGTAATCAGAGAAATATTGCAATTTTTTTTCAAGATATCCAGAGTTCCTCTCTCCAATGGAGAGTGCAAAGGGTGCAATATACACCACACAAACCCTCTCCAGCCAGGGGAACTTGGGTGTGGGACCAGCTTCTCCCTGATTTGTCCATCCTTGTTATCAAAACTCCCTTAGAAATCAGGTCATGTAGATACAGCAAGGGTCTGGAGATTTGAATCTCTTATCATTACCCCCAGTTTCAGGAATCCTATGAAACTTAAGATCCTTATCCCACTCTGCATATAAATAGAGCTCTTGTTAGAATCATGGAATCACAGAATATCCTGAGCTGGAAGGGACTGAAGGGATCATCCAGTTCAACCCCTGTCCCTGCCCAGACCCCCCACCAACCCCACCCTGGGCATCCCTGGCAGCGCTGGCCAAACGCTCCTGGAGCTCTGGCAGCCTCGGGGCCGTGCCCATTCCCTGGGGAGCCTGGGCAGTGCCAGCACCCTCTGGGGGAAGAACCTTTCCTGCTCTCCAGCCTGAGCTGCCCTGGCCCAGCCCCAGCCGTTCCCTGGCTCCTGTCCCTGTCCCAGAGCAGAGATGGGAGCTGCCCCTCGGGAGGAGCTGCAGCCCCCGGGGAGCTCTGCCCTCAGCCTGCTCCAGCTGAGCAATCCCAGTGCCCTCAGCTGCTCCTCACGGGCCCCTCCGGACCCTTCCCCATCCCCGTGCCCCTCCTTTGGACACTCTCTCACAGCTTTAGACCTTTCTTTTATTGTGGTTCTCAAAAGTGCCCCCAGGGATTGAGGTGAGGCCACACCAGCACTGTGGGACATGTGAGGATCATGACACACAACATCTGATGTCAAGTTTTAGTAGGATTTAGTTTTGTGCATTATCTGGCCCTTCAGAGACCCTTATAGGGTTGGGGATTGTGATATCAGTTTTACAAACCGAGTCACAGGAAAACTTCAGAGTTTTGTGTACCCTGGGAGAATTGAAAAAGCTTTACTGAAACTCCTTCCTGCTTTATTTTTGGTGTTCAGCTGTGGAATAAAACACAGAAAATTCCCAATTTGCCATCTGAGCTCCTGTGTACTTCCACAGCCACAGCAGGGCCAGGAGATGTAAAGGAGAGCAAATGCAAGGTGAAATAACCATTCACCTGTCAGGTTGTAGCACTGGGATATGCACAGTTTTCTTGAATCCATACCTTGTCTGTGTGTCCATCCACCTGTGGACCTAGGGGACAAATCTGTGTCACGCAGAATAAAGACACAATAATCACAGAATCATTGACAGAATCCCAGAATGGTTTGGGTTTGAAAGGACCTTAAATGTCAAATCATTCCAAACCCCTGCTATGGGCAGGACACCTTCCACTATCCCAGGCTGCTCCAAGCCCTGCCCAGCCTGGCCTTGGACACTTCCAGGAACGGATAATCAGTGCCATTAACTGAACATCCAATATGGTGAGAGAAGGAAAAACTTACAGAGAGGATGGAAGGCAGGAATATGGAGGGAAATGGGGTGAAATGCAAGGGGAAGAAGTGGTGAGCAGGGTGTGGGATGCAGGAACTGGATCACAGGGATGCGGTGCCGGGATGCAGGGGATGGGACACCGGGATGCGGTGCCGGGATGCAGGGGATGGGACACCGGGATGCGGTGCCGGGATGCGGTGCCGGGATGCAGGGGATGGGACTCGGCTCCTCGGTGCGCTGCGGCCGCCTGCAGTGCCGGGCACGGCCGTGGGATGGAGCCGTCCCCGCGGCCGTGGGATGGAGCAATTCCTGTGGCCGTGGGATGGAGCAGTCCGCGAGGCAGTGGGAGGGAACGATCCCTGCATCCCGTGGGATGGAGCCATCCCAGCGTCGCGTGGGACGGAGCAGTTCCCGCATCCCGTGGGAGGGAATAGATCCCGCGGCCTGGAGCAGTTCTCGCGTCCCGTGGGATGGAGCAGTTCCCGAGTCCCGAGGGATGGAGCAGTTCTCGAGGGACGGAGCAGTTCCTGTGGGACGGAGCAGTTCCCGAGGGATGGAGCAGTTCCCGAGGGATGGAGCAGTTCCCGAGGGACGGAGCAGTTCCCGAGGGATGGAGCAGTTCCCGAGGGACGGAGCAGTTCCCGAGGGATGGAGCAGTTCCCGAGGGATGGAGCAGTTCCCGAGGGACGGAGCAGTTCCCGAGGGACGGAGCAGTTCCCGAGGGATGGAGCCGTCCCCGCGCGGCTCTGGCGGGGCAGTCCCGGTTCCTCCCCGTCCCGGCTCTTTGGATTTGGAGCATTCCCGGGACACGGCTGCTGCCCTGGGCTCGGAACCGCGGGGCCGGGGCGGGCGGGCCGTGCCCGCGGGGGGAGCGGGGCAGGAGCGCGGCCGGCTCGGCCCCTCCAGCAGCAGCTTTCGGGTCCCTGGTGCCCAGAGCAGCTGTGGCTGCCCCTGGATCCCTGGCAGTGCCCAAGGCCAGGCTGGACAGGGCTGGGAGCAGCCTGGGACAGTGGGAGGTGTCCCTGCCCATGGCAAGGGTGGCACTGGATGAGCTTTAAGGTCCCTTCTGACCCAAAGCACTCTAGGATTATATGAACTATCTAAAGTCCTGGTGAAATCTACATTTTAACCGTGAGGGAACAGAGCAACGTTCCAGAAGCACCCAAAGAGACATTTTTAGAACTATGTCCCACCTAAATGTTTAAAAGCTTACTGTAACTGTGCCACAAAAACAACTTGGTTAAATTAAGCTTACCTGCACATAATTTCTGTTTCATAGAATCAGAGAATCCCAAGCTGGTTTGGGTTGGAAGGGACCTTAAAGCTCATCTTGTTCCACCCCCTGCCATGGGCAGGGACACCTCCCACTGTCCCAGGCTGCTCCCAGCCCTGTCCAGCCTGGCCTTGGGCACTGCCAGGGATCCAGGGGCAGCCACAGCTGCTCTGGGCACCCTGTGCCAGGGCCTGCCCACCCTCACTGTAATTCCTCCTTATATCTATTCCAAATGCACCCCCTTTTAATTTAAAACCATCACTCCTATTTTCAAGAAGCAGGGTAAAGAATTTAATTTTTTCACGGCTGAGAGCTGCAATCTGCCAGAGCTTTAGGTTGTTACAGATTTACCAGCTGAGTGACACTGCTTTGAATTCCCTGGGCAGGTCAGATATCCTCAGCCAAGGAGTAAGAACCATGCTGGAAGTGGGGTACCAAGTGCTGGTTGCATTTTACAGTACCAAAATAAAAAAATATTCAGGAGCAATGAGTTAATCTGTTGTTTTCTTCAGGTAACACCTTTGAAGACCTTTTGAAAATCCAACAGAGTGTCCCAGCCAAGGGAGCTGTTGCCTACATGAGAGGTCAGTGGGGAGCCCCGGATGGGGGAAGAGGGCTGGGAAAGGGAAATTTCAGAGCTGTCTGAAAAGCTGCTCATGTCATTCACACTGGGTTTAGTAGCAAATAGCCTTTTTGTCCAAATGGGCATTTTATAGGAAAAAAAATCCTTAGCTCTCCTGGAATGTGATTGACAAACCCTTATCTGATCCTAGAACCCTTTTTTTCAACTTGATAAACATAAATAGAAATAAAGATTTGCCTTCTGCAGGCGCACAGAGGAATGTACACCTCCATGAACTGTACAATCTCCATGAATATGGAAAGTACATGAATGTACATCTCTATGAATTCCCTTCAAATGCCAAGTGGGGAAATAATGGAGATGAACACTCATGCATTTCGCTGTCCCAGGTTTCCCGAGGGCTGAGCAAATCCTTGGAATTTTTAATGCCCCACCTCCATGTGTGAGCTCCCAGCTGTGATTCCAGGAGTTTTCCTGGAGTTTCCTGCAGGAAACCACTGAGCAGGTGTCTCCTTTTAGCAGGAAACACTGCTGGAAGTGTCCTGGGGCTGAAGGGAGCTCAGTGGAGCTCAGAGCTAACAGCCCTTTGCTCTCCCTCCAGTGTCCAGCGCAGTGAACAGCTCCAAGCTGAGCCTGGTGGAGAAGGGGACCTGTGAGGCCATCCAGTGCATGAGCCAGGAGCTGGTGATCAGGGAACAAGGCCTCTACTTGATCTTCTGCCACTTGAACTTTCACTTTCCCAACTGCTCCAAGAGCCCCATCGACCTCAAGATTGAGCTCCTGGTGAACGACAAGGTGGACAGGCAGACGTTGTCCACACTGTGTGCGTCGGAAACGTGCCAAGACAAGACTTTTAAGACTTTGCTCCAGCTGCACTTGACACACCTGAAAGTGGAGGACCGGATATCGGTAACACTGAACCATCCTGAATTCCTGAATGACATTTCTCTTCCCAATGAAAACGTTCTCGGGGTCTTGAGGTACAGCGATGGAATGTGAGCAGCTCCCTGATCTCCCACTGCTGCCCAGACCCTTTCTCTGAACACCAGCAGCCTGCTTTTACTAGGCACCACCTTGGTTTAAATTTCACACCTCACTTCATCCCTACAGTGGACAAGGAACTTTGTGAGTGTCCCAGAAAAAAAAACAAAACACTGCAAGAGCCACACCTGCCAGAATCCCTGGCTTGGCTGCAGGTGGGATTGTTGGACTATCCAGCTTATAGCCCACCAAGGGTTCCTCAAAATAATCTGTTCAAACACAGACTAAAACCCAGCCAGATCACGGCAAGAATCCACAACACAGAGATTTTTATGGTCATAAATTGCTGGCACAATGCCTGTGCTCAGGACATTGGGAAATCTGTTTATTTTATGGAGTAGTTTTTTAAACTGGTCTTTCCAAAAACCCATCAGTCAAAGCTTGTAGTCAAAGCTTTTCTTTACCACGGGCACTCAATGACAACTCTGGAGTAGATTCATTGTACAACAGCAGAAATTATGAATATCTTGACTCTTGGGCTGGTAACTGAAACTCTGGGGCAGGACATAGGAGATTTGGGATTTACAGGATATTTCTGTGCTGCATTCTGCTGTGGACTTTATGTCGTTTCTTTCAAGTGTCTTCCTTGTCACTATTTATCCATCTTTTCTATTTAAATATAAAGCTCTTTGGGACGGAGACTTTGTCTAAGCAGAGTCCTCAGCCTCTGTTCTCCCCTGGGGTTTCACATTAAACATTAAAACAGCACTGGAGTTGCCAATCTGGCAAATAGCAAAGTTCATTAGGATGCATTTTCCTCAGGTGCTGCCCTGGCAGTTTGGCAGTCCCTGTGTGACACAGAGCACACTGGGCTGGGAGTCTTCCTCCAGCACCAGCACTTTCTGGAAAGCCAGGGCTCCAGACTTCCCCAAAGTCCAAACTTTCCCAAAGACAGTTTCAGACTGGCCCTCAGCTGAGAGCTGAGATGTTTGAGCAGGCCAGAGGATGGGTGGTATTTGAGCTTCTTTGGATGCCTGGAATATTTAGAGAATGCAGGATAAAAGAAGAATCTCAGGCCCTCTTATTCCATGAAATGCAGTAACCCAGACATTTATTTGCAATTTCATTCTTACAGTGTGGGGAGGGAAGGAACCAAGAGGTTCCCAAAGCTGGTCCCAGTTCAGTCCTTCCCCTTTTCCCTTCATCTCTGGGAACTCAGGAAAGCCTATTCTCACCATTATTGGAGTTTTTCCCCTTGCACAACTGACATTTTTCTCTGCCTGCAGTTTGGCAAACTCTCCACAGCAAACATTTAGTCATAGATTGAGTTTCTGGCTCCAGAAACCCGGTGGTTTATCATCCAAGCTCAGTGGATGCTGGTGACTGATGTGGCTCAGTTTGTGTGAGCACACTCCAAATATTCCTCAGAGCAGTAATTTGTTTCTTGTTTTACATCACCAGAAACTGACAGTGCATATCAATGAGGTTTTTTCTCATCCACCAGGTGACTTCAAATGACACCAGACACTTTCCAAAAGTCAGGAACAACTGATATGATTCACTGCTAGCGATACCCACTTTCTGTTCTGATGAACATTGATGCAAAAAAAAATTCCTTTTGCTGTTAATGACTCAGGGAAAATGAAAAAAAAAAAAAAAAAGAAAGAAAAGAAAACTAAATGAAAAAGAAAAAAAAAAAAAAAAAAAACCATGGATTTAGTTTTCTCTTCTTTTTTTTTCTCTTAGCAAAGAGAAATTTATTTTTATAAGGGTCAGCTGACCCTGCCTATGACTTTGGAACCTCCTCTGGGATGTCCTCACCCCTCTGGGCCCTGTAAATCCCTCATGTCTCTGAACAGAGTTTTTAACTTCTATTTGCCTCCACTTTGATCCACACAATCCGTTTCCAGAGAAGTTAAAGCAAGCCTGGCAGTGAGGGATCATAGCTCCTGAATATAGAAGCAGTCAGTGAATGAAAACATGCATCTCCTCACATACCCCACCACTCCTCCTCTCCCTTGAGGCTTTGAATTGAAAGAGAAAGGGCATTCTTTTAAAAATAAAGCAGCTCTCCCTCCACAGGGTGATTTTATTCTATTATTTTGCCAGATGGAAAAGATCCTGACAAGGCAATGCTAAGCTGCTCAGCCCCAGGCATTTTAATACCTTTGGATAAAGAAATCTGGCCTCTACCCCATTGCCTCTGAGAAATAAGAATAAATTATAGACAGAAATAAAGCCCATTAATAGTGAACAATTTCCCCATCAGTTACAAAAATCTTAAATAGCTTTAACTGAAGCAAGGCCCTGAGGCAGGCACACTCCAAGCCACTTCATTCTTTTATCCCTTTTCCTTCATTTATTTTTTTCCCTAAGTTTTTGAAGCGGGTCATTTTGACAGCAAACCTGTATTTAAAAATATCCCCAGGCTGATCCTTCCCACAAGGATGTGTCTCTCCAGCAGCACCAGCAGCAATTCCCTGTGGGGAATTCCCTGCCCCGTTTGCAGCAGCAGGGTCCTGGCTCTGCCCAGGAACATCTGAGGAAGCACACCTTGCTCTGGTTCCCCTGCACAGGGCCCAGCCCAGGAGAGGGGAGCAATCCTAAATGCACTGAAGTTGATGCCTTTTGGGGCTACCTGAAAACAGAGGTCAGACAAAAAAAAAAACAAAAAAAAACCAAAAAAAAAAGGAATAAAAAGCAGGAATATTTATTGAAGGCCCTTCAGGTACATTTCAGGCAGACAAAGCCCCCCAGGGGCTACACCCAAAATGGACAATGGGTCACGGGTTTCACACTTTTATAAGTTTGGTCCATTTGCATATTGGGGGTTCATCTGCCAATTCCAGCTTCAGCTAATGAAGTCATTTAGTCCAGGTTTGCTCCCCCCAAGTCACTTTTGTTTCCATCTCTGGGGGCCTGAGGCAGTGAGGTGTCCTTGATTGCCAGGCCTGGAGAGGAATTGTTGTGTCTGCCCAAACTGGGAAAGCAGCAGCTCCCACTGTGTGTGGAGTTTAGAGTTCTACACTAAAGAACTGCAGGGTTGCAAATATATGGAAAATAGAAAAGCTCAAATCCTAAGGGATCAAAGTCATGGAGAAATTGTACAAATTCCTCCCCTAGTCCTCAGATGGGGCAAATGTGGGGTTTTCTGTGCCTGTGTGTGATTGCCAGCTCCAGCAGACACAGGGAGCAGCAACAATCCCACAGCTCTGCTCTGTCAAGGGGTTTGGGCCCTCCCCAGTCACTGATAAAGCTGCACTCTTAATCTCATATCTGGCCACGGGGCATCTATAGGATTTATTCATAATCTTGGTTGATAGAGAAAAAAGTTCCTATTATTGGCTTAATTCTGTCTGTTGTTGATTGCTGTAGAAATCTTTAACAGGGATTTCAATAGCAGTCAAGCTGATGCAACACATTTCCATCCCAGCTCACCCCAGGGCAGCAGCCCAAAATCTGATCAGGTTTATTATCAGAGATCACAGAGCTGGATCTGAGCTCTGCTGGAGCCGTGAAGACTTTGAAACCACGAGAGCAATCAGATTTCACAAGGCTCCATGAAACCTGCCATGAAATTGGCCCCAACCCAAACTCCTCAAAGCTCAGCTCAGAAAATTAAGCCATGGCTTATGTGACACAGATTCATTATTCACAGAGGGACTTTCACATTCGCTTCTGGGTTGGTTTCAGTTTTTGTTCAGCACGAGAAGAAAACATCACAGTCACTTAGAGAGAAATCCCTTCCTGTGCCAAGGGCCAACCAGGGGCTGCTGGCAACCTAAAAATGCACAGCAGTGCCTATTTAAAGATCCCATCTGGATCAATAGGGCCCTGACCTTCTGTGCAGCAACTGCCTGACTCTGCACTGCTCTGAGCCACACAGATCCCTTGGGAGAACAAGCAGCACTGAGCAAAATTCTTGGCTAATTGCCCATGCTCTTAAATAATAATAATAATAATTATTATTATTCATAATGTTACTAGATAGAAGAAGTCAAAGCAGCTCCACTGTTTTCAAGCACCCTATCCTGAAGATAACATAAGAAAGGGACTACTCAACACAAATAACCAACCTAAAAAGCAAAATAAATAAGAAACTTTTATATTTTGGACCTTACAATGTGTCTTTAGAAAGTGGAAGTGATACAAATGGTGTTTGGTGTGAACAGCAAGAGAAAACCTCAGGGCAAAGGCAACTTCTGGAGGGAGAATGACTGAAACAAATGCAAATTCTGATGAGCAACATTTGGGCAACAGGAGCTGCACATAGTCACCTCAAAACCTCCTCCAGGCTCAGCTTTTAATGGTTTTAATTGGCTCAGCTTCAATGAATGTGAGGATAGAGGGTCTTGGAAAAATATTTAAGTGCACATTCTGCAGTCAGACCTGGAACCCCCCCACCCCCAGCCCCCATGGTTTAAATTCCCAGTTTTTCTTTCCACTGCTGATCCCAGGAGCTCGAAGGTTTGGGATGGAGAAGGATGGAGCCCCAAGGACAGCATGCACAGTCTGAAATTCAGGCTGAAGGAGATATTCAGGTGCTTCCAAGGAGAGGGAAGGTTGTGAGACCCCAGAGCTGGACATTTCCACAGGGGCAGAGCCTTCTCCACACTCAGCATTCCCTGGGATTGCAGCAGCCTCTGTGCTCTGGTGTAAGTCAGGGATGCTGCACCCCAGGAGTGAAGCCATCAGTTATTCCAGAGCTGCCATATCCTGCAGTCCTGGCATTCCACTTCCTTCATGTCAACAACTTCTAAATTTAGGCTCCCTAATTCCTTCTTAGAGCTAATGTGAAACAGGAAGCTCCAGGTGAGTCAGAGCACCCAAAATAGCTGCCTAGAAAAGCCAGGCTCAGCTGCTGAGTCTTTACTCTCTCCAGCCACCTCAAACTCAACAGCCTCATGCAGTTCCAGATAAAGGAAAGATTATTTAAGACGTGGCTTGATATTTTATGGCCACTTTCCAGGGGTAATTTATGGACTGAGGCCTCCAAGCAGGACACATTTGTGAGGTAAAACACAATGACAACTGAGCAAGTTGGTAGATTTATGGCCACACAAGAATAAGATTTGCCTGTTTAGGTCATTTTTATTCCACTTATTCCTTGGGCTTGTCCAGACCTGACAGAAGGAAAGACACATTTTGGAATTAAGCACCAATTCAGAACTGAAAGTCACTCTTGAAGCTACTTTTCTAATAGAAAACTGTGTAGTAAATATTTGACAATTTTTTCATTCCTTCAGTTTTTATATTTTTAATTTCCTTGTGGTTTTGTCATTCTGCTTCTTCCTCTCTTTGTTTCTATTTTTGTTTCTCTATCTTCTGCTTCTCTATTTTGTTTCTCTATCTCTATCTGCTTCTGTCTTTACTTCTCTATTTTTTATGAAAGTGGATGGAAAAGGAAATCAAACATAAGGTAAAGGGGGAAAAGCAAGGAAAGCAGAGTGTGAGGAATTGGGGAAAACAGCCCAGCTGTCTGAACAGTGAAATGAGCTCTAAGAAGCTCTGGCTCCAAGGATGTGAAGGAATTGGCTCCAAAGCCAGGCTGGACAGGGCTTGGAGCAACCTGGCATAGTGGAAGGTGTCCCTGCCCATGGAATGGGGAGAATGAGATGAGCTTTAAGGTCCCTTCCAACCCAAACCAGTCTGGGATCCTTTGATTCCAATATTCACATCAATCACAATTTGAAACCAGCAATTTCTACATCTTATGCTGAAGAGGAAAAAGGAGTTTTATGGTGAAAATGCTAATTTTATGCAATTTTAAAACAATTTATATAAATGTAACTCCAGGGGCCTGGACAGTGGTGGGAGAGCAGGACTTTTACCTCTGGCAGGCAGAATTATGAGCAGTATTGCAGAGCCTTTATATTTAAAGAGTTTTGTTTTTTTTTTCATGTATAAACCCAACTGTGCTGTGAGTGTTCACTGGGGGCTTTAGCAATGACACCTATGAAATGACAAAACAACTCTCCCATGTAAAATGAAATTGTGTTGTGCTAATTATTTCATTTTAAATACTGGGGCCACAGGTGTTTTCCTGAATAAACACACCTGGTTCAGAGCACAGTGGTGAGAGTGTTTTTAACTATCTTCAGACAAATCACAGAGCAGCTTTTAGGGTAGAGATGGGCACAGGCTGGTCCTGCAGGCCAAGAAACACAAATATTCCTTATGGGAAAGGAAGTCCTGGTGCTGGAGCACAGAGCTCTTTGGACAACTGCTTGGGCTGAGGGCTGCAGGAGGGATCTGCCCTTCTCCCATTAAGCTGGGAGAGAATCACAGAACCCCAGACTGGTTTGGGTTGGAAGGGACCTTAAAGCTCATCTCATTCTCCCCATTCCATGGGCAGGGACACCTTCCACTATGCCAGGTTGCTCCAAGCCCTGTCCAGCTTGGCTTTGGAGCCAATTCCTTCACATCCTTGGAGCCAGAGCTTCTTAGAGCTCATTTCACTGTTCAAACAGTGGGGTGTTTTTCCAAATTCTCCACACTTTGCTTTCTTTCCTTTTTCTCTCCTTATGTTTGATTTCCTTTTCCATCCAATTTTATGCAAAAATAAAGACAGGAAAATAGGAGCACCTTCCACTGTCCCAGGTTGCTCCAAGCCCCATCCAACCTGGCCTTGAGAATTCCAGGGATGGGGCAGCCACAGCTTCTCTGGGCACCCTGTGCCAGGGCCTCCTCACCCTCATGGGGAAGAATTTCTTCCTGAAATCCACCCTAAATTTCCCCTCTGCCAGCTTAAAGCCATTCCCCTGTCCTGTCACCCCACGCTCAGGTTGGACTCGATGATCTCAGAGGTCTTTTCCAGCCCAATTGACTCTGTCATTCCCTGGGGTTCTCTGATTCGTTTCAGAGCTGCAGAGACGTTTGCAGGATGTCTCAGTGCTTGGCAGGTTTTTGGTTTTCTCCCACGAGGGTGAAATGTCTGTGTGAAGATTTAATGATTCAAGCTTAGCTGAATGCTAGTCCAAGTTTTGGAATTTAGGCCTGGAGAGGGCTTGTGCTTGTGCTCTGACGCAGAGGAACACTTCAGTGCAGCCCTCACTCCCAGAAGGTGTTTAATAGCAACCAAGAGGCTCTGAAAATACACAGCCACTTAAATTCTGGAGTGGTTTTAAGCAGGAACAGTCACAGTGCAGGAGTTAGGTGCCAGAGCAGCTCGGGGTCACGGCGTTGTATCAACAAGTGAGTAAGAAACCTTTGTTTAGTGCCAGTATTTTTAATGAATCACTTGGTCTTTCCCTGCAGCTTTGATCATGGAATCACTGAACTTTTCAGGTTGGAAAAGATCTCAAAGGTCATCTAATTCCACTGCATTCCATGGAAAGGGACACCTTCACTATCCCAGGCTGCTCCAACCTGGCCTGGGACACTTCCAGGGATGGGGCAGCCACAGCTTCTCTGAGCACCCTGTGCTGACCTTTCACTACAAAACACATTAGGGGGGTGTTTTAAGGTCCAAATAAATTTAAAGGGTGTAAAACTCACTAACATCAATATAAAAAGTGTAAAACTCACTAAGCAACAAGGACTTCAGTGTGCATTTTGTTTAGGTGTTACATAAATTCACTCAAAGGATAACAAGACAAGGGAAAAAAAAATTCTTAAGCTGACTTTAGTTGGAAAAAAAAAATAAAAAATGAAAAGAAAACGACACTAACTATTCAGAAGAATACAACAACTCATTCCATATCTCTTATGTTAAATTCTATGAAGATTAGACAAAGTAACTTCATTCTTGTAAAAGATAAAGAAAGTAGAAAATAGCTTTACTCATTATCTGCCCCATGAGGTACATGCCATGTACAATTCCAAATTTTGGGTTTCTTTTTTTTTAAATTTCCAGTCAGAGATTTGCTTTCATGAAGGAAGGATGTGATTTATGGAAGCAGATACATTAGGTTGTTATTGTCAAGGGTGCACTTCAGCAGCAGCACTGCCAGCTGAAGGCTGAGCCTATGGGAATAAATCACATGGAACTCCATTTTCCTCATTCTTTATTGACATAAATCCTTTTTATACAGTTTTACAGACCTCATGTGTGACTCCCATTGGTCAGGAGCGTTCTTGCCAATTACTTTATTGCTCGTTAACAAGTTGTTATTCTGTATTAATTGGTCACTCAAACCCCTGGTGTGTACGTGCAGGGACAGTTGTTTATGAGAGAGAGTTTTCATTTTTCTATCTAACAGTATAAAACCAGTTTATACAGGTATAAGTTGTTTTTTACCCAGGACTAGATTGTTATGCTAATGAACTGCTCACACCAGGATTGCTTTCACATGGGAACTTGCACAGTGCTGGCTTGACTTAGAAGAAATGACAGGCCAGCCAGAGCAGCCCTGATTTCATACGGCTTTTCTTTATAATTTTTCTACCTTACTGCAACATGAGCCTTTAAAAAGTGAAGTAAAGCTGGTTTAAACACTGCAGGGGAAAACAAAACCTGCTGGTCTTGAGTCAAAACCAGGAGCACCCAGCAGGTAAAAGGGCAAGGCCCGTCCCGTGCCCCATCTCATCCCACCAGGAGATCCCCTGGGCTGACATGAGATGTCTCAGCTCTTCTGGACATGCTGTATCAAAGGAGATCACATTTAAATCCCACCACTGCAACCTCCTGAGGTGCAACAAGCACAGACTAATTAATTATTCAGCAAAGTGAAGGGGAGAAATCACTCCTCTGGGTTGTTTTGAATTAAGCACCTTTCAGTCAGGGTGAGCCATCACTGCTTGGTTTTCCTCCCCGTGTCCCCCAAACAGAAATGACTCACGGCCCTCACTCGGGGTGACATCGCTGATTTTGTTCAGTTTTGCAACCTTTCCCTCCTGCTGCTACCTGAGCCATCCAAAAAAAACAAGGAGAAATGCATAAATCCATGGGTCTGTCACCAAACCACCCACAGAGGAATCTCGAGGATAAAAGAGAAAACAATGAAAACTCAGAATGAAAAGCAGCCCAGTCACAGAATCCCCTGCATAACTGGGAGGTAACTCAGCTAATCTGGTTTCATATATCTCAAAGGGTTCCTAGAAACTGTCTATTTTTACCATTCTCCCCAAATCCTATCAAAATGAGGCAAAATGAGTGTGTTGAGCAGCAGTCGCTGCAACATGTAATCCAGGAAAGAAAAATCCACTCCCATCCATTAGCAGGAATCCCAGCTCCTAACAGGAAGGAAAATTTTCCCCTGATCATTTTTCCAAGTTTATAGGCTGCAGTTTGTTTACATTCCAGGGTTCTAAAATAATCTGAGCCTACTCAAAGCAAATAAGCTGATTCTTCCCTGTTTAATGGGAACCTGTATTACTGAATATGTAAACTCTTATCATTCCTGATTTTTTTTTTCCAGGAAGCTCAGAGTCCAGAGGGGAAAAAAGACATTTGTTTCTCCACTCTTCACTAGGAATTGCCCACTAGAGAATGAAAATGAAGTTTATGTTGAAAACAAAAGGACATATCACAGAAAAGAAACTGAACCCAAAAGTTTTGTTTGTTTCTCCCAAAGCTTTCAGGGTTCACCCCATAAGGAAAACCAATGTCTCAGAAAGTGTAAGCCATGGATTTTTCCACCGAGACATAATATTTTCTCACTTTTTCTGGAAAGTACTAGTTTCACTGCAGCTTGTATCAACAGGGGTTGCTAAGAGCATCGCTGGAATTTCTGATCAAAACCACAGAAAGACTGAGGTATTAACATAAAATATCCAGGGGATCTGGCTCTTCCCAGAGCCAGGAGGGGCTGCACAGCTTTACACCAGACCCAGCCCTGCTCAGATTCCTGATAATCAACACAGGGATGTGCCTGTGGTTAAGAACATCCTCGTGGAGTGTCCCTCTCCTTAACTGCAGTGTTGGTGCTTCCTTGCTAATAACAGATTTTTAAAGGTCCCAAAAATGCTAAGGAAGAACCTCAGTGCTGAAAACTGAATCTGGGAGCTGCTTCTGGGGATGGTCCAGTAAAAATCCTCTGCTGGAAGGGCTGGTGGTCCAAAAATTCTTGGTTTCCCCTAGGGAACCGGAATGCCTTATCTCTGTGACAGAGGTCTGATAAATTAGTGTCAATTATTTGTTTTGGGAGTTTGAGAGAAAAGCTCAGAATTTACAGTCTGTAGTTGTTGGAGCATTCTGGAAATGTCCATCACTCCCCAGAGAAGGTTGTACCATCCTTCCATGTTGTTCCAAACACACCCTTGGAGCAGCACCTGCAACAGCACTGGGCAGCCAAGTGATGCCTCAGGTTTGAACTTTTCTATTTTTCACATTCTGAGCTGCTTTACTCTGTGGGTCTGGGCTTCACATGAGGGGATGGTGAGCTCTGTGCACAGAGCAGGGACACAAAACAATTCCTGCTCCAGCTGGGCACCAAGGACAAATGATCCAAAGCTCAGGCCCAGGAGCACAAACAGCGTGGGCTGGAGAGAGAAAAACAAGCAGGATGGGAGTGCCTGGGCTAAAGCTGGAATGGGACAATGAACTGCAAGGTGCAAATGGAGCAGAGCTGATCCCAGTGAGAGCCCCCGGGAGCGCTCGTGCATTTTGGGACCATTTTGGTTCCTCTTGGGTGCAGCCCTGGCTGGGCTCTGGTGCTGCCCAAGGTGGATCCATGGAGGCCTTTGAATAAATCCCTGCTTTATTCTTTAGCTCTGGCCAGCCTCTGCTCTAGGGCAGCCCTCACAAGGCATCACAAGAGTGCTCACTCTCCCTCACTGATTTTCCAGCTCTGCCTCAATGTCATGTTGCCATAAGGCTCTTACTCCTCCCTTAAAAACAAGGGAATCCCTGGAAAATATGTGCTAGGCCTTTTCTTTGGTATTTCCTCTCACCACAAAGAAAAGCAGGAAGTACAACTCTTCCTCTTTCCATTTCCTCGAGTCCTTTTCTCTCCTACGTTGATTTTCTGTGTTCCAGCTGCACTCTGTGACCTCCCCTCCGGCACCTCGGGGAGGGTCACGTCACTGGGAGGTGTCCTGCAAACACAGTCAGACACAAACTCTGTAGTGGAAGGGCACTGGGACACCACTGCCTGCTTCCTCTTCTCACAAGAAACTCTTGTGGGAGTTGGAGAAAGAAGAAAACTGTTTTGCAAGTTGCAGAGAATGATCTGTCATCTTGCCAGAGCTCAGAGTGGATTTTGCCTGGGGTTTTCCAGGGAGTCTGAAAGAGTGAACGTACAGCTTGCTTAGAAACCCACTGAGATTTGGACAGCAGATACTTGAAATGACAGCATTTCTGATCATTCCCAGCTCTGCCACAGCTCAGGATGGCTGTGCCCACACCAGCCTGAGGGCAGAGTTTGTCTCAGGTGTGGTGCTGGCATGGGGCAGTCCCAGTGTGGGATACTGGTGGGATGGGTGTGACAAATCCCACACCAGCATGAGGCTGGGAACATCCAGGAATGATCCTGGGAGCAGTGGTGCTGCTCCAGGGCAGACAGAGAGGCTGGCCTGGCTCACCTGCAGGCGGGTGCTCTCCTGGCCCCCGTGAGGGTCACGTTTCCCTCACACCCCTTATCAACCTCACTCTGTGTCCTGCTGCCTGCTCCTGGCTGTGCCAGTCCCTGCACTGACAGCACAGGACAGCAAAGGGACACTAAAGCTGGGCTCGGGATCCTTTGCAAGCTCTGGCAAGTCAGGGACAATGAGATGTCTTCATTCCAAGCCCTGCTGGAGGTGTATCCTGGTGCTATGCTGTCTGCTGTGTATGTTGTTTGTGGTATGCTGGTGGTGCTCTCACCACCCTCCAAAGGCACTTGCACAAAATGATCCGAGAAAATATCTGCCCATATCCTGTCTGAGGTTTGCTTCCTGATCCACAAAACACACCTGAAACACACCAAACACTACTCCACCCCCCCATCATAAATGGGTGCTCAAAACCTGGGCATTAATGTTCTCAGAGAAACTGCAAACACCCACAGGTGCATTTGTAGAAAGCCCAGAAGCTTTCACAGACGAGTTTTCACTATTGCATATGGATGAGCTACCCCTATGGGATCAGCCCTGGGACAAAGGCATCCAAGGCAGTTCCCCCAGTGCTCCTGATCAGCATCCAAATGCCATGGAAGCACAAGCCATTCAGCACAGAAGCGTAGACTCAATCTAGTTTGGAGGCATTTCAACTCTACATCACATATTGCGTTATCTACTTCGAGCAGAGAGATGTCTTCCAAAGAAGAAGTTTAATTCTCCTACTCTCTTCAGCTCTCTGAAAGTGAAATTTCAGTGCATTCCTCTGTCCAAAATGTTGCTGTTTAATCATGATTTCTGTGTTTCAGGATATTTCAACTTACTTGAAATAATTTGATCTTAACATGTGGGGTATTAGAGTTTAGGACTCATTATATTGAGATAGAAGGAATGGTGAAAAAAAAAAGTAAGCTTATGGTGGAAGATAATTGTCTGTCTCATATAATGGAAAGTCAAATCCTTTTCTAATTATTTTGTAGAAAATATTAAGAAAAATTAATCACAGGCTGTAAGCAATCATAGACTCTCCTCAACTTCCCTTGGAAGTGCTGGATGCTGGATTTCATCTTGTGAAATGATATTTAGGCATTTATTCATGTGCATTGCTCTCATTACTTTCATTTTTAGCATGAAAATGGACAAGTTCCCCTCCTTTCACCGCTCCCAGGTACTGAGCAGAGTTGCCCAGAAGAAGCATTCTGAGTTCCACACTCCCTCATCCTCCCCGAGCTGTGCCCTGGGATGGAGCTGCCACATCCCAGCCCAGCCCCCATCCAGGCTGGCAGAGCAGCATTCCCAGCCCATCCTGGGCTGAGGCACAAACCCAGCACATTTTGTTTGGGCCAAGGCATTCATGAAGTCATACAGACTGATTGTCATGAAGCCAGGCCTGGGCAGCCCATGGCCATGGTGAGTCGGGGAAAACCCCTGGAACTGTACTTTTCCCTTCCTTCTTGCCCTGTGAATTCTCTTTCGCAGAGAATTTCTTTGGGACCTCTAGCACTTCTCTTGCTGTTGTGGCTCAAGGAAAAACTTTTAGCATTCTGCCCCTTTCCCAGCCAGCAGGAGCAGAGAGAAAAAGAAAGGTGCAAGGTTAAGAGGCAAATCTTTATCTAATCAAAGAGATCCTGCAGGTTCCCGAATAATTCAACAAAACCCCCACGCTCTGATTCATCCAGCAACTCATTTTGGTGAGAAATGGGAGGAAATCACTCAAGGCAGAGCAAAGAGCAGTGATTTTATAGAGATTTTGTCAAGGATTGAGGCAGACAGCACTCATCACATATCTATAGCAAGGCTTTGTTGGCAGCTTGCTCAGCGTGCAGGAGAGGCCACTGTGAATCTGTGCAGAATCTGGGATCATCTCAGTCGTGGAAAGAGGCCCACACACAAGTCTTGTGCAAGTGGGAGATGTGGTTGATCACAGG
Source organism: Vidua macroura (assembly GCF_024509145.1). Lineage (NCBI taxonomy): Eukaryota > Metazoa > Chordata > Aves > Passeriformes > Viduidae > Vidua > Vidua macroura. The sequence continues at coordinate 8,645,551 of NC_071591.1, forward strand.
CAACGCAAAACCCTGTGGTAACATTTGATGTTACCTGGTACTGTCCTGCTAAAAGCAAAAGTGACCTGAGATGGAGTGCTGCAGACAGGAGCCAGCAAGTGCTGCTCAGCCTGAAAACTGGTTGGATAAATGTGTTCACTGCTAGACTTCATCCTGGGACAGCACAGGCAGTGATCCCATCTTTGCCACTTTCTCCTGAAACTGCGCAAGGAGCTCAATTAAGGAGGGGGGAGGAGAGTGAGAAGCACCAGGGCGAAAGCCACAAGCCCAGGAGCTAAACCAATTTGCCTCCTGTTTTCCATGCTCCCCTTACACTCCTGGCCTCTTGCTGAGGATCAAACAAAACAAGTTACATAACCTGCCGAGGGCACAGTGACGTCCCGGCGGGGCTGGTGCCGGTGTGGGGTGCTGGGACATCTCCAGCTCACATGTGTTCAGACATGCCCGTGAGGTACAGCATCCAGCTTCTGCTCCTTCCACCGCAGCCACAGTGCCCTGAAACTGCCTCTCCCCTGCTTAAAGAGCCTTAAATATTAAATGGACATCAATTTCACTTTAATCAAAGACGCAATGGCCAGCAGCCCTTCGGGCACTCTTTTACGTTGTTATCTTCATTAACGTCAGTGCAAGACCTCAAGGTCCTATTACATTTCCCATCCTAATTTCTTTCCTTCTTGCCTAACTCTGCACTGTGCATGTTAAGGAGCCCTGCACATGTTTTCTGCTGCTCTTGGTCTTCTTCTGAAGCACACAGATAAGGGGTTCTTTAATCAGGAAGGCATGTGACCAGGCCCTACCAGAGATTGCAAAATCAGTGGGATCTTGCTAGGGAGCTGAATGACTCCAGGACTTGGGCTAATCCAGCCAACAATTAACATGCTCTTGGCAGGAAGGGAAGACTGGTTTTAGGGAGAAAAACTTTTAGAAAGAAAAGCTGAACAGAGTTAAATAAATTACTCATCAGAGGCATTGGCTGCAGCTTAGGATGCTCTCCCAAGAAAGGGAAAGAGGGAAAAACAAAGGGATATTTCAGCTCTGGAGACTTGGTGTTTCTGCTTTGTCTGACCTCAGTGGCCCTGATGAGCTTCCAAAAACTGGTCAGCCTTTTCCACGCTTCCTTCGCTGTTGACTTGTGGGCAACCACAGACCTGGAAGTGCTGTGGGAAGGACTGGGCTTCCCCTGCCCCAGAGAACGTCCCTCTCCTACAGCTCCTCTGTGCTGTCAGTGACAACCCATTCCCACATACTTCCTGTGATTCCTCCAGGTCCTCCCTCTCCTTCCTGGGCTTCTGCCAGCCATCTGTAGCACGTGGGCTCCCATGGCAGGAAGTCCAGTGGCCACCACAGAGCCAGGCGAAGCCTCCTGCCCTCCTGGACCTGCACATCTTCAGGGAAGGCTGAGTGTGCTCCACATCTGCTCAGGATCCATGAGGTGAACATGTCCTCTGACCCAGAAGAGACCAAAAGGAGGGTGAGGTGCCCCCTGCCTTGCCAGCACTCTGCCCCACACACACCCCCAAAGGCAGAGAACCCTCAGCTGGGCCCTGGCTGTGTCCTGGGCACGTTCCATACCAGGGAAGGTCTGCCAGGCAGCTGTACAGGCAGGGCTCCACAAACCCCTGGCCCTGCTGACTCACAGCAGTTGCTTTAGTCTTCCTTCTGCTTTTTCCACCTCTGCTCGTGGTCATTGTGGTCATCACCTCACAACTGGGAAAACAAAGCAATGACGTAGATAGAAATCCACAGTGCTGCCTGCTCTGCTGGCCAGTGTTGCCTCATCCTAATCCACGTGCCCCTCGCAGGGGCACATGGCCAACTCTCCCCTTGCAGTGAGCAATTGTTACCTCCAAAGGCATCCAAACATTGCTCCAGAGAAATCTCAGGAAAAGCGACTTCTCTTCTATGTAAACTTTTATGCAGCGATAACTGGACCCATCCCAAACCAGAGTTATGTGTTGGAAAAGTGTCTTGCCAGTCACTCTCCCAGTTAAGCAAAGCTGGAGGAAGTTAGCTCAGGAAATAGCAGGAATTTGGCTGCATAATCAATGATTGTTTCACTTTGCACAATATCTGAGACATGAGAAACTTAATACCACAATATTTAAATGATTATTAATGACATTATCAACTTTAATTAATCAAAGTCCTTGGCTGAAAGAGTTACATGTGGATATAAATATGTGTTTTGGCTGGAACAGATTTTGGGGATCTGTAGCCTGGCTTCCTGCTCAAAGCAAGACTGGCACTGGCACAAGATCAGTTTGGTCATGGCTTTCTCTGGCCAAGTCCTGACATCTCCCCAGGAAGGGTTTCAGACACTTCTCTGAGGGCCTGTTCCTGAGCTCTATCACCCTCTGAGTGAAAGGCACAGGAAGGGTTCTGCAAGGTGGGGACCTGCAGTGAGTGGAGGCAGAGCAGAGGTGCTGCAGCCTCCTGGATCAAGCCCCGTTTGAGAAAGGCATGGGAGGTAAAAAAAAAAAGATCTAGATCTAGATAAAAGAGAAGCCTTCCTGCCTGATTCCCTAGTTTTTCACTTCCATTCCCTAGTTTTTCTCTTCTCTTCTCTTCTCTTCTCTTCTCTTCTCTTCTCTTCTCTTCTCTTCTCTTCTCTTCTCTTCTCTTCTCTTCTCTTCTCTTCTCTTCTCTTCTCTTCTCTTCTCTTCTCTCCTTCCTCTTCTCTTCTCTTCTCTTCTCTTCTCTCTTCTCTTCTCTTCTCTTTCTTCTCTTCTCTCTCTTCTCTTCTCTCTTCTCTTCTCTTCTCTTCTCTCTCTCTTCTCTCCTCTCCTCTCTCCTCTCCTCTCCTCTCCTCTCCTCTCCTCTCCTCTCCTCTCCTCTCCTCTCCTCTCCTCCTCCTCTCCTCTCCTCTCCTCTCCTCTCCTCTCCTCTCCTCTCCTCTCCTCTCCCTCCTCTCCTCTCCTCTCCTCTCCTCTCCTCTCCTCTCCTCTCCTCTCCTCTCCTCTCCTCTCCTCTCCTCTCCTCTCCTCTCCTCTCCTCTCCTCTCCTCTCCTCTCCTTTATTTTCATTCTGTACTGAAAGAAAACTAAGTGAAATATCTGAAGATGGCCCAGAGAAAGGAAATTTCAAGTATCATCTCTGTTTAGCAGAAGCAAGATCAAACCTGTAGCTGTCACACCATGGGACAGTTCCAGTGAGAAAAGAACAATTTTTTATAATAGAATTCACTTCCAATCTTCTTGGAAGATTGTGTATAATTAAACTAAAATTAAATTGTGTTTAATTTTCCGTTAAACACAGCATTTACTGATACCACATCACCTCAAATGCCCTTCCATTACTTATTCCAAACACCAGTCCCTAGGTCATTCAGTGAGGGAGATTTTCCCCCCGTGAATGCCCAAGACTTGAGGTAGAACCCTCAAAATGCAGAGGGCTCAGACATCCCACTGGGAATTTGGAAGAATGTTCACCGTTGTAAAACTGTGTTACTGGAATGACCCAGAGAACAAGAGGGGGGGGCGGGAACTGGGAAGATGAGGGAAATTGGGTCTCAACAAATTGATGGCAAAACAAAACAGAAGAGTCTCTAAATTAGGTAGGCAGGCCAGGAACAGCTTCCTTATTTGAGCTCCTTCTTTTCCTCCCATCAGGTGGGGGAAGCTGCTCTGCGTGAAGGCTCAGCTTCCATCATGCATCTCCTAAAAGGCAGTGGTGGCACCCTGGATGCATTCTCTGGCACTGCCAGGTCTTTTTGGTTCCCTTTTGCCAAAAAGCCAGCCCAGCTCCCTCAACATCTAGGCTGTGCTGGGCAGGACCCTGAGCACCTCTAGGAAGTGGAGAGGCAGTGCTGATCTCTGCTCCCTGGGATGGAACATGTGGGAATGGTCCAAATCTGCATCAGGGCAAGTTCAGACTCCACCTTTCTTCACAGAGAGTGTGGTCAAAGGCTGGACCAGAATTCCTGGAGGAGGAATGGCCTGGCTGTGTTTTAAGAGGCTTTTGGGACAATGCCCTCAGAATCTGCTTTAAACACTTGGCCAGCCCTGCGGGGATCTGGCTGTTGGATGAGATGATCCTTGTTAGGTCTTTTTCAACTGAGATTATTCTATTCTATTCTATTCTATTCTATTCTATTCTATTCTATTCTATTCTATTCTATTCTATTCTATTCTATTCTATTCTATTCTATTCTATTCCAGTCTCCTGATCCAGAAATGGACATTACATTCCCAACACAGTCTCACTCTCACCAAGTGGAGAGCCCTAACCTTGCCCGTTGGTTTTCTGGCCTCTCTTCTCCTGACTATTAACAAGGGTAAAAAAGAAAACACCTGGTTTTGCCATCATTTTGGTGCAATGAGGCCCGTCCCAAATCTTTACCAAAAGCTGTAGAACTCCTTCCAGTGATTTCACTGGATTGGCAACAAGCAGTCCCAATTTTCCCAGCACTGCCACAAACCCAACAGGCACTGCCAGCTGCACGCAGAGCACAAGTGGGAATTCCTCTTCCCTGGATTTTGGTGTTTTCCCCCTCCCTGAGCCAAAAGAGCAGTCTCACCCCGCCACAATTCTGGTGACTCTCACTGCATTCCTTTCGAGCACAAGTACTTGGAGGGAAAAAAAAAAAAAAGTTTGTTTTCAATCCTTTTTCCCTCTGGCAGGTCCGGGTTTCCCTGGAGCTCTCCCGCCCACGTCATTCCTCGGTGCCTCACTCGTCAAGGAGCTGCAGAGCAGTTTCTCTGCATGGGGGGTGGCCTTCTCAGCCACCCCCAGTCGCAGTGGAGGAGAGGAAACACTTTCCAGAGGGTGTGTTGAGGCAAGCAATGGGATTTTCAGCCCCTGTGGTCACATGCGTGGGATTCCAACACTTTACTTTTTTTTTTTTTTTTTCCATCTGTATCTTTATGTAAATCACATCCAGAGACAGAAGCAGGTATTTTTCACTGGAAATGTGAATAATAGTGTGAGAATATCAAGCTTTGCACTATTTCTGGAACTTTTCTCTCATCCTTAGGGATTTTTTCCATCATGGCTGAAGAGCTTCCTGAATTAAACAGGGGCTGCTCTGATTGACCAGCAAAGTGAGAAAAGTGAATCTCATCTATCAACCAAAACAAAAAATTGAAATTTTCCTTAACTATTTTCCAACTTAATCCTCTGATCTGTGTTAATCATGGACCACATCCTCACCAGGGGCCACATGGAGTCCTTGCATGCTGTGGCTCATCAGCTTTGTCCCAGAACATTCCCCTCAGGAAATGTGCAATGGGCAGCTGTCACAAAGTGTCCTTCCTGGGAAAGTGTTCAAAGTGACCACAGGAAAGTTTGTGATGGCCTACAAAAGCTTCTGATTCATGACTCGCCCACCTCTCAAACATGCAGGATGGTGGGGAAAGAGAGTTGGTGGGGAACTCACGTGGAGGAGATGTGATGCTGCCCATGAAGCACCACAAGAAAGCCTCAAATGGCCTCCAAGCTGGAGTGACCAGATGGGACTTGTATGCAACACAAGACTGTGACCAAGAGATCTTGAAAGTCCTGGACTTCCTTAGGAGCTGCCAGCTGGGAAAGAAGGGAGATAACTCCACAGAGCAGAAAACAACAGTTTGTTCTCATAGTCACAGAGTCAGAGAATGGCTTGGATTGGAAAGGACTTTAAAGATTATCAAGTTCCACTCCAGGTTGTTCAAGCCCTGTCCAACCTGGCCTTGGACACATCCAGAGATCCAGGGGCAGCCACAACTTCTCTGGGCACCCTGTGCCAGGGCCTGCCCACCCTGCCAGGGGAGAATGTCTTCCTAATCTCCAATCTAAACCCACTCTCTTTCAGTTTGAAGCCATTCCCCCTTGTCCTGGCACTCCAGGCCCTTGTCCAATTGTCTCTCTCTCCATTTTTTGGCTCATTCAGGCCCTGCAAGGCCACACTGAGCTCACCCCAAAGCTTCTCCTCTCCAGGTGAACAATGCCAGCTGTGCCAGCCTTCCCTCCCAGCAGAGCTGCTCCATCCCTCTGATCCCCTGGTGCCCTCCTCTGGATCTCTGCAGCAGCTCCAGCTCCTCCCTGTGCTGGGGCACTTCTGCAGGTGGGCTCTCACCTGAGCACAGGGCACTGGAGGACCAAACAACACCAGTGGGTCCCAGCAGGCACAAGGACAGCTCTGTGTGGCTCTGAGGGGCAGAGCTGGAGTTTGTCCCCAGCTCCTCTGGCTGCTGGAGGAGCCTTCGTGTTCCTGTAGCTTGTCAAGGAGAACTTGACATGGCACAGGGGAAGTATCAAAAGGTAAAACAATCCATCGACCCAGCTGGGTGAAATCTAACGTGTGTCAGGCCTAAGCCTGACCTCAGACCCGAATTATTGGTATTTCTGCATTTAGTCACTCCCAGGGCTCCTCCAAAAGAAGTGAGGAAGGCCAGCTGAGAAGTGATGAGGATCAGAGGAGAACCTCCTTCTGGTAACCTCAAACAACATTGGGAATATGAGCTAATAACAGGAACTCTGACAAACATGGATTAAGATCCTTGGAGTAACACCAAGCAATGTGGACATGACTGTGCCATTGGGCTCATCTCACAAACACACTGCTCATTGCACCATTTCATCGTCAAACAGCTCAAAATTCTGCTCCTATTTTTTAGCACATCATTTTTCTAAATGAACAAATAGATAAATAAAGACTCCGCTAGAGGGAAATATTGCAACAATTGTTTCTGACCAGTGAAATCAGAACATAGTCAGCTCTGGACATGTGCTTGTCCATATTCTGTTCGTATTACTAAAAAAATTGTTCTTTTCTCACTGGAACGGGTCTCATGGTGTGACAGCTACAGGTTTGATCTTGCCTCTGCTAAACAGAGATGATACTTGAAATTTCCTTTCTCTGGGCCATCTTCAGATATTTCACTTAGGTTTTCTTTCAGTACAGAATGAAAAGCTGAAAATTATTCCTTGAATATAAACCCTTGATTTGTCCAATATTTAACTTGCAGTAGAATCATGATGGGTTTTTTTATTTTTTGCCAAAACAGAGAAAAGAGGGATTATTTTGAAATTAAGTCAAACTGAGGTTGAAACAGGACAATCAAATATCATTGAAATGAAAACTGTTGATGTTTGCTCTTGACAGCATCATTCCTCCAAGTTTTCACTTGATTCAAGATAATTTTCTTTCCAGAGGAAAAATATTTTTATCAGAAAGATTCTGTTAACTCTGACATGGCTCAATGTGAGGTGCCAAGGGGTGGATGATCCTTGGGATTGAGGTTTTGCATCTCACTCTCTTTGCACATTAAGTTCTTTTCTTCCCAGCCATTATTTTAAACAGCAGAACTTTTGTGTTATGCAATCTGGGAAGACTTTAAAAGTATTTTCATACTAGATCTGCAATCCTAAAGAGCAGAGACTGATGTAAACAACACTGATATTACAGGTGAAAATATTATTAGCATTTAAGTAATATCTGCCATTAAGAAATTTACTTAATAATAATAACAACAATAACAATACCAGTAGTAATATTAAGAGTAGTAATATTAGTAATAACAATTTCTGATTAAATTATCAAGTGCTTCACAAAGGCTGGGGCTCAATGACCTTGGAACATTGATGGCTATTCCAACATGAATGGTTAGGTGAAATAAGAAGCCCAGAATCCCAGCCTGTATTTTCCTGTTGTAAATTCAAAGCCCAGAGAAGAAGAGCACCGCGGGCTGTGCGTGCCAGGGATTGTGCAAAGGGTGCTGGTGATTTCCAGGTGAATTCCCTGCCAGGGAGAGCAGCCACCACACTGAGAGCTGCTCTCCCTGCTGTGTTTGCTGCCTGCTGGCAGCAGCCAGGCACGGATGCAGCCGTGACCCAGGGGGTGGCACCGATGGCTTGGCACACACAGGAAGGGTTCTGCAAGGTGGGGACGTGCAGTGAGTGGAGGCAGAGCAGAGGTGCTGCAGCCTCCTGGATCAAGCCCCGTTTGAGAAAGGCACGGGAGGGAAAAAAAAAAAAATAAAAATCTAGATCTAGATAAAAGAGAAGCCTTCCTGTCTGATTCCCTGGTTTTTCACTTCCATTCCCTAGTTTTTCTCTTCTCTTCTCTTCCTCTTCTCTTCTCTTCTCTTCTCTCTCTTCTCTTCTCTTCTCTTCTCTTCTCTTCTCTTCTCTTCTCTCTTCTCTTCTCTTCTCTTCTCTTCTCTTCTCTTCTCTTCTCTTCTCTTCTCTTCTCTTCTCTTCTCTTCTCCCCTTCCCTCCCCTCCCCTCCCCTCCCCTCCCCTTCCCTCCCCTCCCCTCCCCTCCCCTCCCCTCCCCCTCCCCTTCCCTCCCCCCGCTCCTCTCCTCTCCTCTCCTCTCCTCTCCTCTCCTCTCCTCTCCTCTCCTCTCCTCTCCCTCTCCTCTCCTCTCCTCTCCTCTCCTCTCCTCTCCTCTCCTCTCCTCTCCTCTCCTCTCCTCTCCTCTCCTCTCCTCTCCTCTCCTCTCCTTTTCATTCTGTACTGAAAGAAAACTAAGTGAAATATCTGAAGATGGCCCAGAGAAAGGAAATTTCAAGTATCATCTCTGTGTTTAGCAGAAGCAAGATCAA